>NC_090398.1:33971542-34571542 GCF_036365525.1 Heterodontus francisci
TTACAGATATAGGGATGGTTGTAGGGGTGGAGGAAGTTACAGAGATATAGAGTTCTGTAGGGGTGGAGGATTTTACAAATATAGGCAGCGTTGTCGGGGCTGGAGGCGTTTACAGAGCTAGGGTGGGTTATAGTGGCTGGAGAAGGATACAGAGATAGGGTGTGCAGTAGGGACTGAAGCAGGCTACAGAGATATGGAGGGTTGTTGGGGCTGCAGGAGGTTACAGAGATAGGGATGGTTGTAGGGTTGGAGGAGGTTACAGAGGTAGTGAGGTTTGCAGGAGTGGAGGAGGTTATAGAGATAGGGAGGGTTGTAGGGGTGGAGGATGTTACAGAGATAGGGAAGGCTGTAGGGGTGGAGGAGGGTGCAGAGATAGTGAGGCTTGTAGGGGCTGGAGGCGGTTACAGAGATAGGGATGGTTCTAGGGGTGGAGGACGTTCCACAGACAGGGAAGGTTGTCGGGGTGGAGGAGATTACAGAGATAGGGAAGGTTGCAGGGGTGGAGGAAGTTACAGAGATAGTGAGGGTTGTCGGGGCTGGAGACGGTTACAGAGATAGGGAGGGTTGTAGGGCTGGAGGTATTTACAGAGATAGGGAGGTTTGCAGGGGCTGTCAGAGGTTACAGAGATAGGGAAGGTTGTCGGGGTGGAGAAGGTTACTGTGATAGGGAGGGTTGTAGGGCTGGAGAATGATACAGAGATAGGGTGTGCTGTCGGGACTGAAGCAGGTTACAGAGATAGGGAGGGTTGTAGGGGCTGCAGGAGGTTTCAGAGATAGGGAGGATTGCAGGGTTGGAGGTGGTTTCGGAGATAGGGAGGGTTCTAGGGGTGGAGGACGTTCCACAGACAGGGAAGGTTGTCGGGGTGGAGGTGATTACAGAGATAGGGAAGGCTGTAGTGGGGGAGGAGGTTCCAGAGATAGTGAGGGTTGTCGGGGCTGGAGGCGGTTACAGAGATAGGGAAGGATGTAGGGGTGGAGGAGGTCACAGAGATAGGGAGGGTTGAGGGGGTGGGTGTGGTTACAGAGATAGGGAGGGATGTTGGGGCTGGAGGAGGTTACTGAGATAGGGAAGGTTGGAGGGGTGGAGGAGGTGACAGAGATAGGGAGGGTTGGAGGGATGCAGGAGGTTACAGAGATAGGGAAGGTTTTCGGGGTGGAGCAGGTGACAGAGATAGAGAAGGATATAGGGACTGGAGGAGGTTACAGAGATAGGGAAGGCTTTAAGGGTGGAGGAGATTACAGAATCGGGACGTTTGTAGGGGCTGGAGGAGGTTACAGAGATAGGGAGGGTTGTAGGGTTGGAGGACGTTACAGAGATAGTGAGGTTTGCAGGAGTGGAGGAGGTTACAGAGATAGGGAGGGTTGTCGGGGTGGAGGATGTTACAGAGATAGGGAAGGCTGTTGGGGTGGAGGAGGTTACAGAGATAGGAAGATTTGTTGGGGCTGGAAGAGGTTTCAGAGATAGGAAAGGTTGTCGGGGTGGAGACGGTTACTGAGATAGGGTGTGCTGCAGGGACTGAAGCAGGTTACAGAGATAGGGAGGGTTGAAGGGGCAGCAGGAGGTTACAGAGATAGGGAGGATTGCAGGGTTGGAGGAGGTTACAGAGATAGGGAGAGTTCTAGGGGTGGAGGACGTTCCACAGACAGCGAAGGTTGTCGGGGTGGAGGAGGTTACAGATATAGGGAAGGCTGAAGGGGTGGAGGAAGTTACAGAGATAGGGAGGTTGTAGGGGCTGGAGGAGGTTACAGAGATAGGGAAGACTGTAGGAGTGGAGGAGGTTACAGAGATAGTGAGGTTTGCAGGAGTGGAGGAGGTTACAGAGATAGGGAGGTTTGTTTGGGTGGAGGAGGGTACAGAGATAGGGAAGGCTGTTGGGGTGCATGAGGTTGCAGAGATAGTGACGGTTGTCGGGGCTGGCCGCGGTTACAGAGATAGGGAGGGTTCTAGGGGTTTAGGACGTTCCACAGAAAGGGAAGGTTGTCGGGGTGGAGGAGATTACAGAGATAGGGAAGGCTGTAGGGGTGGAGGAGGTCACAGAGATAGTGAGGGTTGTCGGGGCTCGAGGCGGTTATAGAGATAGGGAAGGTTGTAGTGGTGCAGGAGGTTACAGATATAGGGAATGCTATCGGCGTGGAGGAGGTTACAGAGATAGGGAGGGTTGTAGGGACTGGAGGAGGTTCCAGAGATGGGGAAGATTGTAGGGGTGGAGGAGCTAACAGAGATGGGAATGTTGGAGGTGTGGAGGAGGGCACAGAGATAGGGAAGATTGTAGGGGTGGAGGAGGTTACAGAGATAGGGAGGGATGTTGGAGCTGGAAGAGGTTACAGAGATAGGGTCTGTTGTCGGGACTGAAGCAGTTTGCAGAGAGAGGGAGGATTGTAGGGGCTGCAGGAGCTTACAGAGATAGGGAGGATTGTAGGGTTGGAGGAGGTTACAGAGATAGTGAGGTTTGCAGGTGTGGAGGAGGTTACAGAGATAGGGAGGTTTGTCGGGGTGGAGGAGATTACAGAGATAGGGAAGGCTGTAGGGGTGGAGGAGGTTACAGAGATAGTGAGGATTGTCGGGGCTGGAGGCGGTTACAGCGATAGGGAAGGTTGTAGGGGTGGAGGAGGTTACAGATATAGGGAAGGTTGTATGGGTGGAGGAGATTACAGAGATAGGGAAGGCTGTAGGGGTGGAGGAGGTTACAGAGATAGTGAGGGTTGTCGGGGCTGGAGGCGGTTACAGAGATAGGGAGGGTTGGAGGGATGCAGGAGGTTACAGAGATAGGGAGGGTTTTAGGGCTGGAGAAGGTTATAGAGATAAGCAGAGTTGTCGGGGCTGGAGGAGGTTAAGAGATAGGGAGGTTTGTAGGGGATGGAGCAGTTTACTGAGATAGGGTCGGTTGTATTGACTGGAGGAGGTTACCGAGATAGGGAAGGCTTTAAGGGTGGAGGAGATTACAGGATCGGGACGTTTGTAGGGGCTGGAGGAGGTTACAGTGATAGGGAGGTTTGTAGGGGTGGAGGAGGGTACTGAGATAGGGAGGGTTGTAGGGGTGGAGGAGGTTACAGAGATAGGGAAGTCTTTTGGGGTGGAGGACTTTACAGGATCGGGAGGGTTGTAGGGGCTTTTGGAGGATACAGAGATAGGGAAGGTTGCAGGGCTCGAGAGGTTACAGAGATAGGGAGGTTTGTAGGGGCTGGAGGAGGTTACAGACATAGGGATGGTTGTAAGGGTGGAGAAGGTTACAGAGATAGGGAAGGTTGGAGGGCTGGAGAAGGTTTCAGAAATAGGGAGTGTTGTATGGAGTGAAGCATGTAACAGAGATAGGGAGGGTTGTAGGGGCTGGAGGAGGTCACAGATATAGGGAAGGCAGTAGGGGTGGATGAGGTTGCAGAGATAGTGAGGGTTGTAGGGAATGAGGAGGTTACAGAGACAGGGAGGGTTCTAGGGGTGGAGGACGTTCCACAGACAGAGAAGGTTGTCGGGGTGGAGTAGATTACAGAGATAGGGAAGGCTGTAGGAGTGGAGGAGGTTACAGAGATAGTGAGGGTTGTAGGGGCTGGAGGCGGTTACAGAGTTAGGGAAGGTTGCAGGGGTGGTGGAGGTTACAGAGATAGGGAAGGCTGTTTGGGTGGAGGAGGTGACAGAGATAGGGAGGTTTGTAGGGACTGGAGGAGGTTACAGAGATATGGAAGGTTGACGGGGTGCAAGAGATTAAAGAGATAGTGAGGGTTTTAGGGACTGAAGCAGGTAACAGAGATAGGGAGGGTTGTAGGGGCTGCAGGAGGTTACAGAGTTAGGACGATTGGAGGGTTGGAGGAGGTTACCGAGATAGTGAGGTTTGCAGGAGGGCAGGAGGTTACAGAGATAAGGAGGTTTGTAGGGGTGGAGGATGTTACAGAGATAGGGAAGGCTGTAGGGGTGGATGAGGTTGCAGAGATAGTGAGGGTTGTAGGGGCAGGAGGCGGTTACAGAGATAGGGAGGGTTCTAGGGTTGGAGGACTTTCCACAGACAGGGAAGGTTGTCGGTTGGAGGGGATTACAGAGAGGGAAGGCTGTTCGGGTGGTGGAGGTTACAGAGATAGTGAGGTTTGTATGGACTGGAGGATGTTACAGAGATAGGGATGGTTGTAGGGTTGGAGGAGGTTACAGAGATAGTGAGGTTTGCAGGAGTGGAGGAGGTTATAGAGATAGGGAGGGTTGTAGGGGTGGAGGATGTTACAGAGATAGGGAAGGCTGTAGGGGTGGAGGAGGGTGCAGAGATAGTGAGGGTTGTAGGGGCTGGAGGCGGTTACAGAGATAGGGATGGTTCTAGGGGTGGAGGACGTTCCACAGACAGGGAAGGTTGTCGGGGTGGAGGAGATTACAGAGATAGGGAAGGCTGCAGGGGTGGAGGAAGTTACAGAGATAGTGAGGGTTGTCGGGGCTGGAGACGGTTACAGAGATAGGGAGGGTTGTAGGGCTGGAGGTGTTTACAGAGATAGGGAGGTTTGCAGGGGCTGTCAGAGGTTACAGAGATAGGGAAGGTTGTCGGGGTGGAGAAGGTTACTGTGATAGGGAGGGTTGTAGGGCTGGAGAATGATACAGAGATAGGGTGTGCTGTCGGGACTGAAGCAGGTTACAGAGATAGGGAGGGTTGTAGGGGCTGCAGGAGGTTTCAGAGATAGGGAGGATTGCAGGGTTGGAGGTGGTTTCGGAGATAGGGAGAGTTCTAGGGGTGGAGGACGTTCCACAGACAGGGAAGGTTGTCGGGGTGGAGGTGATTACAGAGATAGGGAAGGCTGTAGTGGGGGAGGAGGTTACAGAGATAGTGAGTGTTGTCGGGGCTGGAGGCGGTTACAGAGATAGGGAAGGTTGTAGGGGTGGAGGAGGTCACAGAGATAGGGAGGGTTGTAGGGGTGGGTGTGGTTACAGAGATAGGGAGGGATGTTGGGGCTGGAGGAGGTTACTGAGATAGGGAAGGTTGGAGGGGTGGAGGAGGTGACAGAGATAGGGAGGGTTGGAGGGATGCAGGAGGTTACAGAGATAGGGAAGTTTTTCGGGGTGGAGCAGTTAACAGAGATAGGGAAGGATATAGGGACTGGAGGAGGTTACAGAGATAGGGAAGGCTTTAAGGGTGGAGGAGATTACAGAATCGGGACGTTTGTAGGGGCTGGAGGAGGTTACAGAGATAGGGAGGGTTGTAGGGTTGGAGGACGTTACAGAGATAGTGAGGTTTGCAGGAGTGGAGGAGGTTACAGAGATAGGGAGGGTTGTAGGGGTGGAGGATGTTACAGAGATAGGGAAGGCTGTTGGGGTGGAGGAGGTTACAGAGATAGGAAGATTTGTTG
Organism: Heterodontus francisci; assembly: GCF_036365525.1. Classification (NCBI taxonomy): domain Eukaryota; kingdom Metazoa; phylum Chordata; class Chondrichthyes; order Heterodontiformes; family Heterodontidae; genus Heterodontus; species Heterodontus francisci. Next base: position 33,976,859 of record NC_090398.1, read on the forward strand.
GGGCTGGAAGAGGTTTCAGAGATAGGAAAGGTTGTCGGGGTGGAGACGGTTACTGAGATTGGGTGTGCTGCAGGGACTGAAGCAGGTTACAGAGATAGGGTGGGTTGAAGGGGCAGCAGGAGGTTACAGAGATAGGGAGGATTGCAGGGTTGGAGGAGGTTACAGAGATAGGGAGAGTTCTAGGGGTGGAGGACGTTCCACAGACAGCGAAGGTTGTCGAGGTGGAGGAGGGTACAGATATAGGGAAGGCTGAAGGGGTGGAGGACGTTACAGAGATAGGGAGGTTGTAGGGACTGGAGGAGGTTACCGAGATGGGAAAGATTGTAGGAGTGGAGGAGGTTACAGAGATAGTGAGGGTTGTAGGATTGGAGGAGGTTACAGAGATAGGGAAGATTGTAGGAGTGGAGGAGGTCACAGAAATAGGGAGGATTGTAGGGGTGGAGGAGGTTACAGAGATAGGGAGGGATGTTGGAGCTGAAGGAGGTTACAGAGATAGGGTGCATTGTAGGGACTGAAGCAGGTTACAGAGATAGGGAGGGTTGTAGGGGCTGCAGGAGGTTACAGAGATCGGGAGGATTGTAGTGTTGGCGGAGGTTACAGAGATAGTGAGGTTTGCAGGAGTGGAGGAGGTTACAGAGATAGGGAGGTTTGTTGGGGTGGAGGAGGGTACAGAGATAGGGAAGGCTGTAGGGGTGCATGAGGTTGCAGAGATAGTGACGGTTGTCGGGGCTGGCCGCGGTTACAGAGATAGGGAGGGTTCTAGGGGTTTAGGACGTTCCACAGAAAGGGAAGGTTGTCGGGGTGGAGGAGATTACAGAGATAGGGAAGGCTGTAGGGGTGGAGGAGGTCACAGAGATAGTGAGGGTTGTCGGGGCTCGAGGCGGTTATAGAGATAGGGAAGGTTGTAGTGGTGCAGGAGGTTACAGATATAGGGAAGGCTATCGGCGTGGAGGAGGTTACAGAGATAGGGAGGGTTGTAGGGACTGGAGGAAGTTCCAGAGATGGGGAAGATTGTAGGGGTGGAGGAGCTAACAGAGATGGGAATGTTGGAGGTGTGGAGGAGGGCACAGAGATAGGGAAGATTGTAGGGGTGGAGGAGGTTACAGAGATAGGGAGGGATGTTGGGGCTGGAAGAGGTTACAGAGATAGGGTCTGTTGTCGGGACTGAAGCAGTTTGCAGAGAGAGGGAGGATTGTAGGGGCTGCAGGAGCTTACAGAGATAGGGAGGATTGTAGTGTTGGCGGATGTTACAGAGATAGTGAGGTTTGCAGGAGTGGAGGAGGTTACAGAGATAGGGAGGTTTGTTGGGGTGGAGGAGGGTACAGAGATAGGGAAGGCTGTAGGGGTGCATGAGGTTGCAGAGATAGTGACGGTTGTCGGGGCTGGCCGCGGTTACAGAGATAGGGAGGGTTCTAGGGGTTTAGGACGTTCCACAGAAAGGGAAGGTTGTCGGGGTGGAGGAGATTACAGAGATAGGGAAGGCTGTAGGGGTGGAGGAGGTCACCGAGATAGTGAGGGTTGTCGGGGGTCGAGGCGGTTATAGAGATAGGGAAGGTTGTAGTGGTGCAGGAGGTTACAGATATAGGGAAGGCTATCGGCGTGGAGGAGGTTACAGAGATAGGGAGGGTTGTAGGGACTGGAGGAGGTTCCAGAGATGGGGAAGATTGTAGGGGTGGAGGAGCTAACAGAGATGGGAATGTTGGAGGTGTGGAGGAGGGCACAGAGATAGGGAAGATTGTAGGGGTGGAGGAGGTTACAGAGATAGGGAGGGATGTTGGGGCTGGAAGAGGTTACAGAGATAGGGTCTGTTGTCGGCAGTGAATCAGTTTGCAGAGAGAGGGAGGATTGTAGGGGCTGCAGGAGCTTACAGAGATAGGGAGGATTGTCGGGTTGGAGGAGGTTACAGAGATTGTGAGGTTTGCAGGTGTGGAGGAGGTTACAGAGATAGGGAGGTTTGTCGGGGTGGAGGAGATTACAGAGATAGGGAAGGCTGTAGGGGTGGAGGAGGTTACAGAGATAGTGAGGATTGTCGGGGCTGGAGGCGGTTACAGCGATAGGGAAGGTTGTAGGGGTGGAGGAGGTTACAGATATAGGGAAGGTTGTATGGGTGGAGGAGATTACAGAGATAGGGAAGGCTGTAGGGGTGGAGGCGGTTACAGAGATAGGGAGGGTTGGAGGGATGCAGGAGGTTACAGAGATAGGGAGGGTTTTAGGGCTGGAGAAGGTTATAGAGATAAGCAGGGTTGTCGGGGCTGGAAGAGGTTAAGAGATAGGGAGGTTTGTAGGGGATGGAGCAGTTTACTGAGATAGGGTCGGTTGTATTGACTGGAGGAGGTTACCGAGATAGGGAAGGCTTTAAGGGTGGAGGAGATTACAGGATCGGGACGTTTGTAGGGGCTGGAGGAGGTTACAGTGATAGGGAGGTTTGCAGGGGTGGAGGAGGGTACTGAGATAGGAAGGGTTGTAGGGGTGGAGGAGGTTACAGAGATAGGGAAGTCTTTTGGGGTGGAGGACTTTACAGGATCGGGAGGGTTGTAGGGGCTTTTGGAGGATACAGAGATAGGGAAGGTTGCAGGGCTCGAGAGGTTACAGAGATAGGGAGGTTTGTAGGGGCTGGAGGAGGTTACAGACATAGGGATGGTTGTAAGGGTGGAGAAGGTTACAGAGATAGGGAAGGTTGGAGGGCTGGAGAAGGTTTCAGAAATAGGGAGTGTTGTATGGAGTGAAGCATGTAACAGAGATAGGGAGGGTTGTAGGGGCTGGAGGAGGTCACAGATATAGGGAAGGCAGTAGGGGTGGATGAGGTTGCAGAGATAGTGAGGGTTGTATGGAATGAGGAGGTTACAGAGACAGGGAGGGTTCTAGGGGTGGAGGACGTTCCACAGACAGAGAAGGTTGTCGGGGTGGAGTAGATTACAGAGATAGGGAAGGCTGTAGGAGTGGAGGAGGTTACAGAGATAGTGAGGGTTGTAGGGGCTGGAGGCGGTTACAGAGTTAGGGAAGGTTGCAGGGGTGGTGGAGGTTACAGAGATAGGGAAGGCTGTTTGGGTGGAGGAGGTGACAGAGATAGGGAGGTTTGTAGGGACTGGAGGAGGTTACAGAGATATGGAAGGTTGACGGGGTGCAAGAGGTTAAAGAGATAGTGAGGGTTTTAGGGACTGAAGCAGGTAACAGAGATAGGGAGGGTTGTAGGGGCTGCAGGAGGTGACAGAGATAGGAGGATTGGAGGGTTGGAGGAGGTTACAGAGATAGTGAGGTTTGCAGGAGTGCAGGAGGTTACAGAGATAAGGAGGTTTGTAGGGGTGGAGGATGTTACAGAGATAGGGAAGGCTGTAGGGGTGGATGAGGTTGCAGAGATAGTGAGGGTTGTAGGGGCAGGAGGCGGTTACAGAGATAGGGAGGGTTCTAGGGTTGGAGGGCTTTCCACAGACTGGGAAGGTTGTCGGGTGGAGGGGATTACAGAGAGGGAAGGCTGTTCGGGTGTTGGAGGTTACAGAGATAGTGAGGTTTGTATGGACTGGAGGAGGTTACAGAGATATGGAACGTTGACGGGGTGGAGGAGGTTACAGAGATAGTGAGGGTTGTAGGGGTGGAGGAGGTTACAGATTTAGGGATGGTTGTAGGGGTGGAGTAGGTTACGGAAGCAGGGCCGGTTGCAGGGGTGGAGGAGTTTACAGATATAGGGATGGTTGTAGGGGTGGAGGAAGTTACAGAGATATAGAAGTCTGTAGGGGTGGAGGATTTTACAGATATAGGGAGCGTTGTAGGGGCTGGAGGCGGTTACAGAGCTAGGGTGGGTTATAGTGGCTGGAGGCTGTTACACAGATAGGTAAGCTGGACGGGGTGGAGGAGGTTACAGAGATAGGGAAGGTTGTTGTGGTGGAGAAGGTTACAGAGATAGGGATGATTGTCGGGCTGGAGAAGGATACAGAGATAGGGTGTGTTATCGGGACTGAAGCAGGTTACAGATATATGGAGGGTTGAGGGGGCAGCAGGAGGTTACAGAGATAGGGAGTGTTGTAGGGTTGGAGGAGTATACAGAGAGAGTGAGGTTTGCAGGAGTGGAGGAGGTTACAGAGATTGGGAGGGATGCAGGTGTGGAGGATGTTACAGAGATAGGGAAGGCTGTAGGGGTGGAGGAGGGTGAAGAGATAGTGAGGGTTGTAGGATTGGAGGAGGTTACAAAGGTTGGGAAGGTTGTAGGGATGGAGGAGTTCACAGAGATAGGGACGGTTGTAGGGGTGGTGGCGGTTCCAGAGATAAGGAGGGTTGTCGGGGTGGAGGAGGTTACAGATATAGGGAAGGCTGGAGGGGTGGAGGAAGTTACAGAGATAGGGAGGGCTGTAGGGACTGGAGGAGGTTACCGAGCTGGGGAAGATTTTTGGGGTGGAGGAGGTCACAGAGATAGTGAGGATTGTAGGATTGGAGGAGGTTACAGAGATAGGGAACTTTGTAGGGGTGGAGGAGGTCACAGAGATAGGGAGGGTTGTAGGGGTGCAGGAGGTTACCGAGATAGGGAGGGATGTTGGGGCTGGAGGAGGTTACAGAGATAGGGAAGGTTGTAGGGGTGGAGGAGGTTACAGAGAAAGCGATTGTTGGAGGGATGCAGGAGGTTGAAGAGATAGGGAGGGTTTTAGGGGTGGAGAAGGTTATAGAGATAAGCAGGGTTGTCGGGGCTGGAGGAGGTTGCAGAGATAGGGAGAGTTGTGGGGGCTGGAGCAGGTTACAGAGATAGGGAACGCTTTAGGGGTGGAGGAGATTACAGGATCGGGAGGTTTGTAGGTGCTGGAGGAGGTTACAGAAATAGGGAGGGTTGTAGGGGCTGGAGCAGGTTACAGAGATAGGGAAGGTTGCAGGGACTGGAGGAGGTTACAGAGATAGGGAACGCTTTAGGGGTGGAGGAGATTACAGGATCCGGAGGTTTGTAGGTGCTGGAGGAGGTTACAGAGATAGGGAGGGTTGTAGGAGTGGAGGAGGTTACTGAGATAGGGAGGGTTGTAGGGGTGGAGGAGGTTACAGAGATAGGGAAGCCTGCAGGGTTGGAGGAGGTTACAGAGATAGGGAACGCTTTAGGGGTGGAGGAGATTACAGGATCGGGAGGTTTGTAGGTGCTGGAGGAGGTTACAGAAATAGGGAGGGTTGTAGTGACTGCATGAGATTACAGTGATAGGGAGGGTTGTAGGGTTGGAGGTGGTTACAGAGATCGTGAGGTTTGTAGGGGGAGGAGATAACAGATATAGGGTAGGCTGTCGGGGTGGAGGAGGTTGCAGAGATAGTGAGGGTTTTAGGTGCTGGAGCGGTTACAGAGACAGGGATGGTTCTAGGGGTGGAGGACGTTCCACAGACAGAGAAGGTTGTCGGGGAGGAGTAGATTACAGAGATAGGGAAGGCTGTAGGGGTGGAGGAGGTTGCAGAGATAGTGAGGGTTGTAGGGGCAGGAGGCGGTTACAGAGTTAGGGATGGTTGTAGGGGTGGAGAAGGTTACAGAGATAGGGAAGGCAGGACGGGTGGAGAGGGTGACAGAGATAGGGAGGTTTGTAGGGACTGGAGGAGGTTGCAGAGATATGGAAGGTTGACGGGGTGTAGGAGGTTACAGAGATAGTGAGGGTTGTTTTGGTTGAAGGAGGTTACAGAGACAGGGAGTGTTGGAGGGGTGGAGGAGGTTCCAGAGATTGGGATGGTTGTAGGGGTGGAGGAGGTTACGGAGATAGGGAGGGTTGCAGGGGTGGATGAGGTTACAGAAATAGGGAGGATTGTTGGGGTTGGAGGAGGTTACAGAGATAGGGAGTGTTGGAGGGTAGGAGGAGGTTACAGAGATGGGGATGGTTGCAGGGGTTGAGGAAGTTACAGAGACTGGGAAGGTTGTTGGTGTGGAGGAGGTTACGGAGATAGGGAGGGTTGCAGGGGTGGAGGAGGTTACAGAAATAGGGAGGGTTGTTGGGGTTGGAGGAGGTTACAGATATAGGGAGTGTTGGAGGGGTGGAGGAGGGTACAGAGATTGGGTTGGTTGTAGGGGTGGAGGAATTTACAGAGATATGGAAGTCTGTAGGGGTGGAGGAGGTTACATAGATAGGGAGGGTTGTAGGGGCTGGAGGTGGTTACACAGCTAGGGTGGGTTACAGTGGCTGGAGGCGGTGACAGTGAAAGGGAAGGTTGTAGGGGTGGAGGAGGTTACAGAGATCGGGAAGGTTGTCGGGGTGGAGAAGGTTACAGAGATCGGGAGGGTTGAAGGGCTGGAGAAGTTTACAGATATAGGGTGTGTTGCAGGGACTGGAGGAGGTTACAGAGATAGGGAACGCTTTAGGGGTTGAGGAGATTACAGGATCCGGAGGTTTGTAGGTGCTGGAGGAGGTTACAGAGATAGGGAGTGTTGCAGGAGTGGAGGAGGTTACTGAGATAGGGAGGGTTGTAGGGGTGGAGGAGGTTACAGAGATAGGGAAGCCTGCAGGGTTGGAGGAGGTTACAGAGATAGGGAACGCTTTAGGGGTGGAGGAGATTACAGGATCGGGAGGTTTGTAGGTGCTGGAGGAGGTTACAGAAATAGGGAGGGTTGTAGGGACTGCATGAGATTACAGTGATAGGGAGGGTTGTAGGGTTGGAGGTGGTTACAGAGATAGTGAGGTTTGTAGGGGGAGGAGGTTACAGATATAGGGAAGGATGTTGGGGTGGAGGAGGTTGCAGAGATAGTGAGGGTTTTAGGTGCTGGAGCGGTTACAGAGACGTGGATGGTTCTAGGGGTGGAGGACGTTCCACAGACAGAGAAGGCTGTCGGGGAGGAGTAGATTACAGAGATAGGGAAGGCTGTAGGGGTGGAGGAGGTTACAGAGATAGTGAGGGTTGTAGGGGCTGGAGGCGGTTACAGAGTTAGGGATGGTTGTATGGGTGGAGAAGGTTACAGAGATAGGGAAGGCAGGACGGGTGGAGAGGGTGACAGAGATAGGGAGGTTTGTAGGGACTGGAGGAGGTTACAGAGATATGGAAGGTTGACGGGGTGTAGGAGGTTACAGAGATAGTGAGGGTTGTTTTGGTTGGAGGAGGTTACAGAGATAGGGAGTGTTGGAGGGGTGGAGGAGTTTCCAGAGATTGGGATGGTTGTAGGGGTGGAGGAGGTTACGGAGATAGGGAGGGTTGCAGGGGTGGATGAGGTTACAGAAATAGGGAGGATTGTTGGGGTTGGAGGAGGTTACAGAGATAGGGAGTGTTGGAGGGTAGGAGGAGGTTACAGAGATGGGGATGGTTGCAGGGGTGGAGGAAGTTACAGAGACTGGGAAGGTTGTTGGTGTGGAGGAGGTTACGGAGATAGGGAGGGTTGCAGGGGTGGAGGAGGTTACAGAAACAGGGAGGGTTGTTGGGGTTGGAGGAGGTTACAGAGATAGGGAGTGTTGGAGGGGTGGAGGAGGTTACAGAGATCGGGAAGGTTGTCGGGGTGGAGAAGGTTACAGAGATCGGGAGGGTTGAAGGGCTGGAGAAGTTTACAGATATAGGGTGTGTTGCAGGGATTGAAGCAGGTTACAGAGATAGGGAGAGTTGTAAGGTTGGAGGAGCTAACAGAGATAGTGAGGTTTGCAGGAGTGGAGGAGGTTACAGAGATAGGGAGGGTTGTTGGGGGTGGAGGAGGTTACAGAGATAGGGAGTGTTGGAGGGGTGGAGGAGGGTACAGAGATTGGGTTGGTTGTAGGGGTGGAGGAATTTACAGAGATATGGAAGTCTGTATGGGTGGAGGAGGTTACACAGATAGGGAGGGTTGTAGGGGCTGGAGGCGGTTACAGAGCTAGGGTGGGTTACAGTGGCTGGAGGCGGTTACAGTGAAAGGGAAGGTTGTAGGAGTGGAGGAGGTTACAGAGATCGGGAAGGTTGTCGGGGTGGAGAAGGCTCCAGAGATCGGGAGGATTGAAGGGCTGGAGAAGTTTACAGATATAGGGTGTGTTGCAGGGACTGCAGCAGGTTACAGAGATAGGGAGGGTTGTAAGGTTGGAGGAGCTAACAGAGATAGTGAGGTTTGCAGGAGTGGAGGAGGTTACAGAGATAGGGAGGGTTGTAGGGGTGGAGGATGTTACAGAGATAGGGAAGGCTGTAGGGGTGGAGGACGTTCCACAGACAGGGAAGGTTGTCGGGGTGGAGGAGATTACAGAGAGAGGGAAGGCTGAAGGGGTGGAGGAGGTGACAGAGATAGTGAGGGTTGTCGGGGCTGGAGGCGGTTACAGAGATAGGGAAGGTTGTAGGGGTGGAGGAGGTTACAGGATCGGGAGGTTTGTAGGTGCTGGAGGAGGTTACAGAGATAGGGAGGGTTGTAGGAGTGGAGGAGGTTACTGAAATAGGGAGGGTTGTAGGGGTGGAGGAGGTTACAGAGATAGGGAAGCCTGTAGGGTTGGAGGAGGTTACAGAATTAGGGAAGCCTGCAGGGTTGGAGGAGGTTACAGAGATAGGGAACGCTTTAGAGGAGGAGGAGATTACAGGATCGGGAGGTTTGTAGGTGCTGGAGGAGGTTACAGAAATAGGGAGGGTTGTAGGGACTGCATGAGATTACAGTGATAGGGAGGGTTGTAGGGTTGGAGGTGGTTACAGAGATAGTGAGGTTTGTAGGGGGGGAGGAGGTTACAGATGTAGGGAAGGCTGTAGGGGTGGAGGAGGTTGCAGAGATAGGGAGTGTTGGAGGGGTGGAGGAGGTTACAGAGATCGGGAAGGTTGTCGGGGTGGAGAAGGTTACAGAGATCGGGAGGGTTGAAGGGCTGGAGAAGTTTACAGATATAGGGTGTGTTGCAGGGACTGAAGCAGGTTACAGAGATAGGGAGAGTTGTAAGGTTGGAGGAGCTAACAGAGATAGTGAGGTTTGCAGGAGTGGAGGAGGTTACAGAGATAGGGAGGGTTGTTGGGGGTGGAGGAGGTTACAGAGATAGGGAGTGTTGGAGGGGTGGAGGAGGGTACAGAGATTGGGTTGGTTGTAGGGGTGGAGGAATTTACAGAGATATGGAAGTCTGTATGGGTGGAGGAGGTTACACAGATAGGGAGGGTTGTAGGGGCTGGAGGCGGTTACAGAGCTAGGGTGGGTTACAGTGGCTGGAGGCGGTTACAGTGAAAGGGAAGGTTGTAGGAGTGGAGGAGGTTACAGAAATCGGGAAGGTTGTCGGGGTGGAGAAGGCTCCAGAGATCGGGAGGATTGAAGGGCTGGAGAAGTTTACAGATATAGGGTGTGTTGCAGGGACTGCAGCAGGTTACAGAGATAGGGAGGGTTGTAAGGTTGGAGGAGCTAACAGAGATAGTGAGGTTTGCAGGAGTGGAGGAGGTTACAGAGATAGGGAGGGTTGTAGGGGTGGAGGATGTTACAGAGATAGGGAAGGCTGTAGGGGTGGAGGACGTTCCACAGACAGGGAAGGTTGTCGGGGTGGAGGAGATTACAGAGAGAGGGAAGGCTGAAGGGGTGGAGGAGGTGACAGAGATAGTGAGGGTTGTCGGGGCTGGAGGCGGTTACAGAGATAGGGAAGGTTGTAGGGGTGGAGGAGGTTACAGGATCGGGAGGTTTGTAGGTGCTGGAGGAGGTTACAGAGATAGGGAGGGTTGTAGGAGTGGAGGAGGTTACTGAAATAGGGAGGGTTGTAGGGGTGGAGGAGGTTACAGAGATAGGGAAGCCTGTAGGGTTGGAGGAGGTTACAGAATTAGGGAAGCCTGCAGGGTTGGAGGAGGTTACAGAGATAGGGAATGCTTTAGAGGAGGAGGAGATTACAGGATCGGGAGGTTTGTAGGTGCTGGAGGAGGTTACAGAAATAGGGAGGGTTGTAGGGACTGCATGAGATTACAGTGATAGGGAGGGTTGTAGGGTTGGAGGTGGTTACAGAGATAGTGAGGTTTGTAGGGGGGGAGGAGGTTACAGATGTAGGGAAGGCTGTAGGGGTGGAGGAGGTTGCAGAGATAGTGAGGGTTTTAGGTGCTGGAGCGGTTACAGAGACAGGGATGGTTCTAGGGGTGGAGGACGTTCCACAGACAGAGAAGGTTGTCGGGGAGGAGTAGATTACAGAGATAGGGAAGGCTGTAGGGGTGGAGGAGGTTACAGAGATAGTGAGGGTTGTAGGGGCTGGAGGCGGTTACAGAGTTAGGGATGGTTGTAGGGGTGGAGAAGGTTACAGAGATAGGGAAGGCAGGACGGGTGGAGAGGGTGACAGAGATAGGGAGGTTTGTAGGGACTGGAGGAGGTTACAGAGATATGGAAGGTTGACGGGGTGTAGGAGGTTCCAGAGATAGTGAGGGTTGTTTTGGTTGGAGGAGGCTACAGAGAAAGGGAGTGTTGGAGGGGTGGAGGAGGTTCCAGAGATTGGGATGGTTGTAGGGGTGGAGGAGGTTACGGAGATAGGGAGGGTTGCAGGGGTGGATGAGGTTACAGAAATAGGGAGGATTGTTGGGGTTGGAGGAGGTTACAAAGCTAGGGAGTGTTGGAGGGTAGGAGGAGGTTACAGAGATGGGGATGGTTGCAGGGGTGGAGGAAGTTACAGAGACTGGGAAGGTTGTTGGTGTGGAGGAGGTTACGGAGATAGGGAGGGTTGCAGGGGTGGAGGAGGTTACAGAAATAGGGAGGGTTGTTGGGGTTGGAGGAGGTTACAGAGATAGGGAGTGTTGGAGGGGTGGAGTAGGGTACAGAGATTGGGTTGGTTGTAGGGGTGGAGGAATTTACAGAGATATGGAAGTCTGTAGGGGTGAAGGAGGTTACATAGATAGGGAGGGTTGTAGGGGCTGGAGGCGGTTACAGAGCTAGGGTGGGTTACAGTGGCTGGAGGCGGTTACAGTGAAAGGGAAGGTTGTAGGGGTGGAGGAGGTTACAGAGATCGGGAAGGTTGTCGGGGTGGAGAAGGTTACAGAGATCGGGAGGGTTGAAGGGCTGGAGAAGTTTACAGATATAGGGTATGTTGCAGGGACTGAAGCAGGTTACAGAGATAGGGAGGGTTGTAAGGTTGGAGGAGCTAACAGAGATAGTGAGGTTTGCAGGAGTGGAGGAGGTTACAGAGATATGGAGGGTTGTTGGGGTTGGAGGAGGTTACAGAGATAGGGAGTTTTGTAGGATTGGAGGAGGTAACAGAGATAGGGAAGGTTGTAGGGGTGGAGGAGGTCACAGAGAAAGGGAGGGTTGTAGGGGTGGAGCAGGTTACAGAGATAGGGAGGGTTGTCGGGGCTGGAGGAGTTTACAGAGATAGGGAAGGTTGTTGGTGTGGAGGAGGTTACAGAGATGGGGAGCGTTCGAGAGGTGCAGGAGGTTACAAATTTAGGGAGAGTTTTAGGGTTGGAGAATGTTATAGAGATAAGCAGGGTTGTCGGGGCTGGAGGAGGTTACAGAGATAGGGATGGTTGTAGGGGCTGGAGCAGGTTGCAGAGATAGTGAATGTTGTCGGGGTGGAGAAGGTTACAGAGATAGGGAAGGCTTTCGGGGTGGAGGAGATTACGGGATTGGGAGTATTGTAGGGGCTGGAGGAGGTTAGAGAGATAGGGAGGGTTGGAGGGGTGGAGGAGGTTACTGATATTGGGAGGGTTGTAGGGATGGAGGCGGTTACAGAGATAGGGAAGCCTGTAGGGGTGGAGGAGTTTACAGAGATAGGGAAGGCTTTTGGGGTGGAGGAGATTACAGGATCGGGAGGGTTGTAGGGGCTGGAGGTGGTTACAGAGATAGGGAGGTTTGTAAGGGATGGATGAGGTTACAGACATAGGGAAGGTTGTAGGGGTGGAAAAGGTTACAGAGATAGGGAAGGCTGCAGGGCTGGAGAAGGTTACAGAAATAGGGAGTGTTGTAGGTACTGAAGCATGTTTTAGAGATAGGAGGGCTGAAGCCGCTGCAGGAGATTACAGAGATAGGGAGGGTTGTCGGGTTGGAGGAGGTTACAGAGATTGTGAGGTTTGTAGGGGTGGAGGAGGTTACAGATATAGGGAAGGCTGTAGGGGTGGATTATTTTGCAGAGATAGTGAGGGTTGTAGGGGCTGGAGGCGGTTACAGAGACAGGGAGGGTTGTAGGGTTCGGGGAGGTTACAGAGATAGTGAGGGTTGCAGGAGTAGAGGAGGTTATAGAGATAGGGATGGTTGTAGGGGTGGAGGAGGTTACAGAGATAGGGAAGTCTGTAGGGGTGGAGGAGTTTACAGAGATAGTGAGGGTTGTTGGTGCTGGAGGCGGTGGCAGTGATAGGGAGGGTTCGAGGGGTGGAGGACTTTCCACGGACAGGGAAGGATGTGGGGTGGAGGAGATTACAGAGATAGGGAGGGTTGTAGGGACCGGAGGAGGTTACCGAGATGGGGACGATTGTAGGGGTGGAGGACGTTACAGAGATAGGGAGGGTTGGAGGGGTGCAGGAGATTACAGAGATAGGGAGGGTTTTAGGGGTGGAGAAGTTTATAGAGATAAGCAGGGTTGTCGGGCTGGAAGAGGAAACAGAGATAGGGAGGGTTGTAGGGGCTGGAGCAGGTAACAGAGATAGGGAAGGTTGTCGGGACTGGAGGAGGTTACAGAGATAGGGAAGCCTGTAGGGGTGGAGGAGGTTACAGAGATATGGAGGGTTTGCAGGGGTGGAGAAGGTTACAGAGATAGGGAGGGTTGTAGGAGCTGGAGGAGGTTACAGAGATAGGGAAGGTTGCAGGGCTGAAGGAGGTTACAGATATAGGGAGGTTTGTGGGGGCTGGAGGAGGTTGCAGAGATAGGGAAGGTTGTAGGGGTGGAGAAGGTTACAGAGATAGGGAAGGTTGTAGGGCTAGACAAGGTTACATAAATAGGGAGTGTTGTAGGGACTGAAGCATGTTACAGAGATAGTGAGGGTGGTAGGGGCTGGAGACGGTTACAGAGATAGGGAAGGCTGTACGGGTGGAGAGGGTGACAGAGATAGGGAGGTTTGTAGGGACTGCAGGAGGTTACAGAGATATGGAAGGTTGACGGGGTGTAGGAGGTTACAGCGATAGTGAGGGTTGTTTTGGTTGGAGGAGGTTACAGAGGTAGGGAGTGTTGGAGGGGTTGAGGAGGTTACGGAGATAGGCAGGGTTGCAGGGGTGGAGGAGGTTACAGAAATAGGGAGGGTTGTTGGGGTTGGAGGAGGTTACAGAGATAGGGAGTGTTGGAGGGGTGGAGGAGGTTACAGAGATTGGAATGGTTGCAGGGGTGGAGGAAGTTACAGAGATAGGGAAGGTTGTAGGGGTGGAGGTGGTTCCGGAGATAGGGAAGATTGCAGGGGTGGTGGAGGTTACAGAAATAGGGAGGGTTGTTGGGGTTAGAGGAGGTTACAGAGATAGGGAGTGTTGGAGGGGTGGAGGAGGTTACAGAGATTGGGATGGTTGTAGGTGTGGAGGAAGTTAAAGAGATATGGAAGTCTGTAGGGGTGGAGGAGGTTACAGAGATAGGGAGGGTTGTTGGGGCTGGAGGCGGTTACAAAGCAAGGGTGGGTTTTTGTGGCTGGAGCCGGTTACAGAGATAGGGAAGGTTGTAGGGGTAGAGGAGGTTACAGAGATGGGAAGGTTGTCGGGGTGGAGAAGGTTACAGAGATCGGGAGGGTTGAAGGGCTGGAGAAGTTTACAGAGATAGGGTGTGTTGTAGGGACTGAAGCAGATTACAGAGATCGGGAGGGTTGTAGGGGCTGCAGGAGGTTACAGAGATAGGGAGGGTTGTCGGGTTGGAGGAGGTTTGCAGAGATAGTGAGGTTTGCAGGAGTGGAGGTTACAGAGATAGGGAGGGTTGTCGGGGTGGAGGATGTTACAGAGATAGGGAAGGCTGTAGGGGTGGAGGAGGTTGCAGAGATAGTGAGGGTTGTAGGGGCTGGAGGCGGTTACAGAGATAAGGTGGGTTCTAGGGGTGGAGGACGTTCCACAGACAGGGAAGGTTGTCGGGGTGGAGGAGATTACAGAGATAGGGAAGGCTGAAGGGGTGGAGGAGGTTTCAGAGATAGTGAGGGTTGTCGGGGCTGGAGGCGGTTACAGAGATAGGGAAGGTTGTCGGGGTGGAGGAGGTTACAGATATAGGGAAGGCTGTAGGGGGGGAGGAAGTTACAGAAATAGGGAGGGTTGCAGGGACTGGAGGAGGTTACCGAGATGGGGAAGATTGTAGGGGTGGAGGAGGTTACAGAGATAGTGAGGATTTTAGGGGTGGAGGAGGTTACAGAGATAGGGAGCTTTGGAGGGGTGCAAGAGGTTCCAGAAATAGGGAGGGTTTTAGGGGTGGAGAAGGTTATAGAGATAAGCAGCGTTGTCGGTGCTGGAGGAGGTTACAGAAATAGGGATGGTTGTAGGGGCTGGAGCAGGTTACAGAGATAGTGAAGGTTGTAGGGACTGGAGGAGCTTACAGAGATAGGGAAGGCTTTAGGGGTGGAGGAGATTACAGGATGGGGAGGTTTGTAGGGGCTGGAGGAGGTTACAGAGATTGGGAGGGTTGTAGGGGTGGAGGAGGTTACAGAGATAGGGAAGCCTGTAGGGGTGGAGGAGTTTACAGAGATAGGGAAGGCTTTTGGGGTGGAGGAGATTAAAGGATCGGGAGGGTTGTGGGGGCTGGAGGAGGTTACAGAGAGAGGGAAGATTGTAGGGCTCGAGGTGGTTACAGAGATAGGGAGGGTTTGAGGGGTGCAGGAGGTTACAGAGATAGGGATGGTTTTAGGGGTGGAGAAGGTTATAGAGATAAGCAGGGTTGTCGGGGCTGGAGGAGGTTACAGAGAAAATACGAGGGTTGCAGGGGCTGGAGCAGGTTACAGAGATAGTGAAGGTTGTCGGGACTGGAGGAGGTTACAGAGATAGGGAGTGTTGTAGGGGTGGAGGAGGTTACTGAGATAGGGAGCGTTGTAGGGGTGGAGGAGTACACAGAGATAGGGAAGCCTGTAGATATGGAGGAGGTTACAGAGATAGGGAAGGTTTTTGGGGTGGAAGAGATTACAGGATCGGGAGGGTTGTAGGGGCTGGAGGAGGTTACAGAGATAGGGAAGGTTGTAGGGCTCGAGGAGTTTACAGAGATAGGGAGGATTGTCGTGGCAGGAGGAGTTTACAGACATAGGGAAGGTCGTAGGGGTGGAAAATGTTACAGAAATAGGGAAGTCTGTAGGGCTGGAGAAGGTTACAGAAATAGGGAGTGTTGTAGGGACTGAAGCATGTTATAGAGATAGAAGGGTTGTAGGGGCTGCAGGAGATTACAGAGATAGGGAGGGTTGTAGGGTTGGAGGAGGTTACAGAGGTAGTGAGGTTTGTAGTGGTGGAGGAGGTTACAGATATAGGGAAGGCTGTAGGGGTGGAGGAGGTTGCAAAGATAGTGAGGGTTGGAGGGGCTGCAGGCTGTTACAGTGACAGGGAGGGTTCTAGGGGTGGAGGACATTCCACAGACAGAGAAGGTTGTCGGGGTGGAGTAGATTACAGAGATAGGGAAGGCTGTAGGTGTGGAGGAGGTTACAGAGTTAGTGAGGGTTGTCGGGGCTGGAGGCGTTTCCAGAGATAGGGAGGGTTGGAAGGGCGGAGGAGTTAACAGAGTTAGGAACGTTTGTAGGTGTGCAGGAGGTAACAGAATTAGGGAGGGTTGTAGGGGTGTAGGAGGTTACAGAGGTAGGGAAGGCAGTAGGGGTGAAGGAGATTTCAGAGAAAGGGATGGTTGTAGGGGCTGTATGCGGTTACAGAGATAGGGCAGGCTGTAGGGGTGGTTGTGGTTACAGAGATAGGGAGAGTTGTAGGGGTGGATGTGGTTACAGAGATAGGGAGTGTTGCAGGGACTGGAGGCGTTTACAGAGAGTTGTAGGGGTAGAGGCCGTTACAGAGATAGGGAGGGTTGTAGGGGTGGAGGAGGTTACAGAGATAAGGAGGGTTGTTGGAACTGGAGGAGGTTACAGAGATTGGGAGGGTTTCAGGGGTGGAGGATTTTACAGAGATAGGGAGGGCTGTAGTGTTTGGAGGAGGTTACAGAAATAGGGAGGGTTGCAGGGGTGGAGGAGGTTACAGAGATTGGGATGGTTGTAGGGGTGGAGGAAGGTACAGAGATAGAGACGGCTGTAGGGGTGGAGGAGGTTACAGAGATAGGGAGGTTTTTCGGCTCTGGAGGCGGTTACAGAGCTAGGGTGGTTTATTGTGGCTGGAGGAGGTTACAGAGATTGGGAAGGTTGCAGGGGTGTAGGAGGTTACAGAGATAGGGAGGGTTGTAAGGGCTGGAAGTGTTTCCAGAGATAGGGAAGGCTGTCGGGGTGGTGGAGACTACAGAGATAGCGAGTGTTGCAGGGACTGGAGGATGTTACACAGATAGAGAGGGTTGTCGGGGTGGAGTAGATTACAGAGATAGGGAAGGCTGTAGGGGTGGAGAAGGTTACAGAAATAGTGAGGGTTGTAGGGACTGGAGGAGGTTACATAGATATGGAAGGTTGAAGGGGCGGAGGAGGTTACAGAGATAAGGAAGGCTGTAGGGGTGGGTTGTAAGGGCTGGAGGAGTTTACAGAGATAGGGAAGGCTGTCGGGGTGGAGGAGATTACAGAGATAGGGAGTGTTGCAGGGACTGGAGGAGGTTACAGAGATAGAGAGGGTTGTAGGGGTGGAGAAGGTTACAGAGATAGGGAGGTTGCTGGTGCTGGAGGAGGTTACAGAGATAGGGAAGGTTGTCCGGCTGGAGAAGGTTACAGAGATAGGGAGGGTTGTCGGGCTTGAGGTGGTTCCAGAGATAGGGAGTGTTTTAGGGACTGATGCATGTTGCAGAGATAGGGAAGGTTGTATGGGCTGGAGGAGGTTACAGAGATAGGGAGGGTTGTAGGGTTCGAGGAGGTTACAGAGATAGTGAGGTTTGTAGGGGTGGAGGAGGTTACAGAGATAGGGAGGGGTTTGGGGTGGAGGAGGATACAGATTCAGGGACGTCTGTAGGTTTGGAGGAGGTTACAGAGATCGTGCGGGTTATAGGGGCTGGAGGCAGTTACAGAGATAGGGAGGGTTGTAGGGGTGGAGGAGGTTACAGAGGTAGGGAAGGCAGCAGGGGTGAAGGAGATTTCAGAGAAAGGGATGGTTGCAGGGGCTTTATGCGGTTACAGAGATAGGGCAGGCTGTTGGGGTGGTTGTGGTTACAGAGATAGGGAGGGTTGTCGGGGTGGATGTGGTTACAGAGATAGGGAAGGCCTTAGGGACTGGAGGAGGTTACACAGATACGGAATGTTGAAGGGGCGGAGGTGGTTACAGAGATAGTGAATGTTGTAGGGGTGGATGCGGTTACAGAGATGGGGACGCCTGTAGGGGTAGAGGCCGTTACAGAGATAGGGAGGGTTGTAGGGGTGGAGGAGGTTACAGAGATAAGGAGGGTTGTTGGAACTGGAGGAGGTTACAGAGATTGGGAGGGTTTCAGGGGTGGAGGAGGTTACAGAGATAGGGAGGGCTGTAGTGTTTGGAGGAGGTTACAGAAATAGGGAGGGTTGCAGGGGTGGAGGAGGTTACAGAGATTGGGATGGTTGTAGGGGTGGAGGAAGGTACAGAGATAGAGACGGCTGTAGGGGTGGAGGAGGTTACAGAGATAGGGAGGTTTTTCGGCTCTGGAGGCGGTTACAGAGCTAGGGTGGTTTATTGTGGCTGGAGGAGGTTACAGAGATTGGGAAGGTTGCAGGGGTGTAGGAGGTTACAGAGATAGGGAGGGTTGTAAGGGCTGGAAGTGTTTCCAGAGATAGGGAAGGCTGTCGGGGTGGTGGAGACTACAGAGATAGCGAGTGTTGCAGGGACTGGAGGATGTTACACAGATAGAGAGGGTTGTCGGGGTGGAGTAGATTACAGAGATAGGGAAGGCTGTAGGGGTGGAGAAGGTTACAGAAATAGTGAGGGTTGTAGGGACTGGAGGAGGTTACATAGATATGGAAGGTTGAAGGGGCGGAGGAGGTTACAGAGATAAGGAAGGCTGTAGGGGTGGGTTGTAAGGGCTGGAGGAGTTTACAGAGATAGGGAAGGCTGTCGGGGTGGAGGAGATTACAGAGATAGGGAGTGTTGCAGGGACTGGAGGAGGTTACAGAGATAGAGAGGGTTGTAGGGGTGGAGAAGGTTACAGAGATAGGGAGGTTGCTGGTGCTGGAGGAGGTTACAGAGATAGGGAAGGTTGTCCGGCTGGAGAAGGTTACAGAGATAGGGAGGGTTGTCGGGCTTGAGGTGGTTCCAGAGATAGGGAGTGTTTTAGGGACTGATGCATGTTGCAGAGATAGGGAAGGTTGTATGGGCTGGAGGAGGTTACAGAGATAGGGAGGGTTGTAGGGTTCGAGGAGGTTACAGAGATAGTGAGGTTTGTAGGGTTCGAGGAGGTTACAGAGATAGGGAGGGGTTTGGGGTGGAGGAGGATACAGATTCAGGGACGTCTGCAGGTTTGGAGGAGGTTACAGAGATCGTGCGGGTTATAGGGGCTGGAGGCGGTTACAGAGATAGGGAGGGTTGTAGGGGTGGAGGAGGTTACAGAGGTAGTGAGGTTTGTAGGGGTGGAGGAGGTTACAGAGATAGGGAGGGGTTTGGGGTGGAGGAGGATACAGATTCAGGGACGTCTGTAGGTTTGGAGGAGGTTACAGAGATCGTGCGGGTTATAGGGGCTGGAGGCGGTTACAGGGAAAGGGATGGTTGTAGGGGCTTTATGCGGTTACAGAGATAGGGCAGGCTGTTGGGGTGGATGTGGTTACAGAGATAGGGAAGGCCGTAGGGACTGGAGGAGGTTACATAGATACGGAAGGTTGAAGGGGCGGAGGAGGTTACAGAGATAGGGAAGGCTGTAGGGGTGGGTTGTAAGGGCTGGAGGAGTTTACAGAGATAGGGAAGGCTGTCGGGGTGGAGGAGATTACAGAGATAGGGAGTGTTGCAGGGACTGGAGGAGGTTACAGAGATAGAGAGGGTTGTAGGGGTGGAGAAGGTTACAGAGATAGGGAGGTTGCTGGTGCTGGAGGAGGTTACAGAGATAGGGAAGGTTGTCCGGCTGGAGAAGGTTACAGAGATAGGGAGGGTTGTCGGGATTGAGGTGGTTCCAGAGATAGGGAGTGTTTTAGGGACTGATGCATGTTGCAGAGATAGGGAAGGTTGTATGGGCTGGAGGAGGTTACAGAGATAGGGAGGGTTGTAGGGTTCGAGGAGGTTACAGAGATAGTGAGGTTTGTAGGGTTCGAGGAGGTTACAGAGATAGGGAGGGGTTTGGGGTGGAGGAGGATACAGATTCAGGGACGTCTGCAGGTTTGGAGGAGGTTACAGAGATCGTGCGGGTTATAGGGGCTGGAGGCGGTTACAGAGATAGGGAGGGTTGTAGGGGTGGAGGAGGTTACAGAGGTAGTGAGGTTTGTAGGGGTGGAGGAGGTTACAGAGATAGGGAGGGGTTTGGGGTGGAGGAGGATACAGATTCAGGGACGTCTGTAGGTTTGGAGGAGGTTACAGAGATCGTGCGGGTTATAGGGGCTGGAGGCGGTTACAGAGAAAGGGATGGTTGTAGGGGCTTTATGCGGTTACAGAGATAGGGCAGGCTGTTGGGGTGGTTGTGGTTACAGAGATAGGGAGGGTTGTCGTGGTGGATGTGGTTACAGAGATAGGGAAGGCCGTAGGGACTGGAGGCGATTACATAGATACGGAAGGTTGAAGGGGCGGAGGAGGTTACAGAGATAGGGAAGGCTGTAGGGGTGGGTTGTAAGGGCTGGAGGAGTTTACAGAGATAGGGAAGGCTGTCGGGGTGGAGGAGATTACAGAGATAGGGAGTGTTGCAGGGACTGGAGGAGGTTACAGAGATAGAGAGGGTTGTGGGGTGGAGAAGGTTACAGAGATAGGGAGGGTTGTAGGGGTGGAGAAGGTTACAGAGATAGGGAGGTTGCTGGTGCTGGAGGAGGTTACAGAGATAGGGAAGGTTGTCGGGCTGGAGAAGGTTACAGAGATAGGGAGGGTTGTCGGGCTTGAGGTGGTTCCAGAGATAGGGAGTGTTTTAGGGACTGATGCATGTTGCAGAGATAGGGAAGGTTGTCTGTGCTGGAGGAGGTTACAGAGATAGGGAGGGTTGTAGGGTTCGAGGAGGTTACAGAGATAGTGAGGTTTGTAGGGGTGGAGGAGGTTACAGAGATAGGGAGGGGTTTGGGGTGGAGGAGGATACAGATTCAGGGACGTCTGTAGGTTTGGAGGAGGTTACAGAGATCGTGCGGGTTATAGGGGCTGGAGGCAGTTACAGAGATAGGGAGGGTTGTAGGGGTGGAGGAGGTTACAGAGGTAGGGAAGGCAGCAGGGGTGAAGGAGATTTCAGAGAAAGGGATGGTTGTAGGGGCTTTATGCGGTTACAGAGATAGGGCAGGCTGTTGGGGTGGTTGTGGTTACAGAGATAGGGAGGGTTGTCGGGGTGGATGTGGTTACAGAGATAGGGAAGGCCGTAGGGACTGGAGGCGATTACAGAGAGGTGGTAGGGGTGGAGGAGGTTACAGAGATAGGGAGGGTTTTATGGGTGGAGAAGGTTACAGAGATAGGGAGGATTGTATGTTTGGAGGAGTTTTTGGAGATAGGGAAGGCTGTCGGGGTGGAGGAGATTACAGAGATAGGGAGTGTTGCAGGGACTGGAGGAGGTTACAGACATAGAGAGGGTTGTAGGGATGGAGAAGGTTACAGAGATAAGGAGGGTTGTAGGGGCTGGAGGAGATTACAGAGATAGGGAGGGTTGTAGGGCTGGAGAAGGTTACAGAGATAGGGAGGGATGTAGGGCTGGAGGAGGTTGCAGAGATAGGGAGGGTTGCTGGTGCTGGAGGAGGTTCCAGAGATAGGGAAGGTTGTAGGGCTGGAGAAGGTTACAGAGATATGGAGGGTTGTCGGGCTGGAGGTGGTTCCAGAGATAGGGAGTGTTTTAGGGAGTGACGCATGTTACAGAGATAGGGAGGTTTCTATGGGCTGGAGGAGGTTACAGAGATCGGGAGTGTTGTAGTGTTCGAGGAGGTCACAGAGATAGTGAGGTTTGTAGGGGTGAAGGAGGTTACAGAGATAGGGAGGGGTTTGTGGTGGAGGAGGGTACAGATTTAGGGACGGCTGGAGGGTTGGAGGAGGTCACAGAGATAGTGATGTGCTTTCGGGGCTGGAGGCTTTAAAGAGATTGGGAGGGTTGCAGGGGTGGAAGAGGTTACAGAGACAGGGAAGGTTGTCGGGGTGGAGGAGATTACAGATATAGGGAAGGCTGTAGGGGTGGAGGAGGTTACAGAGATAGAGAGGGTTGTAAGGGCTGGAAGTGTTTCGAGAGATAGGGAAGGCTGTCGGGGTGGTGGAGACTACAGAGATAGCGAGGGTTGCAGGGACTGGAGGAGGTTACACAGATGGAGAGGGTTGTCGGGGTGGAGTATATTACAGAGATAGGGAAGGCTGGAGGGGTGGAGAAGGTTACAGAGATAGTGAGGGTTGTAGGGACTGGAGGAGGTTACATAGATATGGAAGGTTGATGGGGCGGAGGAGGTTACAGAGATAGGGAAGGCTGTAGGGGTGGGTTGTAAGGGCTGGAGGAGTTTACAGAGATAGGGAAGCCTGTCGGGGTGGAGGAGATTACAGAGATAGGGAGTGTTGCAGGGACTGGAGGAGGTTACAGAGATAGGGAGGTTGCTGGTGCTGGAGGAGGTTACAGAGATAGGGAGGGTTGTCGGTCTGGAGGTGGTTCTGGAGATAGGGAGTGTTTTAGGGACTGATGCATGTTGCAGAGATAGGGAAGGTTGTAGGGTTCGAGCAGGTTACAGAGATAGTGAGGTTTGTAGGGGTGGAGGAGGTTACAGAGATAGGGAGGGGTTTGGGGTGGAGGAGGATACAGATTCAGGGACGGCTGTCGGGTTGGAGGAGGTTACAGAGATAGTGCGGGTTATAGGGGCTGGAGGCGGTTACAGTGATAGCGAGGGTTGTAGGGGTGGAGGAGGTTACAGAGACAGGGAAGGTTGTCGGGTTGGAGGAGATTACATTTATAGGGAAGGCTGTAAGGGTGGAGGAGGTTACAGAGGTAGTGAGGGTTGTAGCGGCTGGAGGCGGTTACAGAGTTACGCAAGGTTGTAGGGGTGGAGGAGTTTCCAGAGATAGGGATGGCTGTAGGGGTGGAGGATGTTACCGAGACAGGGAGGTTTGTAGGGAATGGAGGAGATTACAGCGATATGGAAGGTTGAAGGGGTGGAGGAGGTTCCAGAGATAGTGAATGTTGTAGGGGTGGATGAGGTTACAGAGATGGGGAAGCCTGTAGGGGTAGAGGCCGTTACAGAGATAGGGAGGGTTGTAGGGGTGGAGGAGGTTACAGAGATAGGGAGGGTTGTTGGAACTGGAGGAGGTTACAGAGATAGGGAATGTTGTAGGGTGGAGGAGGTTACAGAGATTGGGAGGGTTGCAGGGGTGGAGGATGTTACAGAGATAGGGAGGGCTGTAGGGGTGGAGGAGGTTACAGAGATAGGGAGGGTTTTATGCTCTGGAGTCGGTTACAGAGCTAGGGTGGTTTATTGTGGCTGGAGGAGGTTTCAGAGATTGGGAAGGTTGCAGGGGTGTAGGAGGTTACAGAGATAGGGAGGGTTGTCAGGGCTGGAAGTGTTTCCAGAGATAGGGAAGGCTGTCGGGGTGGTGGAGACTACAGAGATAGCGAGGGTTGCAGGGACTGGAGGAGGTTACACAGATGGAGAGGGTTGTCGGGGTGGAGTAGATTTCAGAGATAGGGAAGGCTGTAGGGGTGGAGAAGGTTACAGAGATAGTGAGGGTTGTAGGGACTGGAGGAGGTTACATAGATATGGAAGGTTGATGGGGCGGAGGAGGTTACAGAGATAGGGAAGGCTGTAGGGGTGGGTTGTAAGGGCTGGAGGAGTTTACAGAGATAGGGAAGCCTGTCGGGGTGGAGGAGATTACAGAGATAGGGAGTGTTGCAGGGACTGGAGGAGGTTACAGAGATAGAGTGGGTTGTAGGGGTGGAGAAGGTTACAGAGATAGGGAGGGTTGTAGGGGCTGGAGGAGGTTACAGAGATCGGGAGGGTTGTAGTGTTCGAGGAGGTTACAGAGATAGTGAGGTTTGTAGGGGTGGAGGAGGTTACAGAGATAGGGAGGGGTTTGGGGTGGAGGAGGATACAGATTCAGGGACGACTGTAGGGTTGGAGGAGGTTACAGAGATAGTGCGGGTTATAGGGGCTGGAGGCAGTTACAGAGATAGCGAGGGTTGTAGGGGTGGAGGAGGTTACAGAGACAGGGAAGGTTGTCGGGTTGGAGGAGATTACATTTATAGGGAAGGCTGTAAGTGCAGAGGAGGTTACAGAGATAGGGAGGGTTCTAGGGGTGGAGGACGTTCCACAGACAGGGATGGTTGACGGGGTGGTGGAGATTACTGACATAGGGAAGGCTGTAGGGATGGAGGAGGTTACAGATTTAGTGAGGGTTGTAGGGGCTGTAGGCAGTTACAGAGTTACGGAAGGTTGTAGGGGTGGAGGGAGTTACAGTAATAGGGAAGGCTGTAGGGGTGGAGGAGGTTACCGAGATCGGGAGGTTTGTAGTTACTGGAGGAGGTTACAGAGATATGGAAGTTTGAAGTGGTGGAGGAGGTTACAGAGATAGTGAGGGTTGTCGGGGTGGATGAGGTTGCAGAGATAGGGAAGCCTGTAGGGTTGGAGGCCGTTACAGAGATAGGGAGGGTTGTAGGGGTGGAGGAGGTTACAGAGATAGGGAGGGTTGTTGGAACTGGAGGAGTGTACAGAGATAGGGAAGGTTGTACGGTGGAGGAGGTTACAGAGATAGGGAGGTTTTTGGGGTTGGAGGAGGTTACTTCTATTGGGACTGTGGGGATTGGGAGCAAGCAAGAAGGGGTTTAGGTCTATTGGGACTGTGGGGAGTGGGAGCGAGTAGGAAGGGGTTTGGGTCAAGTGGAGCTGTGGGGAGTGGAAGCAAGTGGGAAGGGGTTTGGGTGCAGAGGCGCTGTGGGGAGTCGGAGTGAGCAGGAAGGGGTTTGGGCCAGTGGGGCTGTGGGGAGTGGGAGCGAGCGGGAAGGGGTTTGGTACCAGTGGCGCTGTGGGGAGTGGGAGCGAGCGGGAAGTGGTTTGGGTCCAGTGGTACTGTGGGGAGTGGGAGCGAGCGGGAAGTGGTTTGGGTCCAGTGGGGCTGTGGGGAGTGGGAGCAAGCGGGAAGGGGTTTGTGTCCATTGGGTCTGTGGTGAGTGGGAGCGGGCGGGAAGGTATTTTGGTCTCTAGCGACAGTGGGGAGTGGGAGTGAGCGGGAAGGGGTTTGGTTCCAGTGGGGCTGTGGGGGAGAGGGAGCGAGTGGGAAGGGCTTTGGGTGCAGTTGTACTGTGGGCAGTGGGGGCGAGCCGGAAGGCATTTGGTTCTATTGGGACTGTGGGGAGTGGGAGCGAGCGGGATGGGGTTAGGGTCCTCTCGTACTATGGAGAATGGGAGCGAGCGGGAAGGGGTTTTGTGTCCAGTGGGGCTGTGGAGTGTGGGAGCGAGCAAGAAGCGTTTTGGTTCCTGTGGGGCTCTGTGGAGTGGGAGCGATCGGGAAGAGGTTTGGGTATTTTGGGGCTATGGGGAGTGGGAGCGTGTAGGAAGGGGTTTGGGTCCTGTGGGACAGTGGAGAGTGGGAGTGAGCGGGAAGTGGTTTGGGTTCAGTGGGACTGTGCTTTCTGGGTGCGAGCGGGAAGGAGTTTGGATCTATTGGGACTGTGGGGAGTGGTAGCGAGCTGGAAGTGGTTTATGACCAGTGGGGCTGTGGGGAGTGGGAGCGAGCGGGAAGGTGTTTGGGTCCTGTGGGTCTGTGGGTCATTGGGGAGTGGGAGCGAGTGGGAAGGGTTTTGGGTCTATTTGGACTGTGGGGAGTGGGAGCGAATGGGAAGGGGTTTGGGTCCTGTGGGGCTGTGGGGAGTGGGAGCGAGCGGGAAGTGGTTTGGATCCTGTGGGGCTGTGGTGAGTGGGAGAGTTTGGGAAGTGGTTTGGGTCCTGTGGAGGGTGGGAGCAAGCACGAAAGGGTTTGAGTGCAGTGGGACTGTGGGGAGTGGGAGCGAGCGGGAAAGGATTTTGGTCCAGTTGGTCTGTCGGAAGTGGGAGCGAGCAGGAAGCAGTTTGGATCCGTAGTGGCTTTGGGGAGTGGGCGCGAGCGGGAAGGGGTTTGGGTCCATTGAGTCTGAGGGGAGTGGGAGCGAGTGGGAAGGTGTTTGGTTCCATTGAGTCTGAGGGGTGTGGGAGCGAGCGGGAAGGGGTTTCGGTCCAGTGGGGCTGCGGGGAGTGGGAGCAAACGGGAAGGGGTTAGGGTGGAGTGCGACTTTGGGGAGTGGGAGCAAACGGGAAGTGGTTAGGGTGGAGTGCGACTTTGGGGAGTGGGAGCGAGCGGGAAGGGGTTTGGGTCCTGTGGGGCTGTGGGGAGTGGGAGTGAGCGGGAAGGGATTTGGGTCAAGAGGGGAGTGGGAGCGAGCGGGAAGGGGTTTGTGTCCAGTGGGACTGTGCGGTTTGGGTGTGAGCGGGAAAGGGTTTGGGTCTATCTGGACTGTGGGGAGTGGGAGCGAGCAGGAAGGGGTTTGTGTCCATTGAAGCTGTGGGGAGTGGGAGCGAGTGGGAAGGGATTTGGTTGCAGTGTGGCTGTGGGGAGTGGAAGCGAGGGGGTAGGTGTTTGGGTCTATTGGGACTGAGTGGTGTGGGAGCGAGCAGGAAGGGGTTTGGGTCCATTGGAGCTGTGGGGAGTGGGATCGAGCAGGAAGGCATTTGGGTCCAGTGGGACAGTGGAGAGTGGGAGCGAACGGAAAGGGATTAGGTTCCAGTGGGACTGTGGGGTGTGGGTGCAAGCAGGGAAGGAGTTTGGGTCTATTAGGAATGTGGGGAGTGGGAGCGAGCAGGAAGTGGTTTGTGACCAGTGGGTCGTGGGGAGTGGGAGCGTGCTGCAAGTGTTTTGGGTCCATTGGGGCTGAGGGGAGTGGGAGCGAGCTGGAAGTGATTTGGGTCCATTAGGGCTGTGGGGAGTGGGAGCGAGTGGGAAAGGGTTTGGGTCCAGTGGGGCTGTGGGGAGGGGGAGCGAGCGAGAAGGGGTTTGGGTCCTTTGGGTCCTGTGGGTCTGTGTGTCTGTGGGGAGTGGCAGCGAGCGGGAAGGTGTTTGGGTCTATTGGGACTGTGGGGAGTGGGAACAAATGGGAAGGGGTTTGGGTCCATTGGGACTGTGGTGTGTGGGAGTTAGCAGGAAGGGATTTTGGTCTATTGCGACAGTGGGTAGTGGGAGTGAGCTGGAAGGGGTTTTGGTTGAGTGGGGCTGTGGGGAGTGGGAGCAAGTGGGAAGAAGTTTGGGACCAGTGGGGCTGTCGGGAATGGGAGCAAGTGGGAAGGGGTTTGGGTGCAGTTGTACTGTGGGCAGTGGGAGCGAGCGGGAGGGCATTTGGGTCTATTGGGACTGTGGCGGGTGGGAGCGAGCGGGAAGGGGTAAGTGTCCTCTGGAACTGTGGAGAATGGGAGCGAGCGGGAAGGGGTTTTGGGTCCAGCGGGGCTGTGGAGAGTGGGGGCGAGCAGGAAGGTGTTTGGTTCCTGTGGGGCTCTGGGGAGTGGGAGCGATTGGAAAGGGGTTTGGGTCTTTTGGGGCTATGGGGAGTGGGAGCGAGTAGGAAGGGGTTTGGGTCCTGTGGGACAGTGGAGAGTGGGAGCGAGTGGGAAGGGGTTTGGGTCCAGTGGGACTGTGCTTTCAGGGTACGAGCGGGAAGGAATTTGTGTCTATTGGGACTGTGGGGAGTGGTAGCGAGCTGGAAGTGGTTTGTGACCAGTGGGGCTGTGGGGAGTGGGAGCGAGCGGGAAGGTGTTTGGGTCCTGTGGGTCTGTGGATCATTGGAGAGTGGGAGCGAGCGGGAAGGGTTTTGGGTCTATTTGGACTGTGGGGAGTGGGAGCGAATGGAAAGGGGTTTGGGTCCTGTGGGGCTGTGGGGAGTGGGAGCGTTTGGGAAGGGGTTTGGGTCCTGTGGTGGGTGGGAGCGAGCAGGAAGTGATTTGGGTGGAGTGGGACAGTGGGGAGTGGGAGCCAGCGAGAAGGGATTTTGGTCCAGTTGGTCTGTCGGAAGTGGGAGTGAGCGGGATGCGGTTTGGATCCATTGGGGCTTTGGGGAGTGGGAGCGAGCGGGAATGTGTTTGGGTCCATTGAGTCTGAGGGGAGTGGGAGCGAGCAGGAAGGGGTTTCGGTCCAGTGGGCTGTGGGGAGTGGGAGCGAGCGGGAAAAGGTTTGAGTCCAGTGGGGCTGTTTGGAGAGGGAGCAAACGGGAATGGGTTAGGGTGGAGTGCGACTTTGGGGAATGGAGCAAACTGGAAGTGGTTAGGGTGGAGTGCGACTTTGGGGAGTGGGTGCGAACGGGAAGGGCGTTGGGACCATTGGGGCTGTGGGGAGTGGGAGTGAATGGGAAGGGGTTTGGGTCCAGTGGGGCTGTGGGGAGTGGGAGCGAACGGAAAGTGGTTTGTGACCCGTGGGGCTGTCCGGAGTGGGAGCGTGCTGCAAGGTGTTTGGGTCAGGGGAGTGGGAGCGAGGGTGATGTGGTTTGGTTCAGCTGGGGCTGTGGGGAGTGGGAGCAAGTGGGAAAGGGTTTGGGTCCAGTGGGGTTGTGGGGAGTGGGAGCAAGTTGGAAGGTGTTTGGGTCCAGTGGGGCTGTGGGGATTCTGAGCGAGAGGGAAGGGGTTTGGGTCAAGTGGGGAGTGGGAGCAAGTAGGAAGGGGTTTGTGTCCAGTGGGAAGTGGGGCGTGAGAGCGAGTGGGAAGGGGTTTGGGTCCATTGGGACTGTGGAGTGTGGCAGCGAGTGGGAAGGCACTTAGTTCTATTAGGACTGTGGGGAGTGGGAGCTTGCAAGAAGGGGTTTGCGTCTATTGGGACTGTGGGGAGGGGGAGCGAGCAGGAAGGGGTTTGGGTCAAGTGGAGCTGTGGGGAGTGGAAGCAAGTGGGAAGGGGTTTGGGTGCAGAGGCGCTGTGGGGAGTCGGAGTGAGCAGGAAGGGGTTTGGGCCAATGGGGCTATGGGGAGTGGGAGCGAGCGGGAAGGGGTTTGGTACCAGTGGCGCTGTGGGGAGTGGGAGCGAGCGGGAAGTGGTTTGGGTCCAGTGGGGCTGTGGGGAGTGGGAGCAAGCGGGAAGGTGTTTGTGTCCATTGGTCTGTGGTGAGTGGGAGCGGGCGGGAAGGGTTTTGGTCTATAGCGACAGTGGGGAGTGGGAGTGAGCGGGATGGGGTTTGGTTCCAGTGGGGCTGTGGGGAGAGGGAGCGAGTGGGAAGGGGTTTGGGTGCAGTTGTACTGTGGGCAGTGGGGGCGAGCCGGAAGGCATTTGGTTCTATTGGGACTGTGAGGAGTGGGAGCGAGCAGGATGGGGTTAGGGTCCTCTCGTACTATGGAGAATGGGAGCGAGCGGGAAGGGGTTTTGTGTCCAGTGGGGCTGTGGATAGTGGGAGCGAGCGGGAAGGTGTTTGGGTCCTGTGGCACTCTGGGGAGTGGGTGCGAGCGGGAAGGGGTTTGGGTCTTTTGGGGCTATGGGGAGTGGTAGCGAGCAGGATGCAATTTGGGTCCTGTGGGACAGTGGATAGTGGGAGCGATTGGGAAACGGTTTGGGTCCAGTGGGACTGTGTGGTGTAGGTGTGAGCTGGAATGTGTTTGGGTCTATTGGGACTGTGGGGAGTGGGAGCAAGTGGGAAGTGGTTTGTGACCAGTGGGGCTGTGGGGAGTGGGAGCGTGCTGGAAGGGGTTTGGGTCCAGTTAGGCTGTGGGGAGTGGGAGTAAGCAGGAAGAGGTTTGGATCCAGTGGGGCTCTGCAGCGTGGGAGCGAGCGGGAAGGGGTTTGGGTCCACTCGTACTATGGGGAGTGGGATTGAGCGGGAAGGTGTTTGGATCCTTTGGCTCCTGTGGGTCTGTGGGTCACTGGGGAGTGGGAGCGAGCGGGATGGGGTTTGGGTCTATTGGGACTGTGGGGAGTGGGCGCGAATGGGAATGGGTTTGGGTCCTGTAGGGCTGTGGTGAGTGGGAGCGAGCGGGAAGGGGTTTGGGTCCTGTGGGGCTGTGCGGAGTGGGAGCGACCGGGAAGCCGTTTGGGTCCTGTGGGGAGTGGGAGCGAGCAGGATGGCGTTTGGGTGCAGTGGGACTGTGGGGAGTGGGAGCGAGCGGGAAGGGATCTTGGTCCAGTTGGTCTGTTGGGAGTGGAAGCCAGCGGGAAGGGGTTTCGGTCCAGTGGGGCTGTCGAGAGTGGGAGCGAGCGGGAAGGTGTTTGGGTCCTGTGGCGCTCTGGGGAGTGGGTGCGAGCGTGAAGGGGTTTGGGTCTTTTGGGGCGATGGGGAGTCGTAGCGAGCAGGATGCAATTTGGGTCCTGTGGGACAGTGGATAGTGCGAGCGAGCGGGAAACAGTTTAGGTCCAGTGGGACTGTGCGGTGTGGGTGTGAGCGGGAATGTGTTTGTGTCTATTGGGACTGTGGGGAGTGGGACCGAGTGGGAAGTGGTTTGTCACCAGTGGGACTATGGGGAGTGGGAGCGTGCTGGAAGGTGTTTGGGTCCAGTTAGGCTGTGGGGAGTGGGAGTGAGCCGGAAGAGGTTTGGATCCAGTGGGGCTCTGCGGCGTGGGAGCGAGCGGGAAGGGGTTTGGGTCCAGTCGTACTGTGGGGAGTGGGAATGAACGGGAAGGTGTTTGGATCCTTTGGCTCCTGTGGGTCTGTGGGTCATTGGGGAGTGGGAGCGAGCGGGATGGGGTTTGGGTCTATTGGGACTGTGGGGAGTGGGAGTGAGCGGGAAGGGATTTTGGTCCAGTGGTGCTGTGGGGAGTGGGAGCGAGCGGGAAGGGGTTTGGGTGGAGTGGGACTTTGGGGAGTGGGAGCGAGCGGGAAGGGGTTTGGGTGGAGTGGGTGCGAAGGGGAAGGTGTTTCGGACCATTGGCGCTGTGGGGAATGGGAGTGAATGAGAAGGGGTTTGGGTCCTGTTGGGCTGTGGTGAGTGGGAGCGAGCGGGAAGGGGTGTGGGTCCTGTGGGGCTGTGGGGAGTGGGAGCGACTGGGAAGGGGTTTGGGTCCTGTGGGGAGTGGGAGCGAGCAGGATGGCGTTTGGGTGCAGTGGGACTGTGGGGAGTGGGAGCGAGCAGGAAGGGATCTTGGTCCAGTTGGTCCGTCGGGAGTGGGAGCGAGCGGGAAGGGGTTTGGATCCAGTGGGGCTTTGGGGAGTGGAAGCGAGCGGGAAGGGGTTTGGGTGGAGTGGGACTTTGGGGAGTGGGAGCGAGCGGGAAGGGGTTTGGGTGGAGTGGGTGTGAAGGGGAAGGTGTTTCGGACCATTGGCGCTGTGGGGAGTGGGAGTGAATGGGAAGGGGTTTGGGTCCTGTAGGGCTGTGGTGAGTGGGAGCGAGCGGGAAGGGGTTTGGGTCCTGAGGGGCTGTGGGGAGTGGGAGTGACTGGGAAGGGGTTTGGGTCCTGGGGGAGTGGGAGCGAGCAGGATGGCGTTTGGGTGCAGTGGGACTGTGGGGAGTGGGAGCGAGCAGGAAGGGATCTTGGTCCAGTTGGTCTGTCGGGAGTCGGAGCGAGCGGGAAGGGGTTTGGATCCAGTGGGGCTTTGGGGAGTGGGAGTGAGCGGGAAGGGGTTTGGGTCCATTGAGTCTGAGGGGAGTGGGAGCGAGCGGGAAGGTGTTTGGGGCCAGTGGGGCTGTGGGCAGTGGGAGCGAGCAGGAAGGGGTTTGGGACCATTGGGGCTGAGTGGAGTGGAAGCGAGCGGGAAGGGGTTTCGGTCCAGTGGTGCTGTGGGGAGAGGGAGCGAGTGGGAAGGGGTTTGGGTGGAGTGGGACTTTGGGGAGTGGGAGCGAGCGGGAAGGGATTTGGGTGGAGTGGGTGCGAAGGGGAAGGTGTTTCGGACCATTGGCGCTGTGGGGCGTGGGAGTGAATGGGAAGGGGTTTGGGTCAAGTGAAGCAGTGGGGAGTGGGTGCGAGCGGGACGCAGTTTGGGTCCAGTGGGGCTGTGGGGAGTGGGAGTGAGCGGAAAGGTGTTTGGGTCCAGTGGGGATTGGGAGTGAGCGGGAATAGATTTGTGTCAAGTGGGGAGTGGGAGCGAGCGGGAGGGGTTTGGGTCCAGTGGGACTGTGGGGCATGGGAGCGAGCGGGAAGGGGTTTGGTTACATTGGGACTGTGGAGAGTGGGAGCGAGTGTGAAGGGGTTTGGGTCTAAAAGAACTGTGGGGAGTGGGAGCGAGCTACAAGGTGTTTGGGTCTATTTGGACTGTGGGGAGCGGGAGCGAGCAGGAAGGGGTTTGGGTCCAGTGGAGCTGTGGGGAATGGGAGCGAGTGGGAAGGGGTGTGGGTGCAGTGGGGCTGTGGGGAGTGGGAGCGAGCGGGAAGGGATTTGGGTCATTTGGGGCTGTGGGGAGTGGGAGTGTTTGGATCCTGTGGGACAGTGGAGAATGGGAGCGAGCGGGAAGGGATTTGTGTCCAGTGGGACTGTGGGGTGTGGGAGCGAGTGGGAAGGGGTTTGGGTCCAGTGGGGCTGTGTGGAGTGGGAGCGTGCGGGAAATGGTTTGCGACCAGTGGGACTGTGGGGAGTGGGGGCGTGCTGGAAGGGGGTTAGGTCCAGTGGGGCTCTGGGGAGTCGGAGCGAGCGGGAAGGAGTTTGGGTCCAGTGGGGAGTGGGAGCAAGCGGGAAGAGGTTTGCGTCCAGTGGGACTGTGGGGAGTTGGAGCGAGTGGGAACGGGTTTGTGGCCTGTGGGGCTGTGGGGAGTGGGGGGCGAGCGGGAAGTAGTTTGGGTCCATTGGGAGTGTGGGGAGTGGGAGTGAGCGGGATGCGGTTTGGGCCCATTGGGACTTCGGCGAGTGGGAGCGAGCGGGAAGTGTTTTGGGTCCAGTGGGTCTGTGGGGAGTGGGAGCGAGGGGGAAGGTTTTTGGGTCAAGTTGGGAGTGGTAGCGAGCGGGAAGTGGTTTGGGTTCAGTGGGACTGTGGGGCGTGGGATCGAGCGGGAAGGGGTTTGGGTCTAAAAGAACTGTGGGGAGTGGGAGCGAGCAACAAGGTGTTTGGGTCTATTTGGACTGTGGGGAGCGGGTGTGAGTGGGAAGGGGTTTGGGTCTTTTGGGACTGTGAGGAGCGGGAGCGAGCAAGAAGGGGTTTGGGTCTATTGGGACTGTGGGGAGTGGGAGCGACCAGGAAGGGCTTTGGGTCCAGTGGAGCTGTGGGGAGTGGGAGCGAGTGGGAAGGGGTTTGGGTGCAGTGGGGCATTCGCACTGGGTGCGAGCGTGAAGGGCTTTGGGTCTTTTGGTGCTGTGGGGAGTGGGAACGAGCAGGAAGGTGTTTGGGTCCTGTGGGACAGTGGAGATTGGGATCGAGCGGGAAGAGGCTTGGGTCTATTGGGACTGTGGGGAGTGGGAGCGAGCGGGAAGGTGTTTGGGTCCAGTGGGGCTGTGGGAAGTGGGAACGAGCGGGAAGGGGTTTAGGTCTATTGGGACTGTGGGGAGTGGGAGCGAACGGGAAGGTGTTTGGGTGCAGTGGGGCTTTGGGGAGGGGTGAGCGTTTGGATAGGGATTTGGGTCTAGTGGAACTGTGGAGAGTGGGAGCAATGGGATGGGGTTTGGGTCAATGTGTGCAGTGGGGAGAGAGAGCGAGCGGGAAGGGGTTTGGGTGCAGTGGCGATGTGGATCGTGGGAGCGAGCGGGAAGGTGTTTGGGACCATTGGGGTTGTGGGGAGTGGAAGCGAGCGGGAAGGGGTTTGGGATGATTGGGGCTGTGGGGAGTGGGAGCGAGCGGGAAGGGGTTTGCGTCCAGTGGATCTGTGGGGAGTGGGAGTGAGCGGCAAGAGGTTTGGGTCCAGTCGGGCTGTGGGAAGTGGGAGCGAGCGGGAAGGGTTTTGGGACCATTGGGGCATTGGGGAGTGGGAGCGAGCGGGAAGGGATTTGTGTCTATTGGGACTGTGGGGAGTGGGAGCGAGCGGGAAGGCATTTGGGTCTCATGGGACTGTGGAGAATGGGAGCAAGCGGGAAGGGGTATGGGTGCATTCGGACTGTGGGGTGTGGGTGCGAGCGGGATGGTGTTAGGGTCTATTGGGGCTGTCGGGAGTGGGAGCTAGCGGGAAGGTGTTAGGGTGTCTTGGGGCTGTGGGGAGTGGGAGCGAGCGGGAACTGGTTTGGGTCTATTGGGACTGTGGGGAGTGGGAGCGAGCGGGAAGGGATTTGGGTCTATTGGGACTGTGGGGCGTGGGAGCGAGCGGGAAGGCTTTTGGGTCTCTTGGGACTGTGGAGAGTGGGAGCAAGCGGGAAGGGGTTTGGGTGCAGTGGGACTGTGGGGAGTTGGAGCGAGCGGGAAGGTGTTAGGGTCTATTGGAGCTGTGGGGAATGGGAGCGAATGGGACGGGGTTTGGGTCCTTTGGGTCCTGTGGGTCTGTGGGTCTGTGGGAAGTGGGAGCGAGCGGGAAGGTGTTTGGGTCTTTGGGACGGTGGGGAGTGGAAGCGAATGGGACGGGGTTTGGGTCCATTGGGACTGTGGTGAGTGGGAGCGAGCGGGAAGGGATTTTGGTCTATTGTAACTGTGGGGAGTAGGAGCGAGCGGGAAGGGGTTTGGGTGCAGTGGGGCTGTGGGGAGTGGGAGCGAGTGGGAAGGGATTTGGGTCCAGTGGGACTGTGGGGATTGGGAGCATGCAGGAAGGGGTTTGGGTCCAGTGGGGCTGTGGGGAGTGGGAGCGAGCGGGAAGGCGTTTGAGTCCTTCGGTAGCTGTGGGGAGTGTGAGCGAGCGGGAAGGAGTTTGGGTCTATTGGGGCTGTGGGGAGTGGGAGCGAGTGGGAAGGGGTTTGGGTCTATTGGGGCTGTGGGGAGTGGGAGCCAGCGGGAAGGGGTTTGAGTCTATTTGGACTGTGGGGAGTGGGAGCGAGTGCGAACTGGTTTGGGTGCAGCGGGTTTGTTGGGTGTGGGAGCGAGCAGGAAGGGGTTTGGGTCCATTGGGGCTGTGGGGAGTGGGAGCGAGCGGGAAGGGTTTTGGGTCTATTGGGACTGTGGTGAGTGCAGCGAGGGGGAAGGGGTTTGGGTCTATTGTGACTGTGGGTAGTTGGA
The DNA here is from genome assembly GCF_036365525.1 of Heterodontus francisci. Taxonomy (NCBI): domain Eukaryota; kingdom Metazoa; phylum Chordata; class Chondrichthyes; order Heterodontiformes; family Heterodontidae; genus Heterodontus; species Heterodontus francisci. The sequence continues at coordinate 34,010,743 of NC_090398.1, forward strand.
GCGATCGTGAAGGGATTTGGGTCTATTGGGACTGTGGATAGTGGAATCGAGTGGGAAGGGGTTTGTGTCGATTCGAACTGTGGGGAATGGGAGCGAGCGGGACGTGGTTTGTGTGCAGTGGGGCTGTGGGGACTGGGAGCGTTTGGATAGGGGTTTTGGTCCAGTGGGGCTGTGGAGAGTGGGAGCGGGCGGGAAGGTGTTTGGGTCTATTGAGACTGTGGGGAGTGGGAGCGAGTGGGACGGGGTTTGGGTCTATTGGGACTGTGGGGAGTGGGAGCGATCGTCAAGGGATTTGTGTCCATTGGGACTGTGGGCTGTGGGAGCAATCGGAAAGTGATTTGGGTCTATTGGGACTGTTGGGAGTGGGAGCGAATGGCATGTGTTTGGGTCTAGTGGGCTGTGGGGAATGGGAGCGAGCGGGACGGGGTTTGTGTGCTGTGGGGCTGTGGGGACTGGGAGCGTTTGGATAGGGGTTTGGTCCAGTGGGGCTTTGGAGAGTGGGAGCGGGCGGGAAGATGTTTGTGTCTATTGGGACAGTGGGGAGTGGGAGCGATCGGGATGGGATTTGGGTCTATTGGGACTGTTGGGAGTGGGAGCGAACGGGAAGTTGTTTGGGTCCAGTGTGGCTGTGGGAAGTGGGAACGAGCGGGAAGGTTTTGGGTCTATTGGGACAGTGGGGAGTGGGAGCGAGTGGGATGGGTTTTGGTTCCAGTTGTGCTGTGGGGAGCAGGAGCGAGCGGGAAGGGGTTTGGGTGCAGTGGCGATGTGGATAGCGGGAGCGAGCGGGAAGGTGTTTGGGACCATTGGGGCTGTGGGGAGTGGAAGCGAGCGGGAAGGGGTTTGGGACGTTTGGGCCAGTTGGGAGTGGGAGCGAGCGGGAAGTGGTTTGCGTCCTGCGGATCTGTGGGGAGTGGGAGTGAGCGGGAAGAGGTTGGGTCCAGTCGGGCTGTGGGGGGATGGTCGAGTGCAAAGGCGTTTGTGTCTTTTGGGGCTGTGGAGAGTGGGAGCGAGCGGGAAGGGGTTTGGGTCCATTGGGACTGTGGGGAGATGGGATCGAGCGCAAAGGCGTTTGGGTCTTTTGGGGCTGTGGAGAGTGGTTGCGATCGTGAATGTGTTTGGGTCTATTGGGACTGTGGGGAGTGGGAGCGAGCGGGAAGGGGTTTGGGACCATTGGGTCTGTGGGGAGTGGGATCGAGCGCAAAGGCGTTTGGGTCCAGTGGGACTGTGAGGAGTGGGAGCGATTTAGAAGGGGTTTGGGACCATTGGGGCTGTGGGGAGTGGGAGCGAGTGGGAAGGCATTTGGGACCAGTGGGATGTGGATAGCGGGAGCGAGCGGGAAGGTGTTTGGGACCATTGTGGCTGTGGGGAGTGGAAGCGAACGGGAAGGGGTTTGGGATGGTTGGGGCTGTGGGGAGTGGGAGCGTGTGGGAAGGGGTTTGCGTCCAGTGCATCTGTGGGGAGTGGGAGTGAGCGGGAAGAGGTTTGGGTCCAGTCGGGCTGTGGAGAGCGGGAGCGAGCGGGAAGGGTTTTGGGGCCATTGGGGCTTTGGGGAGTGGGAGCGAGCGGGAAGTGGTTTGGGTGGAATGGGGCTGTGGGGCGTGGGAGCGAGCGGGAAGGCGTTTGGGTCTTTTGGGGCTGTGCAGAGTGGGAGTGAGCGGGAAGAGGTTTGGGTCCAGTCGGGCTGTGGAGAGCGGGAGCGAGCGGGAAGGGGTTTGGGTCTATTGGGACTATGGGGATTGGGAGCAAGCGGGAAGGGCTTTGGGACCATTCGGTCTGTGGGGAGTGGGATCGAGCGCAAAGGCATTTCGGTCCAGTGGGACTGTGAGGAGTGGGAGCGAGCAGGAAGGGGTTTGGACCATTGGGGCTGTGGGGAGTGGGAGCGAGTGGGAAGGCATTTGGGACCACTGGGATTGTGGAGAGTGGGAGTGAGCCGGAAGGGGTTTGGGTCCTGTGGTGCTCTGGGGAGTGGGTGCGAGTGGGAAGGGGTTTGGGTCTTTTGGGGCATGGGGAGTCGGAGCGAGCAGGATGCAATTTGGGTCCTGTGGGACAGTGGATAGTGGGAGCGAGTGGGAAACGGTTTAGGTCCAGTGGGACTGTGCGGTGTGGGTGTGAGCGGGAATGTGTTTGTGTCTATTGGGACTGTGGGGAGTGGGACCGAGTGGGAAGTGGTTTGTCACCAGTGGGACTGTGGGGAGTGGGAGCGTGCTGGAAGGTGTTTGGGTCCAGTTAGGCTGTGGGGAGTGGGAGTGAGCAGGAAGAGGTTTGGATCCAGTGGGGCTCTGCGGCGTGGGAGCGAGCGGGAAGGGGTTTGGGTCCAGTCGTACTGTGGGGAGTGGGAATGAACGGGAAGGTGTTTGGATCCTTTGGCTCCTGTGGGAATGTGGGTCATTGGGGAGTGGGAGCGAGCGGGATGGGGTTTGGGTCTATTGGGACTGTGGGGAGTGGGAGAGAGCGGGAAGGGATTTTGGTCCAGTGGTGCTGTGGGGAGTGGGAGCGAGCGGGAAGAGGTTTGGGTGGAGTGGGACTTTGGGGAGTGGGAGCGAGCGGGAAGGGGTTTGGGTGGAGTGGGTGCGAAGGGGTAGGTGTTTCGGACCATTGGCGCTGTGGGGAGTGGGAGTGAATGGCAAGGGGTTTGGGTCCTGTTGGGCTGTGGTGAGTGCGAGCGAGCGGGAAGGGGTTTGGGTCCTGTGGGGCTGTGGGGAGTGGGAGCGACTGGGAAGGGGTTTGGGTCCTGTGGGGAGTGGGAGCGAGCAGGATAGCGTTTGGGTGCAGTGGGACTGTGGGGAGTGGGAGCGAGCGGGAAGGGATCTTGGTCCAGTTGGTCGGTCGGGAGTGGGAGCGAGCGGGAAGGGGTTTGGATCCAGTGGGGCTTTGGGGAGTGGGAGCGAGCGGGAAGGGGTTTGGGTGGAGTGGGACTTTGGGGAGTGGGAGCGAGCGGGAAGGGGTTTGGGTGGAGTGGGTGCGAAGGGGAAGGTGTTTCGGACCATTGGCGCTGTGGGGAGTGGGAGTGAATGGGAAGGGGTTTGGGTCCTGTGGGGCTGTGGGGAGTGGGAGCGACTGGGAAGGGGTTTGTGTCCTGTGGGGAGTGGGAGCGAGCAGGATGGCATTTGGGTGCAGTGGGAATGTGGGGAGTGGGAGCGAGCGGGAAGGGATCTTGGTCCAGTTGGTCTGTCGGGAGTGGGAGCGAGTGGGAAGGGGTTTGGATCCAGTGGGGCTTTGGGGAGTGGGAGCGAGCGGGAAGGGGTTTGGGTCCATTGAGACTGAGGGGAGTGGGAGCGAGCGGGAAGGTGTTTGGGGCCAGTGGGGCTGTGGGGAGTGGGAGCGAGCAGGAAGGGTTTGGGACCATTGGGGCTGAGGGGAGTGGAAGCGAGCGGGAAGGGGTTTCGGTCCAGTGGTGCTGTGGGGAGTGGGAGCAAGCAGGAAGGGGTTTGGGTGGAGTGGGACTTTGGGGAGTGGGAGCGAACGGGAAGGAGTTTGGGTGGAGTGGGTGCGAAGGGGAAGGTGTTTCGGACCATTGGCGCTGTGGGGAGTGGGAGTGAATGGGAAGGGGTTTGGGTCAAGTGAAGCAGTGGGGAGTGGGTGCGAGCGGGACGCAGTTTGGGTCCAGTGGGGCTGTGGGGAGTGGGAGTGAGCGGAAAGGTGTTTGGGTCCAGTGGGGATTGGGAGCGAGCGGGAATAGATTTGTGTCAAGTGGGGAGTGGGAGCGAGCGGGAGGGGTTTGGGTCCAGTGGGACTGTGGGGCGTGGGAGCGAGCGGGAAGGGGTTTGGTTACATTGGGACTGTGGAGAGTGGGAGCGAGTGTGAAGGGGTTTGGGTCTATTGAGACTGTGGGGAGTGGGAGCAAGCAACAAGTTGTTTGGGTCTATTTGGACTGTGGGGAGCGGGAGCGAGCAGGAAGGGGTTTGGGTCCAGTGGAGCTGTGGGGAATGGGAGCGAGTGGGAAGGGGTGTGGGTGCAGTGGGGCTGTGGGGAGTGGGAGCGAGCGGGAAGGGGTTTAGGTCTATTGGGACTGTGGGGAGTGGGAGCGAACGGGAAGGTGTTTGGGTGCAGTGGGGCTTTGGGGAGGGGTGAGCGTTTGGATAGGGATTTGGGTCTAGTGGAACTGTGGAGAGTGGGAGCGATGGGATGGGGTTTGGGTCAATTTGTGCAGTGGGGAGAGGGAGCGAGCGGGAAGGGGTTTGGGTGCAGTGGCGATGTGGATCGTGGGAGCGAGCGGGAAGGTGTTTGGGACCATTGGGGCTGTGGGGAGTGAAAGCGAGCGGGAAGGGGTTCGGGACGATTGGGGCTGTGGGGAGTGGGAGCGAGCGGGAAGGGGATTGCGTCCAGTGGATCTGTGGGGAGTGGGAGTGAGCGGGAAGAGGTTTGGGTCCAGTCGGGCTGTGGGGAGTGGGAGCGAGCGGGAAGGGTTTTGGGACCATTGGGGAATTGGGGAGTGGGAGCGAGAGGGAAGGGATTTGTGTCTATTGGGACTGTGGGGAGTGGGAGCGAGCGGGAAGGCGTTTGGGTCTCATGGGACTGTGGAGAGTGGGAGCAAGCGGGAAGGGGTTTGGGTGCATTGGGACTGTGGGGTGTGGGAGCGAGCGGGATGGTGTTAGGGTCTATTGGGGCTGTGGGGAGTGGGAGCTAGCGGGAAGGTGTTTGGGTGTATTGGGACTGTGGGGAGTGGGAGCGAGCGGGAACTGGTTTGGGTCTATTGGGACTGTGGGGAGTGGGAGCGAGCGGGAAGGGGTTTCGGTCTATTGGGACTGTGGGGAGTGGGAGCGAGCGGGAAGGCTTTTGGGTCTCTTGGGACTGTGGGGAGTGGGAGCGAGCGGGAAGGTGTTAGGGTCTATTGGAGCTGTGGGGAGTGGGAGCGAATGGGACGGGGTTTGGGTCCTTTGGGTCCTGTGGGTCTGTGGGTCTGTGGGAAGTGGGAGCGAGCGGGAAGGTGTTTAGGTCTTTGGGACTGTGGGGAGTGGAAGCGAATGGGACGGGGTTTGGGTCCATTGGGACTGTGGTGAGTGGGAGCGAGTGGGAAGGGATTTTGGTCGATTGTAACTGTGGGGAGTAGGAGCGAGCGGGAAGGGGTTTGGGTGCAGTGGGGCTGTGGGGAGTGGGAGCGAGTGGGAAGGGATTTGGGTCCAGTGGGACTGTGGGGATTGGGAGCATGCAGGAAGGGGTTTGGGTCCAGTGGGGCTGTGGGGAGTGGGAGCGAGCGGGAAGGGGTTTGAGTCCTGCGGTAGCTGTGGGGAGTGTGAGCGAGTGGGAAGGGGTTTGGGTCTATTTCGGCTGTGGGGAGTGGGAGCCAGCGGGAAGGGGTTTGAGTCTATTTGGACTGTGGGGAGTGGGAGCGAGTGCGAACTGGTTTGGGTGCAGCGGGTTTGTGGGGTGTGGGAGCGAGCAGGAAGGGGTTTGGGTCCATTGGGGCTGTGGGGAGTGGGAGCGAGTGGGAAGGGGTTTGGGTCTATTTCGGCTGTGGGGAGTGGGAGCCAGCGGGAGGGGGTTTGAGTCTATTTGGACTGTGGGGAGTGGGAGCGAGTGCGAACTGGTTTGGGTGCAGCGGGTTTGTGGGGTGTGGGAGCGAGCAGGAAGGGGTTTGGGTCCATTGGGGCTGTGGGGAGTGGGAGCGAACGGGAAGGGTTTTGGGTCTATTGGGACTGTGGTGAGTGGAAGCGAGGGGGAAGGGATTTGGGTCTATTGTGACTGTGGGTAGTTGGAGCGATCGTGAAGGGATTTGGGTCTATTGGGACTGTGGATAGTGGAATCGAGCAGGAAGGGGTTTATGTCTATTCGAACTGTGGGGAACGGGAGCGAGCGGGACGTGGTTTGTGTGCAGTGGGGCTGTGGGGACTGGGAGCGTTTAGATAGGGGTTTTGGTCCAGTGGGGCTGTGGAGAGTGGGAGCGGGCGGGAAGGTATTTGGGTCGATTGAGACTGTGGGGAGTGGGAGCGAGCGGGACGGGGTTGGGTCTATTGGGACTGTGGGGAGTGGGAGCGATCGTCAAGGGATTTGTGTCCATTGGGACTGTGGGCTGTGGGAGCGATCGGGAAGTGATTTGAGTCTATTGGGACTGTTGGGAGTGGGAGCGAACGGCAGGTGTTTGGGTCTAGTGGGGCTGTTGGGAATGGGAGCGAGCAGGACGGGGTTTGTGTGCTGTGGGGCTGTGGGGACTGGGAGCGTTTGGATAGGGGTTTGGTCCAGTGGGGCTGCGGAGAGTGGGTGCGGGCGGGAAGATGTTTGTGTCTATTGGGACAGTGGGGAGTGGGAGCGATCGGGAAGGGATTTGGGTCTATTGGGACTGTTGGGAGTGGGAGCAAACGGGAAGTTGTTTGGGTCCAGTGTGGATGTGGGAAGTGGGAACGAGCGGGAAGGTTTTGGGTCTATTGGCACAGTGGGGAGTGGGAGCGAGTGGGATGGGTTTTGGTTCCAGTTGTGCTGTGGGGAGCGGGAGTGAGCGGGATTGGGTTTGGGTGCAGTGGCGATGTGGATAGCGGGAGCGAGCAGGAAGGTGTTTGGGACCATTGGGGATGTGGGGAGTGGAAGCGAGCGGGAAGGGGTTTGGGACGGTTGGGGCTGTTGGGAGTGGGAGCGAGCGGGAAGTGGTTTGCGTCCAGTGGATCTGTGGGGAGTGGGAGTGAGCGGGAAGAGGTTGGGTCCAGTCGGGCTGTGGGGAGATGGATCGAGTGCAAAGGCGTTTGGGTCTTTTGGGGCTGTGGAGAGTGGGAGCGAGCGGGAAGGGGTTTGGGTCCATTGGGAATGTGGGGAGTGGGATCGAGCGCAAAGGCGTTTGGGTCTTTTGGGGCTGTGGAGAGTGGCTGCGATCGTGAATGTGTTTGGGTCTATTGGGACTGTGGGGAGTGGGAGCGAGCGGGAAGGGGTTTGGGACCATTGGGTCTGTGGGGAGTGGGATCGAGCGCAAAGGCGTTTGGGTCTTTTGGGGTTGTGGGTAGTGGGAGCGCGCGGGAAGGGTTTGGGACCATTGGGTCTGTCGGGAGTGGGATCGAGCGCAAAGGCGTTTGGGTCTTTTGGGGCTGTGGAGAGTGGTTGCGATCTTGAATGTGTTTGGGTCTATTGGGACTGTGGGGAGTGGGAGCGAGCGGGAAGGGGTTTGGGACCATTGGATCTGTGGGGAGTGGGATCGAGCGCAAAGGCGTTTGGGTCCAGTGGGACTGTGAGGAGTGGGAGCGATTTAGAAGGGGTTTGGGACCATTGGGGCTGTGGAGAGTGGGAGCGAGTGGGAAGGCATTTGGGACCAGTGGGATGTGGATAGCGGGAGCGAGCGGGAAGGTGTTTGGGACCATTGTGGCTGTGGGGAGTGGAAGCGAACGGGAAGGGGTTTGGGATGGTTGGGGCTGTGGGGAGTGGGAGCGAGCGGAAGGGGTTTGCGTCCAGTGGATCTGTGGGGAGTGGGACTGAGCGGGAAGAGTTTTGGGTCCAGTCGGGCTGTGGAGAGCGGGAGCGAGCGGGAAGGGTTTTGGGGCCATTGGGGCTTTGGGGAGTGGGAGCGAGCGGGAAGTGGTTTGGGTGGAATGGGACTGTGGGGCGTGGGAGCGAGTGGGAAGGCGTTTGGGTCTTTTGGGGCTGTGGAGAGTGGGAGTGAGCGGGAAGAGGTTTGGGTCCAGTCGGGCTGTGGAGAGCGGGAGCGAGCGGGAAGGGGTTTGGGTCTATTGGGACTGTGGGGAGTGGGAGCGAGCGGGAAGGGGTTTGGGTCTATTGGGACGGTGGGGAGTGGGATCGAGCGCAAAGGCATGTCGGTCCAGTGGGACTGTGAGGAGTGGGAGCGAGCAGGAAGGGGTTTGGACCATTGCGGCTGTGAGGAGTGGGAGCGGGTGGGAAGGCATTTGGGACCAGTGGGATTGTGGAGAGTGGGAGTGAGCGGGAAGGGGTTTGGGTCTATTGTGACTGTGGGGAGTGGGAGCGAGTGGGAAGTGGTTTGGGTGCAGCACGGCCGTGGGGTGTGGGAGCAAGCAGGAAGGGCTTTGGGTCCATTGGGGCTGTGGGGAGCGGGAGCGAGCGGGAAGGGGTTTGGGTCCTGTGGGATAGTGGGGAATGGGAGCGAGCGGGACGGGGCTTTGGTCCAGTGGGACTGTGGGGATTGTGAGCGAGCGGGAAGGAGTTTGGGTTTATCGGGACTGTGGGGAGTGGGAGTGAGCGGTGAGGGGATGATGTCTAGTGGGGCTCTGGTAAGTGGGAGCGAGCGGGAAGTTGTTTGCGTCCAGTGGGGCTGTGGGGAGTTGGAGGGAGCGGGAAGTGGCTTTGGTCCATGGGGCTTGTGGAGTGGGAGCGAGTGGGAAGTCATTTGGGTGCAGCTTGGCCATGAGGTGTGGGAGCGAGCAGGAAGGGGTTTGGGTCCATAGTGGCTGTGGGGAGCGGGAGGGAGCGGGAATGGGTTTGGGTCCTGTGGGACAGTGGGGAGGGGGAGCGAGCGGGATGTGGTTTGGGTCCAGTGGGACTGTGGGGAGTGGGAGCAAGCAGGAAGGAGTTTGGGTTTATTGGCACTGTGGGGAGTGGGAGTGAGCGGGAAGGGGTTAATGTCCATTGGGGCTCTCGGAAGTGGGACCGAGCGGGAATTGTTTGGGTCCAGTGGGGCTGTGGGGAGTGGGAGCGAGCGGGAATAGGTTTGGGTGCAGTGGGGCTGTGGGGTGTAGGATTAAGCGGGATGGGGTTTGGGTCCAGTGGATCTGTGGGGAGTGGGAGCGAGTGGGAAGGGGTTTGGGTGCAGTGTTACTGTGCGGAGTGGGAGCGAGCGTGAGGGAGTTTGGGTCTATTGGGACTGTGGGGTGTTGGAGCGATCGGCACGGGATTTGGGTCTATTGGGACTGTGGATAGTGGGAGCGAGCGGTAAGGGGTTTGGCTCTGTTCGGCCTGTGGGGAGTGGGAGTGAGCGGGAAGTGGTTTGGGTGCAGTGGGGCTGTGGGGAGTGGGAGCGTTGGGATGGGGGTTTGGGTACAGTGGGAGTGTGGAGAGTGGGAGTGAGTGGGAATGCGTTTGGGTCTATTGGGACTGTGGAGAGTGGGAGCGAGCGGGAACTCTTTTGGGTCTATTGGGACGGTGGGGAGTGGGTGCGAGCGGGAAGGGATTTGGGTCTATTGGGACTGTGGGGAGTGGGAGTGAGCGGGTAGGCATTTGGGTCTCTTGGGACTGTGGAGAGTGGGAGCAAGCGGGAAGGGGGTTGGGTGCAGTTGGACTGTGGGGCGTGGGAGCGAGCGGAAAGGTGTTAGTGTCTATTTGCACTGTGGGGAGTGGGAGCGAGCAGGAAGGGGTTTAGGTCTATTGGGGCTATGGGGAGTGGGAACGAGTGGGAAGTTGTTTGAGTCTATTTGGACTGTGGGGAGTGGGAGCGAGCGGGAAGGTGTTTGGGTCCAGTGGGGCTGGTGTGGAGTGGGAGCGAGTGGGAAGTTCTTTGGGTGCATCGGGTTTGTGGGGTGTGGGAGCGAGCAGGAAGTGTTTTGGGTCCATTGGGACTGTGGGGAGTTGGAGCCAGCGGGAAGGGGTTTGGGTCTCTTGGGACTGTGGGTGCCAGGAGAGAGCGGCAAGGGGTTTGGGTCCATTGAGACTGAGGGGAGTGGGAGCGAGCGGGAAGGTGTTTGGGGCCAGTGGGGCTGTGGGGAGTGGGAGCGAGCAGGAAGGGTTTGGGACCATTGGGGCTGAGGGGAGTGGAAGCGAGCGGGAAGGGGTTTCGGTCCAGTGGTGCTGTGGGGAGTGGGAGCGAGCAGGGAGGGGTTTGGGTGGAGTGGGACTTTGGGGAGTGGGAGCGAGCGGGAAGGAGTTTGGGTGGAGTGGGTGCGAAGGGGAAGGTGTTTCGGACCATTGGCGCTGTGGGGAGTGGGAGTGAATGGGAAGGGGTTTGGGTCAAGTGAAGCAGTGGGGAGTGGGTGCGAGCGGGACGCAGTTTGGGTCCAGTGGGGCTGTGGGGAGTGGGAGTGAGCGGAAAGGTGTTTGGGTCCAGTGGGGATTGGGAGCGAGCGGGAATAGATTTGTGTCAAGTGGGGAGTGGGAGCGAGCGGGAGGGGTTTGGGTCCAGTGGGACTGTGGGGCGTGGGAGCGAGCGGGAAGGGGTTTGGTTACATTGGGACTGTGGAGAGTGGGAGCGAGTGTGAAGGGGTTTGGGTCTATTGAGACTGTGGGGAGTGGGAGCAAGCAACAAGTTGTTTGGGTCTATTTGGACTGTGGGGAGCGGGAGCGAGCAGGAAGTGGCTTGGGTCCAGTGGAGCTGTGGGGAATGGGAGCGAGTGGGAAGGGGTGTGGGTGCAGTGGGGCTGTGGGGAGTGGGAGCGAGCGGGAAGGGGTTTAGGTCTATTGGGACTGTGGGGAGTGGGAGCGAACGGGAAGGTGTTTGGGTGCAGTGGGGCTTTGGGGAGGGGTGAGCGTTTGGATAGGGATTTGGGTCTAGTGGAACTGTGGAGAGTGGGAGCGATGGGATGGGGTTTGGGACCATTGGGGCTGTGGGGAGTGGGAGTGAGCGGGAAGGGGATTGCGTCCAGTGGATCTGTGGGGAGTGGGAGTGAGCGGGAAGAGGTTTGGGTCCAGTCGGGCTGTGGGGAGTGGGAGCGAGCGGGAAGGGTTTTGGGACCATTGGGGAATTGGGGAGTGGGTGCGAGAGGGAAGGGATTTGTGTCTATTGGGACTGTGGGGAGTGGGAGCGAGCGGGAAGGCGTTTGGGTCTCATGGGACTGTGGAGAGTGGGAGCATGCGGGAAGGGGTTTGGGTGCATTGGGACTGTGGGGTGTGGGAGCGAGCGGGATGGTGTTAGGGTCTATTGGGGCTGTGGGGAGTGGGAGCTAGCGGGAAGGTGTTTGGGTGTATTGGGACTGTGGGGAGTGGGAGCGAGTGGGAACTGGTTTGGGTCTATTGGGACTGTGGGGAGTGGGAGCGAGCGGGATGGTGTTAGGGTCTATTGGGGCTGTGGGGAGTGGGAGCTAGCGGGAAGGTGTTTGGGTGTATTGGGACTGTGGGGAGTGGGAGCGAGCGGGAACTGGTTTGGGTCTATTGGGACTGTGGGGAGTGGGAGCGAGCGGGAAGGCTTTTGGGTCTCTTGGGACTGTGGAGAGTGGGAGCAAGCGGGAAGGGGTTTGGGTGCAGTGGGACTGTGGGGAGTGGGAGCGAGCGGGAAGGTGTTAGGGTCTATTGGAGCTGTGGGGAGTGGGAGCGAATGGGACGGGGTTTGGGTCCTTTGGGTCCTGTGGGTCTGTGGGTCTGTGGGAAGTGGGAGCGAGCGGGAAGGTGTTTGTCTCTTTGGGACTGTGGGGAGTGGAAGCGAATGGGACGGGGTTTGGGTCCATTGGGACTGTGGTGAGTGGGAGCGAGTGGGAAGGGATTTTGGTCGATTGTAACTGTGGGGAGTAGGAGCGAGCGGGAAGCGGTTTGGGTGCAGTGGGGCTGTGGGGATTGGGAGCATGCAGGAAGGGGTTTGGGTCCAGTGGGGCTGTGGGGAGTGGGAGCGAGCGGGAAGGGGTTTGAGTCCTGCGGTAGCTGTGGGGAGTGTGAGCGAGTGGGAAGGAGTTTGGGTCCATTGGGGCTGTGGGGAGTGGGAGCGAGTGGGAAGGGGTTTGGGTCTATTTCGGCTGTGGGGAGTGGGAGCCAGCGGGAAGGGGTTTGAGTCTATTTGGACTGTGGGGAGTGGGAGCGAGTGCGAACTGGTTTGGGTGCAGCGGGTTTGTGGGGTGTGGGAGCGAGCAGGAAGGGGTTTGGGTCCATTGGGGCTGTGGGGAGTGGGAGCGAACGGGAAGGGTTTTGGGTCTATTGGGACTGTGGTGAGTGGAAGCGAGGGGGAAGGGGTTTGGGTCTATTGTGACTGTGGGTAGTTGGAGCGATCGTGAAGGGATTTGGGTCTATTGGGACTGTGGATAGTGGAATCGAGCAGGAAGGGGTTTGTGTCTATTCGAACTGTGGGGAACGGGATCGAGCGGGACGTGGTTTGTGTGCAGTGGGGCTGTGGGGACTGGGAGCGTTTGGATAGGGGTTTTGGTCCAGTGGGGCTGTGGAGAGTGGGAGCGGGCGGGAAGGTATTTGGGTCGATTGAGACTGTGGGGAGTGGAAGCGAGCGGGACGGGGTTTGGGTCTATTGGGACTGTGGGGAGTGGGAGCGATCGTCAAGGGATTTGTGTCCATTGGGACTGTGGGCTGTGGGAGCGATCGGGAAGTGATTTGAGTCTATTGGCACTGTTGGGAGTGGGAGCGAACGGCAGGTGTTTGGGTCTAGTGGGGCTGTGGGGAATGGGAGCGAGCGGGACGGGGTTTGTGTGCTGTGGGGCTGTGGGGACTGGGAGCGTTTGGATAGGGGTTTGGTCCAGTGGGGCTGTGGAGAGTGGGTGCGGGCGGGAAGATGTTTGTGTCTATTGGGACAGTGGGGAGTGGGAGCGATCGGGAAGGGATTTGGGTCTATTGGGACTGTTGGGAGTGGGAGCGAACGGGAAGTTGTTTGGGTCCAGTGTGGATGTGGGAAGTGGGAACGAGCGGGAAGGTTTTGGGTCTATTGGGACAGTGGGGAGTGGGAGCGAGTGGGATGGGTTTTGGTTCCAGTTGTGCTGTGGGGAGCGGGAGCGAGCAGGAAGATGTTTGGGACCATTGGGGATGTGGGGAGTGGAAGCGAGCGGGAAGGGGTTTGGGACGGTTGGGGCTGTTGGGAGTGGGAGCGAGCGGGAAGTGGTTTGCGTCCAGTGGATCTGTGGGGAGTGGGAGTGAGCGGGAAGAGGTTGGGTCCAGTCGGGCTGTGGGGAGATGGATCGAGTGCAAAGGCGTTTGGGTCTTTTGGGGCTGTGGAGAGTGGGAGCGAGCGGGAAGGGGTTTGGGTCCATTGGGAATGTGGGGAGTGGGATCGAGCGCAAAGGCGTTTGGGTCTTTTGGGGCTGTGGAGAGTGGCTGCGATCGTGAATGTGTTTGGGTCTATTGGGACTGTGGGGAGTGGGAGCGAGCGGGAAGGGGTTTGGGACCATTGAGTCTGTGGGGAGTGGGATCGAGCGCAAAGGCGTTTGGGTCTTTTGGGGTTGTGGAGAGTGGGAGCGAGCGGGAAGGGGTTTGGCACCATTGGGTCTGTGGGGAGTGGGATCGAGCGCAAAGGCGTTTGGGTCTTTTGGGGTTGTGGGGAGTGGGAGCGCGCGTCAAGGGGTTTGGGACCATTGGGTCTGTCGGGAGTGGGATCGAGCGCAAAGGCGTTTGGGTCTTTTGGGGCTGTGGAGAGTGGTTGCGATCTTGAATGTGTTTGGGTCTATTGGGACTGTGGGGAGTGGGAGCGAGCGGGAAGGGGTTTGGGACCATTGGATCTGTGGGGAGTGGGATCGAGCGCAAAGGCGTTTGGGTCCAGTGGGACTGTGAGGAGTGGGAGCGATTTAGAAGGGGTTTGGGACCATTGGGGCTGTGGAGAGTGGGAGCGAGTGGGAAGGCATTTGGGACCAGTGGGATGTGGATAGCGGGAGCGAGCGGGAAGGTGTTTGGGACCATGGTGGCTGTGGGGAGTGGAAGCGAACGGGAAGGGGTTTGGGATGGTTGGGGCTGTGGGGAGTGGGTGCGAGCGGAAGGGGTTTGCGTCCAGTGGATCTGTGGGGAGTGGGACTGAGCGGGAAGAGGTTTGGGTCCAGTCGGGCTGTGGAGAGCGGGAGCGAGCGGGAAGGGTTTTGGGGCCATTGGGGCTTTGGGGAGTGGGAGCGAGCGGGAAGTGGTTTGGGTGGAATGGGGCTGTGGGGCGTGGGAGCGAGTGGGAAGGCGTTTGGGTCTTTTGGGGCTGTGGAGAGTGGGAGTGAGCGGGAAGAGGTTTGGGTCCAGTCGGGCTGTGGAGAGCGGGAGCGAGCGGGAAGGGGTTTGGGTCTATTGGGACTGTGGGGAGTGGGAGCGAGCGGGAAGGGGTTTGGGTCTATAGGGACGGTGGGGAGTGGGATCGAGCGCAAAGGCATGTCGGTCCAGTGGGACTGTTAGGAGTGGGAGCGAGCAGGAAGGGGTTTGTACCATTGCGGCTGTGGGGAGTGGGAGCGGGTGGGAAGGCAGTTGGGACCAGTGGGATTGTGGAGAGTGGGAGTGAGCGGGAAGGGGTTTGGGTCTATTGTGGCTGTGGGGAGTGGGAGCGAGTGGGAAGTGGTTTGGGTGCAGCACGGCCATGGGGTGTGGGAGCGAGCAGGAAGGGCTTTGGGTCCATTGGGGCTGTGGGGAGCGGGAGCGAGCGGGAAGGGGTTTGGGTCCTGTGGGATATTGGGGATTGGGAGCGAGCGGGAAGGAGTTTGGGTTTATTGGGACTGTGGGGAGTGGGAGTGAGCGGTGAGGGGATGATGTCTAGTGGGGCTCTGGTAAGTGGGAGCGAGCGGGAAGTTGTTTGGGTCCAGTGGGGCTGTGGGGAGTTGGAGGGAGCGGGAAGTGGCTTTGGTCCATGGGGCTTGTGGAGTGGGAGCGAGTGGGAAGTCATTTGGGTGCAGCTTGGCCATGGGGTGTGGGAGCGAGCAGGAAGGGGTTTGGGTCCATAGTTGCTGTGGGGAGCGGGAGGGGGCGGGAATGGGTTTGGGTCCTGTGGGACAGTGGGGAGGGGGAGCGAGCGGGATGTGGTTTGGGTCCAGTGGGACTGTGGGGAGTGGGAGCAAGCAGGAAGGAGTTTGGGTTTATTGGCACTGTGGGGAGTGGGAGTGAGCGGGAAGGGGTTGATGTCCATTGGGGCTCTCGGAAGTGGGACCGAGCGGGAATTGTTTGGGTCCAGTGGGGCTGTGGGGAGTGGGAGCGAGCGGGAATAGGTTTGGGTGCAGTGGGGCTGTGGGGTGTAGGATTAAGCGGGATGGGGTTTGGGTCCAGTGGATCTGTGGGGAGTGGGAGCGAGCGGGAAGGTGTTTGGGTGCAGTGCTACTGTGCGGAGTGGGAGCGAGCGTGAGGGAGTTTGGGTCTATTGGGACTGTGGGGTGTTGGAGCGATGGACACGGGATTTGGGTCGATTGGGACTGTGGATAGTGGGAGCGAGCGGTAAGGGGTTTGGCTCTATTCGGCCTGTGGGGAGTGGGAGTGAGCGGGAAGTGGTTTGGGTCTATTGGGACTGTGGAGAGTGGGAGCGAGCGGGAACTCTTTTGGGTCTATTGGGACGGTGGGGAGTGGGAGCGTTGGGATGGGGGTTTGGGTACAGTGGGACTGTGGAGAGTGGGAGTGAGTGGGAATGCGTTTGGGTCTATTGGGACTGTGGAGAGTGGGAGCGAGCGGGAACTCTTTTGGGTCTATTGGGACGGTGAGGGGTGGGTGCGAGCGGGAAGGGATTTGGGTCTATTGGGACTGTGGGGAGTGGGAGTGAGCGGGTAGGCGTTTGGGTCTCTTGGGACTGTGGAGAGTGGGAGCAAGCGGGAAGGGGGTTGGGTGCAGTTGGACTGTGGGGCGTGGGAGCGAGCGGAAAGGTGTTAGTTTCTGTTTGCACTGTGGGGAGTGGGAGCGAGCAGGAAGGGGTTTAGGTCTATTGGGGCTATGGGGAGTGGGAACGAGCGGGAAGTTGTTTGAGTCTATTTGGACTGTGGGGAGTGGGAGCGAGCGTGAAGGTGTTTGGGTCCAGTGGGGCTGGTGTGGAGTGGGAGCGAGTGGGAAGTGCTTTGGGTGCATCGGGTTTGTGGGGTGTGGGAGCGAGCAGGAAGTGGTTTGGGTCCATTGGGACTGTGGGGAGTTGGAGCCAGCGGGAAGGGGTTTGGGTCTCTTGGGACTGTGGGTGCTAGGAGAGAGCGGGAAGGGGTTTGGGTCTATTGGGACTGTGGGGAGTTGGAGCGATTGGGAAGGGATTTGGGTCTATTGGGACTGTGGACAGTGGAAGCGACCAGGAAGCGGTTTGTGTCGATTCGGACTGTGGGGAGTGGGAGCGAGCGGGAAGTGGTTTGGGTGCATTGGTGCTTTGGGGAGGGATGAGCGTTTGAATAGGGATTTGGGTCCAGTGGGACTGTGGAGAGTGGGAGCGAGCGAGAAGTTGTTTGGGTGCAGTGGAGATGTGGATAGCGTGAGCGAGAGGGGAGGTGTTTGGGACCATTGGGGCTGTGGGGAGTGGAAGCGAATGGGTACGTGTTTGCGTCCAGTGGATCTGTTCGGAGTGGGAATGAGCGGGAAGGGGTTTGGGACCATTGGGGCTGTGGAGAGTGGGAGCGAGTGGGAAGGCATTTGGGACCAGTGTGATTGTGGAGAGTGGGTGCGAGCGGGAAGGGGATTGGGTCCAGTGGGGCTGTGGGGCGGGCCAGCGAGCGGGAAGGTGATCTGGTGGTGTGGGAGCGAGCGGAAAGGGGTTTGGAACATTGGGGCTATGGGGAGTGGGAGAGAGCAGGATGAGGTTTGGGACCATTGGGACTGTGGGGAGTGTTAGCGAGCGGGAAGGGGTTTGGGTCCAGTGGGACTGTGAGGAGTGGGAGTGAGCGGGAAGGGTGTTGGGTGTTGTGGGGCTGCGGGGTGTGAGAGCGAGCGGGAAGGGGTTTGGGACCATTGGGACTTTGGGGAGTGGTGGCGAGCGGGAAGGGGTTTGGGTCCAGTGGGAGTGTGAGGAGAGGGAGCGACCGGAATGGGGTTTGGATCTATTGGGCCTGTGGAGAGTGGGAGCAAGGGGGAAGGGGTTTGGGTGCAGTGGGGCTGTGGAGAGTGGGAGCGAGTGGGAAAGCGTTTGCGACCATTGGGATAGTGGAGTGTGGGTGCGAGCGGGAAGAGGCTTGTGACCATTGGGGCTGTGGGGAGTGGGAGCGTGCGGGAAGGCGTTTGTGACCATTGGGGCTGCGGGGAGTGGGAGCGAGCGGAAAGGGTTTTGGGACCAATGGGGCTGTGGGGAGTTGGAGTGCACGGGTAGGGATTCTGGTCAACTGGGGCAGTAGGGAGTGGGAGCGAGCAGGAAGTTGTTTGGTTCCACTGGGACTGCAGGGGTGGGAGTGAGCGGGAAGGAGTTTGGGTCCAGTGGGAATGTGAAGACTGGAGGAGAGCGGGAAGGGGTTTGAGTCTATTGGGACTGTGGAGAGTCGGAGCGAGCCGGAAAGGGTTAGGGTGCAGAGGGGCTGTGGGGAGTGGGGGCGCTTGAATAGGTGTTTGGGTCCAGTGGGACTCTGGAGAGAGGGTGCGAGCGGGATGGTGTTTGCGTCTATTGGGACTGTGGGGAGTGGGAGCGAGCCAGAAAGGGTTAGGGGTCTATTGGGACTGTGGGTAGTGGGAAAGAGCGGGAAGGTTTTTGGTTCCAGTGGGGCTATGGGAAGTGGGAGCGAGCGGGATGGAGGTTTGGGACTACTGCTACTGTGGGGTGTTGGAGCAAGCGGGAAGGGGTTTGTGTCTATTGGGACTGTGGGGAGTGTGAGCAAGCAGGAAGAGGTTTGGGTGCTGTGGGACTGTGGGGAGTGGGAGCGAGCGGGAATGTGCTAAGGTGTATTAGGACTGTGGGGTGTGGGAGTGAGCGGGAAATGTTTTGGGTCTATTGGGGCTGTGGGGAGTGGGAGCGAGCGGGAAGGGGTTTGTGTTATTTGGACTGTGGGGAGTGGGAGCGGGCGGGAAGTGGTTGGGGTCAATGGGACAGTGGGGAGTGGGAGCGAGCGGGAAGGGGTTTCTGAACAGTGGGGCTCGGCGAAGTGAGGGCGAGCAGGAAGGGGTTTGGATACACTGGGGCTGTGGGGCGTGGGTGCGAGCGGGAAGGGGTTTGGGTGCAGTGGGGCTGTGGGGAGTGGGAGTGAGCGGGAAGGGTTTTGGTTCTATTGGGAGTGTGGGGAGTGGGAGCGAGCAGGAAGGGTTTTGGGTCTATTGAGGCTGTGGGGAGTTGGAGCGAGCGGGAAAGGGTTTGTGTTATTTGGACTGTGGGGAGTGGGAGCGGGCGGGAAGTAGTTGGGGTCCAGTGGGACAGTGGGGAGTGGGAACGAGCGGGACGGGTCTGGGTGGTTTGGGACTGTGGGAAGTGGGAGCGAGCGGGAAGGAGTTTGAGTTTATTGGGACTGTGGGGAGCGGGAGCGAGCGGAAAGGGGTTTCTGACCAGTGGGGCTCGGCGAGGTGGGAGCGAGCAGGAAGGGGTTTGGGTACACTGGGGCTGTGGGGCGTGGGTGCGAGTGGGAAGGGGTTTGGGTGCAGTGGGGCTGTGGGGAGTGGGAGTGAGCTGGATGGGGTTTGGGTCCATTGGGTCTTTGGGTAGTGGGAGTGAGCGGGAAGGGGTATGGGTGCAGTGGTACTGTGGGGAGTGGGAGCGAATGGGAAGAGTTTTGGGTCTATTGGGAGTGTGGGGATTGGGAGCGAGCGGGAAGGGGTTTGGGTCTATTGGAACTGTGGGGAGTTGGAGCGAGCGGGAAGTGGTTTGTGTCTATTGGGACTGTGGGGAGTGGGAGCGAGCGGGAAGGGGTTTGGGTCTATTGGGACTGTGGGGAGTGGTAATGAGCGGGAAGGTTTTTGGTTCCAGTGGGGCTCTGGGAAGTGGGAGCGAGCGGGATGGAGGTTTGGGTTTACTGCTACTGTGGGGTGTTGGAGCAAGCGGGAAGGGGTTTGGGTCTATTGGGACTGTGGGGAGTGGGAGCAAGCAGGGAGAGGTTTGGGTGCTGTGGGATTGTGGGAAGTGGGAGCGAGCAGGAATGTGTTAATGTCTATTAGGACTCTGGGGAGTGGGAGCGAGCGGGAAGTGTTTTGGGTCTATGGGGGCTGTGGGAAGTGGGAGCGAGTGGGAAGGGGTTTGTGTTATTTGGACTGTTGGGAGTGGGAGCGTGCGGGAAGTGGTTGGGGTCCAGTGGGACAGTGGGGAGTGGGAACGAGCGGGACGCGTTTGGGTGGTGTGGGACTGTGGGAAGTGGGAGCGAGCGGAAAGGAGTTTGGATTTATTGGGACTGTGGGGAGCGGGAGCGAGCGGGAACGGGTTTCTGACCAGCGTGGCTCGGCGAAGTGGGAGCGAGCAGGAAGGGGTTTGGGTACACTGGGGCTGTGGGGCGTGGGTGCGAGCGGGAAGGGGTTTGGGCGCAGTGGGGCTGTGGGGAGTGGGAGTGAGCGGGATGGGGTTTGGGTCCAGTGGGTCTGTGGGGAATTGGAGTGAGCGGGAAGGGGTTTGGGTGCAGTGGTACTGTGGGGAGTGGGAGCGAATGGGAAGGGTTTTGGGTCTATTGGGAGTGTGGGGAGTGGGAGCTAGCGGGAAGGGGTTTGGGTCCTTTGGGTCCTCTGGGTGTGTGGGTCTGTGGGGAGTGGTAGCCAGCGGGAAAGGGTTTGGCTCTATTGAGACTGTGGAGAGTGGGAGCGAGCGGGAAGGGGTTTGGGTCTACTGGGGCTGTGGGGAGTCGGAGCAAGCGGGAAGGGGTTTGTGTTATTTGGACTGTGGGGAGTGGGAGCGGGCGGGAAGGGGTTTCTGAACAGTGGGGCTCGGCGAAGTGAGGGCGAGCAGGAAGGGGTTTGGGTACACTGGGGCTGTGGGGCGTGGGTGCGAGCGGGAAGGGGTTTGGGTGCACAGGAGCTGTGGGGAGTGGGAGTGAGCGGGAAGGGCTTTGGTTCTATTGGGAGTGTGGGGAGTGGGAGCGAGCGAGAAGGGGTTTGGGTCTATTGGGACTGTGGGGAGTGGGAGCGAGCGGGAAGGGGTTTGGGTGCAGTGGGACTGTGGGAAGTGGGAGCGTTTGAATAGTGGTTTGTGTCCAGTGGAACTGTGGAGATTGGGAGAGAGCGGGAAGGCGCTTGGGTCTATTGGGACTGTGGAGAGTGGGTGCGAGCGGGAAGGGGTTTGGGTCTATTGGGACAGTGGGGAGTGGGAGCTAGCGGGAAGGGGTTTGGGTCCTTTGGGTCCTCTGGGTGTGTGGGTCTGTGGGGAGTGGTAGCCAGTGGGAAAGGGTTTGGCTCTTTTGAGACTGTGGAGAGTGGGAGCGAGCGGGAAGGGTTTTGGGTCTATTGGGGCTGTGGGGAGTCGGAGCGAGCGGGAAGGAGTTTGGGTTTGTTGGGACTGTGGGGAGCGGGAGCGAGCGGGAAGGGGTTTCTGAACAGTGGGGCTCGGCGAAGTGAGGGCGAGCAGGAAGGGGTTTGGGTACACTGGGGCTGTGGGGCGTGGGTGCGAGTGGGAAGGGGTTTGGGTGCAGTGGGGCTGTGGGGAGTGGGAGTGAGCTGGATGGGGTTTGGGTCCATTGGGTCTTTGGGTAGTGGGAGTGAGCGGGAAGGGGTATGGGTGCAGTGGTACTGTGGGGAGTGGGAGCGAATGGGAAGAGTTTTGGGTCTATTGGGAGTGTGGGGATTGGGAGCGAGCGGGAAGGGGTTTGGGTCTATTGGAACTGTGGGGAGTTGGAGCGAGCGGGAAGTGGTTTGTGTCTATTGGGACTGTGGGGAGTGGGAGCGAGCGGGAAGCGGTTTGGGTCTATTGGGACTGTGGGGAGTGGTAATGAGCGGGAAGCTTTTTGGTTCCAGTGGGGCTCTGGGAAGTGGGAGCGAGCGGGATGGAGGTTTGGGTTTACTGCTACTGTGGGGTGTTGGAGCAAGCGGGAAGGGGTTTGGGTCTATTGGGACTGTGGGGAGTGGGAGCAAGCAGGGAGAGGTTTGGGTGCTGTGGGATTGTGGGGAGTGGGAGCGAGCAGGAATGTGTTAATGTCTATTAGGACTCTGGGGAGTGGGAGCGAGCGGGAAGTGTTTTGGGTCTATGGGGGCTGTGGGAAGTGGGAGCGAGTGGGAAGGGGTTTGTGTTATTTGGACTGTTGGGAGTGGGAGCGTGCGGGAAGTGGTTGGGGTCCAGTGGGACAGTGGGGAGTGGGAACGAGCGGGACGCGTTTGGGTGGTGTGGGACTGTGGGAAGTGGGAGCGAGCGGAAAGGAGTTTGGATTTATTGGGACTGTGGGGAGCGGGAGCGAGCGGGAACGGGTTTCTGACCAGCGGGGCTCGGCGAAGTGGGAGCGAGCAGGAAGGGGTTTGGGTACACTGGGGCTGTGGGGCGTGGGTGCGAGCGGGAAGGGGTTTGGGCGCAGTGGGGCTGTGGGGAGTGGGAGTGAGCGGGATGGGGTTTGGGTCCAGTGGGTCTGTGGGGAATTGGAGTGAGCGGGAAGGGGTTTGGGTGCAGTGGTACTGTGGGGAGTGGGAGCGAATGGGAAGGGTTTTGGGTCTATTGGGAGTGTGGGGAGTGGGAGCTAGCGGGAAGGGGTTTGGGTCCTTTGGGTCCTCTGGGTGTGTGGGTCTGTGGGGAGTGGTAGCCAGCGGGAAAGGGTTTGGCTCTATTGAGACTGTGGAGAGTGGGAGCGAGCGGGAAGGGGTTTGGGTCTACTGGGGCTGTGGGGAGTCGGAGCGAGCGGGAAGGGGTTTGTGTTATTTGGACTGTGGGGAGTGGGAGCGGGCGGGAAGGGGTTTCTGAACAGTGGGGCTCGGCGAAGTGAGGGCGAGCAGGAAGGGGTTTGGGTACACTGGGGCTGTGGGGCGTGGGTGCGAGCGGGAAGGGGTTTGGGTGCACAGGAGCTGTGGGGAGTGGGAGTGAGCGGGAAGGGCTTTGGTTCTATTGGGAGTGTGGGGAGTGGGAGCGAGCGAGAAGGGGTTTGGGTCTATTGGGACTGTGGGGAGTGGGAGCGAGCGGGAAGGGGTTTGGGTGCAGTGGGACTGTGGGAAGTGGGAGCGTTTGAATAGTGGTTTGTGTCCAGTGGAACTGTGGAGATTGGGAGAGAGCGGGAAGGCGCTTGGGTCTATTGGGACTGTGGAGAGTGGGTGCGAGCGGGAAGGGGTTTGGGTCTATTGGGACAGTGGGGAGTGGGAGCTAGCGGGAAGGGGTTTGGGTCCTTTGGGTCCTCTGGGTGTGTGGGTCTGTGGGGAGTGGTAGCCAGTGGGAAAGGGTTTGGCTCTATTGAGACTGTGGAGAGTGGGAGCGAGCGGGAAGGGTTTTGGGTCTATTGGGGCTGTGGGGAGTCGGAGCGAGCGGGAAGGAGTTTGGGTTTGTTGGGACTGTGGGGAGCGGGAGCGAGCGGGAAGGGGTTTCTGAACAGTGGGGCTCGGCGAAGTGAGGGCGAGCAGGAAGGGGTTTGGGTACACTGGGGCTGGGGGGCGTGGGTGCGAGCGGGAAGGGGTTTGGGAGCACAGGAGCTGTGGGGAGTGGGAGTGAGCGGGAAGGGCTTTGGTTCTATTGGGAGTGTGGGGAGTGGGAGCGAGCGAGAAGGGGTTTGGGTCTATTGGGACTGTGGGGAGTGGGAGCGAGCGGGAAGGGGTTTGGGTGCAGTGGGACTGTGGGAAGTGGGAGCGTTTGAATAGTGGTTTGTGTCCAGTGGAACTGTGGAGATTGGGAGAGAGCGGGAAGGCGCTTGGGTCTATTGGGACTGTGGAGAGTGGGTGCGAGCGTGAAGGGGTTTGGGTCTATTGGGACTGTGGGGAGTGGGAGTGAGCGGGAAGTGGTTTGGGTCAATTGGGGCAGTGGGGAATGGGAGCGAGCGGGAAGAGGTCTGGCTCCAGTGGGGCTGTGGGGAGTGGGAGCGAGCAGTGAGTGTTTTGCTTCCAGTGGGACTGCCGGAGTGGGAGTGAGCGGGAAGGGGTTTTGGTCTATTGGGACTGTGGGGAGTGGGAGCGAGCGGGAAGGAGTCTGGCTCCAGTGGGGTTGTGGGGAGTGGGTGCAAGCGGTGAGTGTTTTGGTTCCAGAGGGACTGCCGGAGAGGGAGCGAGCGGGAAGGGGTTTGGGTCTATTGGGGCTGTGGGGAGTGGGAGTGAGCGGGAAGTGGTTTGGGTCAATTGGGGAAGTGGGGAATGGGAGCGAGCGGGAAGGGGTCTGGCTCCAGAGTGGCTGTGGGGAGTGGGAGCGAGCGGTGAGTGTTTTGTTTCCAGTGGGACTGCCGGAGTGGGAGTGAGCGGGAAGGGGTTTGTGACTATTGGGACTGTGGGGAGTGGGAGCGAGCGGGAAGGGGTCTGGGTCTATTGGGGCTGTGGGGTGTGGGAGCGTTTGAATAGGGGTTTGAATCCAATTGGACTGTGGAGAGTGGGAGCAAGCGGGATGGGTTTGGGTGGTGTGGGACTGTGGGGAGTGGGAGTGAACGGGAAGGGCTTTGGTTCTATTGGGAGTGTGGGGAGTGGGAGCGAGCGAGAAGGGGTTTGGGTCTATTGGGACTGTGGGGAGTGGGAGCGAGCGGGAAGGGGTTTGGGTGCAGTGGGACTGTGGGAAGTGGGCGCGTTTGAATAGTGGTTTGTGTCCAGTGGAACTGTGGAGATTGGGAGAGAGCGGGAAGGTGCTTGGGTCTATTGGGACTGTGGAGAGTGGGTGCGAGCGGGAAGGGGTTTGGGTCAATTGGAACTGTGGAGAGTGGGAGCGAGCGGGAAGGGGTTTGGGTCTATTGGGGCTGTGGGGTGTGGGTGCGTTTGAATAGGGGTTTGAATCCAATTGGACTGTGGAGAGTGGGAGCGAGCAGGATGGGTTTGGGTGGTGTGGGACTGTGGGAAGTGGGAAAGAGCGGGAAGGAGTTTGGGTTTGTTGGGACTGTGGGGAGCGGGAGCAGGCGGGAAGGGGTTTCTGAACAGTGGGGCTCGGCGAAGTGAGGGCGAGCAGGAAGGGGTTTGGGTACACTGGGGCTGTGGGGCGTGGGTGCGAGCGGGAAGGGGTTTGGGTGCACAGGAGCTGTGGGGAGTGGGAGTGAGCGGGAAGTGTTTTGGTTCTATTGGGACTGTGGGGAGTGGGAGCGAGCGGGAAGGGTTTTGGGTCTATTGGGTCTGTGGGGAGTCGGAGCGAGCGGGAAGGGGTTTGTGTTATTTGGACTGTGGGGAGTGGGAGTGGGCGGGAAGTAATTGGGGTCCAGTGGGACAGTGGGGAGTGGGAACGAGCGGGACGGGTTTGGGTGGTGTGGGACTGTGGGAAGTGGGAGCGAGCGGGAAGGAATTTGGGTTTATTGGGACTGTGGGGAGCGGGAGCGAGCGGAAAGGGGTTTCTGACCAGTGGGGCTCGGCGAGGTGGGAGCGAGCAGGAAGGGGTTTGGGACCACTGGGGCTGTGGGGCGTGGGTGCGAGCGGGAAGAGGTTTGGGTGCAGTGGGGCTGTGGGGAGTGGGAGTGAGCTAGATGGGGTTTGGGTCCATTGGGTCTGTGGGTAGTGGGAGTGAGCGGGAAGGGGTATGGGTGCAGTGGTACTGTGGGGAGTGGGAGCGAATGCGAAGGGTTTTGCGTCTATTGAGAGTGTGGGGAGTGGTAGCCAGCGGGAAAGGGTTTGGCTCTATTGAGACTGTGGAGAGTGGGAGTGAGCGGGAAGGTGTTTGGGTCTATTGGGTCAGTGGGGAGTGGGAGCGAGCGGGAAGGGGTTTGGGTGCAGTGGGACTGTGGGAAGTGGGAGCGTTTGAATAGTGGTTTGTGTCCAGCGGAACTGTGGAGATTGGGACAGAGCGGGAAGGCGCTTGGGTCTATTGGGACTGTGGAGAGTGGGTGCGAGCGGGAAGGGGTTTGGGTCTATTGGGACTGTGGGGAGTGGGAGTGAGCGGGAAGTGGTTTGGGTCAATTGGGGAAGTGGGGAATGGGAGCGAGCGGGAAGGGGTCTGGCTCCAGTGTGGCTGTGGGGAGTGGGAGCGAGTGGTGAGTGTTTTGTTTCCAGTGGGACTGCCGGAGTGGGAGTGAGCGGGAAGGGGTTTGTGACTATTGGGACTGTGGGGAGTGGGAGCGAGCGGGAAGGGGTCTGGCTCCAGTGGGGCTGTGTGGAGTGGGTTCGAGCGGTGAGTGTTTTGGTTCCAGAGGGACTGCCGGAGAGGGAGCGAGCGGGAAGGGGTTTGGGTCAATTGGCACTGTGGAGAGAGGGAGCGAGCGGGAAGGGGTTTGGGTCTATTGGGGCTGTGGGGTGTGGGAGCGTTTGAATAGGGGTTTGAATCCAATTGGACTGTGGAGAGTGGGAGCGAGCGGGATGGGTTTGGGTGGTGTGGGACTGTGGGAAGTGGGAGCGAGCGGGAAGGAGTTTGGGTTTGTTGGGACTGTGGGGAGCGGGAGCGAGCGGGAAGTGGTTTGTGTCTATTGGGACTGTGGGGAGTGAGAGCGAGCGGGAAGGGGTTTGGGTCTATTGGGACTGTGGGGAGTGGGAGCAAGCAGGGAGAGGTTTGGGTGCTGTGGGATTGTGGGGAGTGGGAGCGAGCGGGAATGTGTTAATGTCTATTAGGACTGTGGGGAGTGGGATCGAGCGGGAAGTGTTTTTGGTCTATGGGGGCTGTGGGAAGTGGGAGCGAGTGGGAAGGGGTTTGTGTTATTTGGACTGTGGGGAGTGGGAGCGTGCGAGAAATGGTTGGGGTCCAGTGGGACAGTGGGGAGTTGGAATGAGCGGGACGCGTTTGGGTGGTGTGGGACTGTGGGAAGAGGGAGCGAGCGGGAAGGAGTTGGGGTTTATTGGGACTGTGGGGAGCGGGAGCGAGCGGGAACGGGTTTCTGACCAGCGGGGCTCGGCGAAGTGGGAGCGAGCAGGAAGGGGTTTGGGTACACTGGGGCTGTGGGGAGTGGGAGCGAATGGGAAGGGGTTTGGGTCTATTGGGACTGTGGAGAGTGGGTGCGAGCGGGAAGGGGTTTGGGTGCAGCGGGGCTGTGGGGACTGGGAGTGAGCGGGAAGGGTTTTTGTTCTATTGGGAGTGTTGTGAGTGGGAGCGAACGGGAAGGGGTTTGGGTCTATTGGGACTGTGGGGAGTGGGAGCGAGCGGGAAGGGTTTTGGGTCTATTGGGGCTGTGGGAAGTCGGAGCGAGCGGGAAGGGGTTTGTGTTATTTGGACTGTGGGGAGTGGGAGCGGGCGGGAAGTAGTTGGGGTCCAGTGGGACAGTGGGGAGTGGGAACGAGCGGGACGGGTTTGGGTGGTGTGGGACTGTGGGAAGTGGGAGCGAGCGGGAAGGAGTTTGGGTTTATTGGGACTGTGGGGAGCGGGAGCTAGCGGAAAGGGGTTTCTGACCAGTCGGGCTCTGCGAGGTGGGAGCGAGCAGGAAGGGGTTTGGGACCACTGGGGCTGTGGGGCGTGGGTGCGAGCGGGAAGGGGTTTGGGTGCAGTGGGGCTGTGGGGAGTGGGAGTGAGCTGGATGGGGTTTGGGTCCATTGGGTCTGTGGGTAGTGGGAGTGAGCGGGAAGGGGTATGGGTGCAGTGGTACTGTGGGGAGTGGGAGCGAATGGGAAGGGTTTTGGGTCTATTGCGTGTGTGGGGATTGGGAGCGAGCGGGAAGGGGTTTGGGTCTATTGGGACTGTGGGGAGTGGGAGCGAGCGGGAAGTGGTTTGTGTCTATTGGGACTGTGGGGAGTGAGAGCGAGCGGGAAGTGTTTTGGGTCTATTGGGACTGTGGGGAGTGGGAATGAGCGGGGAGGTTTTTGGTTGAAGTGGGGCTATGGGAAGTGGGAGCGAGCGGGATGGAGGTTTGGGTTTACTGCTACTGTGGGGTGTTGGAGCAAGCGGGAAGGGGTTTGGGTCTATTGGGACTGTGGGGAGTGGGAGCAAGCAGGGAGAGGTTTGGGTGCTGTGGGATTGTGGGGAGTGGGAGCGAGCGGGAATGTGTTAATGTCTATTAGGACTGTGGGGAGTGGGATCGAGCGGGAAGTGTTTTTGGTCTATGGGGGCTGTGGGAAGTGGGAGCGAGTGGGAAGGGGTTTGTGTTATTTGGACTGTGGGGAGTGGGAGCGTGCGAGAAATGGTTGGGGTCCAGTGGGACAGTGGGGAGTGGGAATGAGCGGGACGCGTTTGGGTGGTGTGGGACTGTGGGAAGAGGGAGCGAGCGGGAAGGAGTTTGGGTTTATTGGGACTGTGGGGAGCGGGAGCGAGCGGGAACGGGTTTCTGACCAGCGGGGCTCGGCGAAGTGGGAGCGAGCAGGAAGGGGTTTGGGTACACTGGGGCTGTGGGGAGTGGGAGCGAATGGGAAGGGTTTTGGGTCTATTGGGAGTGTGGGGAGTGGAAGTTCGCGGGAAAGGGTTTTGGGTCCTTTGGGTCCTCTGGGTGTGTGGGTCTGTGGGGAGTGGTAGCCAGCGGGAAAGGGTTTGGCTCTATTGAGACTGTGGAGAGTGGGAGTGAGTGGGAAGGGGTTTGGGTCTATTGGGTCAGTGGGGAGTGGGAGCGAGCGGGAAGGGGTTTGGGTGCAGTGGGACTGTGGGAAGTGGGAGCGTTTGAATAGTGGTTTGTGTCCAGTGGAACTGTGGAGATTGGGAGAGAGCAGAAAGGCGCTTGGGTCTATTGGGACTGTGGAGAGTGGGTGCGAGCGGGAAGGGGTTTGGGTCTATTGGGACTATAGGGAGTGGGAGTGAGCGGGAAGTGGTTTGGGTCAATTGGGGCAGTGGGGTGTGGGAGCGAGCGGGAAGGGGTCTGCCTCCAGTGGGGCTGTGCAGAGTGGGAGTGAGCGGTGAGTGTTTTGTTTCCAGTGGGACTGCCGGAGTGGGAGTGAGCGGGAAGGGGTTTGGGTCTATTGGGACTGTGGGGAGTGGGAGCGAGCGGGATGGGGTCTGGCTCAAGTGGGGCTGTGGGGAGTGGGTGTGAGCGGTGAGTGTTTTGGTTCCAGAGGGACTGCCGGAGAGGGAGCGAGCGGGAAGGGGTTTGGGTCAATTGGCACTGTGGAGAGTGGGAGCGAGCGGGAAGGGGTTTGGGTCTATTGGGGCTGTGGGTTGTGGGAGCGTTTGAATAGGGGTTTGAATCCAATTGGACAGTGGAGAGTGGGAGCGAGAGGGATGGCGTTTGGATCTTTTGGGACTGTGGAGAGTGGGTGCGAGCGGGAAGGGATTTGGTTCTATTGGGACTGTGGGAAGTGGGAGCAAGCGGGAAGGGCTTTTCGTCTATTGGGACTGTGGCAAGTGGGAGCGAGCGGGAAGATTTTTGGTTCCACTGGGGCTGTGGGGAGTGGGAGCAAGCGAGAAGGGGTTTGGGTCTACTGCTTCTGTGGGTAGTGGGAGCGAGCGGGAAGGGGTTTGGGTACAGTGAGGCTGTGGGGGGTGGGAGCGTTTGGATAGGCGTTTGTATCCAGTGGGACTGTGGAGAGTGGGAGTGACTGGGAAGGGGTTTGCGTCTATTGGGACTGTGGAGAGTGGGAGCGAGCGGGAACTGGTTAGGGTCTATTAGGACTGTGGGGAGTGGGAGCGAGCGGGAAGGTTTTTGGGTCCAGTGGGGCTGTGGGAAGTGGGAGCGAGCGGGAAGGGGTTTGGGTCCACTGCTACTGTCTGGAGTGGGTGCGAGCGGTGAGTGTTTTGGTTCCAGAGGGACTGCCGGAGAGGGAGCGAGCGGGAAGGGGTTTGGGTCAATTGGCACTGTGGAGAGAGGGAGCGAGTGGGAAGGGGTTTGGGTCTATTGGGGCTGTGGGGTGTGGGAGCGTTTGAATAGGGGTTTGAATCCAATTGGACTGTGGAGAGTGGGAGCGAGCGGGATGTCGTTTGGATCTTTTGGGACTGTGGAGAGTGGATGCAAGCGGGAAGGGATTTGGTTCTATTGGGACTGTGGGAAGTGGGAGCAAGCGGGAAGGGCTTTTCGTCTATTGGGACTGTGGCGAGTGGGAGCGAGCGGGAAGATTTTTGGTTCCAGTGGGGCTGTGGGGAGTGGGAGCGAGCGAGAAGGGGTTTGGGTCTACTGCTACTGTGGGGAGTGGGAGCCAGCGGGAAGGGGTTTGGGTCTATTAGGGCTGTGGGGTGTGGGAGCGAGCGAGAAGGGATTTGGGTCTATTGGGACTTTGGATAGTGGGAGCGAGCGGGAAGGGCTTTGGGTCTATTCGGACAGTGGGGAGTGGGAGTGAGCGGGAAGGGGTTTTGGTGCAGTGAGGCTGTGGGGGTGGGAGCGTTTGGATAGGCGTTTGTATCCAGTGGGACTGTGGAGAGTGGGAGCGACTGGGAAGGGGTTTGCGTCTATTCGGACTGTGGAGAGTGGGAGCGAGCGGGAACTGGTTAGGGTCTATTAGGACTGTGGGGAGTGGGAGCGAGCGGGAAGGTTTTTGGGTCCAGTGGGGCTGTGGGAAGTGGGAGCGAGCGGGAAGGGGTTTGGGTCCACTGCTACTGTCTGGAGTGGGAGCGAGCGGGAAGGTCTTTGTGTCTATTGGGATTGTGGGGAGTGGGAGCGAGCAGGAAGGGGTTTTAGTATATTGGGACTGTGGGGAGAGGGAGCGAGCAGGAAGATTTTTGGGTCCAGTGGGGCTGTGGGAAGTGGGAGCGAGCGGGAAGGGGTTTGGGTATTCTGCTACTATGGGGAGTGGTAGCGAGAGGGAAGGAGTTTGGGTCTATTAGGACTGTGGGGTGTGGGAGCGAGCGGGAAGGGATTTGGGTCTATTGGGACTGTGGATAGTGGGAGCGAGCGGGAAGGGGTATGGGTCTATGCGGACTGAGGGGAGTGGGAGTGAGCGGGAAGGGGTTAGGGTGCAGTGGGGCTGTGGGGAGTGGGAGCATTTGTATGGGGGTTTGGATCCAGTGGGACTGTGGAGAGTGAGAGCGACTGGGAAGGGGTTTGGGTCTATTGGGACAGTGGAGAGTGGGAGCGAGCGGGAACTGGTTAGGGACTATTAGGACTGTGGGGAATGGGAGCGAGCGGGAAGGGGTTTGGGTGGAAAGTGGGGAGTGGGAGCAAGAAGGAAGGGGTTTGGGTCCAGTGGGGCTGTGGGGAGTGGGAGCTAGCGGGAAGGGTTTGTGGCCTGTGGGGCTGTGCGGAGCGGGAGTGAGCGGGAAGGGGTTTGGGACCATTGGGTCTGTGGGGAGTGAGACTGTGAGGAGTGGGAGCAAGTGGGAAGGAGTTTGGGTCCATTGGTGCTGTGGAGAGTGCAAGCGAGTGGGAAGGCGTTTGGGACTAGTGGGATTGTGGAGAGTAGGAGTGAGCAGGAAGGTGTTTGCGACCATTGGGGCTGTGGGGAGTGGGGGCGTGTGGAAAGGGGTTTGGGTCCATTGGGGCTGTGGGGAGTGGGAGCGAGCGGGAAGGGGTTTGGGTTTATTGGGACTGTGGGGAGTGGGAGCGAGTGGGAAGGGGATTGGGTCCAGAGTGGCTGTGGGGCGAGCGAGCGTGCGGGAAGGGGATCGGGCGGTGTGGGAGCGAGCGGGTAGGGGTTTGGAACATTGGGGCTATGGGAAGTGGTAGAGAGCGGGATGCGGTATGGGACCATTGGGACTGTGGGGAGTGGGACCGAGCGGGAAGGTTTTTGGGTCCAGTGGGGCTGTGAGGGGTGGGAGCGACCGGAAGGGGTTTGGGTCTATTGGGACTGTGGGATGTGGGTGCAAGCGGGAAGGGGTTTGGGTGCAGAGGGGCTATGGAGAGTGGGAGCGAGTGGGAAGGGGTTTGGGACCATTGGGATTGTGGAGTGTGGGAGCAAGCAGGACGAGGCTTGTAACCATTGGGGCTGTGGGGAGTGGGAACGAGCGGGAAGGGCTTTGGATCCAATGGGGTGTGGGAGCGAGCAGGAAGGTGTTTGGGTCCAGTGGGGCTGTGGGGAGTGGGGGTGAGCGGGAATAGGTTAGGGTGGAGTGGGATGTGGGGAGTGGGAGCGAGCACAAAGGGGTTTGGGTTGTGTGGGAGCGGGCGGGAATGGGTTTGGCAGCATTGGGGCTGTGGGAGTGGGAGTGAATGGGAAGGGGTTTGGGTCCTGTGTGGATGCAGGGAGTGGGAGCGAGCGGGAAGGTGTTTGGTTCCAGTGGGGAGTGGGAGCGAGCGGGAAGGGGTTTGCGTCCAGTGGGGCTGTGCAGAGCGGGATCGAGCGGGAAGCGGTTTGCCTCCATCGGGACTGTGAGGAGTGGAAGAGAGCGGGAAGGATTTGCGTCCAGTGGGGCTGTGCGGAGCGGGATCGAGCGGGAAGCGGTTTGGGTCCATTGGGAGTGTGGAGAGTGGGAGCGGGCGGGAAGGGGTTTGGGTCTATTGGGAATGTGGAGAGTGGAAGCGAGTGGGAATGGTTTTGGGTCCAGTGGGTCTGTGGCGAGTGAGCGAGTGGTAAGGTGTTTGGGTCCAGTGGGCAGTTGGAGCAAGCGGGAAAGGGTTTGTGCCTATTGGGACTGTGGGTTGAGGGAGCGATTTTGAAGGGGTTTGGGTGCCGTGGCGCTGTGGGGAGCGGGAGCGAGCAGGAAGGTGTTTGGGTCTCTTTGCACTGTGGGGAGTGGGAGCGAGTGGGAAGGGGTTTGTATCCTGTGGGGCTCTGGGGAGTGGGAGCGAGTGGGAAGGGGTTTGGCTGCAGTGGGGCTGTGGGCACTGGGAGGTGCAGGAAGGAGTTTGGGTCAATTGAGACTGTGGGCAGTGGGAGCGAGCAGCAAGGGGTTTTGGTCTTTTGGGGCTGTGGGGAGTGCGAGCGAGCAGGAAGAAGTTTGCGTCTATTGGACTGTGGGGAGTGGGAGCGAGCGGGAAGGGGTTAGGGTCCTCTGGGACTGTGGAGAGTGGGAGCAAGCAGGAAGGGCTTTGAGTCTATTGGGACTGTGGAGACTTGGAGCGAGCGGTAAGGGGTTTCGGTGTATTGGAACGCTGGAGAGTGGGAGCGAGCGTGAAGGGGTTTGGGTCAATTGGGACTGTGGGGAATGGGAGCGAGCGGGAAGGGGTTTGGGACCATTGGAGCTGTGGGGAGTGGGAGCAATTGGGTAGGTGTTCGGGTGCAATGGGAATGTGGGGAATGGGAGCGAGCGGGAAGGGGTTTGTGTCTATTGGGACTGTTGGGAGTGGTACCGAACGGGAAGGGGTTTGGGTCTATTGGGACTGTGGAGAGTGGGAGCGAGTGGGAAGAGTCTAGTGACCACTGGGGTTGTGGGGAGTGGGAGCGAGTGGGAAGGGGTTTGTGACCATTGGGGCTGCGAGGAGTGGAAGCGAGTGGGAATGGGTTTGTGACCATTGGGGCTGTGGGGGGTGCAGTGCGCGGGTAGGGGTTTTGGTGCAGTGGGGTTGTAGGGAGTGGGAGCGAGCGGGAAGGGCTTTGGATCCAATGGGGGGTGGGAGCGAGCAGGAAGAGGTTTGGGTCCATTGGGGCTGTGGGGTGTGGGAGCGAGTGGGGATGGGTTTGGATCCAGTGAGGCTGTGGGGAGTGGGATCGAGCGTGAATGGGTTAGGGTGGAGTGGGATGTGGGGAGTGGGAGCGAGCAGGAAGGGGTTTGGGTGGTGTGGGGGCCAGCGGGAAGGTGTTAGGCCCCATTGGGGCTGTGGGATGTGGGAGTGAATGGGAAGGGGTTTGGGTCCTGTGTGTCTGTGGGGAGTGGAAGCGAGCGGGAAGTGGTTTGGGTGCTGGGGCGCTGTGGGGAGTGGGAGCGAGTGGGATGGTCTTTGGGTCTATTTGCACTGTGGGGAGTGGGAGCGAGCGGGAAGGGGTTTGGGTTCAGTGGGACTGTGGGGAGTGGGAGCGAGCGGGAAGGAGTTTGGGTCTATTGGAACTGTGGGGAGTGGGAGCACGTGGGAAGGGGTTAGGGTCCTCTGGCACTGTGGAGACTGGGAGCCAGCGGGAAGGGCTTTGGGTCTATTGGGAATGTGGAGAGTGGGAGCGAGCGGGAAGGGGTTTGGGTCTATTGGGACGCTGGAGAGTGGGAGTGAGCATGAAGGGGTTTGGGTCTATTGGGACTGTGGGGAGTGGGAGCGAGCAGGTAGGGGTTTGGGTCTGTTGGGGCTTTGGGAAGTGGGAGCGAGCGGGAAGGGGTTAGGGTCAATTGGGACTGCGGGGAGTGGGAACGGGCGGGAAGGGGGTTTGTGTCTATTGGGACTGTTGGGAGTGGGAGCGAGCGGGAAGTTGTTTGGGTCTGTTGGGGCTGTGGGGAGTGGGAGCGAGCGGGAAGGAATTTGGGTCCAGTGGGGCTGTGGGGTGTGGGAGCTAGCGGGAAGGTGTTTGGGTCCAGTGAGATTGTGGGGAGTGGGAGTGAGCGGGAAGCGTTTTGGGACCATTGGAGCTGTGGAGAGTGGGAGCGAGTGGGAAGGTGTTTGGGTCCAGTGGGAGTGTGGAGAGTGGGAGCGAGCGGGAAGGGGTTAAGGCCTATTGGGGCTGTTGGGAGTGGGAGCGAGCATGAAGGGGCTTTGGTCTATTGGGACTGTGGGGAGTGGGAGCGAGTGGGAAGGTGTTTGGATCCATTAGGACTGTGAGGAGTGGTAGCAAGCGGGAAGGGCATTGGGTCCTGTGGGGCTGTGGGTAGTGCGACCGAGGGGGAAGGGGTTTGTGAACAGTGGGGCTGTGGGGAGTGGGAGCGTGCGGGAAGGGTTTTGGGTACAGTGGGGCTGTGGGGAGTGGCAGCGAGCGTGTAGGAGTTTGGTTGCAGGGTGGCTGTGGGGAGTGGGATCGTGCGGGAAGGGGTTTGTGTGCAGTGGTACTGCGGGGAGTGGGAGCGAGTCGGAAGGGTTTTGGGTCTATTGGGACTGTGGGGAGTGGCAGCGAGCAGGAAGGGTTTTGTGTCCTTTGGGTTCTGTGGGTCTTTGGGGAGTGGGAGCAAGCGGGAAGGTGTTTGGGTCTATTGCGTCTTTGGGAATGGGAGCGAGCGGGAAGGCGTTCGGGTCTAGTTGGGCTGTGGGGAGTGGGAGCGAGCGGGAAGGGGTTTGGGACCAGTGGGGCTGTGGGGAAAGGGTGCGAGCGGGAAAGGGTTTGTGTGCAGTGGAACTGTGGGGAGTGGGAGCGAGCGGGAAGGGGTTTGGAACGATTGGGGATGTGGGGAGTGGGAGCGTGTGGGAAGGGTTTAGCGTCCAGTGAATCTGTGGGGAGTGGGAGCGAGTGGGAAGAGGTTTGGGTCCAGTGGGGCTGTGGGGAGCGGGAGCGAGCGGGAAGGGTTTTGTGTCCTGTGGGGCTGTGGGGATTGTGAGTAAGCGGGACGGTGTTTGGGTCCATTAGGACTGTGGGGAGTGGGAGTGAGTGCTAAGGGGTTTGGGACCATTGGGTCTGTGGGGAGTGGGAGCGAGTGTGAAGGCGTTTGGGACCAGTGTGATTGTGGAAAGTCGGAGTGAACGGGAAGGGGTTTGCGACCATTGGGGCTGTGGGGAGTGGGAGCGTGTGGGAAGGGGTTTGGGTCCAGCGAGGCAGTGGGAAGTGGGAGCGAGCGGGAAGGGGTTTGGGTTTATTGGGACTGTGGGGAGTGGGAGCGAGCGGGAAGGGGATTGGGTCCAGCGTGGCTATGGGGTGTGGGAGCAAGCGGGAAGGGGTTTGGGTGCAGTGGGGCTGTGGAGAGTGGGAGCGAGTGGGAAGCGGCTTGGGACCATTGGGGCTGCGGGGAGTGGGAGCGAGTGGGAAGGGGTTGGGTCTATTGGGACTGTGGGGTGTGGGCCCGAGCAGGAAGGGGTTTGTGACCATTGGAGCTGCGGGGAGTGGGAGCGAGCGAGAAGATGTTTGGGACCATTGGGGCTGTGGGGAGTTGGAGTGCGTGGGTAGGGGTTTTGGACCAGTGGAGCTGTAGGGAGTGGGAGCGAGCGGGAAGGGTTTTGGATCCTATGGAGAGTGGGAGCGAGCAGGAAGGGGTTTGGGTCCAGTGGGGTTGTGGGGAGTGGGAGCGAGTGGGAATGAGTTTGGGTCCAGTGGTATTGTGGAGAGTAGGAGTGAGCGGGAAGGGGTTTGCGACCATTGGGGCTATGGGGAGTGGGAGCGTGTGGGAAGGTATTTGGGTCCAGTGGGGCAGATGTGAGTGGGAGCGAGCGGGTAGGGGTTTGGGTTTATTGGGACTGTGGGGAGTGGGAGCGAGCGGGAAGGGGATTGGGTCCAGAGTGGCTGTGGGGCGAGTGAGCGAGCGGGAAGGAGATCAGCGGTGTGGGAGCGAGCGGGAAGGGGTTTGGAACATTGGGGCTATGGGAAGTGGGAGAGAGCAGGATGGGGTATGGGAGCATTGGGACTGTGAGGGGTGGGAGCGACCGGAAAGGGGTTTGAATTCTATGGAGGGTGGGAGCGAGCGGGAAGTGCTTTGGATACAATGGGGTGTGGGAGCGAGCAGGAAGGGGTTTGGGTCCAGTGGGGCTGTGGGGAGCGAGTGGGAATGGGTTTGGGTCCAGTGAGGCTGTGGGGAGTGGGGGCGAGCGGGAATGAGTTAGGGTGGAGTGGGCTGTGGGGAGTTGGAGCGAGCACACAGGGGTTTCGGTGGTGTGGGAGCGAGCAGGAAGGGATTTGGCACCATTGGGGCTGTGGGGATTGGGAGTGAATGGGAAGGGGTTTGGGTCGTGTGTGTCTGTGGGGTGTGGGAACGAGCGGGAAGCAGTTTGGGACCATTGGGATTGTGGAGTGTAAGAGCGAGCAGGAAGGGGTTTGTGACCATTGGGGCTGCGGGGAGTGGGAGTGAGCGGGAAGATGTTTGGGACCATTGGGGCTGTGGGGAGTTGGAGTGCGCGGGTAGGGGTTTTGGTCCACTGGAGCTGTAGGACGTGGGAGCGAGCAGGAAGGGCTTTGGACCCTGTGGAGAGTGGGAGCGAGCAGGAAGGAGTTTGGGTCCAGTGTTACTGTGGGGATTGGGAGCGAGTGGGAAAGGGTTTGGTTCCAGGGAGGCAGTGGCGAGTGGGAGCGAGCGGGAATGGGTTAGGGTGGAGTGGGCTTTGGGGAGTGAGAGCGAGCCGAAAGGGGTTTGGGTGGTGTGGGAGCAAGCATTAAGATGTTTGGCACCATTGGGGCTGTGGGGAGTGGAAGTGAGCGGGGAGGGGTTTGGGTCCAGTGTGGCTGTGGGTGGTGGGAGCGGGCGGAAAGGGGTTTGGGTCCAGTGGGGCTGTGGGTAGTGGGATCGAGCGGGAAGCGGTTTGGGTCTATTGGGACTGTGGAGAGTGGCAGCGAGCAGGAAGGGGTTTGGGTCCAGTGGGTCTATGGGGAGTGGGAGTGAGTGGTAAGGGGATTGTTCCAGTGGGCAGTTGGAGCGAGCGGGAAGGGGTTTGTGCCTATTGGCACTGTGGGGAGTGGGAGCGAACGGGAAGGGGTTTGGGTGCCGTGGCGCTGTGGGTAGTGGGAGCGAGCGGGAAGATGTTTGGGTCCAGTGGGACGGTGAGGAGTGGGAGCGAACGGAAAGTGTTTTGGGTCTATTGGGACTATGGGGAGTGGGAGCAAGCGTTAAGGGGTTTGGGTGCAGTGGGGCTGTGGAGAGTGGGAGCCAATGGGAAGGGGTTTGGGACCATTGGGATTGTGGAGTGTGGGAGCAAGTGGGAAGAGTCTTGTGACCATTGGTGCTGTGGGGAGTGGCGCGAGGGGGAAGGGGTTTGGGTCCAGTGGGGCTGTGGGGAGCGGGATCGATCGTGAAGCGGTTTGCGTCCATCGGGACTGTGGGGAGTGGAAGAGAGCGGGAACCGGTTTGAGTCCATTGGGAGTGTGGAGAGTGGGAGCGGGCGGGAAGGGATTTGGGTCTATTTGGACTGTGGAGAGTGGAAGCGAGCGGGAAGGGTTTTGGGTCCAGTGGGTCTGTGGGGAGTGAGAGCGTGTGGTAAGGGGTTTGGGTCCAGTGGGCAGTTGGAGCAAGCTCGAAGTGGTTTGGGTCTTTAGGGACTGTGGAGAGTGGGAGCGAGCGGGAAGGGGTTTGTGCCTATTGGGACTATGGGGAGTGGGAGCGAATGGGAAGGGGTTTGGGTGCCGTGGCACTGTGAGGAGTGGGAGCGAGCGGGAACGTGTTTGTGTCTATTTGCACTGTGGGGAGTGGGAGCGAGCGGGAAGGGGTTTGTATCCTGTGGGGCTCTGGGGAGTGGGAGCGAGTGGGAAGGGGTTTGGGTCATTGACACTGTGGAGAGTGGCAGCGAGCAGGAAGGCGTTTGGGTCCAGTGTGTCTGTGGTGAGTGGGAGCGAGTTGTCAGGGGTTTGTTCCAGTGGGCAGTTGGAGCGAGCGGGAAGGGGTTTGTGCCGATTGGCACTGTGGGGAGTGGGGGCGAACGGGAAGGGGTTTGGGTGCCGTGGCGCTATGGGTAGTGGGATCGAGCGGGAAGGTGTTTGGGTCCAGTGGGACTATGGGGAGTGGGAGCAAGTGGGAAGGGGTTTGGGTGCAGTGGGGCTGTGGAGATTGGGAGCCAGTGGGAAGGGGTTTGGGACCATTGGGATTGTGGAGTTTGGGAGCAAGCGGGAAGAGTCTTGAAACCATTGGGGCTGCGGGGAGTGGGAGCGAGCGGGAAGGGGTTCCGGACCATTGGGGATGTGGGGAGTTGGAGTGCGAGGTTAGGTGTTTTATTCCAGTGAGGCTGTAGGGAGTGGGAGCGAGCGGGAAGGGCTTTGGATCCAATGGGGTGTGGGAGCGAGCAGGAAGGGGTTTGGGTCCAGTGGGGCTGTGGGGAGCGAGTGGGAATGGGTTTGGGTCCAGTGAGGCTGTGGGGAGTGGCGGCGAGCGGGAATGGGTTAGGGTGGAGTGGGCTGTGGGGAGTGGGAGCGAGCAAAAAGGGGTTTGTGTGGTGTGGGAGCGAGCGGGAAGGGGTTTGGCACCATTGGGGCTGTGGGGAGTGGGAGTGAATGGGAAGGGGTTTGGGTCCTGTGTGGCTGTGGTGAGTGGGAGTGAGCGGGAAGGGGTTTGGGTCCACTGGGGAGTGGGCGCGAGTGGGAAGGGGTTTGGGTCCAGTGGGAATGTGGGGAGCGGGATCGATCGGGAAGCGGTTTGAGTCCATCGGGACTGTGGGGAGTGGAAGAGAGCCGGAACCGGTTTGAGTCCATTAGGAGTGTGGAGAGTGGGAGCGGGCGGGAAGGGATTTGGGTCTATTTGGACTGTGTGGAGGCCAGCGGGAAGGGTTTTGGGTCCAGTGGGTCTGTGGGGAGTGAGAGCGAGTGGTAAGGGGTTTGGGTCCAGTGGGCAGTTGGAGCAAGCTCGAAGTGGTTTGGGTCTTTACGGACTGTGGAGAGTGGGAGCGAGCGGGAAGGGGTTTGTGCCTATTGGGACTATAGGGAGTGGGAGCGAATGGGAAGAGGTTTGGGTGCCGTGGCGCTGTGGGGAGTGGGAGCGAGCGGGAAGTGGTTTCTGCCTCTTGGGACTATGGGGAGTGGGAGCGACTGGTAAGGGGTTTGGGTCCAGTGGGCAGTTGGAGCAATCTCGAAGTAGTTTGGGTGTTTAGGGACTGTGGAGAGTGGGAGTGAGCGTGAAGAGGTTTGTGCCTATTGGGACATTGGGGCGTGGGTGCGAATGTGAAGGGGTTTGGGTGCCGTGGCGCTGTGGGGAGTGGGAGCGAGCGGGACTGTGTTTTCTGTCTATTTGCACTGTGGGGAGTGGGAGCGAGCGGGAAGGGGTTTGTATCCTGTGGGGCTCTGGGGAGTGAGAGCGAGTGGGAAGGGGTTTGGGTGCAGTGGGGCTGTGGGCAGTGGGAGCTTGTAGGAAGGAATTTGGGTCTATTGATACTGTGGAGAGTGGCAGCGAGCGGGAAGGGGTTTGGGTCCAGTGGGTCTGTGGGGAGTGGGAGAGAGTGGTAAGGGGTTTGTTCCGGTGGGCAGTTCGAGCGAGTGGGAAGGGGTTTGGGTCTATAGGGACTGTGGAGAGTGGGAGCGAGCGGGAAGGGGATTGTGCCGATTGGCACTGTGGGGAGTGGGAGCAAACGGGAAGGGATTTGGATGCCGTGGCGCTGTGGGGAGTGGGAGCGAGCGGGAAGGTGTTTGGGTCCAGTGGGACAGTGAGAAGTGGGAGCGAACGGAAAGGGTTTTGGGTCTTTTGGGACTATGGGGAGTGGGAGCAAGCGGGAAGGGGTTTGGGTGCAGTGGGGCTGTGGAGAGTGGGAACCAGTGGGAAGGGGTTTGGGACCATTGGGATTGTGTTGAGAGGGAGGGAGCGGGAAGAGTCTTGTGACCAGTGGGTCTGTGGGGAGTGGGAGCGAGTGGTAAGGGGTTTGATCCAGTGGGCAGTGGGAGCGAGCGGGAAGGGGTTTGTGCCTATTGGCACTGTGGGGAGTGGGAGCGAAAGGGAAGGGGTTTGGGTGCCGTGGGGCTGTGGGGAGTGGGAGCGAGCGGAAAGGTGTTTGGTCTATTTGCACTGTGGGGAGTGGGAGCGAGCGGGAAGCGGTTTGTATCCTGTGGGGCTCTGGGGAGTGGGAGCGAGTGGGAAGGGGTTTGGGTGCAGTTGGGCTGTGGGCAGTGGGAGCGTGCAGGAAGGAGTTTGGGTCTATTGAGACTGTGTAGAGTGGCAGCGAGCGGGAAGGCGTTTGAGTCCAGTGGGTCTGTGGGGAGTGGGAGCGAGTTGTTAGGGGTTTGTTCCAGTGGGCAGTTGGAGCGAGCAGGAAGGGGTTTGGGTCTATAGGGACTGTGGAGAGTGGGAGCGAGTGGGAAGGGGTTTGTGCCTATTGGCACTGTGGGGAGTGGGATCGAACGGGAAGGGGTTTGGGTGCCGTGGCGCTGTGGGTAGTGGGAGCGAGCGGGAATGTGTTTGTGTCCAGTGGGACGGTGAGGAGTGGGAGCGAACGGAAAGTGTTTGGGGTCTATTGGAACTATGGGCAGTGGGAGCAAGCGGGAAGGGGTTTGGGTGCAGTGGGGCTGTGGTGAGTGGGAGCCAGTGGGAAGGGGTTTGGGACCATTGGGATTGTGGAGTGTGGGAGCAAGCGGGAAGAGTCTTGTGACCATTGGGGCTGTGGGGAGTGGAGCGAACGGGAAGGACTTTGTGTCCATTGGGGCTGCGGGGAGTGGGAGCGAGCAGGAAGGGGTTTCGGACCATTGGGGCTGTGGGGTGTTGGAGTGCGAGGTTAGGTGTTTTGGTCAAGTGAGGCTGTAGGGAGTGGGAGCGAGCGGGAAGGGGTTTGGGTCCAGTGGGGCTGTGGGGAGCGAGTGGGAATGAGTTTGGGTCCAGTGAGGCTGTGGGGAGTGGGGGCGAGCGGTAATGGTTTAGGGTGGAGTGGGCTGTGGGGAGTG
This sequence comes from Heterodontus francisci, assembly GCF_036365525.1. Lineage (NCBI taxonomy): Eukaryota > Metazoa > Chordata > Chondrichthyes > Heterodontiformes > Heterodontidae > Heterodontus > Heterodontus francisci. The sequence goes on from NC_090398.1 coordinate 34,050,205, forward strand.
GGAGCGAGCACAAAGGGGTTTGAGTGGTGTGGGAGCGAGCGGGAAGGGGTTTGGCACCATTGGGGCTGTGGGGAGTGGGAGTGAATGGGAAGGGGTTTGGGTCCTGAGTGGCTGTGGGGAGTGGGCGTGAGCGGGAAGGGGTTTCGGTCCACTGGGGAGTGGGCGCGAGCGGGAAGGGGTTTGGGTCCAGTGGGGCTGTGGGGAGCGGGATCGATCGGGAAGCGGTTTGGGTCCATCGGGACTGTGGGGAGTGGAAGAGAGCCGGAACCGGTTTGAGTCCATTGGGAGTGTGGAGAGTGGGAGCGGGCGGGAAGGGTTTTGGGTCCAGTGGGTCTGTGGGGAGTGAGAGCGAGTGGTAAGGGGTTTGGGTCCAGTGGGCAGTTGGAGCAAGCTCGAAGTGGTTTGGGTCTTTAGGGACTGTGGAGAGTGGGAGCGAGCGGGAAGGGGTTTGTGCCTTTTGGGACTATGGGGAGTGGGAGCGAATGGGAAGGGGTTTGGGTGCCGTGGCGCTGTGGGGAGTGGGAGCGAGCGGGAACGTGTTTGTGTCTATTTGCACTGTGGGGACTGGGAGCGAGCGGGAAGGGGTTTGTATCCTGTGGGGCTCTGGGCAGTGGGAGCGAGTGGGAAGGGGTTTGGGTGCAGTGGGGCTGTGGGCAGTGGGAGTGTGCTGGAAGGAGTTTGGGTATTTTGAGACTGTGGAGAGTGACAGCGAGCGGGAAGGGGTTTGGGTCCAGTGGGTCTGTGGGGAGTGGGAGAGAGTGGTAAGGGGTTTGTTCCGGTGGGCAGTTTGAGCAAGCGGGAAGGGGTTTGGGTCTATTGGGACTGTGGAGACTGGGAGCGAGCTGGAAGGGGTTTGTGCCTATTGGCACTGTGGGGAGTGGGAGCAAACGGGAAGGGATTTGGGTGCCGTGGCGCTGTGGGGAGTGGGAGCGAGCGGGAAGGTGTTTGGGTCCAGTGGGACGGTGAGAAGTGGGAGCGAACGGAAAGGGATTTGGGTCTAATGGGACTATGGGGAGTGGGAGCAAGCGGGAAGGGGTTTGGGTGCAGTGGGGCTGTGGAGAGTGGGAGCCAGTGGGAAGGGGTTTGGGACCATTGGGATTGTGGAGTGAGGGAGGGAGCGGGAAGAGCCTTGTGACCATTGGGTCTGTGGGGAGTGGGAGCGAGCGGGAAGTGGTTTGTGACCATTGGGGCTGTGGGGTGTGGGAGCATATGGGAACGGTTTTGACCACCATTGGGGCCGAGTGGAGTTGGAGTGCGCGGTTAGTTGTTTTGGTCCAGTGAGGCTGTAGGGAGTGGTAGCGAGCACAAAGGGGTTTGGGTGGTGTGGGAGCAAGCGGGAAGGGATTTGGAATATTGGGGCTTTGGGGAGTGGGAGCGAGCGGGAAGGGGTTTCCGTCCTGTGGGGCTGTGGTGATTGGGAGTGTGCGGGAAATGTTTGGGTCCAGTGGGGAATGGGAGCGAGTGGGAAGGGGTTTGGGTCCAGTGGGGCTGTGGGGATTGGGAGCGAGCGGGAACGGGTTAATGTCCTGTGGGGCTGTGGGGAGTGGGGTCGAGCGGGAAGGGGTTGGATCCATGTGGACTGTGGGGACTGGGGGCGAGAGGGAAGGGGTTTGGGACCATTGGGACTGTGGGGAGTGTGAGCGAACGAGGAAGTGTTTGGGTCCAGTGGGACTGTGAGGAGTGGGAGCTACCGGGAAGGGGTTTGGGTCTGTTGGGACTTTTGGGAGTGGGAGCGAGCGGGAAGGGATTTGGTTGCAGAGGGACTGTGGAGAGTGGGAGCGTGCACGAAGGGGTTTGGGACCGTTGGTGCTGTGGGGAGTGGGAGCGAGCAAGAATGGGTTTGGGACCATTGGGGATGCGGGGAGTGGGAACGAGCGTGAAGGGTATTGGGTCCAGTGGGGCTGTGGGGAGTGGGAGTGAGTGGGAAGGTGTTTGGGTCCAGTGGGGTGTGGGAGCGAGCGGGAAGGGGTTTGGGTCCAGTGGGGAGTGGGAGTGAGCGGGAATGGGTTTGGGTCCAGTGGGGCTGTGGGGAGTGGGAGCGAGTCGGAAGGAGTTTGGGTCCAGTGGGGCAGTGGGGAGTGGGAGCGAGCGGGAATGGGTTAGGGTGGAGTGGTGCTGTGGGGAGTGGGAGTGAGCGGGAAAGGTTTTGGGTGGAGAGGGAGCGAGAGGGAAGGGGTTTGGGACCATTGGGTCTGTGGGGAGTGGGAGTGAATGGGCAGGGGTTTGGGTCCAGTGGGGCTGTGGAGAGTGAGAGCGAGCGCAAAGCGATTTGGGTCCAGTGGGGCTGTGGGGAATGTGAGCGAGCGGTAAGGGGTTTGGGTCCAGTGGGGTGTTGGAGCGAGCAGCAAGGCGTTTGGGTCCAGTGGGGCTGTGGGGAGTGGGAGCGAGCGGGAAGGGGTTTGGATCTATTGGCGCTGTGGGATGTGGGAGCGAGCGGGAAGGGATTTGGATCTATTGGTACAGTGGGGAGTGGGAGCGAGCTGGAAAGAGGTTGGGTCTATTGCGACTGAGAGGATTGGGAGCGAATGGGAAGTGGTTTGTGTCTATTGGGACTGTTGGGATTGGGAGTGAGTGGGATGCGTTTTGGGACCATTGGAGCTGTGGGGAGTGGGAGAGAGTGGGAAGGTGTTTGTGTCCAGTGGGAATGTGGAGAGTGGTAGCAAACGGGAAGGTGTTTTGGTCTATTGGGACTGTGGAGAGTGGGAGCGAGCGTGAAGGGGTTGAGGCCTATTGGGGCTGTGGGGAGTGGGAGCGAGCAGGAATGGGTTTTGGTCAAATGGGATGTGGATTGTGGGAGCGAGTAGGAAGGTGTTTGGGTCTATTGGGAGTGTGGGGAGTGGGAGTGTGCGGGAAGGGGTTTGGATCTATTGGGACTGTGGGGAGTGGGAGAGAGCGGGAAGGGAATTGGGTCCTGTGAGTCTGTGGGTAGTGCGACCGAGGGGGAAGGGGTTTGTGACCAGTGGCGCTGTGGGGAGTTGGAGCGAGCGGGAAGGGGTTTTGGGACAGTGGGGCTGTGGGGAGTGGGAGCCAGTGGGACGGAATTTGGGTGCAGTGGGGCTGTGGGGAGTGGGTGTGAGCGGGAAGGGGTTTGTGTGCAGTGGCACTGCGGGTCGTGGGAGTGAGCGGGAAGGGTTTTGGGTCTATTGGGACTGTGCGGAGTGGCAGCGAGCGGGAAGGGTTTTGTATCCTTTGGGTCCTGTGAGTCTGTGGGTCTGTGGGGAGTGGGAGCGAGCGGGAAGGTGTTTGGGTCTATTGCGTCTTTGGGGAATGGGAGCGAGCGGGAAGGGGTTCGTGTCCAGTGGGGCTGTGGGGAGTGGGAGCGAGCAGGAATGGGTTTTGGTCTAATGGGATGTGGATTGTGGGAGCGAGTGGGAAGGTGTTTGTGTCTATTGGGACTGTGGGGATGGGAGTGTGCGGGAAGGGGTTTGGATCTATTTGGACTGTGGGGAGTGGGAGAGAGTGGGAAGGGGTTTGTGTCCTGTGAGTCTGTGGGTAGTGCGACCGAGTGGGAAGGGATTTGTGTCTACTGGGGCTGTGAGGAGTGGGAGCGAGTGGGACGGGGTTTGGGTGCAGTGGCACTGTGGGGAGTGGGAGCGAGCGGGAAGGGGTTTGGGTCTATTGGGATGGTAGGGAGTGGAAGCGAGCGGGAAGGGGTTAGGGTCCTCTGGAACTGTGGAGAGTGGGAGCAAGCGGGAAGGGGTTTGGGTCTATTGGGACTGTGGGGAGTGAGAGCGAGCGGGAAGGGTTTTGGGTCTTTTGGGACTGTGCGGAGTGGCAGCGAGCGGGAAGGGTTTTGCGTCCTTTGGGTCCTGTGAGTCTGTGCGTCTGTGGGGAGTGGGAGCGAGCGCGAACGTGTTTGGGTCGATTGCGTCTTTGGGGAATGGGAGCGAGCGGGAAGGGGTTCAGGTCCAGTGGCACTGTGGCGAGTGAGAGCGAGCGGGAAGGGGTTTGGGTCTATTGGGACTGAGGGGAGTGGGAGCGAGCGGGAAGGGGTTTGGGTCCAGTGGGCCAGTGGGGTGTGGGAGCGAGCAGGAAGGGGTTTGGGTCTATTGGGACTGTGGACAGTGGGAACGAGCGGGAAGAGATTTTGTTCTATTGGGACTGTGGAGAGTGGTAAAGAGCTGGCAGGGGTTTGGGTCAATTGGATCTGTGGGGAGTGGGAGCGTTTGGGAAAGGGTTAGGTTCCAGTGGGACTGTGGAGAGTGGGAGCGAGCGGGAAGTCATTTGTGTCTAATGGATCTGTGGAGATTGTGTGCGAGCAGGAAGGGGTTTTTGGACTATTAGGACTGTGGGGAGTGGGAGCTAGCGGGAAGGTGTTTGGGTCTATTGGCACTGTGGGGATTGGAGCGAGCTGGTTGGTGTTTGGGTCCAGTGGGGCTGTGGGGAGTGGGAGCGAGCGGGAAGGGGTTTGGGTGCAGTGGGATGTTGGGACTGGGAGCAATCGGGAATGTTTTGGGTCTATTGGGGCAGTGAGCAGTGTGAGCGAGTTGGACGGGGTTTGGGTCTATTGGTACTGTGGGAAGTGGGAGCTAGCAGGAAGGGGTTTGGGTCTATTGGGTCTGTGGGGAGTGGGAGCGAGCGGGAAGGATTTTGGGTCTATTGGGGCTGTGAGGAGTGGGAGCGAGTGGGACGGGGTTTGAGTCTATTGGTAATGTGGGGAGTGGGAGCGAGCGGGAAGGGGGTTAGTTTCTATTGCCACTGTGAGGAGTGGGACTAGGGGGAATGAGTTTGGGTGCAGTGCGGCTGTGGGAGCTAGCGGGAAGGGGTTTGGGTCTATTGGCACTGTGGGGAGTGGGAGAGAGCTGGTAGATTTTTTGGTCCAGTGGGGCTGTGGGAAGTGGGAGCGAGCTGGAAGGGGTTTGGGTCTATTGGGACTGTGGGGAGTGGGAGCGAGCGGAAAGGGGTTTGCGTGCAGTGAGACTGTGGGGACTGGGAGCAATCGGGAAGTTTATGGGTCGTTTGGGGCAGTGAGGAGTGGGAACGTGTTGGACGGTGTTTGGGTCTATTGGTCCTGTGGGAAGTGGGATTTAGCCGAAAGGGGTTTGGGTCTATTGGGTCTGTGGGGAGTGGATGCGAGCGGGAAGGGTTTTGGGTCTACTGGGAATGTGAGGAGTGGGAGCGAGCGGGAAGGGTTTTGGGTCAATTTGGGCTGTGGGGAGTGGTGGCGAGCGGGAAGGGGTTTGGGTCCTGTCTGGCTGTGGGGAGTGGGAGCGAGCGGGAAGGGGTTTGGGGCCATTGGGTCTGTGGGGAATGGGGGTGAGCCTGAAGGGGTTTGGGTGCAGTGGGACTGTTGGGAGCTGGTGCGAGTTTGAAGGGGTTAGGGTCTATTGGGACTGTGGGGAATGGGAGAGAGTGGGAAGGGGTTTGGGTCTGTTGGGTCTGTGGGGAGTGGGAGTGAGCGGGAAGGGGTTAGGGTCCTCTGGGACTGTGGAGAGTGGGAGCGAGTGGGAAGTGTTTTGGGTCTATTGGGACTGTGGGGAGTGGGAGCGAGCGGGAAGCAGTTTGGGTCCATTGGGACTGTGGGGAGTGGGAGCGACCGGGAAGGGATTTTGGTCTATTGGGGCTGTGAGGTGTGGGAGCATGTGGGTCGGGGTTTGGGTCTATTGGTACTGTGGGGAGTGGGAGCGTTCGGGGAATGGTTTGGGTCTCTTGCGACTGTGAGGAGTGGGAGCGAGCGGGAAGGGGTTTGGGTCTATTGGGGCTGTGGGGTGTGGGACCGAGTGGGAAGGTATTTGGTTCCAGTGGGGCTGTGGGGAGTGGGAGTGAGCACGAAGTGCTTTGTGTCTATTGGGACTGTGGGGAGTGGTAGCTGGCGGGATGGGGTTTGGGTCCAGTGGGGCTGTGGGGAGTGGGAGCGAGTGGAATGGGATTTGGTTCGAGTGGGGGCTGTGGGGAGCTTGTGCGACAGTTGGCCGCTGTCACAGCCTCGTGACACATTGTGAAGGCACGGATTCTGCAATTGGAAATTTAGTGATCGATGTGTTTTGGAGTCTTCAAAAAATGTATAAAGAATAAATTAATTATCATCTGTCTCATGATCATTCGCAATCTCCGCAAATGGGTCCCGAGGTGTGCAATCTGCTTCCTATATGCTGTCGCGTGGGGATTGAGAACCACTCACCTCAGACTATGGACCACACACCCGCTCTACCCCAATTACTCAACCGCATGACGAACAACACCTCACCCTCACTCCTCAACTGCACCCAGTCAAACCAGACAAGGCAGCACTAAAATATATCAGTCAGGGTACAGATAAAGAACCATAGAAAAGTTATGGAACAGGAGGAGGACATTCAGCCCATCATGTCTGCGCCAGCTGAAGAATCTACCCATTCTAATGCCACCTCCAGCACCTGGTCCATAGCCTTGCAGGTTACCGCACTTCAGATACATGTCCAGGTATCTTTTAAAAGAATTGAGAATTTCTGCCTCCACCACCATTCCTGGCAGTGAATTCCAGACACCCACCATGCTCTGGGTGAAAAAGTTTATGCTCATGTCCCCTCTAATCCTTCTACCAATCATCTTAAATCTGAGTCCCCTGGTAATTGACTTCTCCGCTAGGAGAAACAGATCCTTCCTGTCTACTCTGTCTCGGCCCCTCATAATTTTATGCTCTTAAATTCAGTCACCCCTCAGCCTCCTCTGTTCCAAGGAAAACAAGCCGAGCCGATCCAATCTTTCCTCATCGCTGCAACTTTTAAGCCCAGGCAACATTCCTGTAAATCTCCTCTGTACTCTCTCCACAGCAATTATGTCCTTCCTGTAATGTGGTGACCAGAACTGTGCGCAATATTCCAGCTGTGGCCTAACCAGTGTTTTATACAGTTCCAGCATCACATCCCTGCTTTTGTATTCCATATCTCAGACAGTAAAAGAAGGCATTCCATATGCACTCCAACGTCTCTCACTTCTTCTACCCCTCTCAATATCCTCTAATTTATTGTGTACTTCCTCGCTTTATTTGCCCTCAAATGCATTACCTCACACTTTGCTGGATTGAATTCCATTTGCCACTTTTCCACCCACTCAACCAAACCATTTACATATTTCTGTAGTCTACAGCTGTCCTCTTCGCTATCAACTGCACGAACAATTTTTGTGTCATCAGCAAATTTCCCAATTATGCCTCCCACATTTAAGTCTGTATCATTAATATATCCCACAAACAGCAGGGGACTCAACACTGAGCCCTGTGAAACACCACGGGAAACCGCTTCCCATTCACAAAAACATCCATCGACGACGACCCTTTGCTTCTTGTCACTGAGCCAATTATGATCCGAACTGCCACATTCCCCTGTATTCCAAGGGCATTCATTTTACTGACCAGTCCGCCATGAAACCACATCCACTGCACAACCCTCATCAACCCTCCTTGTTACTTCCTCAAAAACCTCAAGTTGGTAAGACATGACTTTCCACTAACAAATCCACAATAACTATCCCTAATTAATCAGTGCCTTTCGAACTGGCAGTTTATCCTGTCCCTCAGAACTGGTATCTCCCTGAGAGACAATGACTGAGAGATGCCAGTTAGAGTACAGATCACCCTAAGAGAGTGGGTACTGAGAGATACCAGGCAGTGTAAAGATATCTCCATGAGAGGGTACTCAGAGACACCAGTCAGTGCACAGATATCTCCCGGAGAGAGGGGACTGACAGACAAAAGTGTACAGATATCACCCTCAGAGAGAGGGACTGAGAGATACCAAGCAGTGTACAGATATCACCCTCAGAGAGAGGGACTGAGAGACACAAGTCAGTGGACAGATATCACCATGACAGAGAGGGACTGAGAGACAACAGTTAATGTACAGATATCTCCATCAGAGGGTGCTTAGAGACACTAGTCACTGTGCAGATATCTCCCTGAAAGAGGGGACTGACAGACACCAGTGTACAGATATCACCCTCAGAGAGAGGGACTGAATGACACAAGTCAGTGGACAGATATCACCGTGAGAGAGAGGGACTGAGAGACACCAGTCAGTGTACAGATATCGCCCTGAGACACACCAGTCAGTGTGCAGATATCACCCTGAGAGAGAGACTGAGATACAACCGTCAGTGTACACATTACACCCTGAGAGAGAGGGACTGAAAGACACTAGTCAGTGTACACACATCACCCTGAGAGAGAGGGACTGAGAGACACCAGTCAGTGTCCAGATATCACCCTGAGAGAGGGGACTGAGAGACACCAATCAGTGTACAGATATCTCCCTGAGAGAGAGGGACAGAGGGACACCAGTCAGTGTACAGATATCACCCTGAGAGAGAGGGATTAAGAGAGACACCAGTCAGTGCACAGATATCACCCTGAAAGAGGGGACTGAGAGACACCAGTCAGTGTACCGATATCACCCTGAGAGAGGGGACTGAGAGACACCAGTCAGTGTACAGATATCTCCCTGTGAGAGGGGACTGAGAGACACAAGTCAGTGTACAGATATCTGCCTGAGAGAGAGGGACTGAGACACCAGTCAGTGTACAGATATCACCCTGAGAGAGTGGGACTGAGAGACACCAGTCAGTGTACAGATATCACCCTGAGAGAGAGGGACTGAAAGACACCAGTCTGTGTACACATATCACCCTGAGAGAGAGGGACTGCGAGACACCAGTCACTGGACAGATATCACTGTCAGAGAGGGACTGAGAGACACCAGTAAGTGTACACATATCACCCTGAGAGAAGGGACTGATAGACACCAGTCAGTGTACACATATCACCCTGAGAGAGGGGACTGAGAGACACCAGTCAGAGTACAGGTATCACCCTGTGAGAGGGGACTGAGAGACACCAGTCAGTGTACAGATCTCACCCTGAGAGAGAGGGACTGAGACACCAGTCAGTGTACAGATATCACCCTGAGAGAGTGGGACTGAGAGACACCAGTCAGTGTACAGATATCACCCTGAGAGAGAGGGACTGAAAGACACCAGTCTGTGTACACATATCACCCTGAGAGAGAGGGACTGCGAGACACCAGTCACTGGACAGATATCACTGTCAGAGAGGGACTGAGAGACACCAGTAAGTGTACACATATCACCCTGAGAGAAGGGACTGATAGACACCAGTCAGTGTACACATATCACCCTGAGAGAGGGGACTGAGAGACACCAGTCAGAGTACAGGTATCACCCTGTGAGAGGGGACTGAGAGACACCAGTCAGTGTACAGATCTCACCCTGAGAGAGAGGGACTGAGACACCAGTCAGTGTACAGATATCACCCTGAGAGAGTGGGACTGAGAGACACCAGTCAGTGTACAGATATCACCCTGAGAGAGAGGGACTGAAAGACACCAGTCTGTGTACACATATCACCCTGAGAGAGAGGGACTGCGAGACACCAGTCACTGGACAGATATCACTGTCAGAGAGGGACTGAGAGACACCAGTAAGTGTACACATATCACCCTGAGAGAAGGGACTGATAGACACCAGTCAGTGTACACATATCACCCTGAGAGAGGGGACTGAGAGACACCAGTCAGAGTACAGGTATCACCCTGTGAGAGGGGACTGAGAGACACCAGTCAGTGTACAGATCTCACCCTGAGAGAGAGGGACTGAGAGACACCAGTCAGTGTACTGATATCTCCCTGAGAGAGAGGGACTGAGAGACACCTGTCTGTGTACACATATCACCCTGAGAGAGAGGGACTGAAAGACACCAGTCAATGTACACATATCACCCTCAGAGAAGGAGTGAGAGACAACAGTCAGTGTACAGATATCACCCTGAGAGAGGGGACTGAGAGACACCAGTCAGTGTACAGATATCACCCTGATCGAGGGGACTGAGAGACACCAGTCAGTATACAGATATCACACTGAGAGAGGGGACTGAAAGACACAAGTCAGTGTACAGATATCTCCCTGAGAGAGAGGGACTGAGAGACACCAGTCAGTGTACAGATATCACCCTGAGAGAGGGGACTGAGAGACACCAGTCAGTGTACACATTTCACCCTGTGAGAGGGGACTGAGTGACACCAGTCAGTGTACACATATCACCCAGAGAGAGGGTACTGAGAGACACAAGTCAGTGTACAGATATCTCCCTGAGAGAGAGGGACTGAGAGACACCAGTCAGTGTACAGATATCACCCTGAGGGAGGGGCTGAGAGACACCAGTCAGTGTACACATATCACCCTGAGAGAGGGGACTGAGCGACACCAGTCAGTGTACAGATATCACCCTGAGAGAGGGGACTGAGAGACACCAGTCAGTGTACAGATATCTCCCTGCGGAAGTGTGGGTTGAGAAAGAGCTAAGGGACAGTGCACATGGGCTTTGGAAGGGGATTGAATGGCGGTGCAGAGACTGTGATGAGGGAGAGTGTACATGGGTTGTGGAAGGGACTAATGGGGTTGCAGAGACTATGATAGGGGAGAGTGTACATGGGCTGTGGGAGATTGAATGGGGGTGTCGAGACTCTGATGGGGGAGAGTGTACATGGGCTGTGGGAGATTGAATACGGGTGTCGAGACTGTGATCGGGGAGAGTTTACATGGGCTGTGGGAGATTGAATGGGGGTGTAGAGACTGTGATGGGGAGATTGAACATGGGCTGTGGGAGATTGAATGGGGGTTTAGAGACTGTGATAGGGGAGAGTGTACATGATGTGACTGACCGAAGTGTCCGGGACATGTGACCTGTTTAATATTCCATAAACATTCCTCCTGTGAAATCCATCATTCAAGAACACAGAGACATTAACAATCCCGGAGAGTTCCTCCATTTATTGATCAGTTTAAACTGTCGAGGATTGTCTCCTGCTTCTAACTCCATCGCACAACCTGTCAGAGACGGAGAGATATCGGGAGAGAGTCAATCTTTCTATATAATAAACTGAAAAGATATTAAATCTCCCCGCGTAGTCAGGTGGCTACAGAATAGTGAGGACATTGTGCAACCTGGCACCAGATAAGTAACAAAGCCCACAGGACATTCGCCTGTGGATGCGGGGACGCAATCCATCCCGCAAGTGATCAAATTCCTCAATTATCAGAACAGCTCCATGCTTGAGGTACTTCACGTACTTACAGAGACGGCAGAACATGGGGGATAATCTCCTTAGACCACTGAGGGAGTGCTGCACTGTCAGAGTGTCAGCACTGAGGGAGCAGTGCACTGTCAGAGGGTCAGTACTGAGGGAATGCTGCACTGTCGGAGGTTCCGTACTGTGGGAATGCCGCACTGTCGGAAGGTCAGTACTGAGGGAGTACCGCACTGTCAGAGGGTCAGTACTGAGGGAGCGCTGCACTGTCGGAGGGTCAGTACTGAGGGAGTGCTGCACTGTCAGATGGTCAGTACTGATGGAGTGCTGCACTGTCAGAGGGTCAGCACTGAGGGAGCACTGCACTGTCAGAGGGTCAGAACTGAGGGTGAGCTGAACTGTCAGAGGGTCAGTGCTGAGGGTGCGCTGTACTGTCGGAGGGTCAGTACTGAGGCTGAGCTGCACTGTCACAGGGACAGTACCGAGGGTGAGCTGCACTGTCAGAGGGTCAGTCATGTTAGATACAGAGTAAAGCTCCCTCTACTCTGTCCCAAACACTCCCAGGACAAGTACACACGGGATTGGCTGGAGAGTTGGGAGCACTTCCTGTGTGCAGTCAGGGAGAACAACTGCGCTCGAGCAGGCTGTGGAGCTGGAACTGGACAGGAGAGTGGAGAGAGCGGCAACTTCCAGCTTCAACTGTGGAACTGTTGCTATTTTTACAAGAACAGAGAAGACCTGCAAGTCATTTTGGAGAGGTGGGTGTTGGAGCACCAGAGAACTGTTTGTTGTTTGGACTGTTGGGGGAGGGAGAAGACACCGGAAGATCCAGGGGTGGGGCTGCCAAATTCTATTGGGAGCCCTTGTATTTGCTCGTGTGTTTATCTGCCATCCTGCACAAAGGGGGCTCCCTCCCCACCCCCAACTGTGTGGCTCGGGACGACTGGAGCTGCCCTGCTGAGAAACTCTTTAACAACAGCAGTAATAGGAGAGAACCGGGCGGCTCCAGCCGACCCGAGTGAAGAGCCCTCCCCTAACTGGAAGACAGGATGGTGGACTCTGCAGCACGGTGCTCCAACCACCGATCGTACAGCAACATCCTCGCAGTTGTTCTCTCCCTTCCAACCCTCGGCCACCTATCCTCTCCTCTCCTTTTCACCCCTATCCTCCTCTGGTCCCACCCTCCCATCAAATTGCTTCAGTTTTTTAAAGAAAGAAATTGTATTGTGCTTTGTTTCTTGGCAGTGGGTGTGGCTCTGCGACCCCATGGCAAGCCGCTCTTCACTGGTGGCGGGGTCTTCTCGCATGTATGCTGTGGCTGCTGCAGCTGCACCTGTTGCCCCATCACCATTTGCTTTAATATCATCGAAGCATGGGGTCAAGAGCTACGTCCACCCCAATATGTCAATAGAGGCATGTGTAAAGGCAATGGCCAAGATTTTCAGCCCTTCGGCCATTTTTGCAGCCTCTAAAATGTACGGGAAGGCAGTGTTTTTCCTGAAGACCGAGCGGGCGGTGACCCTGGCTCTGAACAAGGGGCTCACCATGGGCGGGACCTTTCTTCCAGTGGACCCCCTGGAGGCCACGGTGCAAAGGGTCATTTTCTGCAACGTTCCGCCCTTCATTCCTGGTGAGCTCCTCCTTCCCCACCTGCACCATCTGGGGGAGGTAATGACCGGGCTCACCCCAGTCCTGCTCGGTCTTCGGGAGAACAGCCTCTGGAACGTGCACTTCGGAACGAGGACCTGAAACCCTCCTCGGGAGCCGATCCCGCACAAACCGAGCTGCCTCTTGGAAATGTCCTCCGTGCCATTCCAACCGGCGTGGATGGGTTCCTGTACGGGCTGCTCCTGCACACTCTCCACTTCCTCACACTCGTCAGCCAGCCGGACATGCCCTGGTGGTCCGCGTTGCCATCTGGCGGCAAGGGGAAACCCCGATGGAGGTCTCTCTACGTGGGAGTCCTCTCCCTTTACATTGGGGACCTGGGGTGGAGGGTGTTGCACAGGGCAGTCCCGTGCAACAGACCTTTAAGCAGGTTCACGGACTCCCTGGCCGCCTGTACTTTCTGTGGCCTGGACGAGTCCGTGTTCCATGTAGATATGGAGTGTGCGAGGTTGCAGCCCCTCTTTGAGTATTTGAAGGGGCTGCTCCTCAGGTTTTGGTTGCCGAAAGAAAGCAGGTTAGACACAGTGATGATATATTGCTTTATGCAAGTCCTAAAAACAAAGGGATTAGATACAGAGGGTCAAAGAGAGATTAAATTAAATTTATACTCACTGACTTTTCGAGATTTTCCAGAGGCAAAGAGAAAAAACAAAAGCGATGGGAACGGATATGACAATTCCAATGATGCTGGAATGATGTTCGACCTGTTGTTCCCCATCTGTGAAAGAGAACACATCTTAATATGAACAGTCTATTCTGATGTCTCAGAACTGGGCCAGTTTAATATTGTCCTGTTGGATTGAACAAGGAAAAGAGAGAGACAGAGATATATCAGGAAAGAGAGACAGACAGACACACAGACAGACAGAGAGTAAGATCCCGGAAAGGAGAGACAGACAGAGAGATTGAGAGTCATATTCTTCTATTCCTTTCTCTCTCATGTGTTTCTCCAGCTTCCCCCTTAAATACATCCACACTATTAACTTCACCCAATCCCTGTGGGAGAGAGTTGCACATTCTCACCACTCTGGGGGGAAAGATGTTTCTACTGAATTCCCTGTCTGGATTTATTACTATCTTATATTGACGGTCCCGCGATCTGATCTCACAAACATCTTCCATACATCGGTCCCATCGAAATTTCCATGATTTTAAAGACATCTGTCAGGTCATCCCTCAGTCTGCCCTTTTCTACAGAAAAGAGTCCAAGTCCGTTCAGTCTTTCCTGATCGCCGTAACTTCCCAGTTCTGCCATCATTCAACTAAGTCACAGTGCTCCAAGTGTGGTCTAACCAAGGGATGTGGAGACCGGAACTGTACACAGGGCTCCAAGTGTGGGTCTAACCAAGGGATATGGAGACCAGAACTGTGCACAGTGCTCCAAGTGTGATCTAACAAAGGCATATGGAGACTGGAACTGTGCACAGTGCTCCAACTGTGGTATAACCCAGGGATATGGAGACCGGGACTGTGCACAGTGCTCCAAGTGTGGTCCAATCAAGGGATATGGAGACTGGAACTGTGCATAGTGCTCCAAGTGTGATCTAACAAAGGGATATGGAGACTGGAACTGTGCACAGTGCTCCAACTGTGGTGTAACCCAGGGATATGGAGACCGGGACTGTGCAAAATGCTCCAAGTGTGGTCTAATCAGGGGATATGGAGACTGGAACTTTGCATAGAGCTCCAAGCGTGGTATAACCAAGGGATATGGAGACTGAACTGTACACAGTGCTCCAAGTGTAGTCAAACCAAGGGATATGGAGACTGGAACTGTGCACAGTTCTCCATGTGTGATATAACCAAGGTATGCGGAGACTACAACAGTGCACAGTGCGCCAAGTGTGGTCTAACCAAAGGATATGGAGACCGGAACAGTGCACAGTGCTCCAAGGTTGGTCTAACCAAGGGATATGGAGACCGGAACTGTGCATAGTGCTCCAAGTGTTGGTCTAACCAAGGAATATGGAGACCAGAACTGTGCACAGTGCTCCAAGTGTGGTCTAACCAAGGGATATGGAGACCGGAACTGTACACAGGGCTCCAAGTGTGGTCTCACCAAGGGATATGGAGACTGGAACTGTGCATAGTGCTCCAAGTGTTGGTCTAACCAAGGGATATGGAGACCTGAACTGTACACAGGGCTCCAAGTGTGGTCTCACCAAGGGATATGGAGACTGGAACTGTGCACAGTGCTCCAGGTGTGGGTCTAACCAAGGGATATGGAGACCACAACTGTGCACAGTGCTCCAAGTGTGATCTAACAAAGGGATATGGAGACTGGAACTGTGCACAGTGCTCCAACTGTGGTATAACCCAGGGTAATGGAGACCGGGACTGTGCACAGTGCTCCACATGTGGTCCAATCAAGGGATATGGAGACTGGAACTGTGCATAGTGCTCCAAGTGTGATCGAACAAAGGTATATTGAGACTGGAACTGTGCACAGTGCTCCAACTGTGGTGTAACCCAGGGATATGGAGACCGGGACTGTGCAAAATGCTCCAAGTGAGGTCTAATCAGGGGATATGGAGACTGGAACTTTGCATAGAGCTCCAAGCGAGGTATAACCAAGGGATATGCAGACTGAACTGTACACAGTGCTCCAAGTGTGGTCTAACGAAGGGATATGGAGACCAAAACGGTGGACAGTGCTCCAAGGTTGGTCTAACCAAGGGATATGGAGACCAGAACTGTACACAGTGCTCCAAGTGTGGGTCCAACCAAAGGATATGGAGACCAGAACTGTGCACAGTGCTCCAAATGTGGTCTAACCAAGGGATATGGAGATTGGAACTGTGCACACTGCTCCAGGTGTGGTCTAACCAAAGGATATGGAGACCAGAACTGTGAACAGTGCTCCACGTGTGGTCTAACAAAGGAAAACGGAGACCAGAATGGTACACAATACTCCAAGTGTGGTCTAAACAAGGGATATGGAGACCGGAACAGTGCACAGTGTTCCAAGTGAGATCTAACTGAGGGATATGGAGACCAGAACTGTGCACAATGCTCCAAGTGTGGTCGAAACAAGGGATATGGAGACTCGAACTGTGCATAGTGCTCCAAGTGTGGTCTAACTAAGGGATATGGAGATTGGAACTGTGCACACTGCTCCAGGTGTGGTCTAACCAAGGGATATGGAGACCAGAACTGTACACAGTGCTCCAAGTGTGGGTCCAACCAAAGGATATGGAGACCAGAACTGTGCACAGTGCTCCAAATGTGGTCTAACCAAGGGATATGGAGATTGGAACTGTGCACACTGCTCCAGGTGTGGTCTAACCAAGGGATATGGAGACCAGAACTGTACACAGTGCTCCAAGTGTGGGTCCAACCAAAGGATATGGAGACCAGAACTGTGCACAGTGCTCCAAATGTGGTCTAACCAAGGGATATGGAGACCGGAACAGTGCACAGTGTTCCAAGTGAGATCTAACTGAGGGATATGGAGACCAGAACTGTGCACAATGCTCCAAGTGTGGTCGAAACAAGGGATATGGAGACTCGAACTGTGCACAGTGCTCCAAGTGTGGTCTAACTAAGGGATATGGAGACCAGAACGGTGCACAATGCTCCAAGTATGGTCTAACCAAGGGATATGGAGACGGGAACCGTGCACAGTGCTCCAAGCGTGGTCTAACCAAGGGATATGGAGACCAGAACTGCGCACATTGCTCCAGATGTGATCTAACTAAGGGATATGGAGACTGGAACTGTGTACAGTGCTCCAAGTGTGGTTGAACCAAGGGATATGGAGATCGGAACTGTGCACCGTGCTCCAAGTGTGGTCTAACCAAGGGATATGGAGACGGGAACTGTGTGCAGTGCTCCAAGTGTGGTCTAATTAATGGTTATGGAGACTGTAACTGTGTACAGTGCTCCAGGTGTGGTTTAACCAAGGTATGAGGAGAACACAACTGTGCACCGTGCTCCAAGTGTGGTCTAACCAAGGGATATGGAGACTGGAACTGTGTGCAGTGCTCCAAGTATGGGCTAACTAATGGTTATGGAGACTGTAACGGTGTACAGTGCTCCACGTGTGGTCTAACCAAGGAAAACAGAGATCAGAATGGTACACAATGCTCCAAGTGTGGTCTAACCAAGAGATATGGAGATTGGAACTGTGCACAGTGCTCCAGGTGTGGGATAACCAACGGATATGGAGACCAGAACTGTGAACAGTGCTCCACGTGTGGTCTAACCAAGGATAACAGAGAACAGACTGGTTCACAATGCTCCAAGTGTGTTCTAAACAAGGGATATGGAGACTCGAACTGTGCACAGTGCTCCAAGTGTGGTCTAACCAAGGGATATGGAGACCAGAACTGTGCACAATGCTCCAAGTGTGGCCTAACCAAGGGATATGGGGACCAGAACTGTACACAGAGCTCCAAGGATGGTCTCACCAAGGGATATGGAGACTTAAACCGTGCACAGTGCTCCAGGTGTGGTCTAACCAAGGGATATGGAGACCAGAAATGTGCACAGTGCTCCAGGTGTGGTCTAACTAAGGGATATGGAGACCGGAACTGTGTACAGTGCTCCACGTGTGGTTTAACCAAGGGATATGGAGATCAGAACTGTGCACAGTGGTCCAAGTGTGGTCTAACCAAGGGATATGGAGACTGGAACTGTGCCCAGAACTCCAAGTGTGGTCTAACTAAGGGTTAAGGAGACCGGAACTGTGTACAGTGCTCCAAGTGTGGGTCTAACCAAAGGATTTGGAGACCAGAACTGTGCACAGTGCTCCAAATGTGGTCTAACCAAGGAATATGGAGACTGGAACTGTGTACAGTGCTCTAAGTGTGGGTCTAACCAAAGGATTTGGAGACCAGAACAGTGCACAGTGCTCCAAATGTGGTCCAACCAAAGGATTTGGAGACCAGAACTGTGCACAGTGCTCCAAATGTGGTCTAACCAAGGGATATGGAGATTGGAACTGTGCACAGTGCTTCAGGTGTGGTATAACCAAAGGATATGGAGACCAGAACTGTGCACAGTGCTGCAAGTATGATCTAACCAAGAGATATGGAGACCAGAACTGTGAACAGTGCTCCACGTGTGGTCTAACCAAGGAAAAAAGAGATCAGAATGGTACACAATGCTCCAAGTATGTTCGAAACAAGGGATATGGAGACTCGAACTGTGCACAGTGCTCCAAGTGTGGTCTAACCAAAGGATATGGAGACCAGTACTGTGCACAATGCTCGACGTGAGGCCGAACCAAGGGATATGGGGACCTCAACTGTACACAGTGCTCCAAGTGTGGTCTCACCAAGGGATATGGAGACCGGAACAGTGCACAGTGCTCCAAGTGTGGTCTAACCAAGGGATATGGAGATCAGAAATGTGCACAGTGCTCCAGGTGTGGTCTAACTAAGGGATATGGAGATCGGAAATGTGCACAGTGCTCCAAGTGTGGTTTAACCAAGGGATATGGAGATCGGAACTGTGCACAGTGGTCCAAGTGTTGTCTAACCAAGGGATATGGAGACTGGAACTGTGCCCAGTGCTCCAAGTGTGGTCTAACTAAGGGTTAAGGAGACCAGATCTGTGTACAGTGCTCCAAGTGTGGTTTAACATAGGGATATGGAGACCGGAACTGTGTACAGTGCTCCAAGTGTGGTCAAACCAAGGGATATGGAGAGTGGAACTGTGCACAGTTCTCCATATGTGATCTAACTAAGGTATGAGGAGACTACAACTGTGCACCGTGCTCCAAGTGTGGTCTAACCAAAGGATATGGAGACCAGAACTGTGAACAGTGCTGCAAGTGTGGTTTAACCAAGGGATATGGATACTGGAACTGTGTACAGTGCTCCAAGTGTGGTCTAACCAAGGGATATGGAGACCAGAACTGTGTGCAGTGCTCCAAGTGTGGTCTAACCAAGAGATATGGACACCAGAACCAAGTGCAGTGTAGATCATCAGGTGCAGGGGATTTATTAACTTTCAGTCTCATTAATTTCCCCTGTACGATTTTTTTTTACTTCTGCTAAGCTCCTTCAGTTCCTCCCTCGCACTAGTCCCTTGTTTCTCTAGCATTTCTGGGAGCATTTTTGCATCTTCCACTGTGAAGACAGACAGAAATATTTGTTTAGTTTCTCAGCCACTTCCTTGTTCACCATGATAAATTCTCCTTACTCTGCTTGTAAGGGCCCACAGTTATCTTTGCTAATCGTTTCCTTTTTGCACACCTACAGAAGCTTTTATGGTCCGTTTTTATGTTTTTGTTATTCTATATTCTCTATCGGTTTCTTGGTCCTCCTTTGCTGAAGTCTAAAAGGCTCCCAATCCTCAGACTTACTACAGTTTAGCAACTTTATATGCCTCTTCCTTTGATCTAATATAATCTTTAACCTCTGTTGTTAACTTTCCTGCTGGGTTTTTGTGCCTCAAAGGAATGGAATCCGTTGTAAACCATGTATTAATTCTTTAAATGCTAGCCATTGCCTGTCTAACATCACATTTTTAATATAATTTCCCAATCTACCGCAGCCAATTTGCCCCTCATACCTTTGTCGTTTCCTTTGTTTAGATTTAAGATCATAGTTTTGGATTGAATTACATCACTTGCAAGCCGAAAATACAATTCTATTACATTATGGTCACTCTTCCCTAAAGGTGCCTTTACAACCAGATTATTAATTAGCCCTATCTCATTGCACAATACCAGATCTAAAATAACTCATTCTCTGGTTGTTACTCAACATACTGTTCTGGGAAACCATCTCGTATACATTCCAGGAATTCATCCTCCACAGCATTAGTGCTAATTAGGTTTTCCCTGTCGATATGCAGATTGAAGTGCCCCGTGAATACAGTATTACCCTTGTTTCATGCACCTTTAATTTCCTGATGTATATCATATCTTACGTTACCACAACTCTTTGCAGGCCTATTACAACTCCAGCCAAAGTTTTCTGCCCTTTGCTGTCTCTTACCTCCACCCAAACTGATTCTACCTCTTGCTCCTTCGATCTAAGATTCTCTCTCAGTAATATACTGATCTGATCCTTTATTAGCAGTGCTAGCCCACCTCCTTTTCTCTTTTGCCTGTCCTTCCTAAATGTTGAATACCCTTGGACTTTCAGTTCCCAGTCTTGTCACCCTGCAGCCATGTCTCTGTAATGGCAATTAGATCATACCTGTTTACTTCCATTTGTGCCGTCATTCATCCATCTTTTTGCGAATGCTGTGTGCATTCTGATAGAGTGCCTTTAATTCTGTCTTTTTATTATTTTCACAACCTCTAACCTGATCTGCTGGTGCACGTGTAAGTTTGTACGCTCTGACCCTTCCTGCCACACACAGGTTATCAATTCCCTTAATTCTACCGATCTCTCTTGCCTTTTCCTCTCTCCTTAATTTATCATATCATCCCTTGCTTGATCCTTCGTTCCACTTTTTATTTTACAGCCCTCGCATAAAGCCCTAGTTATATGACTCACCAGAACACTGGTCCCAGCACAGTTCGAGTGAAGACCATCCCAATGGAACAGCTCCCACTTTCCCCAATACTGCTGCCAGTGCCCCATGAATTGAAACCCTTTTCTCCGACACCAATCTTGCAGCCACGCATTTTACTCTCTAATCGTATTCACCCGACTCCAATTTGCTTGTGGCTCAGGTAAGAATTCAGAGAATATTACCTTTGAGGTTCTGCTTTTTAACTTAGCCCCTAGCTGCTCATACTCCCTAAATAGAACCCTTTTCCCAGTCCTAGCTATGTCATTGGTACCCACGTGGACCATGACAACTGGATCCTCCCCCTCCCACTGCTAGTTTCTCTCCAGCTCGGAGCAGATGTCCCGAATCCAGAAAGCGGGCAGGCAACACAGCCTTCTGGAGTCTCGCTTTAGGCTGCACAGAACAATGTCTATACCCCTGACTATACTGCCCCCTATTACCACTACATTCCTATTTACTCCCCCAACTGGAATGGCTTCCTGTACCATGGTGCCTTGGTGAGTTCACACATTCACCCTGCACCCCTTGCTCTTGTCCATACAAGCTGCAAGAACCTCGAACTTCTTTGACAACTGCAAGGGCTGAGGGTCCTCCACTTCTGACTTCTCGATACCCTTACCTGCCTCACTCGCAGTCACACTCTCCTGTTCCTGACCACTGAACAAATCAGAAGACCCTATCCTAAGGGGTGTGACTATCTCCTGGTACAAAGTGACCAGGTAACTTTCCCCCTCCCTGATGTGTCGCAGTATCTGGAGCTCGACCTCCAGTTCAATGAATCTGAGCCAAAGCTCCTCAAGCTGCAGCTACTTACAACAGGCGTGTTTGCCCTGGATCACACTGGTATCCACCAGCTCCCACATTCTGCAGCTGTCACACATCGCCTACTCTGCCATCGTTATGGCGTTTAACAAACGAATTATTTTACTGATTACATTTTAATGATGTCTCTAGTCCTGTCTGTGCTAATATTATTTCAATAAATGTTCAACTTACCCCAATTTATATTCCATATTTTGGGCAGTAGGGGTCAGTGTTCGAGTTAGGGTGCATTAAGGTTAGGGTACATTAGATTAGGGCACATTAGGGTTCGTATACAATAGGGTTAGTGTCAGTATAGTGTCAGTTAGTGTCAGGATTAGGGTTACTATATACTAAGGTTAGGGTTAGTATACAGAAAGGATCGGGTTAGTATACACTAAGGTTAGGGTTAGCATACATTAGGGTTCAGGGTCAGTAGACATTCGGGTCAGGGTCAGTATACAATCGGGTTCGGGGTTAGTAAGCATTCGGGTCAGGGTCAGTATACATTAGGGTTCAGGGTTAGTACACATTCGGGTTCAGGGTTAGTATACATTAGGGTTAGGGTCAGTATACATTCGGGTTCAGGGTCAGTATACATTAGGGTTCAGGGTCACTAAACATTCGGGTTCAGGGTCAGCATACATTCGGGTTCAGGGTTAGTAAGCATTCGGGTCAGGGTCAGTATACATTCGGGTTCAGGGTCAGTATACATTCGGGTTCAGGGTCAAAATACTTTAGGGATAGGGTCAGTATACATTAGGGTTCAGGGTCAATATACATTAGGGTTAGGGTCAGTATACATTCGGGTTCAGGGTCAAAATACTTTAGGGATAGGGTCAGTATACATTAGGGTTCAGGGTCAATATACATTAGGGTTAGGGTCAGTATACATTAGGGCTCAGGGTCAGTATACATTAGGGTTCAGGGTTAGTATACATTAGGTTAGGGTCAGTATACATTCGGGTCAGTGTTAGTAGAAATTAGGGTTCAGGGTGAGTTTACATTAGGGTTAGGTTCAGTATACATTAGGGTTATTGTCAGTATACATTCGGGTTCAGGGTCAGCATACATTAGGGTTCTGGGTTAGTATACATTAGGGTTCAGGGTCAGTATAGATTTGAATAAGGATTAGTATACATCAGGAGTAGGGTCAGTAAACATGAGGGTTAGGGTCAGTATATATTCGGGTTCAGGGTTAGTATACATTAGGGTTTGGGCCAGTATACATTCGGGTTCAGGGCCAGTATACTGTCCGGATATGGTCAGTATACATTAGTGTTAGGGTCAGTATACATTAGGTTCAGGGTCAGTATACATTAGGGTTCAGGGTTAGTATACATTAGGGTTCAGGGTTAATATACATTAGGGTTCAGTGTCAGCATACAGTAGGGTTCTGGGTCAGTATAAATTAGGGTTCAGGGTTTGTATACATGAACGTTCAGGGTTAGTATACATTAGGGTTAGGGTCAGGATACATTGGGGTTAGGGTTAGTATACATTAGGGTTCAGAGTTAGTAAACATTATGGTTAGGGTCAGTATACATTAGGGTTCAGGGTTAGTGTACATTAGGGTTAGGGTTAGTATACATTATTGTTCAGGATCAGCATATATTAGGGTTCAGGGTTAGTATACATTCGGGGTCAGGGTCAGTATAGATTTGAATTAGGGTAAGTATACTTCAGGAATGGGGTCAGTAAACATTAGGGCTAGGGTCAACATACATTCGGGTTCAGGGTTAGTATACATTAGGGTTAGGGTCAGTATACATTAGTGTTCAGGGTCAGTATACTTTCGGGTTCAGGGTCAGTATGCAGTAGGCTTAGGTTCAGTATACATTAGTATTAGGGATAGTATACATTAGGTTCAGGGTCAGTATACATTAGGGTTCAGCGTCAGTATGCAGTAGGGGTCTGGGTCAGTATACATTAGGTTTCAGGGTTCGTATATGTTAAGGTTCAGGTTTAGTATACATTAGGGTTAGGGTCAGGATACATTAGGGTTAGGGTTAGTCTACATTAGGGTTCAGGGTTAGTATACATTAGGGTTATGGTCAGTATACATTAGGGTTCAGGGTCAGTATACATTAGGGTTCAGGGTCAGTATACCGTAGGGTTGAGGGTCAGGATACATCAGTGTTCAGGGTGAGTGTACATTTGGGTTCAGGGTTAGTATACATTAGTGTTCAGTGTTGGTAGACATTAGGGTTGGGGTCAGTATACATTAGGGTTCAGGGTCAATATACATTAGGATAAGGGTGAGTATACATTATGGTTCAGGCTCAGTCTACGTTAAGGTTCAGGGTTAGTATACATTAGGGTTCAGGGTTAGTATACATTAGGATTAGGGACAGTAAACATTAGATTTAGGGTCAGTATACATTCGGTTTCAGGGTTAGTATACATTAGGGTTCGGGGCAGTATACATTAGGGTTCAGGGTCAGTATACATTCGGGTTCAGGGTCAGTATACATTAGGGTTAGGGTCAGAATACATTAGGGTTAGAGTCAGTATACATTAGGCTCAGGGTCAGTAGACATTAGGGTTCAGGGTTAGTATACATTAGGGTTAGGGTCAGTATACATTAGGGCTAGAGTCAGTATACGTTAGGGTTCAGGGTTAGTATACATTAGGATTCAGTGTTACTATACATTAGGGCTAGGGTAGGGATACATTAGGGTTCAGGGTCAGTATACAGTCTGGTTCTGGGTCAGTGTACATTAGGGTACAGGGTTAGTATACATTAAGGTTCAGGGTTAGTATACATTAGGGTTAGGGTAGGGATACATGAAGGTTCAGGGTTCTTATACATTAGGGTTAGGGTCAGTATACAGTACGATTCAGTGTTAGTATATATTCGGATTAGGGTCAGTGTACATCAGGGTTAGGGTCAGTATACATTAGGGTTCAGGGTTAGTATACATTGGTGTGAGGGTTAGTATACATTAGGATTAGGCTTAGTATACATTGGCATTGGGGTCTGTATACATAAGAGTCAGGATAATTAAGGATTGGGTCCTTACACATTAGGGTTAAGGTTAGTATACATTAGGGTTCAGCGTCAGTATACATTAGGTTTAGGGTTAGTGGACATTAGAGTTAGGGTGAGTATACATTAGGGTTAGAGTCAGTAAACATTACGGTTCAGGGTCAGTATACGATAGAGTTAGGGTCAGTATACATTAGGGTTAGGGTCAGTACACATTAGGGTCAGTATACATTAGGGTTAGGGTCAGTATACATTCGGGTTCAGGATTAGTATACATTTGGGTTAGGGTTAGTATACATTAGGTTTTGTGTCCTTGCACAGCAGTGTTAGGGTTTGTATACATTAGGGTTCAGGGTCAGTATATATTAGGGTTCAGGGTCAGTATACATTAGGGTTCAGGGTCAGAATACATTAGGATTAGGGTCAAAAAACATTTGCATTAGGGTCAGTATGCAATCGGGTTCAGGGTTAGTATACATTAGGGTTAGGGTCAGTATACATTAGGGTTCAGGGTCCGTATACATTAGGCTTCAGGGCCAGTATACAGTAGGGTTCAGTGTCAGTATACGTCAGGGTTCAGGGTTAGTATACATTAAGGATCAGGGATGGTATACACTAGGGTTAGAGTAAGGATACATCAAGGTTCAGGGAGAGTATACATCAACGTTCAAGGTTAGTATAAATTAGGGTTCAGGGTGAGTATACATTAGGTATATGGTCGGTATACATTAGAGTTCACGGTTAGTATACTTTAGGGTTCAGGGTCAGTATACATTAGGGTTCAGGGTTAGTATACATTAGGGTTCAGGGTCAGTATACTTTAGGGTTAGGGACAGTAAACATTAGGGTTCAGGGTCAGTATACATTAGGGTTCAGGGTCAGTATACATTAGGGATAGGGTCAGTAAACATTAGGGTTATGGTCAGTATACACTGGGGTTCAGGGTCAGTAAATATTAGGGTTAGGGTCAGTATACACTGGGGTTCAGGGTCAGTAAACATTAGGGTTAGGGTCAGTATACAGTAGGGTTCAGGGTTCGTATGCATTAGGATTCAGGGTTACTATACATTAGGGTTAGGGTCAGTATACATTAGGGTTCGGGGTTAGTATACATTAGGGTTCAGGGTTAGTGTACATTAGGGTTCAGCGTCAGTATACATTAGGGATCAAGGTTAGTATACAGTCGTGTTCAGGGTCAGTAGACATTAGGGTTAGGGTTAGTATACATTAGGGTTCAGGGACAGTATACATTAGGGATAGGGTCAGTAAACATTAGGGTTAGGGTCAGTATACACTGGGGTTCAGGGTCAGTATACATTAGCGTTTGGGTCAGTATACAGTAGGGTTCAGGGTTAGTATGCATTAGGGTTCAGGGTTATTATACATTAGGGTTAGGGTCAGTATACATTAGGGTTAGGGTCAGTATACATTAGGGTTCAGGGTCAGTATACATTCGGGTTAGGGTCAGTATACATAAGGGTTCAGGGTTAGTATAGATTTGAATTAGTGTTAGTATACATCAGGATTAGGGTCAGTAAACATTAGGGTTAGGGTCAGTATACATTCGGGTTCAGGGTTAGTATACATTAGGTTTAGGGTCAGTCTACATTAGGGTTCAGGGTCAGTATACATTCGGGCTCAGGGTCAGTGTATAGTAGGCATAGGGTCAGTATACATTAGTGTTAGGGTCAGTATACATTAGGTTCAGGGTTAGTATACATTAGGGTTCAGGGTTAATATACATTAGGGTTCCGGGTCAGTATACATTTGGATTCTGGGTTCGTTTACATTAAGGTTCAGGGTTTGTATACATTAGAGTTACCGTCAGGATACAGTAAGATTAGGGTTAGTATACATTAGGTTTCAGGGTTAGTATACATTAGGGTTAGGGCCAGTATACATTAGGGTTCAGGGTTAGTATACATTAGGGTTCAGGGTCAGTATACATTAGGGTTCAGGGTCAGTGTACAATCGGGTTGAGGGTCAGGATACATCAGCGTTCAGGGTGAGTATACATTAGCGTTCAGGGTAAGTATACATTAAGTTTCAGGGTCAGTATATATTAGGTTTAGTGTCAGGATACATCAGGGTTCAGGGTGAGTATACATCAGCGTTCAGGGTTAGTCTACATTAGGGTTCAGGGTTAGTATACATTAGGGTTCAGGGTCAGTATACATTAGGGTTCGGGTCAGTATACATTAGGGTTCAGGGTTCGTATACATTAGGTTTCAGGGTTAGTATACATTAGGGATAGGGACAGTATACATTCGGGTTCAGGGTCAGTATACATTAGGGTTCAGGGTCAGTATACATTAGGGATAGTGTCAGGAAACATTAGGGTTAGGGTCAGTATGCACTGGGGTTCAGGGTTAGAATACATTAGGGTTCAGGGTAAGTATGCATTCGGGTTAGGGTCAGTATACATTAGGGTTCAGGGTTCGTATACATTAGGGTTCAGGGTTAGTATACATTAGGGATAGGGACAGTATACATTCGGGTTCAGGGTCAGTATACATTAGGGTTCATGGTCAGTATACATTAGGGATAGTGTCAGGAAACATTAGGGTTAGGGTCAGTATACACTGGGGTTCAGGGTTAGAATACATTAGGGTTCAGGGTAAGTATGCATTAGGGTTAGGGTCAGTATACATTAGGGTTCAGGGTTCGAATACATTAGGGTTCAGGGTTAGTATACATTAGGGATAGGGACAGTATACATTCGGGTTCAGGGTCAGTATACATTAGGGTTCAGGGTCAGTATACATTAGGGATAGGGTCAGGAAACATTAGGGTTAGGGTCAGTATACACTGGGGTTCAGGGTCAGTATACATTAGGGTTCAGCGTTAGTATACATTAGGATTAGGGTCAGTCTACATTCGGGTTCAGGGTTGGTATACATTAGGGTTAGGGACAGTATACATTCGGGTTCAGGGTCAGTATACATTAGGGTTCTGGGTCAGTATACATTAGGGATAGCGTCAGGAAACATTAGGGTTAAGGGTTAGTATACATTAGGGTTCAGGGTAAGTATATATTAGGGTTCAGGGTCAGTATGCAGTCGGGCTCTGGGTCAGTTTACATGAGGGTTCAGGGTTAGTATACATTAAGGTTCAGGGTTGGTATACATTAGGGTTAGGGTAGGGATATATTAGGGTCAGAGTTCGTATACATTAGGGTTCGGGTCAGTATACATTAGGGTTCACTGTTAGTATGTTAGGGTTAGCGTCAGTATAAATGAGTGCTCAGGGTTAGTATACATTAGGGTTCAGGGTAAGTATTCATTAGGGTGAGGGTTAGTATACAGTAGGGTTCGGTTTAGTCTACATTAGCATTAGGGTCAGTATACATTAGAGTCAGTATCAATTAAGGTTAGGGTCCTTACACATTAGGGTTATGTTTAGTATTCATAAGGGTTCAACGTGAGTATACATTAGGTTTAGGGCTAGTATCCATTCGAGTTAGGGTCAGTACACATTAGGGTTATGGTCAGTATACATTACGGTTCAGGGTCAGTATACGATAGAGTTAGGGTCAGTATACATTAGGGTTCAGGATTAGTATACATTAGTGTTCGGGTTAGTATACATTAGGGTTCAGGGTCTGCATATATTAGGGTTCGGGTTGGTATACTTTAGGGATGGTGTACATTTGTGTTCTGGGTTCGTGTACATTCGGGTTAGGGTTGGTATACATTAGGGTTAGGGTCAGTAAACATTTTGGTTCAGGGTTAGTATACATTAGGGTTCAGGGTCAGTATACATTATGGTTCAGGGGTAGTATCAATTAGGGTTGGTATACATTATGGTTAGTGTACATTTGCGTTCAGGGTTACTGTACATTAGGATTAGGGTTATTATACATTAGGTTAAGTGTCAGTTTACGTTATTGTTCAGGGTTAGTATACATTAGGGTTAGGGTCAGTATACATTAGGGTTTGGGTTAGTATCCATTAGGGTTAGTGTACATTTGGGTTCAGGGTTAGTGTACATTAGGTTTAGGGTTAATATACATTAGGGTTCAGGGTCAGTATACATTATGGTTCAGTGTTCGTATACATTAGGGTTAGGGTCAGTATACGTTACGTTTAGGGTTGGTTTACATTAGGGTTAGGGTCAGTATACATTATGCTTCAGGGTCATTATACCATAGGCTTCAGGGTCAGTATACATTATGGTTCTGGTGTAGTATACATTAGGGTTAGGGTTGATATACATTAGGGTTCAGGGTCATTATACATTATGGTTCAGTGTTAGTATATATTAGGGTTAGGTTCGGTATACGTTAGGGTTAGGGATGGTATACCTTAGGGTTCAGCGTCAGTATACATTATGATTCAGGGTTAGTATACATTCGGGTTAGGGTTAGCGTACATTGGGGTGAGGGTTGGTGTACATTAGCATTACGGTTAGTGTACATTATGGTTCAGAGTTAGTTTACATTAGGGTTCAGGGTTAGTATACATTAGGGTTAGTGTACATTAGGGTCCAGGGTTAGTGTACAGTAGGGTTAGGGTTGCTAGGCATTAGAGTTAGTGTACATTTGGGTTCAGGGCGAGTATACATAAGGGTTAGGGTTATATACATTAGTTTTAGGTTAGTATACGTTAGGGTTACGTCAGCATACATTACATTTCGGGTTAGTAAACATTAGAGTTAGGGTCAGTACACATTTGAATTAGGGTTGGTATGCATTTGGGCTAGGACCAGTACACATTAGGGTTAGGGTTAGTATAGATTAGGGTTAGGGTCAGTATACATTAGGGTTCAGGGTCAGTATACATCAGAGTTAGGGGCAGTCTGCTTTAGGGTTAGGGTCAGTATTGATTAGGGTTCGGGTCAGTATACATTAGGGTTAAGGTCAGTATACATTGGCTTTAGGGTCAGTATTCATTAGGGTTCAGAGTTAGTATACATTAGGTTTAGGTTTAGTATACATTAGAGTTAGGGTCAGTATACATTAGGGTTCAGGCTTAGTAAACATTAGGGTTAGGCTTAGTACACAATAGGGTTAGGGTTAGTATACATTAGGGTTAGAGTCCTTACACATTAGGGTTAGGGTCAGTATACATTAGGGTTAGGGTAAGTATACATTAGCGTTAGGGTCAGTATACATTAGGGTTAGGGTCAGTATACATTAGTTTTGGGTCAGTATTCATTAAGGTTCAGGGTTAGTCTATATTTGGTTTAGGGTTAGTATACATTGGAGTTAGGGTCAGTATACATTCGGGTTCAGGGTTAGTACACATTAGGGTTAGGGTCAGTATACATTAGGGTTAGGGTCAATACACAATAGAGTTAGGGTCAGTATACATTAGGGTTTGGGTCAGTACACAATAGGGTCAGTATACATTAGGGTTAGGGTCAGGATACATTAGGGTTCAGGGTTAGTATACATTAGGGTTATGATTAGTATACATTAGGGTTCAGGTCAGCATACATTAGGGTTCAGGGTCAGTATACATTAGGGTTCAGGGTCGCTAAACATTCGGGTTCAGGGTCAGCATACATTCGGGTTCAGGGTTAGTAAGCATTCGGGTCAGTGTCAGTATACATTCGGGTTCAGGGTCAGTATACTTTCGGGTTCAGGGTCAAAATACATTAGGGATCGGGTCAGTATACATTAGGGTTAGGGTCAGCATACATTAGGGTTCAGGGTTAGTATACATTAGGGTTCAGGGTTAGTATACATTAGGGTTAGGGTCAGTATACATTCTGGTTAGTGTTAATATACATTAGGGTTCAGGGTTAGTTTACATTAGGGTTAGGGTCAGTATACATTTGGGTTAGGGTCAGTATACATTCGGGTTCAGGGTCAGCATCCATGAGGGTTCTGGGTTAGTATACATTAGGGTTCAGGGTCAGTATAGATTTCAATTATTGTTCGTATACATCAGGATTAGGGTCAGTAAACATTAGAGTTAGGGTTAGTATACATTCGGGTTCAGGGTTAGTATACATTCGGATTAGGGTCAGTATACATTACGGTTCAGGGCCAGTATACAGTAGGGATTGGGTCAGTATACATTAGTGTTAGGGTCAGTATACATTAGGTTCAGGGTCAGTATACATTAGGGTCCAGGTTTAATATACATTAGGGTTCATTGTCAGTATACAGTAGGGTTCTGGGTCAGTATACATTAGGGTTCAGGGTTCGTATACATTAAGGTTCAGGGTTAGTATACATTAGGGTTCGGGTTCGTATACATTAGGGTTACTGTACATTGGGATTAGGGTTATTATACATTAGGGCAAGGGTCAGTTTACATTATGGTTCAGGGTTAGTATACATTAGTGTTAGGTTCAGTATACGTTAGGTTTAGGGTTGGTATACATTAGGGTTAGGGTCAGTGTACATTATGCTTCAGGGTCATTATACCTTAGGATTCAGGGTCAGTATACATTATGGTTCTGGTGTAGTATACATTAGGGTTAGGGTTGATATACATTAGGGTTCAGGGTCATTATACATTATGGTTCAGTGTTAGTATACATTAGGGTTAGGTTCAGTATACGTTAGGGTTAGGGATGGTATACCTTAGGGTTCAGCGTCAGTATACATTATGATTCAGGGTTAGTATACATTCGGGTTAGGGTTAGCGTACATTGGGGTGAGGGTTGGTGTACATTAGCATTACGGTTAGTGTACATTATGGTTCAGAGTTAGTTTACATTAGGGTTCAGGGTTAGTATACATTAGGGTTAGTGTACATTAGGGTCCAGGGTTAGTGTACAGTAGGGTTAGGGTTGCTAGGCATTAGAGTTAGTGTACATTTGGGTTCAGGGCGAGTATACATAAGGGTTAGGGTTATATACATTAGTTTTAGGTTAGTATACGTTAGGGTTACGTCAGCATACATTACATTTCGGGTTAGTAAACATTAGAGTTAGGGTCAGTACACATTTGAATTAGGGTTGGTATGCATTTGGGCTAGGACCAGTACACATTAGGGTTAGGGTTAGTATAGATTAGGGTTAGGGTCAGTATACATTAGGGTTCAGGGTCAGTATACATCAGAGTTAGGGGCAGTCTGCTTTAGGGTTAGGGTCAGTATTGATTAGGGTTCGGGTCAGTATACATTAGGGTTAAGGTCAGTATACATTGGCTTTAGGGTCAGTATTCATTAGGGTTCAGAGTTAGTATACATTAGGTTTAGGTTTAGTATACATTAGAGTTAGGGTCAGTATACATTAGGGTTCAGGCTTAGTAAACATTAGGGTTAGGCTTAGTACACAATAGGGTTAGGGTTAGTATACATTAGGGTTAGAGTCCTTACACATTAGGGTTAGGGTCAGTATACATTAGGGTTAGGGTAAGTATACATTAGCGTTAGGGTCAGTATACATTAGGGTTAGGGTCAGTATACATTAGTTTTGGGTCAGTATTCATTAAGGTTCAGGGTTAGTCTATATTTGGTTTAGGGTTAGTATACATTGGAGTTAGGGTCAGTATACATTCGGGTTCAGGGTTAGTACACATTAGGGTTAGGGTCAGTATACATTAGGGTTAGGGTCAATACACAATAGAGTTAGGGTCAGTATACATTAGGGTTTGGGTCAGTACACAATAGGGTCAGTATACATTAGGGTTAGGGTCAGGATACATTAGGGTTCAGGGTTAGTATACATTAGGGTTATGATTAGTATACATTAGGGTTCAGGTCAGCATACATTAGGGTTCAGGGTCAGTATACATTAGGGTTCAGGGTCGCTAAACATTCGGGTTCAGGGTCAGCATACATTCGGGTTCAGGGTTAGTAAGCATTCGGGTCAGTGTCAGTATACATTCGGGTTCAGGGTCAGTATACTTTCGGGTTCAGGGTCAAAATACATTAGGGATCGGGTCAGTATACATTAGGGTTAGGGTCAGCATACATTAGGGTTCAGGGTTAGTATACATTAGGGTTCAGGGTTAGTATACATTAGGGTTAGGGTCAGTATACATTCTGGTTAGTGTTAATATACATTAGGGTTCAGGGTTAGTTTACATTAGGGTTAGGGTCAGTATACATTTGGGTTAGGGTCAGTATACATTCGGGTTCAGGGTCAGCATCCATGAGGGTTCTGGGTTAGTATACATTAGGGTTCAGGGTCAGTATAGATTTCAATTATTGTTCGTATACATCAGGATTAGGGTCAGTAAACATTAGAGTTAGGGTTAGTATACATTCGGGTTCAGGGTTAGTATACATTCGGATTAGGGTCAGTATACATTACGGTTCAGGGCCAGTATACAGTAGGGATTGGGTCAGTATACATTAGTGTTAGGGTCAGTATACATTAGGTTCAGGGTCAGTATACATTAGGGTCCAGGTTTAATATACATTAGGGTTCATTGTCAGTATACAGTAGGGTTCTGGGTCAGTATACATTAGGGTTCAGGGTTCGTATACATTAAGGTTCAGGGTTAGTATACATTAGGGTTCGGGTTCGTATACATTAGGGTTACTGTACATTGGGATTAGGGTTATTATACATTAGGGCAAGGGTCAGTTTACATTATGGTTCAGGGTTAGTATACATTAGTGTTAGGTTCAGTATACGTTAGGTTTAGGGTTGGTATACATTAGGGTTAGGGTCAGTGTACATTATGCTTCAGGGTCATTATACCTTAGGATTCAGGGTCAGTATACATTATGGTTCTGGTGTAGTATACATTAGGGTTAGGGTTGATATACATTAGGGTTCAGGGTCATTATACATTATGGTTCAGTGTTAGTATACATTAGGGTTAGGTTCAGTATACGTTAGGGTTAGGGATGGTATACCTTAGGGTTCAGCGTCAGTATACATTATGATTCAGGGTTAGTATACATTAGGGTTAGGGTCAGTATACGTTAGGTTTAGGGTTGGTATACATTAGGGTTAGGGTCCGTGTACATTATGCTTCAGGGTTATTATACCTTAGGCTTCAGGGTTAGTATACATTATGTTTCTGGTGTAGTATACATTAGGGTTAGGGTTGGTATACATTAGGGTACAGGGTCATTATTCATTATGTTTCAGTGTTAGTATACATTAGGGTTAGGTTCAGTATACGTTAGGGTTAGGGATGGTATACCTTCGGGTTCAACGTCAGTATACATTATGATTCAGGGTTAGTATACATTAGGGTTAGGGTTAGTGTACATTGGGGTGAGGGTTGGTGTACATTAGCATTACGGTTAGTGTACATTATGGTTCAGGGTTAGTTTACATTAGGGTTCCGGGTTAGTATACATTAGGGTTAGTGTACATTTGGGTTCAGGGTTAGTGTACATTAGGGTTAGGGTTGCTAGGCATTCGAGTTAGTGTACATTTGGGTTCAGGGCTAGTATACATTAGGGTTAGGGTTAATATACATTAGGGTTAGGTCAGTATACATTAGGGTTAGGTCAGCATACATTACGTTTAGGGTTAGTATACATTAGAGTTAGGGTCAGTACACATTTGAGTTAGGGTTGGTATGCATTAGGGCTAGGACCAGTACACATTAGGGTTCGGGTTAGTATAGATTATGGTTAGGGTCACTACACATTATGGTTCAGGGTCAGTATACAATAGAGTTACGGTCAGTATACACTAGGGTTAGGGTAAGTATACATTAGATTTCGTGTCAGTATTCATTAGGGTTCAGGGTTCGTATACATTAGGGTTGGTATACATTAGGGTAAGTGTACATTTGCGTTCAGGGTTACTGTACATTAGGATTAGGGTTATTATACATTCGGGTAAGGGTCAGTTTACATTATGGTTCAGGGTTAGTATACATTAGGGTTAGGGTCAGTATACATTAGGGTTTGGGTTAGTATCCATTAGGGTTAGTGTACATTTGGGTTCAGGGTTCGTGTACATTAGGGTTAGGGTTAATATACATTAGGGTTCAGGGTCAGTATAAATTATGGTTCAGTGTTAGTATACATTAGGGTTAGGTCAGCATACATTATGTTTCGGGTTAGTATACATTAGAGTTAGGGTCAGTACACATTTGAGTTAGGGTTGGTATGTATTAGGGCTAGGACCAGTACACATTCGGGTTAGGGTTAGTATAGATTAGGGTTAGGGTCAGTATACATTAGGGTTCAGGGACAGTATGGGCGGCACAGTGGCGCAGTGGTTCGCACCGCAGCCTCACAGCTCCAGTGACCCGGGTTCGATTCCGGGTACTGCCTGTGTGGAGTTTGCAAGTTCTCCCTGTGTCTGCGTGGGTTTTCTCCGGGTGCTCCGGTTTCCTTCCACAAGCCAAAAGACTTGCAGGTTGATAGGTAAATTGGCCATTATAAATTGTCACTAGTATAGGTAGGTGGTAGGGAAATATAGGGACAGGCGGGGATGTTTGGCAGGAATATGGGATTAGTGTAGGATTAGTATAAATGGGTGGTTGATGTTCGGCACAGACTCGGTGGGCCGAAGGGCCTGTTTCAGTGCTGTATCTTTAATCTAATCTAATCTATACATTAGAGTTAGGGTCAGTTTACATTAGGATTCAGGGTTAGTACACATTAGGGTTAGGGTCAGTGTACATTAGGGTTAGGGTCAATACACAATAGAGTTAGGGTCAGTATACATTATGCTTCAGGGTCATTATACCATAGGCTTCAGGGTCAGTATACATTATGTTTCTGGTGTCGGATACATTAGGGTTAGGGTTGATATACATTCGGGTTCAGGGTCATTATACATTATGGTTCAGTGTTAGTATACATTAGGGTTAGGTTCAGTATACGTTCGGGTTAGGGATGGTATACCTTAGGGTTCAGCGTCAGTATACATTATGTTTCAGGGTTAGTATACATTAGGGTTAGGGTAGTGTACATTGGGGTGAGGGTTGGTGTACATTAGCATTGCGGTTAGTGTACATTATGGTTCAGGGTTAGTTTACATTACGGTTCAGGATTAGTATACATTAGGGTTAGTGTATATTTGGGTTCAGGGTTAGTGTACATTAGGGTCCAGGGTTAGTGTACAGCAGGGTTAGGGTTGCTAGGCATTAGAGTTAGTGTACATTTGGGTTCAGGGCTAGTATACATTCGGGTTAGGGTTATATACATTAGGGTTAGGTCAGTATACATTAGGGTTCGGTCAGCATACATTACGTTTCTTGTTAGTATACATTAGAGTTAGGGTCAGTACACATTTGAGTTGCGGTTGGTATACATTAGGGCTAGGACCAGTACACATTAGGGTTAGGGTTAGTATAGATTAGGGTTAGGGTCAGTATATATTAGAGTTAGGGTCAGTATACATTAGAGTTAGGGGCAGTATGCATTAGGGTTAGGGTCAGCATTGATATGGGATCGGGTAGAGTATACATTAGGGTTAAGGTCGGTATACATTGGCTTTAGGGTCAGTATTCATTAGGGTTCAGAGTTAGTATACATTAGGTTTAGGTTTAGTATGCATTAGAGTTAGGGTCAGTATACATTACGGTTCAGGGTTAGTATACATTAGGTTTAAGCATCATACGCAATAGGGTTAGGGTTAGTATACATTAGGGTTAGGGTCCTTACACATTAGGGTTAGGGTAAGTATACATCAGCGTTAGGGTCAGTATACATTCGGGTTAGGGTCAGTATACATTAGCTTTAGGGTCAGTATTCATTAGGGTTCAGGGTTAGTATACATTAGAGTTAGGGTCAGTATACATTAGAGTTCAGGGTTAGTACACATTAGGGTTAGGGTCAGTATACATTAGGGTTAGGGTCAATACACAATAGAGTTAGGGTCAGTATACATGAGGGTTTGGCTCAGTACACAATAGGGTCAGTATACATTAGGATTAGGGTCAGGATACATTAGGGTTCAGGGTTAGTATACATTAGGGTTCAGGGTCACTATCCATTCGGGTTCAGGGTCAGCATACATTTGGGTTCAGGGTTAGTAAGCATTCGGGTTCAGGGTCAAAATACATTAGGGATAGGGTCAGTATACATTAGGGTTAGGGTCAGTATACATTAGGGTTCAGGGTCAATATACATTAGGGTTAGGGTCAGTATACATTAGGGTTCAGGGTTAGTATACATTATGCTTCAGGGTCATTATACCATAGGCTTCAGGGTCAGTATACATTATGTTTCTGGTGTCATATACATTAGGGTTAGGGTTGATATACATTAGGGTTCAGGGTCATTATACATTATGGTTCAGTGTTAGTATCCATTAGGGTTAGGTTCAGTATACGTTAGGGTTAGGGATGGTATACCTTAGGGTTCAGCGTCAGTATACATTATGTTTCAGGGTTAGTATACATTAGGGTTAGGGTAGTGTACATTGGGGTGTGGGTTGGTGTACATTAGCATTACGGTTAGTGTACATTATGTTTCAGGGTTAGTTTACATTACGGTTCAGGGTTAGTATACATTAGGGTTAGTACATTTGGGTTCAGGGTTCGTGTACATTAGGGTCCAGGGTTAGTGTACAGTAGGGTTAGGGTTGCTAGGCATTAGAGTTAGTGTACATTTGGGTTCAGGGCTAGTATACATTCGGGTTAGGGTTATATACATTAGGGTTAGGTCAGTATACATTAGGGTTAGGTCAGCATACATTACGTTTCTTGTTAGTATACATTAGAGTTAGGGTCAGTACACATTTGAGTTGCGGTTGGTATACATTAGGGCTAGGACCAGTACACATTAGGGTTAGGGTTAGTATAGATTAGGGTTAGGGTCAGTACACATTAGAGTTAGGGTCAGTATACATTAGAGGTAGGGGCAGAATGCATTAGGGTTAGGGTCAGCATTGATTTTGGATCGGGTTGAGTATACATTAGGGTTAAGGTCGGTATACATTGGCTTTAGGGTCAGTATTCATTAGGGTTCAGAGTTAGTATACATTAGGTTTAGGTTTAGTATGCATTAGAGTTAGGGTCAGTATACATTACGGTTCAGGGTTAGTATACATTAGGTTTAAGCTTCGTACGCAATAGGGTTAGGGTTAGTATACATTAGGGTTAGGGTCCTTACACATTAGGGTTAGAGTCAGTATACATTAGGGTTAGGGTAAGTATACATTAGCGTTAGGGTCAGTATACATTCGGGTTAGGGTCAGTATACATTAGCTTTAGGGTCAGTATTCATTCGGGTTCAGGGTTAGTATATATTAGGTTTAGGGTTAGTATACATTAGAGTTAGGGTCAGTATACATTAGAGTCCAGGGTTAGTACACATTAGGGTTAGGGTCAGTATACATTAGGGTTATGGTCAATACACAATAGAGTTAGGGTCAGTATACATGAGGGTTTGGCTCAGTACACAATAGGGTCAGTATACTTTAGGGTTAGCGTCAGGATACATTAGGGTTCAGGGTTAGTATACATTAGGGTTATGATTAGTATACATTAGGGTTCAGGTCAGTGTACATTAGGGTTCAGGTCAGTGTACATTAGGGTTCAGGGTCAGTATACATTAGAGTCCAGGGTTAGTACACATTAGGGTTAGGGTCAGTATACATTAGGGTTATGGTCAATACACAATAGAGTTAGGGTCAGTATACATGAGGGTTTGGCTCAGTACACAATAGGGTCAGTATACTTTAGGGTTAGGGTCAGGATACATTAGGGTTCAGGGTTAGTATACATTAGGGTTATGATTAGTATACATTAGGGTTCAGGTCAGTGTACATTAGGGTTCAGGGTCAGTATACATTAGGGTTCAGGGTCACTCTCCATTCGGGTTCAGGGTCAGCATACATTTGGGTTCAGGGTTAGTAAGCATTCGGGTTCAGGGTCAAAATACATTAGGGATAGGGTCAGTATACATTAGGGTTAGGGTCAGGATACATTAGGGTTAGGGTTAGTATACATTAGGGTTAGTGTCCATTTGCGTTCAGGGTTACTGTACATTAGGATTAGGGTTATTATACATTAGGGTTAGGGTCAGTTTACATTATCGTTCAGGGTTAGTATACATTAAGGTTAGGGTCAGTAGACGTTAGGTTTAGGTTGGTATACATTAGTGTTAGGGTCAGTATACATTATGCTTAAGGGTCATTATACCTTAGGCTTCATGGTCAGTATACATTATGTTTCTGGTGCAGTATACATTCGGGTTCAGGGTTAGTATACAGTCGGGATAGGGTCAGTATACATTAGTGTTAGGGTCAGTATACATTAGGTTCAGGGTCAGTATACATTAGGGTTCAGGTTTAATATACATTAGGGTTCAGGGTCAGTATACAGTAGGTTTCTGGTTCAGTATACATTAGGGTTCAGGGTTCGTATACATTAAGGTTCAGGGTTAGTATACATTAGAGTTAGGGTCAGGATACATTAGGGTTAGGGTTAGTATACATTAGGGTTAGTGTCCATTTGCGTTCAGGGTTACTGTACATTAGGATTAGGGTTATTATACATTAGGGTAAGGGTCAGTTTACATTATCGTTCTGGGTTAGTATACATTCGGGTTAGGGTCAGT
Source organism: Heterodontus francisci (assembly GCF_036365525.1). NCBI lineage: Eukaryota > Metazoa > Chordata > Chondrichthyes > Heterodontiformes > Heterodontidae > Heterodontus > Heterodontus francisci. The sequence goes on from NC_090398.1 coordinate 34,088,541, forward strand.
AGACGTTAGGTTTAGGGTTGGTATACATTAGTGTTAGGGTCAGTATACATTATGCTTAAGGGTCATTATACCTTAGGCTTCATGGTCAGGATACATTATGTTTCTGGTGCAGTATACATTCGGGGTCAGGGTTAGTATGCAGTCGGGTTAGGGTAAGTATACATTAGCGTTAGGGTCAGTATACATTCGGGTTAGGGTCAGTATACATTAGCTTTAGGGTCAGTATTCATTCGGGTTCAGGGTTAGTATATATTAGGTTTAGGGTTAGTCTACATTAGAGTTAGGGTCAGTATACATTAGAGTTCAGGGTTAGTACACATTAGGGTTAGGGTCAGTATACATTAGGGTTAGGGTCAATACACAATAGAGTTAGGGTCAGTATACATGAGGGTTTGGCTCAGTACACAATCGGGTCAGTATACATTAGGGTTAGGGTCAGGATACATTAGGGTTCAGGGTTAGTATACATTAGGGTTATGATTAGTATACATTAGGGTTCAGGTCAGTGTACATTAGGGTTCAGGGTCAGTATACATTAGGGTTCAGGGTCACTCTCCATTCGGGTTCAGGGTCAGCATACATTTGGGTTCAGGGTTAGTAAGCATTCGGGTTCAGGGTCAAAATACATTAGGGATAGGGTCAGTATACATTAGGGTTAGGGTCAGTATACATTAGGGTTCAGGGTCAATATACATTAGGGTTAGGGTCAGTATACATTAGGGTTCAGAGTTAGTTTACATTCGGGTTAGGGTCAGTATACATTCGGGTTCAGGGTCAGCATACATGAGGGTTCTGGGTTAGTATACATTAGAGTTCAGGGTCAGTATTGATTTGAATTAGGGTTAGTATACATCAGGATAAGGGTCAGTAAACATTAGGGTTAGGGTTAGTATACATTCGGGTTAGTGTCCATTTGCGTTCAGGGTTACTGTACATTAGGATTAGGGTTATTATACATTAGGGTAAGGGTCAGTTTACATTATCGTTCAGGGTTAGTATACATTAGGGTTAGGGTCAGTAGACGTTAGGTTTAGGGTTGGTATACATTAGTGTTAGCGTCAGTATACATTATGCTTAAGGGTCATTATACCTTAGGCTTCATGGTCAGTATACATTATGTTTCTGATGCAGTATACATTCGGGTTCAGGGTTAGTATACAGTCGGGATAGGGTCAGTATACATTAGTGTTAGGGTCAGTATACATTAGGTTCAGGGTCAGTATACATTCGGGTTCAGGTTTAATATACATTAGGGTTCAGGGTCAGTATACAGTAGGGTTCTGGTTCAGTATACATTAGGGTTCAGGGTTCGTATACATTAAGGTTCAGGGTTAGTATACATTAGAGTTAGGGTCAGGATACATTAGGGTTAGGGTTAGTATACATTAGGGTTAGTGTCCATTTGCATTCAGGGTTACTGTACATTAGGATTAGGGTTATTATACATTAGGGTAAGGGTCAGTTTACATTATCGTTCAGGGTTAGTATACATTAGGGTTAGGGTCAGTAGACGTTAGGTTTAGGGTTGGTATACATTAGTGTTAGGGTCAGTATACATTATGCTTAAGGGTCATTATACCTTAGGCTTCATGGTCAGTATACATTATGTTTCTGGTGCAGTATACATTAGCGTTAGGGTTGGTATACATTAGGGTTCAGGGTCATTATACATTTTGGTTCTGTGTTGGTATACATTAGGGTTAGGTTCAGTATGCATTCGGGTTAGGGATGGTATACCTTCGGGTTCCCCATCAGTATACATTATGATTCAGGGTTAGTATACATTAGGGTTAGGGTTAGTGTACATTGGGGTGAGGGTTGGTATACATTAGCATTACGGTTAGTGTACATTATGGTTCAGGGTTCGTTTACATTAGGGTTCTGGGTTAGTATACATTAGGGTTAGTGTACATTTGAGTTCAGGGTTCGTGTACATTCGGGTCCAGGGTTAGTGTACAGTAGGGTTAGGGTTGCTAGGCATTAGAGTTAGTGCACATTTGGGTTCAGGGCTAGTATACATTAGGGTTAGGGTGAATATACATTAGGTTTAGGTCAGTATACATTAGGGTTAGGTCAGCATACATTATGTTTAGGGTTAGTAAACATTAGAGTTAGGGTCAGTACACATTTGAGTTAGGGTTGGTATGCATTAGGGCGAGGACCAGTACACATTAGGGTTAGGGTTAGTATAGATTAGGGTTAGGGTCACTACACATTATGGTTCAGGGTCAGTATACAATAGAGTTACGGTCAGTATACATTAGGGTTAGGGTAAGTATACATTAGCTTTAGGGTCAGTATTCATTAGGGTTCAGGGTTTGGATACATTAGGTTTAGGGTTAGTATACATGAGAGATCGGGTCAGTATACATTAGAGTTCAGGGTTAGTATACATTAGGGTCAGGTTTAGTGCATATTAGGGTTAGGGTCAGTATACATTAGGGTTCAGGGTCAGTATACATTAGGGTTGGGGTTAGTATACACTAGGTGTAGTGTCACAACACGTTAGGGTTAGGTTCAGTATACATTACGTTTAGTGACAGTATACATTACGGTTCAGAGTAAGTATCCATTAGGTTTAGGGTTAGTAAACATTAGATTAAGGGTCAGTGTACATTAGGGTTAGGGTCAGTATACATTAGCGTTCAGGGTCAGTATACATTAGAGTTAGGGTCAGTCTCCATTAGGGTTAGGGTCAGTCTCCATTAGGGTTAGCGTCAGTACACATTAGGGTTAGGGTTAGCATACATTAGGGTTAGGGTCAGTATACATTAGCGTTCAGGGTCAGTATACATTAGGTTTAGGTTTTGTATACATTAGGGGTAGGGTCAGTATACAATAGGGTAAATGCGAGTATACATTAGGGTTCAGGGTTATGATCTCATGGTCTCTCACCTGTATTATTAGGCTTGGTATAGTTATCAAAGCTGTCTGGTTTGGTATTCACTTCAGTCTCCATCTTAGAATCTGTTAAACACAAATCAAACAGAGCAAATCGATGTTTTGCATCGACAATGGGTCAGGATCAGAGAGAGGACCCGACAAAGAGAAAATCGGACAGAGTGTGACATGAGAGAGAGAGACAGACATGAGAGAGAGCGAGAGACATGAGAGAGAGAGACATTAAAGAGAGGGAGAGACATGAGAGAGAGAGACATGTAAGAGAGAGAGAGACATGAAAGAGAGAGAGAGAGAGAGACATGAAGGAAAGACAGAGAGAGAGAGACATGAAAGAGAGACAGGAACATGAAAGGGAGTGACATGAGAGAGATGAGAGAGAGATGGAGAGAGATGAGAGAGATGTGAGAGAGATGAGAGAGAGAGAGATGAGAGAGAGAGAGACATGAGTGAGAGAGAGAGAGACATGAAAGAGAGAGAGAGACATGAAAGAGAGAGAGATAGAGATGGGAGAGAGAGACATGAGAGAGAGAGAGGCATGAGAGTGAGAGAGAGAGAGGGATGTGAGAGAGAGACATGTGAGAGAGAGAGACATAAAGGAGAGAGAGACAGACAGACAGACAGACAGACAGAGAGATATATGAGTGTAATGTATGGCGGACAGAGATGACTTTAGCACTCACTGTTTACTGCCAGTCTGACAATAAATCTTTCGGCAGTCATACTCCCTTTCTTCGAGACAATACATTCGTATTCTCCACTGTCATTCAATTGCAGCCTTTGTATCAGCAGTGACAGATTTCCTCTGATGACTTCACTGTTGGCGATGAGGGTTCGATTCCTGTACTGCAGGTCCTGATACTGGGAATCTTCCTTGCCTTTGTTCCAATACCATACCACCATATTCGTTTCCAATTTTTGCCAGTATATGGAACCCTTAGCAATTCCATTGGGATCACTCTTACAGGGAAGAAGTACATCACCTCCAACCCTGGCACTTATATTATGTCCTACAAAGCAAATCCGAACAGATTAGATTAGATTAGAGATACAGCACTGAAACCGGCCCTTCAGCCCACCGAGTCTGTGCCGACCATCAACCACCCATCAACAGCCATTGACCAGGTCAATAATTCCGACATGTGTGAGATGACAGCGTGACACAGGATTTCAGCACAGAAACAGTCCATTCGGCCCAACAGATCCATGTCTATACCCCACACAAACCCCTCTTCATCTCTCCCCATCACCATATCCTTCTATTGCTTTCTCTCTCCAGCTTCCCCCTTAAATACATCCACACTATTAACTTCACCCAATCCCTGTGGGAGCGAGTTACACATTCTCACCACTCTGTGGGGAAAGATGTTTCTCCTGAATTCCCTGACTGCATTTCTAACTATCTTATATTGACAGTCCCGAGTTCTGATCTCACCCACAAGTGGAAACGTCTTCTCTACATCGGGCCCATCGAAACTTCCATGATTTTAAAGACCTCTATTAGGCCACGGTTCAAGCGTTCTCACTTCTATAGAAAACAGCCCCAGCCTGTTCAGTATTTCCTGATAGTTATATGTAACCTCTCAGTTCTGGGATCATCCTTGTTTGCATCTTCACGAGGGTCTCTATATCCTTTTTATAATATGGAGACTAGAACTGTGCACAGTGCTCCATGTGTGGTCCAACCAAGGGATATGGAGACCGAAACTGTGTACAGTGCTCCAAGTGTGGTCTAACCAAGGGATATGGAGATCAGAACTGTACACGGAGCTCCACGTGTGGTCTAACCAAGGGATATGGAGACTGGAACTGTGCACAGTGCTCCAAGTGCGGTCGAACCAAGGGATATAGAGATTGGAACTGTGCACAGTGCTCCAAGTGAGGTCGAAGCAAGGGATTTGGAGACTAGAACTGTGCACAGTGCTCCAAGTGTGATCAACCTTGGGATATGGAGACCAGAACTGGACACAGTGCTTCAAGTGTGGTCGATGCTAGGGATATAGAGACTGGAACCGTGCACAATGCTCCACTTGTGGTCTTAACAAGGGATATGGAGACTAGAACTGTGCACAGTGCTCCACGTGTGGTCTAACCAAGGTATATGGAGACTGGAACAGTGCACAGTGCTTGAAGAGTGGTCTAACCAAGGGATATGGAGACCAGAACTGTGAACAGTACTCCAAGTGTGGTCTAACCGAGGGATATGGAGACCAGAACAGAGCACAGTGCTCCAAGTGTGGTCCAACCAAGACATATGGAGATCATAACTGTGCACAGTGCTCCAAGTGTGGTCCAACCAATGTATAAGGAGACTGGAATTGTGCACAGTGCTCCAACTGTGGTCCAACCAAGGGAAATGGAGAGCAAAACTGTGCACAGTGCTCCACGTGTCGTCTAACCAAGGGATGCGTAGATCAGAAATGTGCACAATGCTCCAAGTGTGGTCTAACCAAGGGATATGGAGACCAGAATTGTCACAACTATGTATCTCACTGCTTGATCTCACTGATATATCACTGGTTATATCACAAGTTATCTCACTGCTTTATCTCACTGATATGGGTTGGTACCTGGGATCTCGATGTAGTGGCCATTTCGGAGACATGGGGAGAGCAGGGGCAGGAATGGATGTTGCAGGTTCCAGGATTTAGATATTTCAGTAAGAACAGAGAAGCTGGTAAAGAGGGGAAGGGGTGGCATTGTTAATCAAGGAGAGTATTACAGCGACAGAAAGGACGTTTGAGGACTCGTCTACAGAGGTAGTATGGGCCGAGGTTAGAAACAGGCGAGGTGAGGTTACCCTGTTGGGAGTCTTTTATAGACCTCCAAATAGTTCCAGAGATGTAGAGGAAAGGATAGCGAAGATGATTCTCGACAGGAGCGAGAGTAACAGGCTAGTTGTTACGAGGGACTTTAACTTTCCAAATATCGACAGGAAATACTATAGTTCGAGTACTTTAGATGGGTCAGTTTTTGTCCAGTTTGTGCAGGAGGGTTTTCTGACACAGTATGTAGACAGGCCAACCAGGGGCGATGCCACATTGGATTTGGTACTGGGAAATGAACCCGGCCAGGTGTTAGATTTAGATGTAGGTGAGCACTTTGGTGATAGTGATCACAGTTCGGTTAGGTTTTCCTTCGCGATGGGCAGGGACAGGTATATACCGCAAGGCAAAAATTATAGCCGGGGGAAAGGAAATTATGATGTGATTAGGCAAGATTTAGGATGCGTAGGATGGGGAAGGAAACTGCAGGGGATGGGAACAATCGAAATATGGAGCTTATTCAAGGAGCAGCTACTGCGTGTCCTTGATAAGTATGTACCTGTCAGGCAGGGAGGAAGTTGTCGAGCGAGGGAGCCGTGGTTTACTAAAGAAGTTGAAGCGCTTGTCAAGAGGAAGAAGAAGGCCTATGTTAGGATGAGACGTGAAGGCTCAGTTAGGGCGCTTGAGAGCTACAAGCTAGGTAGGAAGGATCTAAAGGGAGAGCTAAGAAGAGCAAGGAGAGGACACGAGAAGTCATTGGCGGATCGAATCAGGGAAAACCCGAAAGCTTTCTTTAGGTATATCAGGAATAAAAGAATGACTAGAGTTAGCTTAGGGCCAATCAAGGATAGTAGTGGTAAGTTGTGTGTGGAATCAGAGGAGATAGGGGAAGTGTTAAATGAATATTTTGCGTCAGTATTTACAGTAGAGAAAGAAAATTTTGCTGAGGAGAATACTGAGATTCAGGCCACTAGGCGAGATCGGATTGAGGTTCACAAGGAGGAGGTGTTATCAATTTTGGAAAGTGTGAAAATAGATAAGTCCCCTGGGCCAGATGGGATTTACCCTAGGCTTCTCTGGGAAGCAAGGGAGGAGATTGCAGAGCCTTTGTCCTTGATCTTTATGTCATCATTGTCGACAGGAATAGTGCCGGAAGACTGGAGGATAGCAAATGTTGTCCCCTTGTTCAAGAAGGGGCTAGAGACAGCCCTGGTAATTATAGACCTGTGAGCCTTACTTCGGTTGTGGGTAAAATGTTGGAGAAAGTTATAAGAGACAGGATTTATAATCATCTTGAAAAGAATAAGTTCATTATCGATAGTCAGCACGGTTTTGTGACGGGTAGGTCGTGCCTCACAAACCTTATTGAGTTTTTCGAGAAGGTGACCAAACAGGTGGATGAGGGTAAAGAAGTTAATGTGGTGTATATGGATTTCAGAAAGGCGTTTGATAAGGTTCCCCACGGTAGGCTATTGCAGAAAATACGGAAGTATGGGGTTGAAGGTGATTTAGAGCTTTGGATCAGAAATTGGCTAGCTGAAAGAAGGTGGTGGTTGATGGCAAATGTTCATCCTGGAGTTTAGTTACTCGTGGTGTACCGCAAGGATCTGTTTTGGGGCCACTGCCGTTTATCATCTTTATAAATGACCTGGAAGAGGGTGTAGAAGGGTGGGTTAGTAAATTTGCAGAAGACACTAAGGTCGGTGGAGTTGTGGATAGTGCCGAAGGATGTTGTGGGGTACAGAGGTACATAGATAGGCTGCAGAGCTGGGCTGAGAGATGGCAAATGGAGTTTAATGCGGAAAAGTGCGAGGTGATTCACTTTGGAAGGAGTAACAGGAATGCAGAGTACTGGGCTAATGGGAAGATTCTTGGCAGTGTAGATGAACAGAGAGATCTTGGTGGCCAAGTGCATAAATCCCTGAAGGTTGCTACCCAGGTTAATAGGGCTGTTAAGAAGGCATGTGGTGTGTTAGCTTTTATTAGTAGGGGGATCGAGTTTCGGAGCCACGAGGTCATGCTGCAGCTGCCAAAACTCTGTCGAGACCGCACCTGGAGTATTGCGTGCAGTTCTGGTCACCGCATTATGGGAAGGATGTGGAACCTATGGAAAGCGTGCAGAGGAGATTTACTAGGATGTTGCCTGGTATGGAGGGAAGGTCTTACGAGGAAAGGCTGAGGGACTTGAGGTTGTTTTCGTTGGAGAGAAGGAGGAGGAGAGGTGACTTAATAGAGACATATAAGATAATCAGAGGGTTAGATAGGGTGGATAGTGAGCGTCTTATTCGTCGGATGGTGATGGCAAACACGAGGGGACATAGCTTTAAGTTGAGGGGTGATAGATATAGGACAGATGTGAGAGGTAGTTTCTTTACTCAGAGAGTAGTAAGGGCGTGGAACGCCCTGCCTGCAGCAGGAGTGGATTCGCCAACTTTAAGGGCATTTAAGTGGTCATTGGATAGACATATGGATGAAAATGGAATAGTGTAGGTCAGATGGTTTCACAGGTCGGCGCAACATCGAGGGCCGAAGGGCCTGTACTGCGCTGTAATGTTCTAATTCTAAAAATTCTAATATATCACTGGTTATATCACAAGTTATCTCACTGCTTTATCTCACTGATATATCACTGGTTATATCACAAGTTATCTCACTGCTTTATCTCACTGATATATCACTGGTGATATCACAAGTTATCTCACTGCTTTATCTCACTGATATACCACCGGTTATATCATAAGGTAGCTCACTGCTTGAATCCCAGTTATACCGTTGTTTGATCCTACCTGATGCCTGTGCGATTTTAGCCATTATTATGAGACACGCGATGATGGATTTGATGTTCCATGATCCATTATTTCCTTAAATAGAGAAAAAACTAACTGTATTATGGCAGGCACATGGGTTGGATCAATGATCGAAGGTGAGAGAGAGAGATACAGAGAAATGGAGAATCTTTGAATCACAGAATTGTTACACACCGAAGGAGGTCATTCAACCCATCCTGTCAGTACTGGCTCTCCGAACGAGCTATTTACCTCCTGCCACTCCTCCTCCTTCTCCCTGCAGCCCTTCCCATTCTTCAGTTTCAGACAACAATCCAATTCCTTACTGAATTCCTCAATCAAACCTGCTTCCACACTCTCAGGCAGTACATTCCAGACCTCAAACAATCGCTGCATAAAAACATTTTTCCTCGTGTTGCCATTGCTTCTTTTACCAAACAGTTTAAATCTGTGCCCTCTTGTTCTCGATCCTTCCACAGTTTCTCTCTATCTACTCTGTCCTGACCCCTCATGATTTTGAATACCTCTATCAAGTCACCTCTCAGCCTTCTCTTCTCCAAGAAAAACAGCCCTAACTTCTCAAAATTATCTTCAGAAACGAAATTCCTCATCCCTGGAAATATTCTCGTGAATCTTTTCTGTACTCTCTCCAATGCCCTCACGTCCTTCCTCAAGTGCAGCGCCCAGAACTGGACACAATTCTCCAGCTGAGACCGAACTAGCGTCGAACACAAGTTCTACATAACTTCCTTGCTATTGTCCTCTATGCCCCTATTAATAAAGCCCAGAATACTGTATGCTTTATTAACCGCTCTCTCAACCTGTCCTGCCAACTTTAATGACTTATGCACATATACAAACAGGTCCCTCTGCTCCTGAACCCCTTTAGAATTGTACCCTTTATTTTGTATTGTCTCTCCATGTTCTTCCAACCGAAATGAATCACCTCACATTTCTCTGTATTGACCTTCATCTGCCACCTGTCTGCCCATTTCACCAACTTGTCTATGTCCTTTTGAAGTTCTACACTATCCTCCTCACAGTTCACAATGCTTCCAAGTTTCATATCACTGCAAGTTTTGAAATTGTGCCCTGTACACCAAGGTCTAGGTCATTAATATTTATCAGAAAAAGCAAGGGTCCCAACACTGATCCCGGGGGAACTCCACTACAAACCTTCCTCCAGCCCGAACAACATCCATTCACCACTACTCTTTGTTTTCTGTCACTCAACGAAATTCATATCCATGTCCTTTTTATTCCATGAGATACAAGTTTACTCACAAGTCTGTTGTGTGACACTGTATCAAACGCCTTTTGAAAGTTCATGTGCACCACATCAACAGCATCGTCCTCATCAACCCTCTTTGTTACCTCCTCAAAACACTCCAGCAAGTTAGTTAGCATGACTTTCACTGAAGAAATCCATTGCTGGCTTTGCTTAATGAACCCACATTCACCCAAGTGACTATTAATTTTGTCCCTAACTGTTGTTTCCAGAAGCTTCCCCACCACTGAAGTTAAACTGACTGGCCTGTAGTTGCTGGGCTTATCTTTACACCATTTTTTGAACAAGAGTGTAAGGTTTGCAATTCTCCAGTCCTCTGGCTCCACCCCCGAGTCTAAGGAAGACTGAAAAATTACGGTCAGTACCTCCGCAATTTCCACTCTCACTTCCCTCAGCATCCTTGATGCATCTCACCTGGTGCTTAATCAAATTTAAGTACACAGTCTATCCAATACCTCCTCCTAATCAATTTTAAATTATTCTAGTGTCTGACTTACTTCCTCTTTCACCGTGGCCTGGGTTGCATCTTCTTACTTGATAAAGACAGATACCTACCTCCATGCATAAATCCCCTTTGTGGTCCCTAATCGATTCCACCCTCCCTTTTACTATTAATATGCCTATGAAGACTTCTGCATTCCCATTTATGTTAGCTGCCAGTCTCTTCTCATACTCTCTCTTTGCTTCTCTCATATGTTTCTTCACTTCCCCTCTGAAGCTTCTATATTCAGCCTGGTTCTCTTTTGTCTTATCGACCCGGCATCTGCAATAAGCACGCTTTTTCTTCATCTTAATCTCTATTGTTATGACCAGGTGAGAAAGGTGTCCAGGGGTATTTTACTGTCTTCACCTGGTCTGACTGTAACAGGGTTTCATTTCAAACACAGTGTGTTTTGAGCGCCCCCTTGGTGGATCCTTGTTCACCACTTTCCAATGAAAAGGTAAAGAAATGATCATAAACAGGCTTTCTTTGGTTTAAAGAAGAAAAGTGAAATGCATTAAACCTTAAACTTAAACTCTAATATGGGAATTGTTTATAGATACATACCCCACCACACGCCAGCATGCATACGCGATACACACATGAAAATAGGGGCAAAAAAGAGAAGAAAAATTATGTAAAAAATGTTTGAGGCAATCTCTGAAGAGGGGTTTTTACTGTGCTTCAAGCTCGCTGTGGTCCTTGATTGGATGTCGTCTTGCTTTTCATTGGGGCCCAGTATTCTTCTTAAACCTTGTTCACTGTAGGAGACTTTTCTCTCTTGGGGTTCCTGTGACTTCAATGGGTCTTCAGTTCCGTGAGAAAGAAATGTGAGCAGACAGGAGAGAGATCTTTTCAGTCCAGGAGTTAGTCATGTGACTGAACTGGTCTGAGCTCTTCTTCTCTGTAATGGGGAAGCAAGGACTGGGGTCCCTTGTTGCAACACTGTCTGCCAGCATGCAAATGTCTTTCCAGTCAGGGGCTTGGCAATTCCTTGTGAAAGGTCAACTTTTCTTCCCAGCCACAATTTCAAGTTTTAATGTTCATGTGTCAAAATAATGTTTGCCTCAGTCTTGGCAGGTGGGGGTCTGCAGGACACCATCTCTTTTGTCATCCAAGGAGCTCTGGAGTTCTTTGCCCAACCTTTCCCCTTAATGGGACTATACCTTGACTGCAGCCGAACTATCTCTTGTTTGAAGGTAACCCATTGTTCAGCTACTGTTTTGCCTGCCAACCATTGATTCCAATTTATTTGTCCCAGCTCCATTCTTACCCCATTGAATTTGGCTTTCCCCCAGTTAATTATTCTTACTCTCGGCCCAACCATCTTCAGCTGCTTCATCACTGACCTTCCTTCAATCACAACGTCAGAAATGGCGATTGTCACTGATGATTGCACAATGTTCAGCACCATTCGTGACTCCTCAGATACTGAAGCAGTCCATGCAGAAATGCAGCAAGACTTGGACAATATCCAGGCTTGGGCTGATAAGTGGCAAGTAACATTCGCGCCACACAAGTGCCAGGCAATGACCATCTCCAACAAGACAGACTCTAACCATCTCCCCTTGACATTCAATGGTATTACCATCGCTGAAACCCCCACTGTCAACATCCAAGGGGCTACCATTGACCAGAAACTGAAGTGAAGTAGCCATATAAATACAGTGACTACAAGAGCAGGTCAGAGGATGGGAATCCTGAGGCGAGTAACTCACCTCCTTACTCCCCAAAGCCTGTCCACCATCTACAAGGTACAAGTCAGGAGTGTGATGGAATACTCTCCACTTGCCTGGATTGGTGCATCTCCAACAAAACTCAAGAAGCTCAAGACCATCCAGGACAAAGCAGCGCGCTTGATTGGCACCCCATCTACAAACATTCACTCCCTCCACCACTGACACACAGTGGCAGCAGTGTATACCATCTACAAGATGCACTGCAGAAATGCACCAAGGCTCCTTAGACATCACCTTCCAAACCGGTGACCTCTACCAACTAGAAGGACAAGGGCAACAGACACATGGGAACACCACCACCTGCAAGTTCCCCTCCAAGTCACACACCATCCTGACTTGGAACTATATCGCCGTTCCTTCAATGTTTCCTGGTCAAAATCCTGGAACTCCCTTCCTAACAGCACTGTGGGTGTACCTACCCCTCATTGACTGCAGCGGTTCAAGAAGGCAGTCCACCACCACCTTCTGAAGGGCAATTAGGGATGGGCAATAAATGCTGGTCTGGCCAGAGAGGCTCACATCCCATGAATGAATTTGATAAAAAATTCACTTAGACTATCGAAATCTCTCTGAAGCCTCATTTCATCCTCCTCACAACTCACATTCCCAACTAGTTTTGTGTCATCAGCAAACTTGGAAATATTACATTTGTTCCCCACCTCCAATTCATTGATATGGATTGTGAATAGCTGGGGCCCAAGCACTGATCCTTGCAGTACCTCACTAGTCACAGCCTGCCAACCTGAGAATGACCCGTTTATTCTTACTCTCTGTTTCCTGTCCATTAACCAATTCTCAATCCATACCAGTATATCACCCCGAATCCCATGCACTCTAATTTTATTTACTAACTTCCTGTGTGGGACCTTATCAAAAGTCTTCTGAAAATCCAAATATACCTTCTTCTTTCGCCCCCTTGTCTCGAGAGACAATGGGTCAGCGCCTGAAGATGGTCAGTGGTTTGTGAAGCAGCGCCTGGAGTGGTTATAAAGGCTAATTCCAGAGTGACAGACTCTTCCACATCTACTGCCTCCCCCTGATCTATTCTGCTAGTTATACCTTCAAAAAACTCCAACAGGTTTGTCAAACATAATTTCCCTTTTACAAAAAAAGCTAGAGATACTAGAGAACCAAGGCTCAAGCGAGAATGAGGAACTGAAAGAAATTACTATCAGTAAAAATGTTGTACTGGAGAAATTAATCGGATTGAAAGTTGATAAAATCCCCTGGACCTGATGATCTACATTCCCAGAGTGTTGAAATAGGTGGCTGTAGAGATAGTGGATGCATTGGTGGTCATTTTCCAAAATTCTTCAGATACTGGAGCAGTTCCTAAAGATTGGAAGTAGCAATAGTAACCCCACTATTTAAGAACGTAGGGAGAGAGAAAGTGGGGTACGACAGACCTGTTACTTTGATATTAGTTCCAGAGAAAATGTTAGAATCTGTAATAAAGCATGTGATAACTGCATACTTAGAACATCATGGTAGGATTGGGCAGAGTCAACATGGATTTCCACCAACCCCAATAACCTTTCACCCCTTACTTATCAAGAATCTATCTACCTCTGCCTTAAAAAATATTCAAAGACTCTGCTTCCACTGCCTTTTGAGGAAGAGAATTCCAAAGATTCCCAACCCTCTGAGAGAAAAAAAATTCTCCTCATCCCTATCTTAAATGGACCACCGCTTATTTTTAAACAGTGACACCTCGTTCGAGATTCTCCCACAAGGGGAAACATCCTTTCCACATCCACCCTGTCAAGACCCCTCAGAATCTTATATGTTTCAATCAAGTCGCCTCTTACTCTTCTCAAATCCAGCAGATACAAGCCTAGTCTGTCCAATCTTTCCTCATAAGACAGCCCGCCCATTCCAGATATTAGTCTAGTAAACCTTCTCTGAACTGCTTCCAATGCATTTCAATCCCTCCTTAAATAAGGAAACCAGTACTGTACACAGTACTCCAGATGTGGTCTCACTAATGCCCTGTGTAGCTGAAGCATAACCTCCCTACTTTTGCATTCAATTCCCCTCACGATAAATGATAATATTCTATTAGCTTTCCTAATTACGTGCTGCACCAGCAGGCTAAACTTTTGTGATTCATGCACTAGGACACCCAGATCCCTCTGCATCTCAGAGTTCTGCAATCTCTCACCATTTAGATTAATGCTTCTTTTTTTATTCTTCCTGCCAAAATGGACAACTTTGCATTTTTCCACATTATACTCCATCTGCCAGAAGTGAATATGGGTCCATTGCTGTCTTTGTTAATCTTTTCCCTTTTTGCATACCTTAGGAAGCTTTTCAGTCTGTTCTTATGCTCCTCGCTAGTTTACGTTCAGATTATATGTTCTCTTTCTTTATCAGTTTCTTGGTCCTCCTCTGCTGAATTTCAAAACACTCACAATCCTCAGGCTTACTATGTTTTTTTGGCAACTTTAGAAGCTTCTTCCTTTGATTTAATACTATCTTTAATTTCTCTTGTTCGTCATCGTTGAATCATTTCTCCTGCTGGGTTTTTGTGCCTCAAAGGACTGTAAATTTGTTGAAAGCCATGTATTAATTCTTTAAATGCTAACCACTTCCTGTCTACAGTAATACCTTTTTAATGTAGTTTCCCAATTTACTTTCAGACCCTAGTTTTGGATTGAACTACATCACTTTCAAACATAATGTAAAATTCTATAATATTATGGTCACTCTTTCCGAAAGGCTCCTTGACAACAAGATTAATAATCAACCCTTTTCTCTGTGCACAATACTAGATCTAAAATAGCTCGATCTCCAATTGGTTCCTCAACATACTATTTTACTGTTCTGGAAAACCATCACATATACATAGGAAAGCTATAGGAAGATAGAAGAGAGGGAGAGACCAGGAGAGAGAGAGTGAGACAGAGGGAGAGAAGGATAGAGGGAGAGAGCAGAGATGAAGAGTGAGCCAGAGAGAGGGAGAGAGAGAGCGAGTGGGAGATGAGAGAGAGAGGGGGCGAGAGAGTGAGAGGGAGGGAGAGAAGAAGAGTGGGAGTGAGGGGGGTAGGGTGAGGGGGAGGGTGGTGAGGCAGAGAGGGAGCAAGTGAATATGATTTCTTTTTACCTCCAATGTATCCACCAGCAGTTTTTTCCGGGCTGCAAATTATCCCATTCTCCTGCTGTTAAACAGAGACAGAATTGAAAGTTTCTGACCGTGAATTGAGAACACGATGATAATTCCTCCTTGCCAGGCCAGGAGCAGCTTCACCTGTCAGCTCCTTACTGCGAGTGTCCACTGGATATTGCACTGTGGAAGGCTGCACCACGACTGAGCCCTGATTGCAACCGCACTCCCAAATGTCACCAACAGGGATCTCTGCACCGTCATCCAGCACAGGAACTACAACCCAATCCAACCCGAGGTGTACTGAGGACCAATATATCCTGCCTACCCATCACCACACACACTCCCAACCCCACCAGGGGCTGGGACCTGGGATCCTACTGTGCCTGGGTCTCAGTACCACAATGGGGGTTGGGAACCTGGGATCTTGTGTCTGTGTGTGGGGCTCAGTCCCACACTGGGGGGCGTGAAGGGGGAGATGTGTGATCTTGCTGTGCCTGTGTTTGGAGCTCAGCACCATATTGGAGTGGTCTGTAACCTGGGATCTTGCTGTGCCTGTGTTTGTGTCTCGGGATCACACTGGGAGGGAGGGACCTGGGATCTTGCTGTGCTTGTGTGTGGGTCATGGAACCACACTAGGAGGGAGGGACCCGGGATTTTCCTGTGCCTGTGTTTGGATCTGAGGAGCACAGTGGGCCTTGGGACATGGGATCTTGCTGTGCCTGTGCTTAGGTCTCAGTACAGCACTGGGCCCTGAGACATGGGATCTTGCTGTGCCTGTGTTTGGGTCTCAGGACCACACTGTGGCCTGGAACATGGGATCTTGCTGTGCCTGTATTTGGGTCTCAGGACCATACTGGGAGTGAGGGACTAGGCATCTTGCTGTGCTTCTGTGTGGGTCTCAGAACCACTCTGGGAGGGAGGGACCCGGGGTCTTGCTGTGCCCATGTTTGGGTCTCAGTAGCACACCGGGGCCTGGGACATGGGATCTTGCTGTGCCTGTGTTTGGGTCTCATGACCATACTGGGCCCAGGGATGTTGCTGTGCCTGTGTGTGTGTCGCAGGACCACACTGGGGCCTGGAACATGGGATCTTGCTGTGCCTGTGTTTGGCTCATGGGACCACAGTGGGCCCTGGGAGCTGGGATCTTGCTGTGCCTGTGTTTGGCTCTCGGGACCACATTGGGCCCTGGGAGCTGGGATCTTGCTGTGCCTGTGTTTAGATCTCAGGAACACAGTGGACCCTGGGATCTGGGATCTTGCTGTGCCTGTGTTTGGCTCTCGGTACCACAGTGTGCCCTTGGAGCTGGGATCTTGCTGTGCCCGTGTTTGGCTCGCGAGACCACAGTGGGCCCTGGGAGCTGGGATCATGCTGTGCCTGTGTTTGGCTCTCTGGACCACATTGGCCCTGGGAGCTGGGATCTTACTGTGCCTGTGTTTGGCTCTCAGGACCTCAGTGGGCCTTGGGACATGGGATCTTGCAGTGCCTGTGTTTGGCTCTCGGGACCACAGTTGGCCCAGGGACATGGGATCTTGCTGTGCCTGTGTTTGGACCAGACTGGGCCCTGGGATCTGGGATCTTGCTGTGCCTGTGTTTGGCTCTTGGGACCACAGTGGACCCTGGGAGCTGGGATCTTGCTGTACCTGCGTTTGGCTCTCGGGACCACAGTGGGCCCTGGGAGCTGGGATCTTGCTATGCCTGTGTTTGGCTCTCGGGATCACTCAGGGCCCTGGGTCATGGGATCTTGCTGTGCCTGTGTTTGGCTCTTGGGACCAAAGTGGGCCCTTGGAGCTGGGATCTTGCTGTGCCCGTTTTTGGCTCTCGAGACCACAGTGGGCCCTGGGAGCTGGGATCATGCTGTGCCTGTGTTTGGCTCTCTGGATCACATTGGCCCTGGGAGCTGGGATCTTACTTTGCCTGTGTTTGGCTCTCGGGACCACAGTGGGCCTTGGGACACAGGATCTTGCTGTGCCTGTGTTTGGCTCTCTGGACCACAGTGGGCTCTGGGACATGGGATCTTGCTGTGCCTGTGTCTGGCTCTTAGGACCACAGTGGACCCTGGGAGCTGGGATCTTGCATGCCCGTGTTTGGCTCTCTGGACCACAGTGGGCCCTGGGAGCTGGGATCTTGCTGTGCCTGTGTTTGGCTCTCGGGACCACTCAGGGCCCTGGGACATGGGATCTTGCTGTGCTTGTGTTTGGTTCTCGGGACCACAATGGGCCCTGGGGCATGGGATCTTGCTGTGCCTGTGTTTGGGTCTGGGAGACACAGTGGGCCCTCGGACATGGGATCTTGCTGTGCCTGTGTTTGGGTCTGGGAGACACAGTGGGCCCTGGAACATGGGATCATGCAGTGCCTGTGTTTCGCTCTCGGGGCCACAGTGGGCCCTGGGACATGGGATCTTGCTGTGCCTGTGTTTGGCTTTCGGGACCATACTGGGCCTTTGGACAGTATAATCCAGGTTCTGAGAGGTGGAACAGGCTTGGTGGGGCCTACCTGCAATGAGATGTTGGTCCCCACCCAAAATCATTCTCCTGGCCAGGAAACTCACCTCAGCCACATTCTCGGTCGAAATCTTCACTGACAATTGGAGAGCTTTTCCAAACACTCGGAAATCATCCAGCATCATCTGTCAAAATCAATTAAGAGTTCATCAGTTTGGCGGGGGGCAGGAGTCCCACTGTTTGGGGATGGGGGGAGTCCACAATAACTTGCATTTATATATTTATTTTATTGTATTTACATAGCATCGTTAACATCCCAAGCTGCTTTGCATCAAACAAGATTCAACACTGAGACACTTAAGGAGATCTTAATGATAGGCGAGCAAAGGCTTGGTGAAAGAGGGAGGTTTTATGGAGGAGCGAGAGCGAGAGCGAGTGGCAGAGAGGTTTAGGGAGGGAGTTCCAGAGCTCAGGGCCCAGGCAGATGAAGGCAGGGCCGCTAATGGTGGAGCGATGGGAATCGGGGGATGTTCAAGAGGCCGGAATTGGAGGAGTGCGGAGATCTCGGAAGGTTGTAGGGGCTGGAGGAGGTTATAGAGGTAGGGAGAGCTGAAGTAGGTGGAGGAAGTTACAGAGATAGGGTGGGTTGCAGGGTTGGAGGAGGTTACAGAGATAATGAGGTTTGCAGGGGTGGAGGAGGTCACAGAGACAGGTAAGGCTGTCGGGGTGGACGCGGTTACAGAGATAGTAAGGGTTGTAGGGGCAGAAGGCGGTTACAGAGATAGGGAAGGTTGTAGGGTTGGAGGAGGTCACAAAGACAGGGAGGGTTTTCGGGGTGGAGGAGGTTACAGAGATAGGGAAGGTTGTCGGGGCTGGAGGAGGTCACAGAAATAGGGAAGGTTGAAGGGGTGTAGGAGGTTACAGAGATAGGGAAGGTTGTAGTGGTGGAGGAGTTTACAGAGATAGCGTGGGTTGTAGGGGCTGGAGGCGGTTACAGAGATAGTGAGGGTTGCAGGGGCTGTAGGTGGTGACAGTGATAGGGAAGGCTGGAGGGCTGGAGGAGGTTACAGACATAGGGAGGGTGCCGGGTTGGTGGACGTTACAGTGATAGGGAAGGTTGTAGGGGTGGAGGAGGTGACAGAGATAGGGAAGGTTGTGGGTGTGGAGCTGGTTACAGAGATAGGGAACGTTGTAGGGGTGGAGGAGGTTACAGAGATAGGGAAGGTTGTAGAACTGGAGGAGGTTACAGAGATAGGGAGGGTTGTAGGGGTGGAGGAGGTGACAGAGATGGGGAAGGCTGTAGCGGTGGAGGAGTTTACAGAGATTGTGAGGGTTGCAGGGGTGGAGGAGGTTACAGAGATAGGGAGTGCTGTCGGGACTGGAGGAGGTTACCGAGCGAGCCAGGGTTGTCTTTGTGGAGGAGGTGACAGAGATAGGGAGGGTTGTCGGGGCTGGAGGTGGTTTCAGAGATAATGATGGTTGTAGGGGCTGGAGGCTTTCACAGAGATAGGGAAGGTTGTAGTGGTGGAGGAGGTTACAGAGATGTGGAAGGCTGTAGCGGTGGAGGGGTTTACAGAGATTGTGAGGGTTGCAGGGAAGGAGGAGGTTACAGAGATTGGGAGGGCTGTAGGGGCTGGAGGAGGTAACAGAGATAGGGAAGATTGTAGGGCTGGAGGAGGTTACAGTGATGGCGAGGGTTGTCGGGGTGGAGGACGTTACAGAGATAGGGAGTGTTGTTGGGGTGGAGGAGGTGAGAGTGATAGCGAGGTTTGTCGGGGTGGAGGGGGTTACAGAGATCGGGAGGGTTGTAGGGGTGGAGGAGGTTACAGAGATGGGGAAGGCTGTAGGGGTGGAGGAGTTTACAGAGATAGGTAGGGTTGTAGGGGCTGGAGGAGGTTACAGAGATAGGGAAGGTTGTAGGGGTGGTGGAGTTTAAAGAGATGGGGAAGGCTGTCGGGGTGGAGGAGGTTACAGAGATAGGGAAGTTTGTAGGGCTGGAGGAGGTTACAGTGATAGCGAGGGTTGTCGGGGTGGAGGACGTTACAGAGATAGGGAGTGTTGTCGGGGTGGAGGAGGTGAGAGTGATAGCGAGGTTTGTCGGGGCGGCACAGTACCGCAGTGGTTAGCACCGCAGCCTCACTGCTCCAGCAACCCGGGTTCAATTCTGGGTACTGCCTGTGTGGAGTTTGCAAGTTCTCCCTGTGTCTGCGTGGGTTTCCTCCGGGTGCTCTGGTTTCCTCCCACATGCCAAAGACTTGCAGGTTGATAGGTTAATTGGCCATTATAAATTGCCCCGAGTATAGGTAGGTGGGAGGGAAATATAGGGACAGGTGGGGATGTGGTAGAAATATGGGATTAGTGTAGGATTAGTATAAAAGGGTGGTTGATGGTCGGCACAGACTCGGTGGGCCGAAGGGCCTGTTTCAGTGCTGTATCTCTAAACTAAAAAGATAGGGAGTGCTGTGGGGACTGGAGGAGGTTACAGAGATAGGGAAGGTTGTGGGGCTGGAGGAGGTTACAGAGATGGGGAAGTCTGTGGTGATGGAGGATGTTACAGAGATAGGGAGGGTTGTCGGAGTGGAGGAGGTTCCAGTGACAGCGAGGGTTGTCCGGCTGGAGGCGTTTACTGAGATAGGGAAGGTTGCAGGGGTGGAGGAGGTTACAGAGATAGGGAGTGCTGTAGGGACTGGAGGAGGTTACCGAGAGAGCCAGGGTTGTCTGGGTGGAGGAGGTTACAGAGATAGGGAGGGTTGTCGGGGCTGGAGGTGGTTTCTGAGATAATGATGGTTGTAGGGGCTGGAGGCTTTCACAGAGATAGGGAAGGTTGTAGTGGTGGAGGAGGTTACAGAGATGGGGAAGGCTGTAGGGGTGGAGGAGTTTACAGAGACAGGTCGGGTTGTAGGGGCTGGAGGACGTTACAGAGATAGGGAAGGGTGTAGGGGTGGAGTAGGTTGCAGAGATGCGGAAGGCTGTAGGGGTGTTGGAGGTTACAGAGATAGGGAAGTCTGTCGGGGCTGGTGGAGGTTACAGAGAAATGGAGGGTTGTAGGGGCTGGAGGAGATTACAGAGATAGGGAAGGTTGTAGGGGTGGAGGAGGTTACAGAGATGGGTAAGGCTGTAGGGGTGGTGGAGGTTACAGAGATAGGGAGTGCTGTAGGGACTGGAGGAGGTTACAGAGATAGGGAGGGTTGTAGGGGCTGGAGGAGGTTACAGAGATAGGGAAGGTTGTAGGGCTGGAGGAGGTTACAGATTTGGGGAAGTCCTTGGTGGTGGAGGAGGTTAGAGAGTTAGGGAGTGTTGTCGGGACTGGAGTAGGTTACAGAGAAAGGGAGGGTTGTCGGAGTGGAGGAGGTTACTGTGATAGCGAGGGTTGTCGGGCTGGAGGCGTTTACTGAGGTAGGGAGGTTGTAGGGGTGGAGGAGGTTACAGAGATAGGGAGTGCTGTAGGGACTGGGGGAGGTTCCAGAGAGAGCCAGGGTTGTCTGGGTGGAGGAGGATACAGAGATAGGAAGGGTTGTAGGGGTTGGAGGTGGTTTCAGAGATAGGGATGGTTGTAGGGGCTGGAGGCGTTTACAGAGATAGGGAAGGTTGTAGGGGTGGAGGAGGTTGCAGAGATAGGGAGTGTTGTAGGGAATGGAGGAGGTTGCAGTGAGAGCGAGGGTTGTCGGGGTGGAGGAGGTGACAGAGATAGGGAGGGTTGTACGAGCTGGAGGTGGTTACAGAGATAGGGAGGGTTGGAGGGGTGGGGGAGGTTAAAGAGATAGGGAGGGTTGTAGGGGTGGGGAGGTTACAGAGATAGGGAGTGTTGTAGGGACTGGAGGAGATTACAGTGATAGCGAGGGATGTCGGGGTGGAGGAGGTTACAGAGATAGGGAAGGTTGCAGGGGTGGAGGAGGTTACAGAGATAGGGAGTGTTGTTGGTTCTGGAGGCGATTACAGAGATAGGGAAGGTTGTCGGGGTGGTGGAGGTTACAGAGTTAGGGACGGTTGTCGGGCTGGAGGAGGTTGCAGAGTTAGGGACGGTTGTCGGAGTGCAGGAGGTTTCAGAGTTCGGGAAGGTTATAGGGGTGGAGGAGGTTACAGAGATAGGGATGGTTGTCGGGGTGGAGGAGGTTACAGAGTTAGTGAAGTTTGTAGGGGTGGAGGAGGTTGCAGAGATAGGGAAGGTTGTAGCGGTGGAGGAGGGCACAGAGTTAGGGATGGGCCGAGCAGGCCATGTGGGGATTTGAAGACTGGGATCAGCATTTTCGAATGGAGGTGTTGCTGGACTGGGAGGGTCTGTGAGCACGGGGAGGAGATGAAGGGCGAAGGGAATCAGTGTCATTGCGGGACACAGGAGAGAAGAGTTCTGGCTAAATTCCTGCTCTCCCTCCCACGAGCAGTTCAGACTAGGCCAAGCGTGCAGCCTGGGCCTTTCCTGAGCCTGTACCCACCTCAGGGCATCAGGCACCTACCTTGTATTTGGTGTGCAGGAAGATCCCGGGCTGTGATCTGCGAAGGAGTTCCAATCTCCAAGCGAATACTTCTCTCTCTCTGCCCTCAAACTTTGGGGTCACTTCTCACTCTCGTGGGGCACAATCCGTTCAGGCAATCGCTGGAATATCTCTGATAATAATTACCAGCAGCCTGGTTGTTAATCTTGTCGGTATTGAGCGGAAATGATTGCGAAAGAGAATGAGGGAGGGACTTTCCTCCTCTTCACATCATCATTTTCATTCATGCACATGATGTGGGTGCCGCTGCGAGGGCACAGTGGTTTTTATTACCCATCCCCTCATGCCACCCTGCGAAAGTGGCATTGAGTGCCTCACTCGATCTGCCATTACTGAGGGCAACACTGCTGTGGGTCAGCAGTCCGTATGTTGTGGGTAAGGGCAGCAGCTCTCTGTCAAAGGAGAGGCTCTCACTTCCAGATCTGCACACACACACACACACAGCTCCATAGAGCACACACAGACACAGAAACAGAGACCCTCAAAACACCCTCACACACTCACACACAGACTCCCTCTCACAGACACACACACGCACACACAGCTCCATGGAGCACACAGACACAGACTCCCTCACACACAGATACAGACACAGACACCCTCACACAGACACACAGATGCCCTCAAAACATCCTCACACACTCACACACACAGCTCCCATAGAGCACACACACACAGTCACAGACACACAGACGCCCTCAAGACACACTCACACTCAGATAAACACAGACACAGACACCCTCACACATACACAAACAGAGCTCTGTGGAGCACACACACACATACACAGACACCCTCACACACAGACACAGACACACCCTGTACAACCTGCTCCATCACATCACTCCACACACACACACACACACACACACACACACACACACACACACACACACACACACACACACACACACACACAGCTCCATAGTGCACAAACACACACGGACACAGACACCCTCAACACACTCTCACACACAGATGCACATGGACACAGATACCCTCACTCACACACACACACAGCTCCATAGAGCACACACAGACACACACACACAGACCCTCTCACACAAAACTGGGTGGGAGGGTGAGTTGTGAGGAGGATGCAGAGAGACTTCAGGATTATTTGGACAAGTTGAGTGAGTGGGCTAATGCATGGCAGGTGCAGTTTAATGTGGATAAATGTGAGGTTATCCACTTCGGGAGCAAAAACATTATCTGAACGGCTATAAACAGAGAGGGGAATATGCAGCGATACCTGGGTGTTCTCGTACACCAGTCGCTGAAGGTAGGCATGCAGTTGCAACAGGGGGTAAATAAGGCAAATGGTATCTTGGCCTTCATAGTGAGAGGATTCGAGTCACGGAGCAGGGATGTCTTCCTTTAATTATACAGGACTTTGCTGAGGCCACACCTGGAATATTGTGTGAATTTTAGGTCTCCTTATCTGAGGAAGGATGTTCTTGCTATAGAGGGAGTGCAGCGAAGGTTTACCAGACTGATTCTTGGGATGGTGGGACAGACGTATGAGGAGAAATTGAGTCGGTTAGGATTATATTCGCTGGCGTTCAGAAGAGTGAGGGGGGAATCTCACAGAAACCTATAAAATTCGAACAGGTCTTGACAGGGTAGATGCAGGAAGGATGTTCCCGGTGGTGGGGGAGTCCAGAACCTGGGGTCATAGTCTAAGGATACGGGGTAAAACTTTCAGGACTGAGATGAGGAGAAATTTCTTCACCCAGAGAGTGGTGAGCCTGTGGAATTCGCTACCACAGAAAGCAGTTGAGGCCAAAACATTGCATGTTTTCAAGAAGGAATTAGATATCGCTCTTGGGACTAAAGGGATCAAGGGATATGGGGGAAAGTGGGAACAGCTTACTGAGTTGGATGATCAGCCAAGATCATAATGAATGGCAGAGCAGGCTCGAAGGGCCTATTTTCTATATTTCTGTGTTGCACACAAACACACACACACACACACACACAGACAGAGCACACATGCACAGAGACACAGACACCCTCACACACATACACGCACAGAAAAATCACACATACAGACACACACACTCACTCAGGCATACACACAGATTCACACACAATTACACATACACACACGCAGATACAACACTCACACAAGCATAGACATGCACACACACACACAGCTCTATAGAGCACACATACAGATGCACATCACCCTCACACATCCTCATGACATCCTCAAACACGCACAAAAAACACGCACTCACAGATACACGTGTGTAGGTGTGTGAATGAGTGTGTCTGTGTCTGCGAGTGTGGCTGTGTGTCTGTATGAGTGTCTGTGTTTGTGGGGGAATGAGTGTGTGTGTGTGTTTGTGTGTGTGTGTGTGTGTGCGTGGAGTGTGAGAGTGTATGTGTGTGAATATGTGTGTTTGTCTGTATGGGAATGAAATGTGTGAATGGGTGTGTGTGAGTGGATGTGTGTTTGTGAGTGTGTGAGTGAGTTTGAGTATGTGAGGAAATGAGAGTTTGAGTGTGTGGAAATGAATTGTGTATGTGAGTGAGATTGAGTGTGGGCATAAGTGTGAATAAGGGTGAGTGAGTCTGTATGTGTGGAAATGTGTTGTGTGTGAGTTTGAGTGTGTGTGTAGGTGAATGAGTGTGAGTGTGTGTATATGTATGTGAATGAATGTGTGTGACAGTGTCTGTGTGGGAATGAGGTGTGTGTGTGTGTGTGTGTGTGTGTGTGTGTGTGTGTGTGTGTGTGTGTGTGCCTGCCTTTGAAGGAATGAGTTGTGAGTGTGTGCCTGCGAGAGTCTGTGTGAGATATACACAGACTCACAGAAAGACACACACATGCAGATAGGAAAGAACATGCACACATAGAAAGAGAGGACACAGACAGGCAGAGAAAGACAGAGACAGACAGACACACAGACACAGACAGGAAGAGAGAGACACACACATACAAAGCACAGAGACACAGACAGGCAGAGAGACAGACAGAGACAAAGGCAAGCAAAGACAGACACACACACATACACACAGACAGAGACAAGCAGAGAGAGATGCACATACACTCAGACAGAGACAAGCAGAGGGAGAGACACACACACATACACAGACAGAGATAAGCAGAGAGCGACGCACATACACAAACACAGAGACTCAGATAGGCAGAGAGAGACACACACACACATATACAGACAGAGATTCAGATAGGCAGAGAGAGACACACATAAACACACAGAGACTCAGAAAGGCAGAGAGAGAGACACACACACACACACATACACACAGAGATTCAGACAGGCAGGGAGAGAGAGACAAATACAAATACAAATATGCATAGACAAATACTCTGATAGGCAGAGACAGGGACACACAAAAACACACAGACAGAGACAAGCAGAGAGAGACATACACATACACACAGACAGAGTCAAGCTGAGAGAGAGACATACACATACACACAAACAGAGACAAACAGAGAGAGACACACACACATAAACACAGACAGAGACAAGCAGAGAGACACAAACACAGATCCACAAAGAGACAAAGAAAAGCAGAGAGAGACACACACACATAGACACACAGAGACTCAGATAGGCAGAGAGAGAGACACACACATACATAAACACAGAGACTCTGATAGGCAGAGAGAGACACACACATACACACGGAGACACAGACAAGCAGAGAGGGAGACAAACATATACACACAGAAACTCAGATAGCCAGAGAGAGACACACATACACACAGAGACTCAGATAGGCAGAGAGAGAGAGACACACACATACATACAGAGACTCAGATAGGCGGAAAGAGAGAGACACACAGAGACACAGACAAGCAGAGAGAGACACACAAACAGAAACACAGAGACTCAGATAGGCAGAGAGAGACACAAACACACACAGAGACTCAGATAGGCAGAGAGAGACATACACACATATACTCACAGAGACTAAGATCGGCAGAGAGAGAGAGAGAGAGAGACACACACACAGAGACTCAGATAGGCAGAGAGAGACACACACACACATATACACACAGGGACTCAGATAGGCAGAGAGAGACACAAACACACACAGAGACTCAGATAGGCAGTGAGAGACACACACACACATATACACAGAGACTCAGATGGCCAGAGAGAGACACACACACATATACACACACAAACTCAGCTAGGCAGAGAAAGACACACACATACACAAAGAGACTCAGATCGGCAGAGAGAGGCACACACATAAACAAACAGAGAGTAAGATAGGCAGAGAGAGAGACACAAATACACACAGAGACTCAGATCGGTAGAGAGAGAGAGGCAAACACATACACACAGAGACTGAGATAGGTGGAGAGAGACGCACACACATTCACACAGAGACTCAGATAGGCAGAGAGAGAGAGAGAGATACAAATATACACATAGACTCAGATAGGCAGAGAGAGACAGACACACACATAAACACAGAGACTCAGACAGGCAGTGAGAGAGAGATAGACACACACAGAGACTCAGATAGGCAGAGAGAGACAGACACACACACACACACACAGACTCAGATCGGCACAGAGAGAGACAGACACATACACACGGAGAGTCAGATAGGCAGAGCGAGAGACACCCACACAAACAATAACTCAGATAGGCAGAGAGAGAGAGACACACACACAGAGACTCAGATAGGCAGAGAGAGACACACACATACACACAGAGACTCAGATAGGCAGACAGAGAGACATACACATACACACATAGACTCAGATAGGCAGAGAGAGAGACAGACACATATCCACACAAAGACTCAGATGGGCAGAAAGAGAGACATTCACACACACAGACTCAGATAGGCAGAGAGAGAGAAACACACATACACACAGAGACTCAGAGAGAGAGAGACACCACATACACACAGACACTCAGATAGGCAGTGAGAGAGACACACACAGAAACACAGAGACTCAGATGGCCAGAGAGAGACACACACACATCTACACATACAGACTCTGTATGGCCAGAGTGAGGGCATGGCTGATCTGGTCTAGTGGAGGGAACTAGTGCCTGGAGTCGGAGGAGGTAGTGGAGGTCCTAAATGAATACTTTGCTTCAGTATTCACTAGTGAGAGGAACCTGGTCGTTTGTGAGGACAGCGTGAAACAGGCTGATATGCTCGTACAGGTTGAGGTTAAGAGGGAGGATGTGCTGGAAATTTTGAATGGTATGAGGACAGATAAGTCCCCGGGCCAGACGGGATATACCCAAGGATATTACGGGAAGCGAGGGAAGAGATTGCTGCGCCTTTGGCGATGATCATTGCGCCTTCACTGTCCACTGGAGTAGTACCGGATGATTGGAGGGTGGCAAATGTTGTTCCCTTGTTCAAGAAAGGGAATAGGGATAACCCTGCGAATTATAGACCAGTCAGTCTTCCGCCGGTAGTGGGAAAATTATTGGAGAGTATTCTGAGAGACAGGATTTATGATCACTTGTAAAAACATGGTTTGATTAAAGACAGTCAGCATGGCTTTGTGAGGGGCAGGTCATGCCTCACAAGCCTTATTGAATTCTTTGAAGATGTTACAAAACACATTGATGAAGGAAGAGCAGTGGATGTGGTGCATATGAATTTTAGCAATGCATTTGATAAGGTTCGCCATGGTAGTCTCATTCAGAAAGTAAGGAGGCATGGAATATAGGGAAAGTTGGCTGTCTGGATACAAAATTGGCTGGCCCATGGAATACAGAGGGTGGTAGTAGATGGAAAGTATTCAGCATGGAGCTCGGTGACCAGTGGTGTTGCACAAGGATCTGTTCTGGGACCTCTGCTCTTTATGATTTTTATAAATTTCTTGGATGAGGAAGTGGAAGGCTGGGTTAGCAAGTTTGCCAATGACATGAAGGTTTCTGGAGTTGTGGTAGTGTGGAAGGCTGTTGCAGGTTGCAACGGGACATTGACAGGATGCAGAGCTGGGCTGAGAAGTGGCAGATGGAGTTCAACCTGAAAAAGTGTGAAGTGATTAATTTTGGAAGGTCGAATTAGAATGCGGAATACAGGCTTAAAGACAGGATTCTTGGTAGTGTGGAGGAACAGAGTGATCTTGGGGTCCATGTCCATAGATCGCTCAAAGTTGCCACCCAAGTTGATAGGGTTGTTAAGAAGGTGTATGGTGTGTTGGCTTTCATTAACAGGGGGATTGAGCTTAAGAGCCGTGAGGTTATGCTGCAGCTCTATAAGGCCCTGGTTCGACCACACTTGGAATATTGTGTTCAGTTCTGGTCGCCTCATTATGGGAAGGATGTTGAAGCTTTCGAGAAGGTGCAGAGGAGATTTGCCAGGATGCTGCCTGGACTGGAGGGCATGTCCTACGAAGAAAGATAGAGGGAGCTAGGACTTTTCTCATTGGAGCGAAGAAGGATGAGAGGTGACTTGATAGAGGGGTACAAGATGATGAGAGGCATAGTTAGAGTGGATAGTCAGAGACTTTTTCCCAGGGTGGAAAGGGCTATCACCAGGGGGCATAATTTTAAGGTGATTGGAGGAAGGTTTCGGGGAGATGTCAGAGGTAGGTTCTTTACACAGAGAGTGGTGGGTGCGTGGAATGCGCTGCCAGGGGTGGAAGTAGAAGTAGATACATTAAGGGCATTTAAGCGACTCTTGGATAGGTACATGGATGATAGTAGAATAAAGGGTAGGTAGTTAGTTTGAGCTGAGAGTAGGTTAAAGGTTCGGCACGACATCGTGGGCCGAAGGGCCTGTACTGTGCTGCACTGTTCGATGTTCTATGTTCTATGTTAGTATAGATTAGGGTTAGGGTTAGTGTAATTAGGGTTAGGGTTGGTAGACATTAGGGGTAGTGCACATTCTTGTTCAGGGATCGTATACATTAGGGTTATGGTTAGTCTAGATTAGGGTTAGTTTTGATATACATTGGGGTTCAGGGACAGTATACTTTAAGGTTATGGTCAGTATACATTATGGTTCAGGGTTTGTATTCATTAGGGTTCAGGGTCAGTATACATTAGATTTAGGGTCAGTATACATTATGGTTCAGTGTTTGTATACATCAGGGTTAGGGTGACTGTACTTTAGGCTTAGGGTCAATATACATGATGGTTCAGCTTTAGTATACATTAGGGTTCAGGGTCAGTATACATTAGGGTTCAGGGTTAGTATACATTCGGCTTCAGGGTCAGGATACAGTAGGGTTCAGGGTCAGTATACATTCGGGTTCAGGGTATAGTACACATTAAGTTTAGGATCGGTAGACATTAGGGTTAGGGTTGGTATACATTAGGGTTCAAGGTCAGTATACATTATGTTTCAGGGTTGGTATACATTAGGGTCAGTATACATTAGGGTTAGGGTTGGTATACATTAGGGTTAGGGTAATTATACATTATGGTTCAGGGTGAGTATACATTATGGTTCAGGGTTAGTATACATTACTGTTAGGGTTGGTATCCATTAGGGTTAGTGTACATTTGGGTTCATGGTTACTGTACATTAGGGTTAGGCTTATTATACATTTTGGTTAGGGTCAGTATACATTGAGATAGAGAGAGAGAGAGACATGAGAGAGTGAGAGAGACATGAGAGAGAGACATGAGAGGGAGAGAGAGAGACATGAGAGAGAGAGCGACATGAGAGATGAGAGAAAGAGACATGAGAGAAGAGAAAGAGACATGAGAGAGAGAGAGAGAGAGAGACATGAGAGAGAGAGAGACAGACATGAGAGAGAGAGCGACATGAGAGATGAGAGAAAGAGACATGAGAGAAGAGAAAGAGACATGAGAGAGAGAGAGAGAGAGAGACATGAGCGAGATGCATGAGAGGGAGAGAGAGAGAGAGAGAGAGAGACATGAAAGTGAGAGAGAGAGACATGAACGAGAGAGACATGAGAGAGAGAGAGACATGAGAGAGAGAGAGAGAGATAGATGAGAGAGAGAGACATGAGAGAGAGAGACATGAAAGAGAGAGAGAGACATGAAAGAGAGAGATAGACGTGAGAGAGAGAAACGTGAGAGAGAGAAATGAGAGACATGAGAGAGACATGAAAGAGAGAGAGAGAGACATGAGAGAGAGAGACATGAGAGAGAGAGAGAGACATGAAAGAGAGTGAGATGAGAGAGAGAGGCATGAGAGAGAGAGAGAAACCTGAGGGAGAGAGCGAGACATGAGAGGGAGAGGTAGACAGCCATATGAGAGAAAGAGACGAGAGGGAGGGAGAGAGAGAGACAGACAGAGACAGAGAAGGGGAGAGAGACAGAGTGTAGGGTAAGGATTTGAAAGTGTTAACGTCTGGGACAGTGTGAGTAAAACTAAAACAAGTGCGGTGCCCAGAACGGGACACAATTCTCCAGCTGAGGTCGAACGAGTGTCTTACACAAGTTCAACATAACTTCCTTGCTCTTGTACTCTATGCCCCTATTAATAAAGCCCAGGATACTGTATGCTTTATTAACATACTGTCTCAACTCTCTCAACCGGTCCTGCCATCTTTAATGACTTATGCACATATATACCCAGGTCCATCTGCTCCTGCACCCCTTTCGAATTGTACACTTTATTTTATATTGTCTCTCCATGTTCTTCCTACGAAAATGAATCACTTCACATTTCTCTGTATTGACCTTCATCTGCCACCTGCCTGCCCATTTCACCAACTTGTCTATGTACTTTTGAAATTCTACACTATCCTCCTCACAGTTCACAATGCTTCCAAGTTTCATATCACTGCAAGTTTTGAAATTGTGCCCTGTGCACCAAGGTCTCGGTCATTAATATATATTAGGAAAAGCAAGGGTCCCAACACTGATCCCTGGGGAACTCCACTACAAACCTTCCTCCAGCCCGAACAACATCCATTAACCACTACTCTTTGTTTTTTGTCACTCAACGAAATTCATATCCATGTCCCTTTTTATTCCATGAGAATCAAGTTTACTCACATGTCTGTTGTGTGGCACAGTATCAAACGCCTTTTGAACGTTCATGTTCTGAAAATCCAAATATACCTTCTTCGTTGGCCTCCTTGTCTCGAGAGACAATGGGTCAGCGCCTGAAGATGGTCAGTGGTTTGTGAAGCAGCGCCTGGAGTGGCTATAATGGCTAATTCTAGAGTGACAGACTCTTCCACATCTATTGGCTCTCCCTGATCTATTCATCTTGTTATCGCTTCAAAAAACTCCACCAGGATTGTCAAACATGATTTCCCTTTTACAAAAAAAACTAGAGGTACTAGAGAACCAAGGCTCAAGCGAGAATGAGGAACAGAAAGAAATTGCCATCAGTAAAAATGTTGTACTGGAGAAATTAACCGGCTTGAAAGTTGATTAAATCCCCTGGACCTGATGATCTACATTCCCAGAGTGTTGAAAGAGGTGGCTGTAGAGATAGTGGATGCATTGGTGGTCATCTTCCAAAATTCTATAGATATTGGAGAAGTTCCTAAAGATTGGAAGTAGCAAATGTAACCCCACTGTTTAAGAAAGTAGGAAGAGAGAAAGTGGGGTACTACAGACCTGTTACTCTGATATTAGTTACAGAGAAAATGTTAGAATCTGTAATAAAGCATGTGATAACTGCATACTTAGAACATAATGGTAGGATTGGGCAGAGTCAACATGGATTTCCACCAACCCCAATAAACTTTCACCCCCTTACTTATCAAGAATCTATCTACTTCTGCCTTAAAAATATTCAAAGACTCTGCTTCCACTGCCTTTTGAGGAAGAGAATTCCAAAGATTCCCAACCCTCTGAGAGAAGAAAAATTCTCCTCATCCCTATCTTAAATGGACCACCCCTTATTTTTAAACAGTGACACCTCGTTCGAGATTCTCCCACAAGGGGAAACATCCTTTCCACATCCACCCTGTCAAGACCCCTCAGAATCTTATATATTTCAATCAAATCGCCTCTTACTCTTCTAAACTCCAGCAGATACAAGCCTAGTCTGTCCAATCTTTCCTCATAAGACAGACCGCCCATTCCAGATATTAGTCTAGTAAACCTTCTCTGAACAGCTTCCAACGTATTTACATCCTTCCTTAAATAAGGAGACCAGTACTGTACACAGTACTCCAGATGTGGTCTCACTAATGCCCTGGATAGCTGAAGCATAACCTCCCTACTTTTGCATTTAATTCCCCTCACAATAAACGAAAACATTCTGTTAGCTTTCCTAATTACGTGCTGTACCAGCATATTAACCTTTTGTGATTCATGCACTAGGACACCCAGATCCCTCTGCATCTCAGAGCTCTGCAATCTCTCACCATTTACATAATATGCTTCTTTTTTATTCTTCCTGCCAAAATGGACAACCTTGCATTTTCCCACATTGGACTCCATCTGCCAGAAGTGAATATGGGCCCATTGCTGTCTTTGCTAATCTTTTCCCTTTTTGCATACCTATGGAAGTTTTTCAGTCTGTTCCTGTGCTCCTCGCTGGTTTACTTTCATATTATATTTTCTCTTTCTTTTTCAGTTTCTTGGTCCTCCTCTGCTGAATTCCAAAAACACTCACAATCCTCATGCTTACTACGTTTTTTTGGCAACTTTAGAAGCTTCTTCCTTTGATTTAATACTATCTTTAATTTCTCTTGTTCGTCATGGATGAATCATTTCTCCTGCTGGGTTTTTGTGCCTCAAAGGACTGTACATTTGTTGAAAGCCATGCATTAATTCTTTAAATGCTAACCACTTCCTGTCTGCAGTAATACCTTTTTAATGTAGTTTCCCAATTTACTCTAAGACCTTAGTTTTGGATTGAACTACATCACTTTCAAACATAATGTAAAATTCTATAATATTATGGTCACTCTTTCCGAAAGGCTCCTTGACAACAAGATTAATAATCAACCCTTTTCTCTTTGCACAATACTAGATCTAAAATAGCTCGTTCTCTAATTGGTTCCTATATATACAATTTTACTGTTCTAGAAAACCAGCACATATACATAGGAAAGCTAGAGGAAGAGAGTAGAGAGGGAGAGACCAGGACCGAGAGTGAGACAGAGGAAGAGAAGGAAAGAGGGAGAGAGTAGAGATGAAGAGTGAGACAGAGAGAGAGTAGAGAGGCAGAGACAAGGAGAGGAAGCAGGAGAGAGAGAGGGCGCGAGGGTGAAAGAGAAAGGAGGCTGAAGAGTAGAGGGCGAAACAGGAAAAGGGTATTGAGGGCAAAGGAGGGAGAGAAGGTCGGTGAGAGGGTAAAATGGAGAGCTGAGGAGCAAGTGTGAGACAGGGAGAGGGAGAGAGAGAGCGAGTGGGAGAAGAGGAGAGTGGGAGAGAGAGGGGGCAACAGAGTGAGAGGGAGGGAGAGAAGAAGAGTGGGAGTGAGGGGGGTAGGGTGAGGGGGAGGGTGGTGAGGCAGAGAGCGAGCAAATGAATATGATTTCTTTTCACCTCCAATGTATCCTCCAGCAGTTTTAACCGGGCTGCGAATTATCCCATTCTCCTGCTGTTAAACAGAGATAGAATTGAAAGTGTATGACCGTGAATAGAGAACGCAATGATAATTCCTCCTTGCCAGGCCAGGAGCAGCTTCACCTGTCAGCTCTGTACTGTGAGTGTCCACTGGATTTTGCACTGTGGAAAGCTGCACCACGACTGAGCCCTGATTGCAACCGCACTCACAAATGTCACCAACAGGGATCTCTGCACCGTCATCCAGCACAGGAGCCACAACACAATCCAACCCGAGGTGTATTGAGGACCAATATATCCTGCCTACCCCTCCCATACACACTCCCACCCCGACCAGGGGCTGGGACCTGGGGCCCTACTGTGCTTGTGCGTGGTTCTCAGTACCACAATGGGGGTTGGGAACCTGGGATCTTGTGTCTCTCCGTGCGGCTCATCCCACACTTGGTGTTGGGAATGGGGAGATGTGTGATCTTGCTGTGCCTGTGTTTGGAGCTCAGTACCGTATTGGAGTGGTCTGGAACCTGGGACCTTTCTGTGCCTGTGTTTGGGGCTCAGTACCACACTGGGGAGGGCTTTGCTGGGACCTGTGATCTTTCTGTGCCTGTATGTGGGGCTCAGTATCACATTGGGGGAAGGACCTGGGATCTTGCTGTACCTGTGTGGGGCTCAGTAACACACTGTGGGGAGGGACCTGGTTTCTTGCTGTGCCTCTGTGTGAGGGGCTCAGTGTCACAGGCCTAGGATAAGTGATCTTGCTGTGCTTGTGTTTGGGACTGAGGACCACACCAGGCCTTGGGACATGGGATCTTGCTGTGCCTGTGCTTGGGTCTCAGAACCACACTTGAGCCTATAACATGGGATCTTGCTGTGCCTGTATTTGGGTCTCGGGATCACACTGGGAGGGAGGGACCTGGGATCTTGCTGTGCTTGTGTGTGGGTCAAATGGCCACACTGGGAGGGAGGGACCCAGGATTTTCCTGGGCCTGAGTTTGGGTCTGAGGAGCACAGTGGGCCCTGAGACATGGGATCTTGCTGTGCCTGTGCTTGTGTCTCAGTACAGCACTGGGCCCTGAGACATGGGATCTTGCTGTGCCTGTATTTGGGTCTCAGGACCACACTGTGGCCTGAAACATGGGATCTTGCTGTGCCTGTATTTGGGTCTCGGGACCATACTGGGAGGGAGGGACAAGGGATCTTGCTGTGTTTGTGTGTGGGTCTCAGAACTACTCTGGGAGGGAGGGACCCGGGATCTTGCTGTGCCTGTGTTTGGGTCTCAGTAGCACACCGGGGCCTGGGACATGGGATCTTGCTGTGCCTGTGTTTGGGTCTCAGGACCATACTGTGCCCGGAAATCTTGCTGTGCCTGTGTTTGGGTCTCAGGACCACACGGTGGCCTGGAACATGGGATCTTTCTGTGCCTGTGTTTGTGTCTCAGGACCACACTGGGGCCTGGAACATGGGATCTTTCTGTGCCTGCGTTTGGGTCTCAGGACCACACTGAGCCCTGGGATCTTTCTCTGCCTCCGTTCGGGTCTCAGGACCACACTGGACCCTGGGATCATGCTGTTGCTGTGTGTGGGTCTCATACCACCCTGGGACCTGGGATCTTGCTGTGCCTGTGTTTGGATCTCAGGACCACACAGAGTCCTGGGACACGGGATCTTGCTGAGCCTGTGTGTGGAAATCAGGACCACATTGGGAGGGAGGGACCTGGGATCTTGCAGTGCCTGTGTTTTGGTCTCAGTACCACCCAGGGACCTGGGATCTTGCTGTGCCTGTGTTTGGATCTCAGGACTACACAGAGACCTGGGACACTGGATATTGCTGAGCCTGTGTGTGGAAATCAGGACCACATTGGGAGGGAGGGACCTGGGACCTTGCTGTGCCTGTGCTTAGATCTCAGGACCACACAGAGCCCTGGGACATGGGATCTTGCTCTGCCTGTGTGTGGAGATCAGGAGCACATTGAGATGGAGGGACCTGGGATCTTGCTGTGCCTGTGTTTGGATCTCAGGAACACACTGGGCCCTGGGAAATGGGATCTTGTTGTGCCCGTGTTTGGATCTCAGGAACCCACTGGACCCTGGAAGCTGGGATCTTGCTGTGCCTGTGTTTGGATCTCAGGACCACACAGAGTCCTGGGTCACGGGATCTTGCTCTGCCTGTGTGTGGAGATCAGGACCACATTGGGAGGGAGGGACCTGGGATCTTGCTGTGCCTGTGTTTGGATCTCAGGACCCACTTAGCCCTGTGAAACGTGATCTTGTTGTGCCCGTGTATGGATCTCAGGAACCCACTGGATCCTGGGAGCTGGGATCTTGCTGTGCCCGTGTTTGGCTCTCGGGACCACTCAGGGCCCTGGGACATGGGATCTTGCTGTGCCTGTGTTTGGCTCTCGGGACCACACTGGGCCCTGGGACTTGGGATCTTGCTGTCCCTGCGTTTTGACCACACTGGGCCCTGGGACATGGGATCTTGCTGTGCCTGTGTTTGGGTCTGGGAGTCACAGTGGGCCCTGGGACATTGGATCTTGCTCTGCCTGTGTGTGGAGATCAGGACCACATTGGGAGGGAGGGTCCTGGGATCTTGCTGTGCCTGTGTTTGGATCTCAGGAACCCACTTGGCCCTGGGAAATGTGATCTTGTTGTGCCCGTGTTTGGATCTCAGGAACCCACTTGACCCTGGGAGCTGGGAACTTGCTGTGCTCGTGTTGGCTCTCAGGACCACAGTGGGCCCTGGGAGCTGGGATCTTGCTGTGCCTGTATTTGGGTCTCAGGACCACACTGTGGCCTGAAACATGGGATCTTGCTGTGCCTGTATTTGGGTCTCGGGACCATACTGGGAGGGAGGGACCAGGGATCTTTCTGTGTTTGTGTGTGGGTCTCAGAACCACTCTGGGAGGTAGGGACCCGGTATCATGCTGTGCCTGTGTTTGGGTCTCAGTAGCACACCGGGGCCTGGGACATGGGATCTTGCTGTGCCTGTGTTTGGGTCACAGGACCATACTGGGCCCGGGGATATTGCTGTGCATGTTTTTGGGTCTCAGGGCCACACTGTGGCCTGGAACATGGGATCCTTCTGTGCCTGTGTTTGGGTCTCAATAGCACACTGGGGCCTGGAACATGGGATCTTTCTGTGCCTGCGTTTGGGTCTCAGGACCACACTGAGCCCTGGGATCTTTCTCTGCCTCCGTTTGGGTCTCAGGACCACACTGGGCCCTGGGATCATGCTGTTGCTGTGTGTGGGTCTCATACCACCCTGGAACCTGGGATCTTGCTGTGCCCGTGTTTGGATCTCAGGACCACACAGAGTCCTGGGACACGGGATCTTGCTGAGCATGTGTGTGGAAATCAGGACCACATTGGGAGGGAGGGACCTGGGATCTTGCAGTGCTTGTGTTTTGGTCTCAGTACCACCCTGGGAACTGGGATCTTGCTGTGCCTGTGTTTGGATCTCAGTACCACAATGGGGGTTGGGAACCTGGGATCTTGTGTCTCTCGTGGGGCTCAGTCCCACACTTGGTGTTGGGAATGGGGAGATGTGTGATCTTGCTGTGCCTGTGTTTGGAGCTCAGTACCGTATTGGAGTGGTCTGGAACCTGGGACCTTTCTGTGCCTGTGTTTGGGGCTCAGTACCACACTGGGGAGGGGTTTGCTGGGACCTGTGATCTTTCTGTGCCTGTGTGTGGGGCTCAGTATCACATTGGGGGGAAGGACCTGGGATCTTGCTGTACCTGTGTGGGGCTCAGTAACACACTGTGGGGAGGGACCTGGTTTCTTGCTGTGCCTCTGTGTGAGGGGCTCAGTGTCACATTGGGGCCTAGGATATGTGATCTTGCTGTGCTTGTGTTTGGGACTGAGGACCACACTAGGCCTTGGGACATGGGATCTTGCTGTGCCTGTGCTTGGGACTCAGAACCACACTTGAGCCTATAACATGGGATCTTGCTGTGCCTGTATTTGGGTCTCGGGATCACACTGGGAGGGAGGGACCTGGGATCTTGCTGTGCTTGTGTGTGGGTCAAATGGCCACACTGGGAGGGAGGGACCCAGGATTTTCCTGGGCCTGAGTTTGGGTCTGAGGAGCACAGTGGGCCGTGGGACATGGGATCTTGCTGTGCCTGTGCTTGTGTCTCAGTACAGCACTGGGCCCTGAGACATGGGATCTTGCTGTGCCTGTATTTGGGTCTCAGGACCACACTGTGGCCTGAAACATGGGATCTTGCTGTGCCTGTATTTGGGTCTCGGGACCATACTGGGAGGGAGGGACAAGAGATCTTGCTGTGTTTGTGTGTGGGTCTCAGAACTACTCTGGGAGGGAGGGACCCGGGATCTTGCTGTGCCTGTGTTTGGGTCTCAGTAGCACACCGGGGCCTGGGACATGGGATCTTGCTGTGCCTGTGTTTGGGTCACAGGACCAGACTGGGCCCGGAAATCTTGCTGTGCCTGTTTGGGTCTCAGGACCACACGGTGGATTGGAACATGGGATCTTTCTGTGCCTGTGTTTGTGTCTCAGGACCACACTGGGGCCTGGAACATGGGATCTTTCTGTGCCTGCGTTTGGGTCTCAGGACCACACTGAGCCCTGGGATCTTTCTCTGCCTCCGTTCGGGTCTCAGGACCACACTGGACCCTGGGATCATGCTGTTGCTGTGTGTGGGTCTCATACCACCCTGGGACCTGGGATCTTGCTGTGCCTGTGTTTGGATCTCAGGACCACACAGAGTCCTGGGACACGGGATCTTGCTGAGCCTGTGTGTGGAAATCAGGACCACATTGGGAGGGAGGGACCTGGGATCTTGCTGTGCCTGTGTTTAGATCTCAGGACGACACAGAGCCCTGGGACATGGCATCTTGCTCTGCCTGTGTGTGGCGATCAGGACCACATTGGGAGGGAGGGACCTGGGATCTTGCTGTGCCTGTGTTTGGATCTCAGGAACCCACTTGGCCCTGGGAAACGTGATCTTGTTGTGCCCGTGTTTGGATCTCAGGAACCCACTGGACCCTGGAAGCTGGGATCTTGCTGTGCCCGTGTTTGGCTCTCGGGACCACTCAGGGCCCTGGGACATGGGATCTTGCTGTGCCTGTGTTTGGCTTTCGGGACCACACTGAGCCCTGGGACTTGGGATCTTGCTGTCCCTGATTTTGGACCACACTGGGCCCTGGGACATGGGATCTTGCTGTGCCTGTGTTTAGATCTCAGGACCACACAGAGCCCTGGGACATGGGATCTTGCTCTGCCTGTGTGTGGAGATCAGGACCACATTGGGAGGGAGGGACCTGGGATCTTGCTGTGCCTGTGTTTGGATCTCAGGAACCCACTTGACCCTGGGAAATGTGATCTTGTTGTGCCCGTGTTTGGATCTCAGGAACCCACAGGACATGGGAGCTGGGATCTTGCTGTGCTTGTGTTGGCTCTCAGGGCCACAGTAGGCCCTGGGAGCTGGGATCTTGCTGTGCCTGTATTTGGGTCTCAGGACCACACTGTGGCCTGGAACATGGGATCTTGCTGTGCCTGTATTTGGGTCTCGGGACCATACTGGGAGGGAGGGACCAGGGATATTTCTGTGCCTGTGTTTGGGTCTCAGTAGCACACCGGGGCCTGGGACATGGGATCTTGCTGTGCCTGTGTTTGGGCCACAGGACCATACTGGGCCCGGGGATCTTGCTGTGCCTGTTTTTGGGTCTCGGGGCCACACTGTAGCCTGGAACATGGGAACTTTCTGTGCCTGTGTTTGGGTCTCAGGACCACACTGAGGCCTGGAACATGGGATCTTTCTGTGCCTGCGTTTGGGTCTCAGGACCACACTGAGCCCTGGGATCTTTCTCTGCCTCCGTTTGGGTCTCAGGACCACACTGGGCCCTGGGATCATGCTGTTGCTGTGTGTGGGTCTCATACCACCATGGAACCTGGGATCTTGCTGTGCCTGTGTTTGGATCTCAGGACCACACAGAATCCTGGGACACGGGATCTTGCTGAGCATGTGTGTGGAAATCAGGACCACATTGGGAGGGAGGGACCTGGGATCTTGCAGTGCCTGTGTTTTGGTCTCAGTACCACCCTGGGAACTGGGATCTTGCTGTGCCTGTGTTTGGATCTCAGGACCACACAGAGTCATGGGACACTGGATCTTGCTGAGCCTGAGTGTGGAAATCAGGACCACATTGGGAGGGAGGGACCTGGGATCTTGCTGTGCCTGTGTTTAGATCTCAGGACCACACAGAGACCTGGGACATGGGATCTTGCTCTGCCTGTGTGTGGAGATCAGGTCCACATTGGGAGGGAGGGACCTGGGATCTTGCTGTGCCCGTGTTTGGATCTCTGGAACCCACTGGACACTGGGAGCTGGGATCTTGCTGTGCCCGTGTTTGGCTCTCGGGAACACAGTGGGCCATGGGAGCTGGGATCTTGCTGTGCTCATGTTTGGCTCTCAGGGCCACAGTGGGCCCTGGGACTTGGGATCTTGCTGTGCCTGTGTTTGGCTCTCAGGACCACAGTGTGCCATGGGAGCTGGGATCTTGCTGTGCCTGTGTTTGGATCTCAGGACCACACAGAGTCCTGGGGCACGGAATCTTGCTCTTCCTGTGTCTGGAGATCAGAACCACATTGGGAGGGAGGGACCTGGGATCTTGCTGTGCCTGTGTTTGGATCTCAGGAACGCACTGGGCCCTGGCAAATGTGATCTTGTTGTGCCCGTGTTTGGATCTCAGGAACCCACTGGACCCAGGGAGCTGGGATCTTGCTGTGCCCGTGTTTGGCTCTCATGACCACTCAGGGCCCTGGGACATGGGATCTTGCTGTGCCTGTGTTTGGCTCTCGGGACAACACTGGGCCTAGGATCTTGCTGTCCCTGCATTTGGACCACACTGGGCCCTGGGACATGGGATCTTGCTGTGCCTGTGTTTGGGTCTGGGAGTCACAGTGGGCCCTCGGACATGGAATCTTGCTGTGCCTGTGTTTGGGTCTGGGAGACACAGTGGGCCCTGGAACATGGGATCTTGCTGTGCCTGTGTTTGGCTCTCGGGACCACAGTGGGCCCTGGGACATGGGTTCTTGCTGTGCCTGTGTTTGGCTTTCGGGACCACACTGGGCCTTTGGACAGAATAATCCAGGTTCTGAGAGGTGGAACAGGCTTGGTGGGGCCTTTTTGAGATGTTGGTCTCCACCCAAAATTATTCTCCAGGCCAGGAAACTCGCCTCAGCCGCATTCTCGGTCAAACTCTTCACTGACAATTGGAGTGATGTTCCAAACACTCGGAAATCATCCAGCATCATCTGTCAAAA
Organism: Heterodontus francisci; assembly: GCF_036365525.1. NCBI lineage: Eukaryota > Metazoa > Chordata > Chondrichthyes > Heterodontiformes > Heterodontidae > Heterodontus > Heterodontus francisci. The sequence goes on from NC_090398.1 coordinate 34,129,236, forward strand.
TCAATTAAGAGTACATCAGTTGTGCGAGGGGCAGGAGTCCCACAGTTTGGGGATGGGAGGAGTCCCACAATCACTTGTATTTATATATTTATTTTATTGTATTTACATAGCATCGTTAACATCCCAAGCTGCTTTGCATCAAACAAGATTCAACACTTAATGAGATCTTAAGGATCGGAGAGCAAAGGCTTGGTGAAAGAGGGAGGTTTTATGGAGGAGCGAGAGTGAGAGAGAGAGGCGGAGAGGTTTAGGGAGGGATTTCCAGAGCTCAGGGCCCAGGCAGCTGAAGGCAGGGCCGCCAATGGTGGAGCGATGGGTATCGGGGGATGTTCAAGAGGCTGGAATTGGAGGAGTGCAGAGATCTCGGAAGGTTGTCGGGGATGGAGGAGGTTATAGAGGTAGGGAGGGCTGAAGTAGGTGGAGGAAGTTACAGAGATAGGGAGGGTTGTCGGGACTGGGGGAGGTTACAGAGATAGGAAGGGTTGTAGCGTCTGGAGGTGGTAACAGAGATAGGGAGGGTTGGACTGTCTTGAGAGGGTTACAGAGATTGGGAGAGCTGTCGGGTCTGGAGGAGCTTTCAGAGATAGGGAGGGTTGTAGGGTCTGGAGGAACTTACAGAGATAGGGATGGTTGTAGGATCTGGAGGCGGTTACAGAGATAGGGAGGGTTGTAGGGTCTGGTGGAGGTTACAGAGATAGGGAGGGTTGTAGGGACTGGCGGAGGTTACAGTGACAGGGAGTGTTGTAGAGGCTGGAGGAGGTTACAGAGATAGGGAGGGTTGTCGGGTCTGGAGGTGGTTACAGATATTGGGAGGATTGGCGGGCTTGGAGGAGCTTACAGAGATCGGGAAGGTTTTAGGGGTGGAGGAGGTGACAGAGATGGGCAGGATTGGAGGGGTTAAGGAGTTTACAGAGATCGGGAGGGTTGTAGGGGTGGAGGAGGTTACAGAGATCGCGAGGGTTGTAGGGGTGGAGGAGGTTACAGAGATAGGGAAGCCTGTAGGGGTGGAAGAGGTTACAGAGATAGGGAGGTTTGCAGGAGTGGAGGAGTTTGCAGAGATAGGGAGGGTTGTAGAGGTGAAGGAGGTTACAGAGATAGGGAAGGCTGTAGGGGTGGAGGAGGTTGCAGAGATAGTGAGGGTTGTTGGGTCGGGAGGCGGTTACAGAGATAGGGAGGGTTGTAGGGGCTGGAGGAGGTTACAGAGATAGGGAGGGTTGTCGGACTGGAGGAGGTTACAGAGATAGGGAGGGTTGTAGGGGCTGGAGGAGGTTACAGAGATAGGGAAGGTTGCAGGGCTGGAGAAGATTACAGAGATAGGGAGGGTTGTAGGGCTGGAGGAGGTTACAGAGAAAGGGAGGGTTGTAGGGGCTGGAAGAGGTTACAGAGATAGGGAAGGTTGGCGGGGTGGAGAAGGATACAGAGATAGGGAGGGTTGTAGGGCTGCAGAAGGATACAGAGATAGGGTGTGTTGACGGGACTGAAGCAGGTGACAGAGATATGGAGGGTTGTAGGGGCTGCAGGAGGTTAAAGAGAAAGGGAGGGTTGTCGGGTTGGAGGAGGTTACAGAGATAGTGAGGTTTGCAGAAGTGGAGGATGTTACAGAGATAGGGAGGGCTGTAGAGGTGGAGGAGGTTTAAGAGATAGGGAGGGTTCTCGGGGTGGAGGACGTTCCACAGACAGGGAATTTTGTCGGGGTGGAGGGGACTACAGAGATAGGGAAGGCTGTAGGGGTGGAGCAGGTTACAGAGATAGTGAGGGTTGTCGGGGCTGGAGGCGGTTACAGAGATAGGGAAGGTTGTAGGGGTGGAGGAGGTTACAGATATAGGGAAGGCTGTAGGCGTGGAGGAAGTTACAGCGATAGAGAGGGTTGTAGGGACTGGAGGAGGTTACAGAGATGGGGATGATTGTAGGGGTGGAGGAGGTCACAGAGATGGGGAAGGTTGTAGGTTCTGGAGGAGGTTACAGAGATAGGGAAGGCTTTAGAGGTGTAGGATATTACAGGATCGGGAGGTTTGTGGGGGCTGGAGGAGGTTACAGAGATAGGGAGTGTTGTCGGGGTGGAGGAGGTTACAGAGATAGGGAAGCCTGTAGGGGTGGAGGAGGTTACAGAGATAGGGAGGTTTGCAGGAGTGGAGGAGTTTACAGAGATAGGGAGGGTTGTAGAGGTGGAGGAGGTTGCAGAGATAGTGAGGGTTGTAGGGGCAGGAGGCGGTTGCAGAGATAGGGAGGGCTCTAGGGGTGGAGGACGTTCCACAGACAGGGAAGGTTGTCAGGGTGGAGTAGATTACAGAGATAGGGAAGGCTTTAGGGGTGGAGGATATTACAAGATCGGGAGGGATGTAGGGGCGGAGAAGGTTACAGAGATAGGGAGTGTTGTAGGGGCTGGAGGATGTTACAGAGATAGGGAAGGTTGTAGGGTTGGAGAACATTACAGAGATATGGAGGGTTGTAGGGCTGGAGGAGGTTACAGATATAGGGAGGATTGTAGGGGCTGGAAGAGGTTACAGAGATAGGGAAGGTTGTCAGGGTGGTGAAGGTTGCAGTGATAGGGAGGGTTGTAGGGCTGGAGATGGATACAGAGATAGGGTGTGTATAAGGGACTGAAGCAGGTTACAGAGATAGTGAGGTTTGCAGGAGTGGAGGAGGTTACAGAGATAGGGAGGGCTGCAGAGGTGGAGTAGGTTACAGAGATAGGGAAGGCTGTATGGGTGGAGGAGGTTGCAGAGATAGTGAGGGTTGTCGGGGCAGGAGGCGTTTACAGAGATAGGGAGGATTCTAGGGGTGGAGGACGTTCCACAGACAGGGAAGGTTGTCGGGGTGGAGGAGATTGCAGAGATAGGGAAGACTGTAGGGGTGGAGGAGGTTACAGAGATAGTGAGGGTTGCCGGGGCTGGAGGCGGTTGCAGAGATAGGGAAGATTGTAGGGGTGGAGGAGGTTACAGAGATAGGGAAGCCTGTAGGTGTGGAGGAGGTTACAGAGATACGGAGGGTTGCAGGGGTGGAGGAGGTTGCAGAGATAGGGAAGGCTTTAGGGGTGGAGGAGATTACAGGATCGGGAGGGATGTCGGGGCTGGAAGAGGTTACAGAGATAGGGAGGGTTACATGGTGGAGGAGGCTACAGAGATAGGGTGGGTTGCAGGGGTGGAGAAGGTTACAGAGATAGGGTGTGTTGTAGGGGTTGGAGGATGTTACAGAGATAGGGAAGGTTGTAGGGTTGGAGAAGGTTACAGAGATATGGAGGGTTGTAGGGCTGGAGGAGGTTACAGATATCGGGAGGTTTGTAGGGGCTGGAAGAGATTGCAGAGATAGGGAAGGTTGTCGGGGTGGAGAAGGTTACAGTGATAGGGAGGGTTGTCGGGCTGGAGAAGGATACAAAGATAGGGTGTGTACAAGGGACTGAAGCAGGTTACAGAGATAGGGAGGGTTGTAGGGGCTGCAGGAAGTTACAGAGATAGGGAGTGTAGTTGGGACTGGAGGAGGTTAGAGAGATAGGGAAGGTTGTAGGGTCTGGAGGAGGTTACAGAGATAGGGAGGGTTGTCGGGCTGGAGGAGGTTACAGAGATAGGGAGGGTTGTAGGGACTGGAGGAGGTTACAGAAATAGGGAAGGTTGTAGGGCTGGAGAACATTACAGAGATAGGGAGGGTTGTAGGGCTGGAGGAGGTTACAGAGAAAGGGAGGGTTGGAGGGGCTGGAAGAGGTTACAGAGATAGGGAATGTTGTCGGGGTGGAGAAGGTTACAGAGATAGGGAGGGTTGTAGGGCTGGAGAAGGATACAGAGATAAGGTGTGTTGTAGGGACTGAAGCAGGTTACAGAGATATGGAGGGTTGTTGGGGCTGCAGGAGGTGAAAGAGAAAGGGAGGGTTGTCGGGTTGGAGGAGGTTAAAGAGATAGTGAGGTTTGCAGAAGTGGGGGATGTGACAGAGATAGGGAGGGCTGTAGAGGTGGAGTAGGTTTAAGAGATAGGGAAGGCTGTAGGGGTGGAGGAGGTTGCAGAGATAGTGAGCCGTCCAAAGGCGCTTCACAAAAACCTAATGAGATACATATCGATGCTGGGCCAAAGAACATTTATTGTTAGAGGCTAGAGTAGTTGGAGAGGAGGAAAATAGTTGAAATAACTAAATTTGCATTGGGGATAATAATCTAAGGGTTAGTTGTACTCTGCAGGGTGATCCTGAAGCAATGAACCACAATTCATGATGATGCTGGAATAGTGAAAAGAGCTCTGCAATGCTTGATCCGGTTCAGCCAGATCTGTTCAGGGATGGTTGAACCAGTTGTGCACCACGATGTTTGCCTCGGTACAGCTGGCAATTGATAAAGTAAAGAAGGAAGCCAGATCAGAATGAACAATGCAGGTAAGAGAGAATGAGGATTTTACTGTGGTATAAACAACATGAATATTAGTGTGGGGGGGCTCACCATTAGTGTTACAGTCGTTATGCGAACACTAATGTTCGGATAAAGTCTCCAGCAATAACGGTAGCATAAAGTCATCTCCAGTAATGTTGTAATAGGGTCATCACCAGTAACGTTAGAGCCGGTTCATCACTGTGAGTGTAATTGTAAGGTCATCACCAGTAATGTTACTGTGGAGTAAAATGAGTAATCTTAGAATAACTTCACAACCAATAATGTTAGTGTGCAGTGTTCACCAGTAACATCAGAGTACGTTTACAATCAGGATAGTTCGAGTGGAGTTCACACCAGCAATGTTGGAGTGGGATCATCTCCATAATAACTTTAGCTCATCAGTAACTTTAGATTAGTTTTTGCAACCAACAATCCTTGAATCCACTCAGTACCAGCAATGCTAGGTTAGGGTCCTCACCAGTAATGTTTGAGTAGGGTCTCCGCCAATAATCTCCGAGCAAGATCACCATAAGGAATGTTAGTGAACGGTCACAACTGGTAAAGTTAGAGCAGTGGGCTCACCAACAATGTTACAGACGCTTTGTCACAAGTAAAGTTAGAGTTGTATCCGGATCAGTAATGCTAGCGTCGGATTTCCACAAACAAAGTTATAACAGAGTCGCCATCATGAACCTTTGAGTAGTGGCACCATCAGAATATTAGCGTCGGTTTTTTATCTGTAATGTTACCACAGGCAATGTTGCAGTAGGGTTTCCACTAGTAATGTTGGAGTAGTGTCACCGACAGCAATGTTAAAGTAGTTTCATGACAGTAATGTTTGAGTGGAGTTACCATCAATAATGTTGGAGTAGGATCACCAACATTAAAATCTGAGTAGGTTCAATGGCAGTAAAATTAGTGTAGAGTCACCATCAATTATAGTAGCGTAGCATTACCGGTATTAATATTGAAGCAGAGTCTCGGACAGTAAGGCAGTAACGTTACAGATGGATGTACAAATAGTTTTAGCATCTGATCATCATCAGTAAAGTTAGAGTAGCTTCACCACCAGTAATATTAGAGTAGTAGCTTCGTCAGTAAAATTCGAGGAGTATCATCACTAGTAAAGCTGGAGTAGGATCACCACCAGTATTGTTAAAGTATGTTCAGCACCATTAATATGATATTGAGGTAATCACCATTCATGGTAGCAGGTAATTATCACCAGCTTTACCACAATGTTAGAGTAGGGGCTACAGCAGGAACGTTAGATTCTAAAATCATGAATAATGTTCGAGTAGGTTCCTCACCAGATGTTAGTGTAGATTCGCCATGAGTAATGTTGCAGTAGGTTCACCACCAGGGACGTTAGATTAGGATCAACTCTATTAATGTTAGTATATGGACATCACCAGTAATACTGGAGTAGGATCCCCAGCAGTAAAGTTAGCATCGGGTCTACACCAGAATGAAGTCCTCATTAGTAATGGAAGAGTAGCTTCTTCAACAGTAATGTTAGAGTAGCTTCATGGCCAATAATATGGAGTAGGGGTACTACCTGACATGTAACAGTGGGATCACCAGTTATAATGTTATAATAGAGTCACCAACAGCCATGTTGGAGTATGATGACCACCAGCAATTTTAGAGTAAGGTTACCATCAGTAATGTTACAGTAAAATCACCACTTGCAACGTTAGAATAGGGTCACCATCGGGAGTAGAATCACCACCAGCAATAATGGAGTGGGCTCGTCACAAATAATGTTACAATAGGGCTGCTAATATTACTGTTTTGTAAAGGTCAACAACAATACAATTAGAATAGATTCACAATCACTGACGTTCGGGCAACGTAACTACTATTGATGTAAAAGGATCACCACCAATGATGTCAAAGTAGGGTGATCGCCAGTAATGTTAGTACAGGATCACCATCATTAATGACAGGATGTGGTCATCACCATTGATATCAGTGTATAGTTACCTTCAGTTATGTTTGACTGGGGGCAGTATTAGTAATGCTGAGGTAGGGCATCACCAGTACTGTTGGTGTGTGGTCACTATCAGTAATGTTAGATTAAATTCGTTACTGATAATGTCTGAGTAGATTAGCAACAGTAATGTCACACTAGCATTACCATCATGAAGGTTAGAATATGATCATTACTAATAATGTTAGAAGTGAACCACAATCCACAATGTTATTGAGAAGTCATCATCAGTGATGATAGAGTCCAGTCATCGCTACTAATCATCCAAGTGTAGCATAAATCTAAGTTCTACAATGAATCAGTGAAGATTTAACAGGCTTCGAGAACACAAAATAGTTTCCAGGTGCAATGTTTCGTTGAGCATTCAGAGGGCATGCGCAGCACACATTCCCTCGAGAACTACTTGCTGTTGATATAATTTAATGGCAGTAGTTGCAAGGATTGAGCGGCACAATTTCCCCATGGCTTTCCAGTTTGTGAAGTGACTGTAACAAATGCTAATTATTGTGTCACCTCATTTTCTCACTTGGGCACGGATTGTTCTATAAAGGGGGAGCATTGATGGATTTCGGATATAGTGCTGTCAGAATTACGAAGCTGGACAGAATTCGCACCTTCTTCGACAAAATGCAGCGGCCAATAATTCTACAGGTAAAGGACGTTTACTACCCTCTTATTGCTACCTTTGGTGCCCCAGGTAAGTCCTGTTGTCCAATAGCTGTTGATTATCTCACTGTTAATGGTTATTTAACGGATCACGAGAATGTCTTCATTGCAGAGCCGGAATGTCAGCGGGAATTTCACCAGATTGAACAACGGTTGAGGCACTGTTCCAGTTGGTGTTTCGTGAATATAAGACGTTTAATTTTCTCGTTATCCACTGCGGGAGGGCAATGTTGTTACTGTTTCTCGCCAACAGCTCACAGAAGAATGTGTTCCTTGGAGTCCAATGTAATTATTTTTTTTGTAGCGTTATTCCTTCTCTACTTAAGTTGACAGTTCTTTGGACTACAGACAAGTCCAACTAAGAGAGATTGGGAAATATTTTTTTTCTAACGATTGCAGCTCAGGGAGCCACTCCCCTTCCCTCGGCTGAAATAACCTTTCTTCTTCCACCAGCTCCCGCTCCGTTCCCGAGCAGCTCCTTAGAGCCATTAGAAATGGAAAACGTGCCGAAGATTGAACTAAATTGAATGTTTTGTCTCAGCTAAAAGTTCTTTTTGAATTCATGTCCTTGCAGTAATGGTTTGGAAATTGTACTGAATACTGCAGACATCTGATGCTGTTAGCGAGATTCCTATCTCCAAATAAACTGAAGAAGTTAATGTAAAACTCCATCTATCGCCGCATGGGACCGCACTGGTATCATATCAAACTGGGCTGCGGAATCACACGGCACAAGCCTCATTGCAAGATGGCTTTACTGTTGAACACAGGAATAAAATATGTGTTTGAATTTATGTGTGGGAATCCATCAATTTATTGACAGCTAAATATTAACAATTTATAAAGCCATCTAAAGTTTCCCTCGAATGGACTATTATTTACAACAGTACTGTCTCTGTGAGGTACTCTGGCTTGACCTGGGCCGCAGATTATAGTAATGGAGCTCAATCTGCTGTGGAAATTATACTGGCAGAGAAGAATGATGGACACTGATATGATAACTCTGGTTTACACTCCCGCCCAAAGTCAATACACCCTCTGTGACTGGGTGGTGGTGGGGGTTGCTTTCCATTGCCATTCATGCTACGGCCTCTGGGCAAACCTCGTCCTGTGGCCTTGATATGGTCTGAATGAAGTATGCTGGAAGGGTAGTGAGGTTATAATCATTTATTGGTTTGAAAGAAAAGCTGTCAATGCTTGTCAATATTATAAATAAGATTCAGTCTAAGTACAAACACACATATGTCATTTTGCTCACAACATGCTCTAGAAAGTGTCTGCCTGTCTCCGTAACTTAAATCTTCTCCCTCTTTCTTGCAGCAAACCTATTGACAATTGTAATTCTCTCCAGAGGAAATTGCGGCCTCTCCAAGTGTATTTCTGTCTACATGGTGGCCATGGCAACAGCAGATCTACTGGTCATGCTCTTTAATATAATCGGGTTTAATATTTTGAGTAAACGCTTTCCACATTCATTCCTCTCCTACACTGCCGTCTGTAAGTTCATGATCTACATGCTTTGTACCAACCACGGTATGTCGGTGTGGTTTACAGTCTCCTTCACATTTGATCAACTTGTAGCTATATGCTGTCAGCAGTTAAAAAGAAAGTATTGCACCGTGAGAACTGCAGCGGCAGTATTAACAACCCTTTCCATCCTGATATATTCACAGACCATCCCCTTTTGGTTTGTGTACGAACATAAGCAAATAATTAACAATATTCACTGGTTTATCCGCCCCAGTGTGGCTTTTATTTCATCGCCTGCAGGTGCAGCGTACCTCCTCTTACAGAATATCATTTATACATGGCTTCCCTTTGCTCTGATATTACTGTTAAACGTTTTGACAGTCAGACGTATTTTAATAACTAGTAGAGCGCGCAGGGGACTCCGGACTCACAGCAGTGAAAGTCCGAGAGATCAAGAGATGGAGAATAGAAAGAAATCCATTATTTTACTGTTCACTGTATCGGCCAGTTTTATATTGTTAAATCTACCGTCTGCCGTGAGCCATGCAACGAGCAGCATAGCCGTGCATTACCGACCCGATTATACATCTCCTGCATACATCGCCGATCAAACCGGAATTATGCTTCAGTATTTGAGTTCCTGCACAAATACGTGTATTTATGCCGCTACTCAAACTAAATTCAGGGAAGAGCTGAAGAAAGTGGTGAAATCTCCGTGGACACTGGCTGTGAGATTGTTTTCAAAATGAAAAAAAGAATCCAAGCAAAACGTCCTGTCCTAACTAGAGTTTAGTTCGACCCCGTGTTCAGTTTTAGAATGACATTCTTTATGTTTTACGGAATAGGATTGTTGTTATGAAAATGAGCAAGTATAAGAAAACATTGCTTCCATTTTCTGCCGTGTGTTTGATGTCTTCTGCTTTCCCCGGATGAACAGAATCGTTTCCTGCTAAAGCAGCGAATATTCCTCTCAGTCTTCAAAGATAATATTCAGGATTGATCTTCAGCAGAACAGCGTTACCATCCTCAGACCGCAGGCACTGGTATGAGATACATCTGTTTAATTGAATGAAAATGTTCCCTTTAGTGAATAAACAATGTATTACAGTCGTGGCTATGGGAAATGGTTCTAAGTTTTGGTAAGAATATTGCTGACTCTGGTCTCCCCATCAGATTCACCACCATTGTAACCTGGACCAGTAGAACGGGCCACTGTCTCCTGATACAGGGCTGGTGCTGGAAGACTGGAGAATTGTAAATTATACATACTTGCTCAAAGAATGGTGCAATGATAAGCCCAGCAAATACAGGCCAGTCAGTTCATCTCGGTGATGGGAACGCTTTTAGAAAAGATAAACCGGAAGAAAGTTAACAGTCACTTGGACAACTGTAAATTAATTAAGTAAAGGCAGCAAGGATTTGTTAAAGGCAAATCGATTTTGACTAGAGTGGATAAATATATTGATCTCGTGACCGACAGTAATGAGGGTAATGGGGTAGATGTGGTGTACATGACATTTCAAAATGCGTCTGACAAAGTACCACAAAACAGGTTTGTGAGAAACGTGACAGCCCATGGAACAGTGGCAGCATGGATATAAAGTTGGCTCCGTGGCTGCAAACAATATACCGGTGGTGGTTGCTTTTCGGGCTGGAGAGAGGTATAGAGTGGGAGGTCCCCAGGGGTCAATGCTAGGGTCACTGCTATTCTTGATATATGTAAATAACTTAGACTTGGGTGTGCAAATCAACATTTCAGAGCTTGTTGATGACATGAAACTTCGATGTACTGTGAACTGTGAGGAGGGCAGAGAGAGATTTGAAGAGGACAAAGGCAGTCTGGTTGAATGGAGAGACACGTGGCAGATGAAATGCAATGCAGAAAAGTCGGTAAAGTGCAGTTAAGGTCTTTAATTGTTAGTTTTCTCTGGGAGATGGTTGTGTTCTTGCTTTTGCTGAGCAATGAGAAAAATATATTTGAAAGCTTGCCCTCTACTGGAAACATCAAGTTCATCCAGCAGAGATTGTAATCAAACAAGTTCAGACCCCTGGATCTAAGAAAGATAACCAGAAAGGAGAGGAAGGTCGTGTATCGGATGTCTCATGCTGGATGATCTTGGGAATCGCTGTGTGCAGTAGTGCACATGAAACAACCAATCTGAGACATGCATGGTGAGGATGCTCCGAAGAACGGGCCCAAAACATGGCCTGTCACGCTGACAACACCATGACAAGAAATCTGTACTGTGGCTCTGGGCAGTTCAATATGTAAAGACCTGGGTAGGGATCTGTGCAATAGAATACTTCGAGATTGTCATATGATGTTGATGAAATGTTGTTTAGAGATGTCCTTAAATATTCTAAAGCCATGTGATTGGGACACTTTGAGCTGACGGTTAATCATACCATGCTGAAGTCTGACAATATTATGCTGTATTGTTTTCTTTATATTTTAGAATTATCAATATTTAGTCTTTGCCTATTAAACAGGGAAGTACGTTACCCTGAAGTACCATTGGATTCTTAGACCAGGACTGAACCTACAGTGGTCAGTTTCAGGAAGTGAGAAGCATCATTGAAAACTTGCTGTTGTAAACTGATTCATAAATTTCAGAGAACGTCAATCAATGGAAATCTTGTGCGAAGGTCCTAGTTCTGCAAAGGAAACATATGTCATACTTCATCATTTGAAGTGACATCAATGATAAAGAGACAAAGTTAGATTGATAATTTCACCTTTCACTTCATAGAGTTGTAATGATATAGACCAAAATTGAAAGTACCGGTGAGATAGAGAACTAGCGTTATAATATTGGTTAGACCAATGTAAAAACAGCTCGTTCAGTAAGGAAGATTATCATAACTCATAAAGAATAAGTAAATTAAATTCTCCTTAAATGAAGCTGAATTTGAACTTTGATATAATAATGTAACACAGAATGGTCTGGAATTCCACATGGTGGACTGAGAGAAACACATCAAAACGATTAGTTTGTAATGAGCATTTGAATTTTTTAAAAGCCGAAGGCACTGAATTCAGAATGGTCACAATATTTAATCCCCAAGCATCCGTCATCTAGTGTGGCTGTAATTTATACATTTCACCTCTATGTTTACATACTATTGCATGTACTGAGTGCTCAATAAACAAATGTAATCTCACTCCTATATTCCAGAAACTTATTAAAAGCCATACACCCAGCACAAGACTTACTTGAAATGTGAATGGGCTCCATTGAATAATGGCTGCGTTTGCTGAAAACGCAACCACTAGGTGGCGCGGTACTGGCGGATGCGCAAATGCAGCCTCGTCACGACCATGTCTCGGGCAGCTTCCAGTAAGACAAATGGCGCTGATCAATTTGTCACAAAAAAAAATTAAAGCCAAACGTCCTCAATGGCTGCAATTGCCGCTTCCATCTCACCCCCAACATTACCCCACTCCTTCCTGCCATCACGCTTCTCTTCAACGTTACCTCCCACACCCATCTGCACGCACCACCACCACCACCCCGCCCCGCCACCCCCACCACCCCGCCCCGCCACCCCCACCTCGCTGCTGCCTTCCCTCAGCTATTCACTCCAGGCCTTGCCCCTTCCCCCGCCGCCCTTCGGCTGCTCACTCCCGCATTGCCGCTTCAGTGATTCGTTCCCTGCCGCTCTGCTCACGCTCTGTGTTTTCAAGCATCACTCCGTGAATATAATTTTATTCTTAACTTTCATAGTAAAGCATGGATCGAGCTTACGAGCTGAGTTTTTGTTCTTCAATGGAACGTATTTTTTTTGAACAGTTTGAAATGTTTCTTTAAATGTTCCCACTGTTTTTTTTTTACCGCCATTGTGATTACTCCCTTTATCCAATCAACCTGAGTCAGCTCTCCCATCATACCTGTGTAATTGGTTTTGTTTAAATTTAGGATTCTTGTTTGGGACTGGAGAATGTCACTCAAATTTAATATGGAATTCAATTGTATTGTGATCACTCTTTCCCCAGCAGATCTTTTACTATGAGATTACTAATTAACGCTGCCTCATTGTGCTTCTGCACAGGGCAATAATGGTGATGGTGCTTTGATACTGCTGCTCAGCCATTGGCCTGTGGCAAGTCTAATTTATCCTGAATAAAATATAACCACTGTCACCAATCAGGTTATCACTTTGTATCATTTAGGAAGGGATTAAATGGTTAATTGACTGTTACTTCAAATTTCATCGACAGCCAAAGTTGTGATGACACAAAGATAGGTGGCATAATAAGCAACGTAGCTAGTAATATCAAATTACCAACAGTTGTTAATATATTTTTATCTTTTAAGAGATACAGCACTGAAACAGGCCCTTACGTCCACCGAGTTAGTGCTGACCATTAACCACCCATTTATGCTAATCCTACACTAATCCCATATTCCTACCACATCCTCACCTGTTCCTGTATTCCCCTACCACCTACCTATACTAGGGGCAATTTGTAATGGCCAATTTACCTATCAACCTGCAAGTCTTTTGGCTGTGGGAGGAAACCGGAGCACCCAGAGAAAACCCATGCAGACACAGGGAGAACTTGCAAACTCCACACAGGCAGTACCCAGAATTGAAGCCGGGTCGCTGGAGTTGTGAAGCTGCCGTGCTAACCATTGCACCACTGTGCAGTAAGTAAATGGGCAATCTCTGGAAAGTGGATTTCAATGTAAAGAACTGTTTGGTGTCACCAATTTAGACCTAAAGAGGATAGAACATGTAAACTCTAAATGAGTAATAGTTAGAAATAGTTGAGGCTCAAAGAGATTTGGGGATCTATGTGCAACAATCGTTAAAATGTCATGAACAGGTACAGAAAATAATGAAAAGAGCAAATCAAATGCTAACCTTTTATATTGTGAGGACTAGAATACAACGAGATCGAAGTCATGCTTCAGCTATACAAAGCCCTGATTACACCACACCTGAGCAGTTCTGGGCACCACACCTGAGGAAGGATATATTTGTCTTGAGGGAGCGGAGGGTAGATTTACCAGAATTATACCTTGGGTCCAAGTTTAAATTACAAGGAGAGATTACACAAACTGTCTTGCATTTCCTGGAATTTCGCAGGTTAAGGGGTGATTTGATTGAAGATTTCAAGAGATAAAGGGGAACTGATAGGATAAATAGAATCTCTGCTGGTTGGGATTCTCAGATTAGGCAGTATAGTCTAAAAATTAGAGCCAGGCAGTTCAGGACTAAAATTAAGGAACACTTCAACACATAAAAGATGGTAGAAGTTTGGAACTTCCTTCCACAAACAGCAATTGATGATAAATCCGTTGTTAATTTTAAAATTAAGACTGAGAGGTTTTTGTTATCCAAATGTATTAAGGAATGTGGGGCAAAGGTGGGCACATGGAGTTAGGTTGCAAATCAGCCATTTACCAGAAGGTTCCAGAGATTTTAGTCACAAGGTTAGGTTGGGAAAGTTGTGGCTGTTCTCCTTGGAGTTTGAGGGGAGATTTGATAGAGATATACAAGATTATGACAGGCTTTGATAAGTTTGACAAGGAAAAGCTGTTCCCATTAATTGATGGTACAAGACCTAGGGGATACAAATTAAAGGTTTGGGGCAAGAGATGCTGAGGGAATGTGAGGAAGAACATTTTTACACAATGACCTGGAACCTGCTGCCCACAAAGGTGGTGGAAGCAGATAATTTCAAAATGAAATTAGATAGATTTCCAGGGCTACAGGGATCGAGCCAGGAAGTTGGACTGACTGGATTGCTCTGCGAGAACCAGAATGGACTTGATGGGCCGAATACCTTCCTTCTGTGCTGTATATGACTTTATGACCTCACTGAATTTCGGAACAGGCTCAAGAGACAAAATGACTTCCTGCTGTTCCTTTTGTTCCCACTATATCTGGTCATCTCACTGGCCTGTCTACAATTGTCTCAACAACAAACAAAGTCATCTTCAATCAAATACACATCTCCTTCACAACCCACTTCCAACACCACTTCTGCTTGTGTCTGTCACTGCACCAAACTCTCCCCTCAGTAATTTACTATTATAATTTTAAGTTACCTTAAAATTGGCTCGGCATTTGTCATAATATTTCTATTGCTGTCGATCTACCCCTCCCCCAGTGATGACCCGGATCCCAGTAAATTCCTTCTGGTCCGACCTCCATCTTCGGGATTCAAATGTATCTGGTGCACAACTGGTTCAACCATGCATCAGTAGATCTGACTGAACCACATCAAACATTAACTTTATGTAATGGAGACATTCAGATAAAAATGCTTCGAAATCGCACAAGCAGCAGGTTTTAGTTTCAACAAATTCCAATTCAACACATAATTGTTTGAATAATTTGCCAGGAGTTCCTACGACTGAGAGCATGGGAAAATAAATGGGCTAATACAGTAATCATGGAGAATTCTAAATTTCATACAGAATGGGCAAACCATATTTGCAGTAATAATGTGGAGCATGAAACATAGAAACATAGAAAATAGGAGCAGGAGTAGGCCATTCAGCCTTTCGAGCCTGCTCCGCCATTCATGATGATCATGGCTGATCATCCAACTCAGTAACATGTTCCCGCTTTCGCCCCATACCCTTTGATCCCTTTCGACCCAAGAGCTATATCTAACTCTTTCTTGAAAACATACAATGTTTTGGTTTCAGGTGCTTTCTGTGATAGTGAATTCCATAGGTTCACCACTCTCTGGGTGAAGAAATTTCTCCTCATCTCAGTCCTACAAGGTTTACCCTGTATCCTTAGACTATGAGCCCTGGTTCTGGACCACCCACCATTGGGGACATCCTTCCTGCATCTACCCTGTCAAGTCCTGTTCGAGTTTTATAGGTTTCTATGAGATTCCCACCTCACTCTTCTGAACTCCAGCGAATATAATCCTAAACGACTCAATCTCTCCTCATACATCAGTCCTGCCACCCCAGGAATCAGTCTGGTAAATCATCGCTGCACTCTCTCTATGGAAGAATAACCTTCCTCAGATAAGGACACTAAATCTGCACACAATATTCCAGTTGTGGCCTTACCAAGGCCCTGTATAATTGCAGCAAGACATCACTGCTCCTGTACTCGAATCCTCTTGCTATGAAGGCCAACATACCATTTGCCTTTTTTACCGCCTGTTGCAGCTGCATGCTTACCTTCAGTGACTGGTGTATGAGAACACCCAGGTCTTGCTGCATATTCCCCTCTCTCAGTTTACAGCCATTCAGAGAATAATCTGCCTTCTTGTTTTTGCTGCCAGGTGGATAACCTCACATTTATCCACATTATACTGCATCTGCAATGCATTAGCCCACTCAGTCAACTTGTCCAAATCACCCTGAAGCCTCTCTGCATCCTCCTCACAACTCACCCTCCCACCCAATTTTGTGTCATCTGCAAATGTGGAGATATTACATTTACTTCCATCATCTAAATCATTAATATATATTGTGAATAGCTGCGGTCCTAGCACTGAACCCTGTGGTACTCCACTAGTCACTGCCTGCCATTTGGAAAACGACCCATTTATCCCTACTCTTTGTTTCCTGTCTGCCAACCAATCTTCTATCCATCGCAATACACTACCCCCAATCCCATGCGCTTAATTTTACATGCTAATCTCTTATGTGGGACTTTGTCAAAAGGCTTCTGAAAGTCCAAATAAACCACATCCACTGGCACCCCCTCATCAACTCCACGAGTTCCATCCTCGAAGAATTCTAGTAGGCCTGTCAAGCATGATTTCCCTTTGATAAATCCATGCTGACTCTGTCCCATTCTACCACCGGTCTCCGAGTGCTGTGCTGTAAAATCTTTGAAAATGGACTCTAGAATTTTCCCCACTACCGACGTCAGGCTATAATTCCCCGCTTTCTCTCGACCTTGCTTTTTAAATAGTGGGGTTACATTAAATACCCTGCAATCTGTAAGAACTGTTCCAGAGTACAGAATCTTGGAAGATGACCACCAATGCATCCACTATTTCTACGGGCACTTCCTTAAGTACTCTGGGATGCATACCATCAGGCTATGGGGATTTATCGGCCTTCAATCCCATCAATTTCCCAAACACCATTTCCCTACTAATACTGATTTCCTTCAGTTCCTCGCTCTCACTAAGCCCTGTGTTCCCCAACATTTCTGGTATGATATTTGTGTCCTCCTTTGTGAAGACAGAACCAAAGTTTGCAGTTAGTTGGTCAGCCATTTCTTTGTTCCCCATAATAAACTCCCCTGTTTCTGATTGTAAGGGACATACATTTGTCTTCACCAATATTTTTCTCTTCACATACTTATATGAGTTCATGGTATGTCTCCAAGATAGTTTTCTTGATCAGTATGTTGATGAACCACCTGGGAACATGCTATATTGGATCGTGTATTGTGAAATGACGAAGAATTCATGAATAACCTGTAGTAAAGAGGCCTAAAAGGAAGGATTTTATATTTAGTTTGGAAGTGATTTAATTAAGTCCACAACTGAGATCCTAAATCCAAGCAAAGCGAACGGCACAAGTATGTTGGGCGAATTGGTAAAGGTAGTTTGAAAACTACATTAAAATATATGATGATGGGAAAGCAATGGGTAGCATGTAATAAAATAAATGGATAATTTGTAAGAAATATACATTCCTTCAAGGCATAAAAACTGTGGTTAAGAAGGGGAGTTAAATATACTATTAGTTCAAAAGAATAAGCTTATAATGTTGCCATGATGTTACTACAGAAAGGTGAGAGGAGTATAGAAAGTGTGTGTGGGGGGGGGGGGGGGGGTGAGGGGGGGGGGGTGGGGGGGTGGTGGTGGTGGGGGGCGGTGAAATCAAAAAGGAAATGAGGAAAGCAAAGAGAGAGCATGACAGAATATTGGCAAGCAAAATCAAGGTGAACCCAAAGATGTTTAATCAATACGTTAAGAGTAAGAGGATAACTAAGCAAAGAGCAGGGCCCATAAAAGACTAAAAACGTAACCTATGTGTAAGGGCGAAAGATGTTGATATTGTTCTTAATGAATACTTTGTGTCTGCATAAAAGAGGAGGACAATGCAGGTATTGTAGTTAAGGGAAAGGCATGTGAAGGATTGGATGTGATAAACATAGGGAGAGAGGAAGTATAAATGGGATGAACATCCTTGATAAATCACCAGGACCGGATGAATCGTACGCCAGGCTATTAAAAGAAGCAAGTGATGAAATAGCAGAAGGTCTGACCATCTCTGCCTACATGGTAGCAATAGCAACAGCAGATCTACTGGTCATGATTTTCCATATAATCCTTAGTCACATTTGTACATATCATTTCCCACATTCCTTCCTGTCCTATACTGAAGTTTGTAAGTTTATGATTTACATCAGTGCTACCAGCCTACATATGTCCGTGTGGTTTACAACCTTGTTCACATTCGACAGATTTGTAGCTATATGTTGTCAAAGGTTTAAAACAAAGTATTGCACAGTAAGAAATACAGCTGTGGCTATAACAACAGTCTCTGTTCTAGTCTTTTCACACAGCGTCCCATTTTTCTATGCATTTCAATCTGAGAAAACACTTAACAATATTGATTGGGGTTATCAACCCAGTCAGGACTTCTTTTCATCGCCTGCAGGAGTCGGGTTCTTCTGGTTACAAAGTATTTTAGTGACTTGGATTCCTTTTTCTTTGATATTATTGTTTAATTGTTTGACAGTCAGACAGATTGTTGTTGCAAGTAAAGCGCGCAGGGCATTGCGGGGTCACAGCAACGAGAACCAGAGTGATCCAGAGATGGAAACCAGAAGGAAAACCATCATTTTACTGTTCAGTGTATCGGGCAGTTATATAGTGCTGCGGCTGACAACTATCGTTAGTTTTTGAACTACCGGACTAGCAGATACAGCACATTACCGGGGCGATTATGCAGTCCCTAAGCACATCGCCACTGAAACCGGATATATGCTCATGTATTTGAGTTCCTGTTGAAACACGTGTATTTATGCGGCTACACAAACTAAATTCAGGGAAGAACTAAAGATGGTGCTGAAATATGTTTGGATATTTAGGGTATTGGGTGAAACAAAGAACAAATCAAACGAAGATTTCTTGTCCGAAAACGTGTTATAATTACAGGCGGTGTTCATTTTCGAATGGCCGTTTTTCTGCGAGGACAAACGCGGATTGTTGTTGTGAAACTGTACAGGTATCAGAACATATTTCTTTCACTGCATGCTGTCTGTATGATGTCGATATCTTTATCCGGATGAACATAATCACTTCCTGGTGCCGAGTCAGAGTGGACAGTAATGATTGAACTTCAGTGAAGTAGAGTATATGGGTGTCAGTGGTAACTGCCCTCGACCTCAGCTCCTGGAATGAAAGGCTCAGTTTCATTAACTGATAACCTTTTCTTTATTGAAGAAGCAAAGTCTTACAATCATAGTCATTTTGTAATTCTGATGTAATTTTAATTTGAATGGTGCAGGCTCTGGTCTCCTCATCGGACTCTGACCATCCCCATACGGGACCCTCACCCGCCCCCACGCCCCTTGTCCTTCGTGCAATAGAACGGGCTCCTAATAAGTATCTAATGCTGGAAAAAGTAGAAATCTGACTTGCTAATGTGACGTTAGATAGCTATGTTCATTTATATTTATTCAAACTCTCAACTGCTCATCCAAACGTTGGAATGTTACCACAGGAGAAAAATTTGTGCGACCCAATCAGTCCAAGTCGACGTTTACCCTCCACCCTGACAAATAGTTCACTTTACCATCTCTGTCTCAACGTATCTTTTGTCTATTTTTATTTGACCATCTTTTCAATATAATCTTGAATATAAATATAATTTCTGCCTCGGTTAATTCTACTGCCTCACAGCTCTCCATATAAGAAAGTCTCTCCTACCCTTAGTTCTAAACATTTTACATTAAATCTTCAATCACGAGCCGTGCTTTACAGATGCCTCAATAGGAACACACTGCCTCCATATCCTTTCATATTCTTGCATAACGTAAATCACCTGGGCAAGCCTCACCAAAATATATCAAACTTGTCTCAATGAACAAACTAGCGAATGTCAAGAAAGTGTATTTAAAATGGCGAATTGACAGATTTCTGTTGGAAATGCTTCTATCCTTGCTTGTGCTGGAGAATGAGAGGAATATATTTGATAGCTTGTCGCTTTCGGAATCATCAGCTCATGTGGGAAGAGATTCTAATAAAATGCCTCCACATCCCCATTGATAGAAGCCCGAAAGGTTAGGAATAGCTTGAATCAAATGTCTTATGCTGGATGACCTTGGGATATCAGTGTGTGTGCAGAAGTGATGTGTTACCCGTGTCACACTCGGCTTGTAATGTCATGATGAAGATGGTCTGAGGAACGAATCCAAAACGTGGTCACTCAGGCTGATAAGACCACTCCACGAAATGGTTAATGAGTCTCTAGATAGTGAGAGCTTGTTTAAAATGAATTGATAGAGATCTGCGCAAATGATTAGATCGAGATAGATCTATGATCCTGATGACATGCTGTTTAATGATGCCTGAAAATACTCTAATGTTTCTCGGTATATTATAATAATGTTAAACTTTTGGCATTTTCCTGTTAAACAGGAAAATACGACTCCATTTAAGTCACAACTGGGCGGTTGGACCAGGCTGTAATAGTCATTTTCACGATAATTAATAAGACATTTTACGAAAGCCATGCCAGTGTATTCATAACTTTCAAAGAATTTTAATCATTTGATAACTGGTGATAACTAGTTCTGCAAAGGCAAACATTTGTCATATGTCATCATTTGCAATTGTAAGCAATGATACAGAAACAAGGAAAAAAACTAAGAATTCAAAGTCTAACTTGGTATAATTGTACTGAGATAGATCAAAAGTGAAACTATCGGTAAATAAGGAACTGAGGCTATAATATCTGTTAGGCCCATGGAGGAACAGCTGGCTCAGTGAGGGAAAAATCGTTATTGATAAACAATAACTAAACGTTATTCTTTGTATAATTACGTACCACAGAATTGTGTGGATTGCCACACAGAGACAGTGAGAGAAAATGATTCAAAAAAACGACCATTTTGTAATGAGTATCGTCATGAACTCAGAACGGTAAAGCACTTAAATTCCCACGCAATCATCACCGTGTGTGAGCGAAATCTAACATTTTAATTGTGTATTTAAGTACTATTACGTGTACTGCGTGTTTAATAAACATGATATCTCACTTCCGTGTTCATGAAACTTATTGAAAACATTATGCCAACAATAACCCTAGCATTATAAATATGAATGGGTATCATTTATTAATTTTGATTAAATTCCCCCTTTACCTATCACATTTGCTCCCCGTCATTCAGAAGTTCAAAAAACCAAACTCCACACAATTCCATTTGCCCGTGGATCTCAGGCTCTGCCAATCTGGCTGATATCCAGCTTCTGTGGGAAATGGTGGTGAATTACGAGCAGTTTTTCTTTGTACTCATAATGGACACATTCTAATTTAACTGAATCCAGACGATCAACAGGATTACGGCAAGAGCCAGGCAGCAGGCAGATGCTGTAATTCCATTGATTCTGTCAATCAGCAATGCACCTGCACCCAACTACAATTGTGAGAAGCCGATATGTCATCATTCACATCATCCAAAATCAACACGCAAAATAGAAAGCAATGGCATGAAGAAGTTAACTGTTGCATTACTACGTCAATTTCATTCCCATATGGTTGTGATACTGCACCCCCTGTTCCTAATTAAAAAGTTGTCGTGTTCCCTTGAGTGTCTTTATTTCTAATTAAACAGTTACTGTGTTCTCCTGACATTCCGTGCCCTCTACTTGTTATTGAAGAGTATCTGTGTTCCCTTGTCACCTACTTCGAAAAACATGGTGTCTGTTCCTTGCGCCCAATTCCTAAACTTCTAAAAATTCTGAACTGAACAGTTACTGTGTTCTCCTAAATTTCCCTGTTCTCTATTTCTCTATTAAACCGTTAGTATGTTTTCCTAACTTATCCTGTCGTTTATTTCTAATTTAGCAGTGATTATGCTTCGCTAAACTCATTATTTCTAATTAAACATGCACTGTTTTCCGAAATCTCCCTGTTCTCTATTTCGAATTAAACAGTTACTGTACTCCCCGAAATCTCCCTTTTTCTCTTGCTCATTGAAACGTTACCGTGGTCCCCCTAAATCTGCCTGTTCCACATTTCTAATTAAACTGTTACTCTATACCACTAAACTCACGTTTATTTTATTTCTAATTAAATTGTTGTTGCAATCCTCAAAATCCCCTGTCCTTTATATCTATGTAACAGTTACACTGTGAGCGAGGAGGTAAAAGGGCAGATGCTCGACATCCTGTGATTGCTTGGGAAGGTGCCATGGGAAAGGGTGAGATGTCAGGGGTGCTGGACAATGAGACCAGGAGGTCACGGCGAGAATGGTCCCTTCTGAATGCTGAGAGGGAGTGGACATGTTCGGTAATAGCATCACCATTGATGTGTCGGAAACGATGGGTGATAAGCCTGTAGATCAAGAGGCTGATGGTGTGGAAAAGGAGGACAATGGGAACCCCATCCCGCTTCTGGGGGGGAAGGGAAGGGGTGAGGGTTGAACTGCGGGAAATGGGTGGACACTGATGAAGGAACTGTCAACCAAAGTGGAATAGGGGGAAGGGAATGCTCAGTTGACGGAAAATGAAGCATATTAAAAGTGCTGCTGTGGAAGGTGGCATCATCTAAACAGATGTGATGCAGATGGAAAAACTGGGAGCATGGAATGGAGTCCTTACAGGCGACAGAGTGTGAGGAGGTGTAGTCAAGGTAGCTGTGGGAGTAGGTGGGCTCATAATGAGCATTACTACACAGCCTATCCCCAGAAATGGAGACCGAGAAGTCGAGAAATGGAAGGGAAATGTGATGGTGCAAAGGTGAGAGAAGGGTGGAAATTGGAACTGAAGTTGATGAAGTTTTCCATTTTGGGAAGAGAACAGGAACGTCACTGATACAGTCATCAATGTACCGAAAAAGGAGTTGGGGGAGTGAGCCTGAGTAGGACTAGAACAAGGAATGTTCAACATACCTCACAAAAAGACACGCATAACTAGGTCCCATACAGGTACCCATAGCAACACCTTTAAATTCGAGGAAGTGAGTAGAATTGAAGGAAAAGTTATTCAATGTGAGAACAAGTTCAGCCAGGAGGAGGAGGGTGGCGGTGGATGAGGGCTGTTTGGGCCTCTGTTCAAGGAGGAAACCGAGTGGTCCCAAGCCATCCTTGTGGGAGATGGAGGTGTAGAGAGACTGGACTTCCAAAAGGAAGAGTTACATCCAGGAAGTATGAAATTTGTGCAATGGTGTAGGCCATCAGAAGAATCACGGATGTAAGTTGGAAGAGACTGGACAAGGGGAGAAATATAGAGTCAAGCGAAAAAGAAATACATTCAGTGGGGCAGAAATATATACAGTGGGGTTCACCAGCGATTGTTGTTGGGACCCCTGCTTTTTTGATACAGATTTAAGGCCTAGATTGGGTCCACAGTGTACAACTTCAAAATATGTGGATGAAATAAAACGTTGAATTAGTGCCAATTGTGTGGACGATAGTAATAAACTTCAAAAGGATATCGGGTGGTGGAATGGGTGAACAAGTGGCAGATGAAAGTTAATGCAGAAAAGTGTGAAGTGATTCATTTTGGTACAAAGAATGAGGAGAGACAATATAAATTAAAGGATAGAATTATAACGGGGTGTCAGACCAGACGGACCTTGGGGATAAATATTGAAGGTTGCAGGGCAAGTTGAGAAAGCATATGTGATCCTGGGCTTTATAAATAGGGACATACAGTATAAAAAAGCAAAGAGGTTGTGATAAACATGAAGAAACACTTGTTTGGAGTCACCTGGAGTATTGTGTCCAATTCTGGACAGCGCATTTTTGGAAAGATATTAAGGCATTGGAGAAGGTGCAAAAACAATTCACGAGAATGATTCCAGGGATGAGGAAGTTCTGTGACGTATAAAAGTTGGAGATGCTGCGTCTGTTCTCTGTGAAAAGAAGATTAAGAGGAAAGTTGATCGAAAGTTGTTCGAAATCATGAGATATCTGGACAGATTAGATAGGGAGAATGTGTCCCCACTGGCCGAATGATCCAGAACCAGAGGGCACGGATTTAAGATGATTGGCAAAAGGAGCTACTGCGGCATGAGGAAAAACATTTATCCACCGCGAGTGGTTAGGATCTGGAATGAACTGCCTGAGATTGTGGTGGAGGCAAATTCAATCGAGGCCTTCAAAAGAGAACTGGATAGTTATCTGAAGAGAAAAATAATAAGTGGCTACAGGGAAAAGATGGGGAGTGGGACTTATGTTATTCGCTCTTGCAGAGAGCCAGCACGGACCTGACGGGTCAAATGGCCTCCTCTGCTGTAACCTTTCTTTGATTCTTTGATTTTATATTCAAGAGCATTCAGGTACATCTGAATGCAAATATTTTCCAGTCCTTTGCCATTCAAACATTAATCTGTCTTATTTAAAATTATTTGTCTTATCAAACTGGATAACCGTACACTTTGCCACATTATATTACATCTATCATGTTCTTGCCCACTCAACAACTCTGTCTACATTCCTTTGCAGCCTCTTTGCATCCTCCTCACTGCTTACTTTCCCACCCAACTTTGTATTGTCAGCACACTTGTGTACCTTACACTCAGACCTTTCATCCAAGTCATCGGTATAGATTGCAAATAGCTGAGGCTCAAATACTGATCCTTGCAGTGCCCCACTAAATACAACCTGCCAACACATAAAGTCCCATTTATTGCTCCTTTCTTTTTTGTAGATTAACGAATTCTAAATCCATGCTCATATAATACGTCCATTCCCATGGGTCCTAATTTTGTGCAATAAACTCATGTATGGCACCTTATGGATTGATTCTTGCAAATATATAAAAACTACATCTGCTGCTTCCCTGTAAACCATCTTAGGAGTTACATCCTCAAAAAATTCAAACAGGTTTTCAAACGCAATTTCCATTTCATTAATCCGTGTTGACTCTGCATAATCATATTATGATTTCCCAAAATCCCTGTTACCACATTCCTTCAAGTAGATTCCAGCATTTTTCCTATGACTGATATCAGGCTAACTAGTTCCCCATTTTCTCTCTTCTATTTTTTTCAACTAACCAGAATGTCTTTGTTATTATTTAGTCCTTGGCAATTGTCTAGAATCTAGAATTATGATTCCACCAGACTTGACTTCCAATGTTATTCTATCCGATCTCCCATCTTCCACTCTCCATACAATTGGAATTACAGTTCTGGCCAGGTGGTCAGAGGTATGGGTGATTCACACAGTTCACTTCCCAACTGACCGCAATCGTGTTTTATTTAAAATAATGAATTAGTCCCTGAGTGTTTTACTCGCCAACTAAACAGAGAGAGACAGGTTTTCTTGTAAGTTTTAAACAGAAGTTTAAGTATTTAATGAGCAACATTCATTCCCCGAAATAGTTGCAACAACATTCACGCAAGCATTCACTCTCACATGCATTCTTGAGAGAAGATATACAGAACATCAAGGGTGAGTTACAAGGTGTGGTAGCTACGTGTGGTTTATGGTAAACCTGCTGAATCTTCTAAGTAGAACAGACTCATTTAAAAATGTAGGCCTGGCTTGTTTGTTGTCTTGACTTGCTGAGGTGTTGTTCATTTCTGGTGATTAGGATTTCAGATTGATTGTGATGGGTCACTTTCAGTTCTCTGCTGCACCAAGTTGAAGTATAGAATTCACAGCAGGGTTCCTTCTTTGTTTTGGTTTTATCATTTCACAGCCCCCTGGCTCGACTACCTTCTGTGATGTTGCTTTGATCTCCCCTCTCTCTCTGTCCAGAGAACTACCTTTTAAGATAAATCCTCTCACGTTAGCTTCCGTCAGGAGTTGCATGGCCTTCTCCCATGTTGTGACCACACAATGCACCAGGATGTAGAAATCATGGCCATCAATTAATGTGTGCTTGGGTAAAATTCAGGGGCAACTTCACAGCGTTTGTGATTCAGAAGTATCCATTCAATTCAGGAATATCCCTTGATGTTTCAGGAATGGTGTAGTAGACATTTCTTAGCCCAAAATGTATCTTTCTTTCCTTAACAGGAAGTAAGGCAATGTTTGAATACAGAGGCCAGGTCGGCTGATCACCAGCGGCTGTTTTTGCATCATTGCCCCACATTTTTCAAAAGGTAAAGTCAATTATAAAATAGTCCACCTCGAATAAAGTTCGTATCTTAAAAGTAACAATATAATATCTCTCTACTGGACATGATATTGCCAAAAGTTGCTGCTTAGAAAGTAACCGGCATGAAGTCCCATTCACGCATCACTCCTGTACCCATTGAACTGCATTGGCTCTCAGCACAGCAACGTATAGATTTAAAAATCCATCCTCGTGTTTAAATCCCTGCAAGACATAGACCCTGCAGACCTCTGTGACATTATGCAGTCCAATAAACTTCAGAGAAGTCCGATCTCTTGTGCATGAGAACATTTCTTTGCCCCACCATGGGAAGCTTGACCTTCAGCTGTGCATTCTCCAACCTCTGAAATTCCTCCCTGAAGCGTTCTACCTCATTCGCCTTTGGTAAATTCTCCTTAAAACCTATGGCTTTGTCCATTCTTTTGGTCAACTGACCTAATATCACTTTCTTTGGCTCAGTTTCCCTCCCTGCATTTTTTTACGCTCATGTGAAGTGCTTTGCGGCATTTTCTTAAGTTTATGGCGCTACATAGATGAAAGTTGTTGTTGGTGTAATGAACAGCCATTCATGCCAGTCCTCTCGCCTATATGAATCTAGAAGAGCTAGTGAACTTACAGTGACCAATGGGGTTGGACTTGCAGTATTAACTCTTTTGCAATGAACAGCTCTCATTGGCACGTCCCAACAGCCACATGCTTCTCACTTGTTCCGTCAATTTACAGTGATCAGTGGAGTTGGGCTGTACTGATTCCACTAGTGGTATTCAAGCAATGAGGAGGATAGGAACAGACTTTAAGAGAACAAAGACACTGGTGAAATGCCAGACACATGACAGAAGAAAGTTAATATAGAGATGCGTGAAGTAATACATTTTAGTAGAAATTACAAGGGGAGTCAATATGATCAGAATGGTACGGCTTTAAAGGTGTTACAGATTCAGAGATTTCAGGAGGCGTATGTATACTAAAAGATTACAGGATAACTTAGCAAGGCTGTTACAAAACATATAGGATCATTCGCTTTATTAACAGAGGAATAGAGTGCACAACCAAGGAAATTATGTTAATCACTTATAAAATTCTGGTTAGGCTTCAGCTTGAATATTGTATTAAATTCTGGACATCACTCTTTAGGAAGAATGTCAAGGCCTTAGATGAGGTGCAGAAGAGAATTACTAGAATGGCACCAGCGATGAGGGTCTATCAACATCCTAGGGGTTTGGGGACACTATCCAGGACAAAACAACCTGCTTTATTGGCACCCCATCCACAACCATTCACTCCCTCCACCATCGACGCACAGTGGCAGCAGTGTGGACCATCTACAAGATGCACTGCAGCAAAACTCCAAGGATCCTTAGACAGCACCTTCCAGACCCGCGACCTCTTCCTACCAGAAGGACAAGGGCAGAAAATGCATGGGAACACCACCACCTGCAAGTTCCCCTTCAAGTCACACACCATCCTGTCTTGAAACTATATTGCCGTTCCTTCACTGTCACTGGGTCAAAATCCTTGAACTCCCTTCCGAGCAGCACTGTGGGAATACCTACCTCACATGGACTACAGCAGTTCAAGAAGGCAGCTCACCACCACCTTCTCAAGGGCAATTAGGGATGGGCAATAAATGCTGGCCAAGCCAGTGAGAAGGCTGAGGGGAGATATGATTGAGATGTATAAAATTGTGAGAGGCCCGAACAGAGTGCATGTTAAGGGCCCATCTATCTTAGCAGAGAGGTCAGTGACTAACGGGTATAGATTTAACGTGATTGATAGAAACATTGGAGGTGAGACGAGGCAAACAAGTTTCACCCTGAGGGTGGTGGAGGTCTGGAACTCACTGCCTGAATGGGTAGTAGAGTTAGAAACCCCCAATTCATTTTAAAGGTGTCTGGATATACACCTCAAGTACCATAACCTGCCAGGCTATGGCCCAAATGTTGGAAGGTTGGATTAGGCTGGGTGTCTCATTTTGCAGCCAACGAAGACATGATTGCCCAAGGGGCCTCTTTCTGTTCCCTAAATGTTTGTGATTCGATGCGTCTGACTCAGGAGGTTCAACAAGAATCTTTCGTTAAATGACCAGAGAGTGAATTCTGGGAGCATCTCAGAGAAATCCATTTTGCTGCAGAATAAACACAGAGCAAAATAAAATGTCTCTACTGGCAGAGAAACAATAAGATGTTGGCAGCAAATGAAGGCATTGCCACGTCTTTGTGAAGAAATTAAAAGTAAAATATTTGCTCCCCAAAGTTGTAAGAGGGATTATGTGTGAGGTTATTGCTCTCGCTGTTCCATGCTGCATCCTTTCTCCCTGCACCGTTATCACAGGACATTTTCACGTTGCTCTGGCTCTCGGGCTGGTGTGGCACAGCCTTGCCTGTGCCTTTTGCCTTTTATTCTCTGATCTGTCAGTAAATCCTTAATGAAGATCTATTGGAGGATAAATCTAGGGCGAACAACCCGGATAATTCCATTTGTAATAGTCGGTATTACAGGTGTTGCAGCTATAAAGCTGGGAGTTGGATCTTGAGGTGAAGCTGCTGGTCGGCAGTGAGATGAGCGATCTCCTGTCCCAGCTCCTTCCTCTTGGGACTCCCTCGATGCTCTAAGCCGAGTATCCCGGGGTTCAATACGTTTCAATGAAAATCAAGTTTCTAAAGCAGGCTGGTCATCTGAATACTCCAAGTGAAGGAATGGAATAGGACTCTGGGTCTATTTTGCGGGAATGGTGAAGTTGGACCATGATTCACTGGGTCGTCCAGGTCCATTCATTTCAGGATATTTCCAAGAATATCAAGAACACCGGTCAAAAGTTCAAACACAGCAACGTGCATTTATATCACATCATTAACACAATGAAACGGTCAAAGTGGCTTCACTGAAGCCTAATAAGACAAGTATCGACACGGTGTCAAAGAACATTCTTTGTTGGAGGTGAGACCAGTGGTAGAGGAGGAACTGAGTTTACAGAGATTAATTTGCTCCTGCAATTGTGTGTTACATTTCAGAATGATGCTGGAATAGTGAGCCGGTTTGGCGGAGGAGAACAGGGCCCGGTGGTGCTTGATGCTGTTCAGCCAGGTCTGCCGATGGATGGTTGAAGCAGTTGTTGACTACATACCTTTATGTGTTTTAGGCTTGGAATGATAAAGGCAAAGTTAGGGCAGATATGCAGAAGGAACATTAGTAGGAGAGAGTAAGGAATTTACTGCAGTCTACATTGTCAAAGGGGCCGCGGCATATTGACAGCAGCAGATGGATTACAGAATTGTTTCAGTGCAGAAGGAGGCCATTCGGCCAACCGGCTGGCTGAATGAGCATTTCACCGAGTGCCACTCCCCACCTTCTCCCCGTAAGCCTACACATTCTTCCTTTTCATATAACAGTGGAATTACCTTTTGAATGCTTCAGTTGAACCTGCCTTCACAACACTTTCAGGCAGTGCATTCCAGACCTTAACCACTCGCTACGTGAAAAAGTTTTTCCTCATTTGGCTTCTGCTTCTTTTACCAATTATTTTAAATCTGTGCCCTCTTATTCTTGAACCTTTCATGAGTTTTTCGCTGTCTGCTCTGTCCAGACCCCTCATGATTTTGAATACCTGTAACAAAATTCCTCTCAACCTTCTCTTCTCCAAGATAAAAAACAGTTCCAACTTCTCCAATCGACCTTCATAACTGAAGTTCCGCATCCCTGGAACCATTCTGGTGAATCTTTTCTGCACTTCTCTAAAGCCTTCACATCTTTCTTAAAGCGTGGAACCCAGAATTGGATGCAATATGCCAGCTGAGGCTGAACTAGTGTCTTGTACAAGTTCAACATAACCTCCTTGCTCTTGTACCCTCTGCCTCTGTTAATAAAGCCTAGGATACTGCATGCTTTATGAACCACTTTCTCAATCTATCCAGCCACCTTCAATGAACTAACACACATACACATCCAGAGCCCTCTGCTGCTGCACCCCATTTAGCATTGTATCCTTTATTTTGTGTCGCCTCTCCATACCCTTCCTAACAAAATGTGTCAATTCACATTTCTCTGCATTGAGCTTCATTTGCCACCTGTCTGCCCATTCCACCAATTTGTCTATGACCTTTTGTAGTTTTACACTTTCGTCTTTACAGTTCACAATGCTTCCACGGTTCATATCATCCATCAACTTTGAAATTGTGCCCTGTACACCAAGGTCTAGGTCATTAATATTTCAGGGCCCCAACACTGATCGCTGGGAACTCCACTGTAAACCTTCCTACAGCCCAAAAACATCAATTACCCACTGCTCTTTGTTTTCTATCACTCAGTCTATTCCACATCCATGTTGCTCCTGTCTAGTTTATTCCATGAGCTATAATTTTCCTCATAAGTCTGTTATGTGACATTGTATCAAATGCCTTTTGGAAGACCATGTAGACCACATCAGCTACATTATCATTATCAACCCTCTCTGTTATCTCTTTAAAATACTCCAGCAAGTTCGTTAGATAAGTTTTCCCTTACGAAATCCATGCTGACTTTCTTCAATTAACCCAAATTTGTCCATGTGACTATTAATTTTGTCCGAACTATTCTTCCTAGAATTTTATTCACCACCGAAGTTAAACTGACTTGCCTGTAGGTGTTGTATCTTTACACCTTCTTTTTGAATAAGGGTCTACCGTTTGCAATTCTCCAATCCTCTGTCACTACCCCCGAGTCTAAAGAAGACTGACAAATTATGTCCAATGCCTCAATGGCTAAAGGGTTGGCAGCTGAAAGTGTAATTATGTATTACCTCAGCTGGAGTTTATTTCAGCAGAAAAGGAGATGAGGAGTGTGAGTATAAAAGACACCTGGAATGATCAGAGATGACCTTGACTGTTGTCAAGGCAATAGGATTAGACAGGCCAGTGAGACGGCCAGCACTGGGCTGATCGTGAATATGTTTTAAGAAGTTTATTATGAGAAAAGTTGAGAGACTTCAGGAGGACAGTTTAAATAAAATCACCATAACTAACATTATAGTAGGATCAGCAAAGCTTCTGTCAGAGTTCAGTCATCATCGTTAATGTTCGAGTATGACCATGACCAGCAATGATAGAGTGCAGTCAACACCAGTAATACTGGAGTACGGTCATCACCAGTAATAATGGAGTACAGTGATCACCAGTGATGGAGTACAGTTATCAGCAGTATTGTGTACAGTTATCACCAGTAAAGATGGAGTACAGTGATCACCAGTGATGGAGTACAGTCATCAGCAGTAATGATTGAGTACAGTCATCACCAGTAATTATGGAGTACAGTGATCACCAGTGATAGAATACTGTCATCAGCAGTAGTGATGGAGTACGATCATCACCAGTAATGTTAGGGTATGACCATCAACAGTAATGATGAAGTACAGTCATTACCAATAGTGATGAAGTACGGTCTTCACCATTAATATTGGAGTACAGTCATCACCAGTACTGATGGAGTGCAGTCATCACCATTAATATTGGAGTACGGTCATCACCAGTGATGATCGAGTATAGTCATCACCAATAATGATGGAGTAAAGTCATCACCAATAATGATGGAGTACGGTCATCACCATTAATATTGGAGTACGATCATCACCAGTGATGATCGAGTACAGTCATCAGCAGTAGTGATTGAGTATTGTCATTACCAGTAATGATGAAGTACAGTGGTCACCAGTGATGGAGTACAGTCATCACCAGTAATGATGGAGTATGGTCATCACCATTAATGTTAGAGTATGACCATCAACAGTAATGATGGAGGAAAGTCATCACCAATAGTGATGAAGTACGGTCATCACCACTAATGATGGAGTACAGCCATCACCATTAATGTTAGAGTTATGACCATCACCAGTTGTGATGGAGTACAGTGATCACCAGTAATGATGGAGTACAGTCATCACCAGTAGTGATGGAGTACAGTCATCATCAGTAGTGATGGAGAACAGTCATCACCATTAATGTTAGAGTTATGACCATCACCACAAGTGATGGAGTACAGTCATCAGCAGTAGTGATGGAGTACAGTCATCACCATTAATATTGGAGTACAGTCATCATCAATAATGATGATAATAGCAGGGTCTCACCAGTAGTGTTACAGAAGGGTTACGGACAATAATTCCTGCAGTAGGTCAATCACTAGCAATGTTAGAATCGAGTCACCACCAGTAATGTCAGACGAGGTTCACCACCAGCAATGTTACAGTAATGCCCGCCAGCAGTCATGTTAGAGTGGGAATATCACAAGTAACGTTACAGTAGGGTCTCACCAGTAATGATAGTGTAGTGTTCGCACCAGTATTTTTACAGTAGGTACAGAACCAGTTGTGTTGGAGTTGGATTATCACCAGTAATGTTACATTTGGTCTCACTGATCGTGCAGTGTTACCACCAGTAATATTGCAGTAGATCCATCACCAGTTAAGTTAGAGTCGGGTTACCGCCAGTAATGTTATAGTAGGTCCAGCGCCAGTTATGTTAGAGTGGGGTTATCACATGTAATGTTACACCACGGTCCACCAGTAATGATCGATTCATGTTACCACCAGTAATGATACAGCAGGTCCATCATCAGCTCTGTTAGAGTGGGGTTATCACCAGTAATATTACAGTAGGTTCGCACCGATAATGATAAAGTAGTGTCACCACCAGTACTCC
Source organism: Heterodontus francisci (assembly GCF_036365525.1). Classification (NCBI taxonomy): domain Eukaryota; kingdom Metazoa; phylum Chordata; class Chondrichthyes; order Heterodontiformes; family Heterodontidae; genus Heterodontus; species Heterodontus francisci. The sequence goes on from NC_090398.1 coordinate 34,161,624, forward strand.
GTCAGCAAGCACATCACCAGTGCTATTAGAGTAGCGTCAGCACACAGAATGTTACAGTATGCATAGAATCAACAGAAGTAAAGTTCGTCAGTAGTAATGTTCGAGTCAGGTTATCTCACGCAATGTTAGAGTATGGTCAGCGCTAGCAATATGACAACATTATTCATGTTACTGTAGCATAGCATTCAGTAATGTTAGAATAGTAGTACCACCAGCAATATTAGAGTGGAGTGATCACCAATACTGTAAAGGAGTAATGCTAGCGTAGAGTGTCAAACATCAATATTAAAGAAGAGTGTTCGAGTAGGATCACAAGCCTTATTATGGAACAGGAGCACCACCAGCAGTATTTTAGTAGGGTTATCTGAGGTAATGTTGGAATAGGGTCCTCACAAATAATTCTACTGTACAGTCATCACTAATTATTTAAGAGTTAGATCAGCAACAATAATGATAGACTAACACCGTCACAAGTAATGTTAGAGTTGCTTTATCACCTTTAATGTTAGACTGGAATGCTTATTAATAATGTTAGAGTAAGCTTACTACCAACAATGATAGAAAGTGTCTTCTCTAGTAATGTTAACTGAGGTCACCGCCAAGAAGGTTAGAGTAGGCTTACCACTAGGAATGGTAGGTTGGATCGGACCAGTAATTATAGCGGATGGTCATCACAAGTAATAATACAGTAGAATTAACAAACAACAACGTTAGAGACGTGGCACAAATTGTAATGTCCGAACAGAAGCAACACCAGGAATGTTAGAACAGAACCACGACCAGAAACGTTATGGTAGGGTTGCCATCGTGATATTGCAATCTGGTCTTCATCAGTAATGTTAGGATACAGTCATCACCAGTACTGATAAAGTAGTTTCATCTCCTGTAATGATGGAATGGCACCCTCACAAGTACTGTTCGAGTAGTATTATCATCAGTAATATTATATGCAATCCACAGCAATAATGTTAGTGTATGGTCATCACCAACAGGTTGCAGAAGGGTCCTTCTTAGTAATGATACCGTATGGTTACCAGTAGTGTTGCAACAGGTCCATCACCAGTAATATTACAGTAGTGTCCCAACAGTCATGATAGAGTAGTTTTACGACCAGTCATGTAATAGCAGGTTATAACAAGAAATATTACAATCCTATCACGCCAAGCAATGTTTGAGTAAAATCAGCACCAAAAATATTCATGTTTCGTGATCACTGGTAGTGTTAGAGTACGTTCACTACACCCAATATTAGATAAGTGTCACCAGGAGCAATATTACTGTAGGGTCACCACCAGCAATGTTAGAGTAGGATCAACAGCATTTCTATTAATGTAAGGTAACCAGCAGGAAAGGTAGAGTAAGATCACCAGAATTTTGGTGTAGGGGCCTCACCAGTAATGGTACAGTAGTGTTGCCAGTAATATTAGATTAATGTCACCACCAAGAACGTTATAATAAAGTCAACGCAAGCAACGTTAAAGTGGGTTCGTAACCACTAAGGTTAGTTTATAATCCTCACTAATAAAGTTAAAGCAGGGTTACAGTTTGTAATGTTAGAATAATATAACAACCAATCACGCACGAGTAAAATCCTCACCAGCAGAATACAGAACCAACATGGATTTATTAAAAGGGATATCTAGTTTAAAAAAGCTGTTGGAGTTCTATGAGGAATTTTATGAGAAACAGATAAAGGTGAAGCAGTGGGTGTGGTGTATTTAGATTTTCAGGAGGCTTTTGATATGGCCCCACACAAGAGGTTAATCAACAAAATTTGAGCACATGGGGTTGGGGTAATATACTGGTATGGATTGAGAATTGGTGAACAGACAAAATACAGACAGCAGGAATAAATAGGTCATTCTCAGCATTGCAGGCTGTTACTAGTGAGGTACCACAAGATCAGTGCTGGGGCCACAGCTGTTCAAAATCTATACAGATGATTTGGGGACATAGTCTCAAAGTAAGAGGTAGGCCATTTAAGACTGAGATGAGGAAGAATTTCTTAAAGCAGAGGGTGGTGAATCTTTCTAATTCTCTGCCCAACAGTTGCATCATTGAGCATGTTCAAGACCGAAATCGATAGATATCGAGATACTAATGACATCAAGGAATATTGGGATACTGCGGGAAATTCGCTTTGAGGTCGATGATCAGCCAAGATCTAATTGAATGGGGAGCAGGCTCGACTGGTTGAATGGCCTACACCTGCTTCTATGTTCCTAGCAATATTAAAGTACAGCATCCACAGATAATGACACAGTGGCGCAGTGGTTAGCACCGCAGCCTCACAGTTCCAGCGACCCGCGTTCAATTCTGGGTCCTGCCTGTGTGGAGTTTGCAAGCTCTCCCTGTGTCTGCGTGGGTTTCCTCTGGGTGCTCCGGTTTCCTCCCACATGCCAAAAAGACTTGCAGGTTGATGGGTAAATTGGCCATTATAAATTGCCCCTAATATAGGTAGGTGATAGGGCAATATCGGGCGTGGGAGGAATATGGAATTAGTGTAGGATTAGTATAAATGGGTGGTTGATGGTCGGCACAGACTTGGTGGGCCGAAGGGCCTGTTTCAGTGCTGTTTCTCTAAATAAAAAAAATCAATAATGTTAGAGTTGGATCAACAGCAGTAATGTTTGTGTACAGTCACCAACATCGCTGTTCGAGTTGTCGCCTCACCAATAATTTTACAGTGGGGTTAACACCTATAAAGTTGGACTCGGTTTCTTCCCAGTAATGTTAGAGTTCCCACAAGCAGTGATAAAGTACTGTCTCCACCATTTACATTTGAGCAGGTCGCCACTAAAATGTTAGTATAAGTTCCTCATCAGTAATATCAGGATAAGATTGCACCAGCAATATTAGAGTAGCATCACCAGCAGTAATCTTCGAGAAGGCTCACCAACATGAACGTTTGTCTCATGTCATCAGCGGCAGAATTCGGGTAGTCAGCATCACTGATGTTACGGTAGGGTCACCACTATTTAAATTCGTGTTATGTCTTCAGAAGTAAAGTTAAAATAGGATGTACCAATAATTTTAGCTTCTGGTAAAAGTTAGAATCCATAAAGATTAGGGCAGAGATAGCACCAGTATTTTAGAGCAGTGACATCATCAGTAATATTAGAGAAATAACAGCACAAATAATGCGAGAGTAGGATCACCACCAGTGATGCTATACTATGGCCGCCAACAATAATGTTAGAATAATTGTCGCATATATTTGCGACAATTTGCGATTAATGGTCGTGTATATTTACCAACAGCAATATTAGAGTCGGGTTAACACAAGTAATTTTAAAGTGTGCACTTCTTCAGCAATGATCCAGTATGCTCCTCACCAGTAATGTTAGAACAGGGTGACTAACGGTAATGTTAAAAGAGGATCACCCCAGTAATGTCAAAGTAGGTTCATCCTCAGTAATGGTAGAATAAGGCCGTTACTGCTAATTATAGAACAGGATTATCTGCAGACATGCTAAAGTACAGTCATCACTAGTGATACTAGAACTGAATCATCACCAGTAAGGTAAGAGAAGCCTCATCACCAGTGGTGTTGGAACGTAATCACTGTTATCATCACAGAATATAACAATTTAAATTTACAATGGATGTGAATATTTCACTGAATTATTATGGGGCTCCAAGAACCTAACGCAGTGTCAGGAAGGTATGCTACCTTCAGAGTTCAGGGGGCAGACACAGCGCACCTACCAGTTGGGGTAACTTTCCATTATGAATTTCTAGGGCAAGAGTTTCATGGACTGAGCAACACCATCTTTGGCTTTCAGGGCGTACTGAAGCGGACAGCAGCTCCTTGTTTGTTCAGTGACTGTAACTAACGTTCCTAATTGTGCAACTTTGCTTACCCAACAGGGCATGAATTTTCTATAAAAGGGTAACGTTAATGATTTCAGCCAAACGGGTGTTGGAAACGTAAAACTGGAAAGAGTTCCAGAATTCACACTAAAAATGTTACCGCCAATGATTCTACTGATAAGGGACATTTACTACTCTATTCTCACAGTCTTGGGTGCTCCTGGTAAGTCGATATATCCTGTTGTCCAATAGCTGTTGACAACATAACTGTTAATGGTTACATAACAGATGCTGTGAATGCCCTCATTGCTGAGTCATATATCTGAAGGGATATGTGGGTGAATATCAATGGGAATCCTACTGGTCTGCGTGGCTGGTGAGTCTCTGTTCTGGTCAGTACTTCCTCGCACGGGGTGATCAGCTGTCTTATCCTGTACTGAGGGAGGGCGATGCTGCTTTCTCGCCCTTCAAACGGTGCATAAATCATGAAAGAATGTTTTATTGACTGGCCATGACAGTTATCTCACTGGTATGGTTGCGTCTTGTCTATTTACAGTTGCTAATTCCTGGGCTTGCAGCTTGCTCCACCTAACAGGGACTTTGAAAGATATTTTGAGAAATAATTGCGGCTGAAGGAGCTGCTTCTCTCCCCTTGGCTACAGAGCTTTTGCGGTTAAACTCAGTTCCTGAGCAGCTCCATCGGGCAGATTATGAATAGAAAAAGCACAGACTTTTGAATAAATTGAACGTTCTGTCTAAGCTGAATGTTTTAGTTGAATTCATATCTTTGTAGCAATTATTTTGAAATTGTATTGAATAATACTAAGGGCGGCACAGTGGCTAGCACCACAGCCTCACAGCTCCAGCGACTTGGGTTCGGTTCTGAGTACTGCCTGTGCAGAGTTTACAAGTTCTACCTGTGACCGCGTGGGGTTGCTCCGGTTTCCTCCGACGTGCCAAAGATTTGTGGGTTGGTAGGTAAATTGGCCATTGTAAAAAGGAAATGCCCCTAGTGTAGGTAAATGGTAGGAGAATTGTGGGGATGTGAGAGCGAAAAATGGGATTAATCCTGGATCGGTATCAATGGGTGGCTGATGGTCGGCACGGACTCGGTGGCCCGTAGTTGGCCTGTTTCAGTGCTGTATCTCTCTATGACTCTAATTTGGTGCCGATCCAGAGATTCCGCTCTCCAAATGAAGAAAGGAATTAAATGGAAATTTCAAACATGTATTGGTCCATGGCGCCGTAATGTTAACTTATAAAAGGGGGTCGGTGTCTTGAAAGGGCCAAGTCTCGTGTCAGATGGTTTTAGTGTTCAACACTGCAATGAACTATATATTTGCATTTATGTTCGGGAACCGGTTTGTATATTGACGGTGAAAATTAACAAGTCATCGAACAAGTCAAAGTTTTGCTTTAAGAGGCTTTTCTCCAGAACTATACCATTTCTGCGATTTACCCTGGCTTGGCCAGGAACGCACATTATAGGGTAAATGAAGCCTCAAACTAGTATCCGAGGCGATAGTCATTGAGATTAAACTGACAGAGACGTATGACACATGACTGATATAATGTCGTCATATTTATTATACCGCCCAAAGTGCATTGTATCCACACTCAGTCATCAGTGCCTGGGTGTCGGCAGTAGTGGAATTGTTTTCTCATACCATTAATAAGACAGATTCTGAGTAACCCTCCCCTCACTACTCTGACAATATCTGATTGAAGTATGCTGGAAGGACGGCGGCCTTCCAGTCTCTCAATATTGTGTTTAATGGTTTCTTTCTTTCGAACATCATGTCGTCACAACTCCTCTAAAACATTACAAATCACTGCCCATAACTCTAAGTAGAATAACATGCCAACAGTTATCGATTGTCCTCTTTATTTAACTCTTCTCCCTCTTTCGTGCAGCAAACCTGTTGACAATAGTGATTCTGTCCGGAGGAAATTGCGGTCTTTCCAAATGTATTTCGCTCTACATGGTGGCCATGGCAACAGCAGATCTAATGGTCATGATCTTCAATGTAATAGTTTATCACATTTTTACATATCACTTCCCACATTCTTTCCTATCCTACACTGCCGTTTGTAAGTTTATTCTGTACATGAATTCTGTCACCCTGCGTATATCAGTGTGGTTTACTGTCTCTTTCACATTTGACCGATTTGTAGCGATATGTTGTGAGAAGTTTAAAACAAAGTATTGCACTGTGAGAACTGCGACCACGGTTGTAACAATGGTCTCTGCCCTGTTATGTTTACAGACACTTCCGTTCTTCTTTGCATATAAGCCTGAACAAATAATAAATAATATTCATTGGGGTTGTCACCCAAGAATGGATTTTTTTTCATCGCCAGCAGGTGTTGCCTATTCCTGGTTGCAAACGGTGTTAATTCCATGGCTTCCTTTTGTTTTGATATTATTGTTTAATTGTTTGACAGTCAAATGTATTTTAGTGGCCAGCAGAGTTCGCAGGGGATTCCGGACTCACATCGATGATAATCAGAGCGATCCTGAGATGGAGAACAGAAGGAAGTCCATTATTTTACTGTTCACAGTATCCGGCAGTTTTATACTGCTGTGGCTGACATCAGCGGTGAGTTTTATAGCTACCAGTCTGGCAAACACAGCACATTACAGAGGTGACTATGCCGCTCCTGAATACATCACCACTGAAACTGGATACATGCTCATGAACATGAGTTCATGTACAAACACGTGTATTTATGCAGCTACACAAACTAAATTCAGAGAAAAGCTGAAGAAACTGCTGACAGCTCCTTGGGCATTTATTCCAAAATGGATTTTAAAAATGAAAACTGAAACCAAAGCTTCCTGTTTTAAGTAGCACTCAATTGCAGTCTGTGTTCCATTTTAGAAAAGGCAGACTTTCCGTTAGGACGGAATTTGATTGTTTAGTTAGAATGAACAGGTATCAGAAAAATATTTCTTCCACTTCCTGCCAGGCGATGAATGTCTGCTACTTTCCCGGGGTGAATATCACCATTTCCTGATGAAACAGCGCGCTCCCCGCTCAATATTCAAAGATTTTAGTCACGATTGTGTTTCGGCGGTGTAATAGAAGATGCAGATATTGGAAGCAAACACCAAATTAACAGATGAAGTGTCCTTTAGTCTCGGAACAATAAAGATGGTTCCTTGTTATTTTTCTGTATTCTTGTTGTGAATGTTGCAGGCGCTGACGTTCCCATTCGTCTTCGTCTTCCCCAAGCCCCAATTGACTCCTGCATCAATTAAACAGGCCTGTATCCTGATCAGTTTCTGACCCTTGAGGCAGCATTTCTTTCAATCTCAACTGGGCATCAAAATGTTTTCATGTTTTATCTGGGAAATAGACGGTTGTGCTTGTCCAGTCTTTGCGGAAATTGCAAGCTCAAGGAACAGCATCTCATCTACCGATTAGGCACATGTCAGCCTGCCGGACTGAACATTGAGTTCAATAATTTCAGAGCATGACAGCTCTCCATTTTACTTTCATTTTTAGTTATTTTTTCTTCCTTTTTTATTACATTCTTTTTTACATTTTTTACAATCTTTTTTTTCCATTTATTTCATTTCATTTTAGTTTGTTCAGTTTGCTTACCCACTGTTTTTTTTCAGGTTTGCACTTGCTGTTGTTCAATATTCAGTGTATTAACACCTAATCTGTGCTCATGCTTTGTCTTTCAACACACCATTAACATATTGTTTGCCTTTGCTCCATGACCTTTTGGTCAGCTATGTGGCCTGGTCCAATCTAGACCTCCTTTGTTATCTCTTGCCCCACCCCCACCTCACTTGCTTATAACCTGTGACTTTTCTAATATTTGTCAGTTCCGAAGAAGGGTCACTGACCCGAAACGTTAACTCTGCTTCTCTTTCCACAGATGCTGCCAGACCTGCTGAGTGGTTCCAGCATTTCTTGTTTTTATTTGCGGAAATTATATTCGGCACTAACAATTACTTCCAATCATTGTAACAGCCCACCTCATCATGCCTTCAATATATTTTAATTTATGGGTCTTTTCAATTTAATATTTAATAATGACGTTGTTTCTACCACCGTTACTTTCATTGCCTCAACCATGACCGTTTAAAGGGGTTTCTCTTATCCGTTGTCCTAATTCTTTTACATTATTATATTTTCTGTGGCCGTTAATTCTTGATCTTTCAGCTAATGGAACAATCAGCCTCTATCGATCCTGCCCCATCACATCTTGGCCTTAATCACCTGAACACGACTGACCAAAATATCTCAATATAATATCATTACAAAATCAAATGAAAACCAGGAAAATGCACTCAAGCCAATTAATTGATAGTGTTTTCTTGGAACTAATTGAATCATTACTGATACGAAGCAAAGTGAAAGATTGTTTTCTTTTGCTTATCTCTATCTCTAATAGCAGATAGATAACCAGAAAGTGCAGCTGTAGCCTACATAAGAAATCTCGTGTTTCTGATTTTGGGATATTGCTGTGTCTGGAGAAGTGACATATTGAGCATGAAAGAACAAGTGATATGCATGATGAAGATGCCCTGAAGAACGGGCCCAGAATATGATCATTCAAGCTATACCACCCTGAGATTAAATGGTTAATATGACTCTGGAGAATGAAATGGTATGAAAAACAAATGGATGAGATCTGTGCCCTCCAATAGAACTAAATAGATAGATGACCCTGATCGGATGTTGATAAAGTTAGCCTGAAAAAAATACGCCAATAAGTGGGGGAGGGATCATTGGCTATGAGGAATGCGTTAATCAGATTTGTTCTGACATTTGATAATGTTCTCATTTGTTGGCTTCTTTTTAGATTGTAGAAATATTATCGTTTAGCCCGTTCTTGTTAAGCAAGGAAGTACAAGTTAATTTAAAACACCACTAGGTTGATGAAGAGGGATGTATAACAAGGAAATGCTTGTTATAAGTATTTAAATTTGTTCAAAGCCTAAGATACAAAGCTCAGAACAGTAACACGTTTCAATCGGTAAAAAAGCAACATTAGTGGCTGAAATTTGTAAGTTTCAAGTCTATGTTTAAATACTGTATGTAGTGCGTGTTCAACAAACCCGTGACATCTCATCACAGTGTTCAGAAACCTTATTGAGAACCTTACATAAACATAATTCTTCCATTGGGAATGCGCTTTGTTTATTAATTGTGAGTAACTTCACCCTTTCCTCGCCATCTTTTAATGTTTCTGATCAACCCGAGGCTCAAAAGCCAAACCCCACACGCGTCCCTTCAACTGTGGCTCTACCAATCCAAAAAATACCCCCCAAAAAAGCGAGTCTAATGATGGCCATGACACCACCGTCAATTATTGTAAAAACTCATCTGGTTCACTAATGCCCTTTAGGGAAGGAAATCTGCTGTCCTTACCTGATCTGACCTACATGTGACTCCAGATCCACAACAAGGGGGTTGACTCTTAAATGCCCTCCGAAATGGCTTAGCAAGCCACTCCATTGTATCTAACTGCTACGACGTCAATAAAGAATGAAACCAGATGGACCAGCCGGCATCGACCTAGGCACCAGAAACGACAACAGCAAACCTAGCCCTGTCGATCCTTCGAACTCCTCTTTATTAACATTTGATGTCTTGTGCCAAAGTTGGGAGAGCTGTCCCACACACTAGTCAAGCAACAGCTGACATATCTATACTCATTGAAACATACCTTACAGACAATGTCCCAGACACCGCTATCAACATCCCTGGATATGGCCTGTCCTACCGGCAGTAAAGACCCAGCAGAGGTAGCGGCACAGTGGTATACAGTCGGGATGGAGTTGCCCTGGGAGTCATCAGCATTGACTCCTGATCCCATGAAATCTCATGGCATCAGGTCAAACATGGGCAAGGTAACCGCCGACTGATTATCACCAACAGCCCTCCCTCAGCTGATGAAGCAGTGCTCCTCCATGTTGAACATCACTTGGAGGAAGCACTGAGGGTGGCAAGGGTGCAGAATGTACTCTGGGTAGGGAACTTCAATGTTCATCATCAAGAGTGGCTCGGTAGCACCACTACTGACCGAGTTGTCCGAGTCATAAAGGACATAGCTGCTAGACTGGGTATGCGTCAGCCAGTGCGGGAACCAACAAGAGGGAAAAACATACTTGACTTCATCCTCACCAATCTGCCTGCCGCAGATGCACCTGTCCATGAGAGTATTGGTAGGATTGACCACCGCACAGTCCTTGTGGAGACGAAATCCCGCCTTCACATTAAGGATACCCTCCATCGTGTTGTGTGGCACTACCACCATGTTAAATTGAATAGATTTCGAACAGATCGAACAATGCAAAACTAGGCTTCCATGAGGCATTGTGGGCCATCAGCAGCAGCAGGGTAGTACTCAAGCACAACCTCATGGCCCAGCATATCCTCCATTCTGCCATTATCATCAAGCCAGGAGACCAACCCTGGTACAATGAAGAGTGTAGGAGGGAATGCCAGGAGCAGCACCAGGCATACCTCAAAATGAGGTGTCAACCTGGTGAAGCTACAACCCAGGACTAATTGCGTGCCAAACAGCCTCAGTAGCATGCGACAGACAGAGTTAAGTGATCCCATAACCAACGGATCAGATCTAAGATCTGTAGTCCTGCCACATCCAGCCGTGAATGGTGGTGGACAATTAAACAACTTACTGGAGGAGGTGGCTCCACAAATATCCCCATCCTCAATGATGGGTGAGCCCAGCACATCAGTGCAAAAGTTAAGGCTGAAGTACTTGCAACAATCATTAGCTAGAAGTGCTGAGTTGATGATCCATCTCGGCCTCCTCCTGAAGTCCCCAGCATCACAGATGTCGGAATTGAGCTAATTCGATTCATTCCACGTGAAATCACGAAACGACTGAAGGCACTGGATACTGCAAAGGCTATGGGCCCTGACAGTATTCCGGCAATTGTGCTGAAAACCTGTGCTCCACAACTTGCTATGCCCCTCGCCAAGCTGTTCCAGCACAGCGACAACACTGGCATCTACCCTACAACATGGAAAATTGCCCAGGTATGTCCTGTGCATAAGAAGCAGGACAAATCAAACCCGGCCAATTACCGCCCAATTAGTCTACTCTCAAACATCAGTAAAGTGATGGAAAGTGTCAGTGACAGTGGCATCAAGCGACACTTGCACAGTCATAATCTGCTCGGTGACACTCAGTTTGGATTCCGCCACGGCCACTCAGCTCCAGACCTCATTACAGCCCTGATTGAAACATCGACTGAAGAGTTGAACTCAGGAGGTGAGGTAAAAGCAACTGCCCTAACATCAAGGCAGCATTTGAGTGATCATGGCATCAAGGAGCCCTAGAAAAACTGGCGTCCATGGGAATCAATGGGAAGATTGTCCGCTGGTTGGATTCAAACCTATTGCAAAGGAAGATGGTTGTGGTTGTTGGTTCAGGACATCACTGCAGGAGTTCCTCAGGGTAGTTTCCCAGGCCCGACATCTTCAGCTGCTTCATCAATGATCTTCCTTCAATCATAAGGTCAGAAGTGGGGTAGTTCGCTAACGATAGCACAATATTCAGCATCATTCATGACTCCTCAGATACTGAAGCAGTCCGTCCAGAAATACAGCAAGACCTGGACAATATCCAGGCTTAGGCTGATAAGTGGCAAGTAACATTCGTGCCACACAAGTGCCAGGCAATGACCATCTCCAACAAGAGAGAATGTGACCATCACCCCTTGACATTCAATGGCATTATGATCGCTGAATCCCCCACTATCAACGTACTAAGGGTTACCATTGACCAGAAACTGAACTGGAGTAGACATATAAATACCGTGGCTGCAAGAGCAGGTCAGAGGCTAGGAATCCTGCGGCAAATAGCTAACCTACTGTCTCCCCAAAGCCTGTCCACCATCTACAAGGCAAAAGTCAGGAGTGTGGTGGAATACTCTCCGCTTTTCTGGATGGATGCAGCTCCAACAACACTCAAGAAGCTTAACACCATCCAGGAAAGAGCAGCCCACTTGATTGACACCCGATTCACAAACATTCACTCCCTCCACCACCGATGTACATTGGCAGCAGTTTGTACCATCGACAAAATGCACTCTAGCTAAGCACCAAGGCTCCTTAGACATCACCTTCCAAACCTGCGACCTCTACCACCTAGAAAGACAGGGGCTGCAAATGTATCGGAACCTTCAATTTCCCCTCCAAGCCATCCTGACATGGAACTATATTGCCGTTCCTTTACTGTCGCTGGGTCAAAATCATGGAACTCCCTTCATAACAGCACTGTGGGTGCATCTACCCAACATGAACTGCAGCGGTTCAAGAATGCAGCTCACCACCACCTTCTCAAAGGCAATTAAGGATGGGCAATGAATGATGGCCTGACCAGCGACGCCCATATCCACATGAATGCATTAAAAAATCCGGTTATCGGGGGTAGCCGGGAATGTGGAATTGAGATTGCAATCAGACCAGCCATGATCGTTTTGGATGGTGGAGTCGGCTTGATGGGTCAAGTGACCGACTCGTGCTTCTAATTTTTATGTTCGTATGTAACTGAACACCTGCAACCCTGTTATCAGGGCTATTGGGAGCTCTTCAGGTTCAAGAAAAGCCTACTAAATTAATTCTCAACGCCGCTTGAAAAGAACTGTTCTAACAGATCCCAGTAACCCATCTGAGTATACTCGGAGACCAGAATGTATGTCATTTTGGAACACAACATATCTCCTGTGCTGTTTTTTTCAGGAATGAGCAAGTATTCAGCGCAAGTGTTTTTGTAGCTGTAACTGAGCACTAAACAAAAATCCCTTTCAGTTTTCCGTTTAACTGGTGTATGTGTGTACGTGTGTATGTGTAAGTGTGAGGGGATGAGATAAAAAGGGAACTGTAATATTTCAATCTGTATGTTTATGTTTCACTTCCTTACTGATTGCGACTTGTTTTATAATAAACTGATAATTGTGTTGCTTATTCAAGAAATCTGGGTGGTGTGTTTTACTCTTGGAAAAACAGAGTTTTTGATTAACCCTTATCAGTAAGTGGGAAAATTTAAATATATGTTGTGACTGGTGGAGAAGTGCGACTAGAATGACATTGCACTCCTCCTGCCTCAGTCATAACAATCTACTCTCCCATGAATGTTTCCAACAGAGCTAAAAAGATTTTATGGTTACTTTTCCAGTTGTGGGACAGTCCACTCTAACATCTGTATCGTCCCGTTTTCTCCCAGCGAGCTCATTTAACTCTTACAAAGTCTTATTCACAAGGACATTATTTCCCGGTCAAATCCATCATTGTGAGAATGCTGGCTGTCCCTTATCTGGTACCTCAGAATAAAGACCAACCTGTCTCCAACTTTCTAATTCATTTTGTTTTGCTTCTTTCATTAGTGTGATGGAAAGGTGGATGATGACATGGTTGGTTTCCACTGTTGACCTTCCAATTGACTGTAGACAGTGTTTTTGTGTTATTGGTGTTTGAACCCCTGAATTTTACTCACCAAATAAACAGACAGTGACAGGTATTCATGCAAGTTTAATAGAGAATAATTATTTATTAATTATATTATTGATATTATTTAATTATTAGAGAATATTCATGACTTGAAATGTTCACAAAGCCCATAACACACGCATTCACCGTCACATGCACTCTTTAGAGCAGATGGATAGAAGACAAAGGGTAAGAGTTCAGGGGTAAAAGTTTGTTGTTTTAGGGGAAAAAACTGTGTGATCCTCTCAGAAGGTGGATATTATAGTTGCAGGCCTGGTTGCTGGTTCTTCGGTTACTGCTGGGCTGTTGCAACCTTCTGGCAGTCCTCTTCGGGCTGATGGCTTAGTTCAATTCTCACAGGTAGAAGCTTTCAACCTATCTCAGCAGGTTTCAACTGGGTTAGCTGGATCAGAGCTCTCTCTCTCTCTTTCCATCTGTCTCACACTTGCTGGCATTCAAGGTGGTTTCAGCTGGTTATTTTTCTCTGTGGCTGAGGATAAGTCAGCCTGATCCAGCTCCACCACCCAACCCCCACCCCCACGTCCCCCACCCCCCGACCTTTGATCCTCAAAAACATTTGATGTGAAATGACAAGTGTCCGTTTTACCCATATGACTTTAGGTTCCTTTCTTGCTGGGCTGCACTATGGCATTTGATGGCCACGTTTTGAGGAGAAGAGGACTGTTCACACCTCATTGTAGTGAATGTTTGTTGCAGAAGAAACGTCTGGGGAAGGCATTTCCCTTAGTTTGTTTAAGTATAGCTCACATCCATTTTTAATTCTCTGCCTTATTTCCATGCAGACAGAGTTGATTGTTTTTCAGTCTTAGTACACATTGGATTTGGATTACAATGCAGGAGGTGGTATGAATCATGACTTGTGCTCCATTTTATTGGCAGCCAATAACCAAATCTTTCAAATTTCCTGCAAGTTTTATAACTTTTCAGTTTGATTTTGTATTGGATGCAGGCTTGGATTTCATTTTTTAATGATTGTTTCTTGGTCTAGAAAGAAAGGAAAAAATAAGTTATATGGTCACACCACTAACACATTCATTTCATACACTCCTCAGGCTTCCAGCCCTGAGCCTAGTACAAGCGGTTCTTGATACAGTGTTTTTTCTTACATCCTGGACATTACATTGGCTTACATTGTTCCCCCCTCCGCCCCCCCCCCCAGCTCCCCCCGCTATGTTTGTAGTTGTGAGGTTGAGTAGTTGGGGGAGTAAACTCCATCGAAAAAGCCAGGCATCTTTAACTTGATTTTTTTTCTAGGTATGTTAACGGATTGTGGTCTGTGCAAATTGTAATCTCTTTGTGTCCATTATTCGTGTGGACCTCGAAATGCTGAACAGATAGGAGGAATTTCGATGCTTCTTTTTCTGGAGTGCAATATTTATTTTGATGTTTGTTCAGTTTTTGTCTTAGAAATAGCCAAGTTCTCTTTCAAAGCTTGAATCATCATCTTCGAGTAAAACTGTGCCTACTCCAACATCACTGACATCAATGGTTATTTTAAAAGTTTTGTTGAAATTGGGGGCTGCCAATACTGGGTCGTTTGTTAAAATGTCTTCATCATTTCGAAAGTTAGCTGGCACTGCTCTGACTACACCACTTTTGCTCTTTTCTGTAACAGCTCTCTTAGGGAGCAGCTAAGGTGCTGAAATTGAGAGCAAATTTTCAGCAGAACCCATACATTCCTCGGAAATACATGCTTTCCTTCTTTATTTTTGGAATGGGGAAGTCTAACGTGTCTTGCACTTGGCTGTCCTTGGCAACACTCGACTTTGGCCTACAATGTGGCCTAAATAGTTTTACGTTGGCTTTGGAAAATTCACTTTTTGCCAAGTTATCCATTAGTTGTGCCATCTGTAGACCTTTGAGACGTTCCCTTCCATTGTTTAAATGGTCTTCCCAGGTGTTGCTGAAAACTGGCAGGTCTTCGAAGTAAGCAACGCAATTATTTCACGCAGCTACCACCAGATTCATTAATATTTGAAGCGTGGCTGGGGCCTCTTTCACACTGAAAGACATTACTGTGTACTGCAATAAGCCATTGGGGTTGACAAAGGCTCAGATTCCCTTTGCCTGCTGGGTCATTGGAACTTGCCAGTATCCTTTTAATAAGTTTATTTTGCTGATTAAGGTGGCGTTTCCTACTTGGTCTGTGCAGTGTTCAATACGGGGCATTGAATATCTGTTTTTGTAATTGCATTGACCTTCTGATAATTACTACAGAGTCTGGTTTGGGAACTAACGGTATAGGTGTGCTCCAGTTACTCTGGCTGGGTCCAACTAAATCATTTTCCAACATGTACTGTATTTCCAGGTGGACCTGAGCTAGCTTATTGGATTCAATCTATTGGGATACTGTTTTATTGGTGGGAATTTCCTACCACCATATCGTGTACTGTTAATGGTTTGCAACCTTATTTGTCCCTTCAGACTTCCTGGAACTCCTTTCGTAATGTGGTTAGGTCCTGTCTTTGTTGTTCAGAGAGATAGTCCAGCCTTGTATCGAACCTCTTTGAAATGTGGGTGTTTTCCAAATTGGCAATCAGGAATAAATTTTAGAATTTTCATGGTTCTTGTCCTCGTCAAGTTCTTTCTCACTACTGCTTTATCACTTTTACTGCTTGGCACACACTTAGTGATCTCTCTGGTTCCTGACTGCAGTATCTTTCCATTCATGTTAATATGACACAGTTTTTCAAATCTTTCTGTCGGGTGTATTAATTAATTCGTTTACCTTTAGTCTACCTTTTTCTGTGCACTATATGAACCATTAAACCTGACTTTTAAACGTTTGCCATGCAAGGATTATAACACCAGAATTTAGTCAACTGGTTTGAACTCATGGACTGCAGTGCTTGTATATGCCTGCCTTTTCAAGGTTTTTTCTGAGGTTTTGCGGTGTTCCTTTGTTACCTCACGGGCCTGGAAAAGTCTCTCCCGGCAGATGAGCACATAATTTAGTATTGAGATTTCCTCCACTTGTCCTAGCAATTTTTCTTTATGAATTTTAGGAGGCCTCTCACCTCGTATCCGAAGATCAATTCGAAGGGGGTAAAACCTGTGGATTCATTGCGAGTATCTCTGGTAGCAAAACAACAATACATTACCCCATTGTCCCAGTCGTAGGGGTATTCACTACAATATGCTCAGAGCATAGTTTTTTAAGGTCTGATGGTACCGTTCCAGATTCCATTGTGTTTGTGGGTAATACTCTAAAGATGTCATCAGGTGTATGACCTCCTGGAACATTTGGTTCCCTGATTGGACAGTATTTCTCTAGAAAGTTCTTGTCAGATGTAAGACTGGGTTAACTGCTCGACTATGGCTTTGGTAGTAATTTTCCTCCAGGATATGGCTTATGGGAATCTGGTGGCCAAATCGATTGTATTTAAAAATTACTGATAACCTGTCTTGGTTTTGGGTAGGGGTCCAACCAAATTGATTAGAACTCTACTGAAAGGTTCCTCGAAAGCAGGAATGGGGATCAGTGGTGCAGATTTAATTACAATTTGGAGTTTCCCAACAATCTGGCAGTGATGGAAGGTCTGACAAATTTTAACCACATCCTTTTGGATTTATGACCAGTAAAACTGTCGACTAATCTGGCCCTGGGTCTTCTGTATACCCAGTGGACCAGCAGAGGGATTTCATAGGAAATTCACGGAATATCTCTGCAATATTTAGTGGAAGCACAATTGGGTGAATTACTGTCCACTCCTCCTCCAAGGGTCACTGTGGGGATGCCCACTTCCTGATTAAAATTACATTTTCAATATAGCAGCACTCAGGCAGCCTTTCTGCTTCTCCCTCAGAATACGTTGTCTGTGCTATCCCTGTTAAATCAGGGTCTTCCTTTTGGACTTCAATTAAAGAAGGTTTACTGTGTACTTGCGTTTGCTGCCCTAAATTCAGAATAAATACTTTAGACAGCCAAACCTCTGAGTCATCTGAGTAACTTATTGGCTCAGCTCTCTCTTTGTGGACCTTGCTTGGCCATGGCCTTGGTTAGAACACAAGCAGGAAATATTCCAGTGACTTCCCCCTACATTTCTTCTGTCTTCTAGGCCTCATCTGGCTGGTCTGAGACCACTGGGGCTGCTACCACCTTACCTCCAGCCAAATCATTACCGAGCAGCAAGTCTATGCCGGCCACAGATAGACTAGGGACAATCCCAACAGTAACCCGGCCATAAACAAAGTTGGACTGCAACTGGAACCGATACAGGGGTACAGACATGGATCGATCTTCAATCCATTTTACCACAACCTTTGCTTTTAGCATGCTGTCTTGTAGAAAGTTCGTTCCTTTATCATCAGAGATTGAGTGGCCCCGTGTCTCAAAGCAGGACAATAGGTATTTCTGCCTCACTGGAAGGTATGGAGACAACTTTCCTTTTGAAACAAAATACTGTTAGCCTTCCGGAAGTTTCTCTATTTCTGCCATACCTACGATGGTATTCCTCGTGGGGTACTTTGCCATGGTCAGGGCAACAAGTGGATCTTCCCTGCTATCTGACTGGTATCCATTTCTTTGCTAACCATATTCGCCCAT
Source organism: Heterodontus francisci (assembly GCF_036365525.1). NCBI lineage: Eukaryota > Metazoa > Chordata > Chondrichthyes > Heterodontiformes > Heterodontidae > Heterodontus > Heterodontus francisci. The sequence continues at coordinate 34,179,486 of NC_090398.1, forward strand.
ACAAAATTAACTGCTTTTCCCTTTAGCTTCCAGCAGTCAGCTTTCACACGCCCTGCTTTGGTGCAGTGGGAACACACAGGTCTGTGGTATACATTCCAACCCTTTGCATTTTCTTTCTTTGCTGATGAGCGGCTTCTTGCATGCACACTTTCTCTTTACCCATCGCTAACACTCCATCTTTTTATCACTTAACCATTTTCCATCCCTTCCGAACCATTGGAAATTACTTTGGAAAACATTTTCTTAAGAAAAAGGTTTATGAGCAAGCTCAGAGTTGGGGGCCTTTGCTTTGGCTTCTCTCACCCTTGTAATTATTTGCTTCTAAATATGGGCTTTTCTATTAACTTGGATCTATTTTTAAATTCTTTGAATAGAATCATCTCTCTCAGATTTCCATGGAAGTATTCTAGCTTGAGAGATTGTATCCAGCGATCAAAAGCCATGCGTATAACTGTTTCAAATTCAATGTAAGACTGGGCAGGTCTTTTCCTCATGTGTCTGAATTTCTGTTGATAGGCTTCAGGTATCAACTCATATGCATTTAGAATTGCTGTTTTTGTTTGTTCATAGTCAGAAGAACTCTCTTCTGATAACAGGGAAAAATATGTTGTGAGCTCTGCCCAGAAATTCGCCTTGCAGGAGGATAGTCCAATTTGCTTTTGGCTATTTTAGTCTATTAACTAGTTATTTTCAAACTAGATAAAATATGACTCCACCTCTTCTTCAAAATGTTGCCACGAGTCTTGAGTGTCTCGTAATATCACCGTTTTGTTCCGAATTGGGGATACAGTTTGAATTGCTGACATTCGCATTTTGGTTTGGCAGCCTTTCCAACTCAACTTTCTGCAATTGTACTTCCTCTATTTTCAAATGAAACTCTCTTTCTTTTCTTTCTTTTTGAAGCTGAAGCTCTCTCCCTTTGCTTTCCAAAGCTGAAAATCTCTGTCTCTTTCTTTTCCTTTTGAAGCTGAAACTCTTCTTCCTCCTTTTCCTTTCAAAAATACATTTCCTCTCCTTTTAGTTGCATTGCTTCCCTTTGCGACTGACTTTTAGCTGGGACTATTTCTCAGACTCAAATTCCATTCTTTCATCTTCAAGTTTAGCGTAAGTTTAAGATGGTTAGCTAGGCTCTTCAGGTTCCTTTGCCTTCTGTTTGAATGTGAATCCTACATGGGTAGCTAGGGTTTTTAAATCGTCAATATTTGGGCCATTTAATTTATCATGGGATTTGTCTCCCTGCTCTACAAACCCCTTAGCATTAAAGATGGCTATGTCCTTTGTTTCAAGCACCAGAAAGGAAAACTGAAGAATGCAAATAAAAAAAAACTGCTTTCTTTTATTTTCCCTGTTTTAGATGTCAATTGTCCTATGTTTCCTCCGATGTTGCTATCCCAGATGAGTCGTCAGTTTGTTATGGACAGGTGGGTGATGGCATGGCTGGTTTCCACTGTTCACCTCTAAACTGACCACAGACAGTGATTTTTTCTTACTAGTGATTTAATTGTCAAATTGACAAATATTGATGGGTTTTCTTGTGAGCTGAAAACAGAAACTTAACTATTTATTTTAAAAAGAATTATTACCCAAAATGTTCACAACTTATGCATGCATTCACTCTCACATGCACACTCAAGAGAAGATAGATAGAAGGTAAATAGTAAGAGTTCAGGGTGTAAAAGTTTGTTGAATCAGGGAAAAACTGGGATCCTCTCGGAAGTTGAATTGTACAGTTGCAGCCTTGGTTGTTGGTTTTCTGGTAACTGCTAGATTGTTGCAGCCTTCTGGCAGTCCTCTTCAGGTTGAAGCCGGTGATAAAGGTTAGTTCAAATCTCAAAGGTGGAACAGTAGTTTTGACAAAGGCACTCTCTTGTCTCTGCTGTAGCTGGCTTCCAACATGTCTCAGCAGGTTCAACTTCTTCTACACCCACCATAAGCTCTGTTTCTTCGCCACTTTATTTCATGCCCCTCTCCTCCCATTCTCTGACGCTGAAACTGTACAAAATCTCCACATCATTTTTTTTGGTCTCGGTTGGAGCTTTTGATCACAAATCCTGTCATCAAAAATACAACCCGCCTCCATAACATTGCCGACCTCCATTCCTATCTTAGACCATCTGCTGCTGAAACCCTCATCCATTTATTTGGCACCCTCAGACACGACCTTTAAATAATTCACCAGCTTGCCTTTCTTCCTACATCCCATGTACCCTGTCCTGCCTCGGTTCCACTCTGACATCACCTGTGTGCTCGCTCAATTATTGTGGATCATAGTCTTCAAACTCCCTTCCTCAAATTTAAATCTCTTCATGACCTGAACCTTGCATAACTCTATAATCAGTCCCTGCTCTACAGCTCTGCGGTCTAACTGGACTTCTCCTCTCCTTCTGATTTTGGCCTCTTATGCATCCATTCCACTGTATCCCACCCGCTTTACCTTAGATTGTTGTTGAGCTAGATCGGTGGCCGAGGACAGATTAGCTTAAGTATGCCTGTGGGGGTTTGGTGATTGTGATGCGATTGAATGACAAAGGAAGGTGGTTAGACTATCTTTGTTGCAGATGGTAATTGTTTGGCACTTCTGTGTCTTTAATATTATTCAACACTCGCCAGCCCAAGCCCAGGAGTTGTTAAGGTTTTGCTGCATGTGGTTCCAGATGTTGGGCCTAGGACACTGCGCCAAGAAACTCCTTCAGCAATGTCCTCAGGTTGAGCTGAATGGCCTTCAACAACCACAACCTTTGTATATATTATGACTGCAGCCACTGCGAAACTTCCTCCCTGGTTCCTACTGACTTCAGTTTACTCGCATTCCCTGGTACCAGCGTCGTTCAAGGCCTGCCTTGATGTCAAGGGGAGTCATGCTCACATCACCTCTCGAATTCAGTTCCTTTTCCCATGTTTTGATCAAGGCTGTAATGAGGACTGGAGACGTTTGTTACTGGTGGAACCGAAATTGAGTATTGATGAGGAAATTATTGATTTGTCAGTGCTGATTGATAATATGATTTTAGGCTCTTTCCATCACCTTGCTGATGATTGAGAGTCGGCTGCTGGGACGGTAATTGATCATGTTAGATTTGTGCTGCTTTTTACATACAGGACATACCTGGGTAATTCTGTACATTGTCAGGTAGATGCCAGTGTTTTGGCTGTACTTGAACATAGCCGTACTTGGCCGTAGCTTGAGCCACAGCTAGGTCTAGAGTATAAGTCATTAATTCTACAGCCACAATTCTGTCGGAACACATGGTCTTTCCTGTATGCAATGAAGTCAGACATTTTTGACGTCATATTTAGTAAATCTAATTGGTTGGAAACGTCTTCCACCTACAGTGCGTTCTGTGCACTTGCTACGCTCAGTACCTCCTCCGAGTAATGTTGCGCATGGAGGAGTACTGATTTATCAGTTGCGGGATGGTGGAAGGTAACACTCAACAGGAAGTTCCCTTGTGTACGTTTGAACTGAACCCATGAGATTTCATGGAGAACAGAGTCAAAGTTGAGGACATTCATGGTCACACTCAGTCAAGTGTCTCTGTCATTGTGTATCACTGCAGATGGGTGTATCATGCCAGTGGAATGGTATATCAAGGAGAATGGAAATTTGAATAATAAATATGCTTTATCTGTAAGACTATTAAGCAATCATTGTAGCCCCAGGCATTGCTACAGGCGTTACTCAGGGCAGTGTCCAAGGCCCAACCATTTTCAGCTGCTTCATCAATGCATGTCCCTCCAATATATGGTCATAACTGGTGATGTTTCCTGATGACTGCTCAGTGTGCAATTCCATTCTCAGTTCCTCATACAATGACGCATTCTGTGCACGCATGCAGCAAAACCTGGATAACATCATGGCTTGGGCTGAAAAGTGGCAGGTAACATTTGCGCCACATGAGAGACAAGCAATGACCATCTCCAACAAGAGAAAGTCTAATCATCACCGTTGACACTCAATGGTTTAACAATCTTCGAATAAACCACCATCAATATTCTGGGAGATAACACTGACCAGAAACTTAACGGGGCCAGCTAGTTAAATAGTACGGCTACAAGAAATGTCAAAGGCTGAGTATTCTGTGGCGAGGGCCCACCTTCTGACTCCCACAGCTTTCCACCATCTACAAGGTACACATCAGGAGTCTGATGGAATACTTTCCACTTACTCGGATGACAGCAGTTCCAGCAACACTCATGAAACATGATGCTATTCAGGACAAAGCTGCCCGCTTGATTGTCCTACCATTCAAAACTTTAAACATTCATCTTTCCACCAGTAACTGCACCAATGTACAAATGCGCTGCAAAAAAATGGCTCAGCCTTCTTCTACTACACCTCACAAAGCAATGACTTCTATCACCTATAAGGATACAGGTAATGCATGAAAGGCTACAACACCACCTCAACATTCCCCTCCAATTTACTTGTCCTCTTGGAAGTATATCATAATTCTGTCTTCATCACAGGGACCAAATCTTATAATGTCCTACCTAACAGTAATATGGGAGTACCGTGCATCGTCATCACGTGCACTGCAGTGTTTCAATAAGGCAGCTCACCATCACCTTCTCAAAGCCAATTCGGGATCGGCAATAAATCCTGGTCTTGCCTGCGATGCCCACAACATCCCATGAATGACTATAAGTTGTTACAATGTTGCTCGTCTCAACCTAGCTGCCGAGAAACCATGCATGCAAAGTCATGTGTTCCTTCCAAGCATAATGCACTTACCAGGTGTCATATTTCAAAATACTTCTATACTGTACCTGAAAATATTATTTTTTTCGATCTAAACTATCTGATTTGTATTACAATGAATTAGCATACAGCTGCCGCCGTGTCCTTCGGGAGGTGTCCCACAGGTTAACTGCTCGCTCACTGAATTACTCATTCTGCACATTTGAACTTTCCTCCCTTGAAGTGAAAGCCATCTCTTCTCTTTCTACTATAGTGACAAAGTGAAGCAGCAGTCATATCACCTCCCACATTTCTTTTCCCAGTGAAAAAAATGTTCAATTTACACAGTAGTTCCTAATCTAATTCCTCCATTCACTGTAAGATTCTAATTGTTCTCTGCCATAGCATTAACCTTGCTGTTTTGAAGCATCCAGAACAGTACAGTATTCGAAGTGAAGTCACGCCAATGATTTATGAAGTGACAAAATTATGGCACTATTTCGGCTCAATATCGAACTGTCAATTCTGCCTAAAATCTGAGTTGCTTTCCAGAATGCCACTGAGAATTGCTGTAATATCAGATCTTAAATAAGTAGAATCTTACCGAATAGAGTCGGGCAAATGCAAATATCCATTGGATCTGTCAGCGGCTGTACAAAAGACAAGGGAATCGTTCGGGTATAGCTCTTTTGTGGACTGAAAGCAAAGGAAAATGACTTGAATGAGACTGGGGAAAGGGACCAGAGACTGGAGACATGGATTAGAGAGAAGGTATCAGGTAACTGACCAGAATGCTACTTAATAGTAAATTGGGGAACCGTTAGTTGTCAAAAATAATCTCCTGCGGGTTAAACAAAACATATTTAAACATAAAGTACTCAAATGGTGAAAATATGTGAGACCCAGACAAGGAAAATAACCCAAAATAGACTAAATTATGCTTTCTAACCACCATGTACAGAAATAAATTTATCCAGGCACAATCTTTATACTTCAAATTCGCCTAAATTTGTGGCTTTTGGCCAAAGACAGGAAGCTATCGGTTAGCATTTATTTTTCATAAGCTTTCAGAATCTTGAAGACTTCCATAAATTCGTCACTTAATGCTCCCAACACCAGCGATATTAGCACAAAATACTGAAACCCCTCCATGATACTAACTCCCCATCGTTGAGAACATTCAAGAGAAACTGCAGGGCAGTTTTTTTTCCATTAAAACAAACTACATCCCTTTATTAGGGTTTCAAAGTCATGGAGAACTCGGTACTTACCCTGCCACAGTATTGTTTGGTGCAGACCATCACTCTCCAGTGCAACCTCGGGAAATTGAACTCATTCAGTAAGTAATTTCTGGTTAATTAACATTAGTCAATGAATTTCTACTCCATTCTGCTTATGGATGGAACGACTGTGGGATGAAATATTAATCGTTAATTATTTTGTTATTTTTCTCACTGTTTGTATTCAGTTTTGTTTATCGACTCTGCTGTTGATTTAGGCTGAATTTTCCTCCAGTTAAGCATTGGGAAAAGTAAAGATATCATGTTCTACCACTACCGCAGACTTTGCCTACGCGCGTCACTTGATTCCATTTCCCTACCCAGCCGTTGTTTTGAGGCTGAACCAGACAGTCCACAATGTCATCGTCCAACCTCGAGCTGAACTCCCTACTCCATATGCTCTCCATCAAAATATCACCTGCTTCTATCCTCGTAATATTGCCCATCTCCAGCCTTGCCTTAGCCCAACTGCTGCTGAAAATTCATCCATGCCTTTGTCAACTCCACGCTGGACTATTCCAATGCTCTCCTTGCTGGGCTCCCAGTTTTCACGCTTTGTAAACTTCAGTTATGCCAAAACATAGCTGCCTGAAATGCGCAAGTCCTGCTCAGCTCCCATTCACGTACTCGTTCACCTACAGCTTTCGAATGCCTCCAACTAAAAATTCCAATCATTCTGTTTAATTCCCATCAGGGTCTCGTCTCTCTTTATCTCTGTAACATTCTTCACAGAGATGAGGGAACATTTTTTTACTCAGAAGGTTATGACTCTTTGGAATTCTCTACCCCAGAGGGCTGTGGAAGCTCAGTCAATGAATATGTTTAAAGCAGAGATTGACAGATCTCCAAATACAAATGACATAAGGGGATATGAGGATAGTGTGGGGAAAAGGCATTGAGATGGAAGATCATCTGCGACCATATTGAATGGCAGTCTTGATGGGCTGAATGACCTACTCCTGCTCCTATATTCCTATGTTCAGCCTGACAACCCTCCGTGCTGCTGTAATTATGGATTGATCGGACTCTGGCCTCTTGTGCATCTCCTCCTTCTCGTCGATCCTGTCCGAGTGTTTAATTGTCTTAAGTTCCACGCTTTGAAGTGAATTGTAGAAACATACCGCATCTGTATCCTCCTATCGTACATAAAACTTACGTTCCCTCTTACTTTTGTTCACCTATGGTAACATATCATGCTTTGTCTCGGATCCATATTCTGAATCCTCCTCTGTGAAACGCCCTGAAACGTTTTACTATGTTAAAAGCCTGTGTTAAATGTGAGCTACTGTGGATGAAAGTCCTGACTGCACAAGCCCTATTGCTGGATGTTTCAGTGTTTTCGGGCCGGCAGAGGGAATTCAAGCCAATGGGTGTCAGATATTTCTATTCCTGAGGGGAAAGTTCTTGGATTTGCATTATTATTGGTCGATTCTTCTGAATTATAAATGGGCATCGATTGTTTCAATTATGCAGTCGTCATTTCACAGACAGTTTTCTTGCTGCTTCCCTGATTTCGTTTATGTGTGTCTGCATGTGTGTGCGTACATGTGTGTGTGTGTGTGTGTGTGTGTGTGTGCGTGCGTGCGTGTGTGTGTGTGTGCATCTGGGCGGGATTTAATACCCCTTGGATTTTGTGATCAGTGGTGATTTGCCAGCTCTGACCTCGAAGAAAACAACCCAGAAAAATCTAGCAACCTGTGTGGCATAGATCTCTCCTTTCTCTGTGGCAGTTTAAGTCAGGCACCAAGTTAAGGGGATCTCCAGGCTTCTGACAGAAGTGTTGCCAGCTAGCAGGATAAACTGCTAAAAGCGTTGAAGTCCTAGGCCCAACTGTCTTCAGCTGCTTCATCAATGGCTTTCCTACAATCATAAGTTCTGAAGTGGGGATGTTCGCTGATGATTTCACAATGTTCAGCACCATTCACGACTCCTCAGATACTGAAGCAGTCTCTGTAGAAATGCATCAAAACCTGGACAATATCCAGAATTGGGCTGATAAGTGGCAAGTACCATTTGTGCCACACATGTGCCAAGCACTGACCATCCCCAACAAGAGAAAATCTAACAATCTCTCCTTGACATTCAATGGTGTTACGATCACTGAATCCCCCACTATCAACATCATGGGGGTTACCATTGACCAGAAACTGAACTGGGGTAGCCATATAAATATCGTGGCTATAAGAGCATGTCAGAGGCTAGGAATCCTGTGGTGAGTAACTCACCTCCTGACTCCCAAAAGCTGTCCACCATCAACAAGGCACAAGTCAGGAATGTGATGGAATTGTCTCCACTTGCCTGGATGGGTGCAGCTCCAACAACACTCAAGAAGCTCGACACCATCCAGGACAAAGCAGCCTGCTTGATCGGTACCCCATTCACAAACATACACTCCTTACATCACAGACGCATGGTGGCAGCAGTGTGTACCATCTACAAGATGCACTGCAGCAACGCACCAAGGCACCTTCGACAGCACCTTCCAAACCCGTGACCTCCAGCACCAAGAAGGACAAGGGCAGCAAATGCATGGGAACAACACGACCTGCAAGTTCCCCTCCAAGTCACACATCATCCTGACTTGGAACGACATCACCGTTCCTTCACTGTGGCTGGCTCAACATCCTGGAACTCCCTTCCTAACAGCACTGTGGTTGTACTTACCTGACAGAGACTGCAGCGATTTAAGAAGGCAGCCCACCACCACCTTCTCAAAGGCAATTAGGGTGCGCAATGAGTGCTGGCCTAGCCAGCGACACCCACATCCACATGAATGAATAAAAATATATTCACATAGACAGCAAACGAGGAAGCTGAAACCACTGATGAACTGCAAGCTTTAGTTTAAACATTCACATAGCAAAGTAAACGATCATCAAAGCGAATAAGATAGAAGTTAAAATGTCATAAACACATTATAACACATATTAGTATCAAAATATGTGTTCTATTGCCAAAATGGAGAAATGTGACATTCCACTGATACAAAATTAGTTCTCCAGGGCCAGTGAGTGTGTTTAGCAGCAAATATGCACTTATTATACCAGAACACACGCAGTTATACCTGAGTGAACAAGGTGGAACTTTTTCAAGTTTTTTTTCCACAAGAAACCCCACCGTGTGAAAGCAGAAGTTTTTGTCAATTCGCTGATTGCTCAGTGATTACATTCTGGGGTCACTTGAACATCACATCCCATGGAAGAGCATTGACAGTGACTTCTGGATTACGAGTTATTAATATTATGAATAGTTGAGAACCCTCTTGTAAATTGTGTTTTTTTTGCATTTGAGGACTAATGTCAACCACCATTCTATCCATCTTGTTTAATTTTGTACTTCTGTTTTTCGATTGCAAAATGGAGGACAGCAACTGAAAAAGAGGCTAGCTTCGGGAAACCCTTATCAAACCTGCCTGGACTTGAAAATGTATCAGTCTGAGGGTACAGCCAGTCTTCTTTTACACAGCTGCAGTGTGCTGTCTGGAGATACTTTTCCCTAAGATTTCCCTGCAAGAAGCCACAGCTTACCTGAAGCTTCATATTCAGCAAAAAAAGGAGCCAAATTTTGACAAATCCAACAAGAAAAAACAACAAGAAGACATGCTGCAGAACAACAGCAAAGTTTGATTTCTACCAGTTTCCTCTCCGCCTGTGACCTCACAGCATGGCCCTAACCTATAGGTTTGTCAGCAAGAAGCCCCTTGCAAATTTATGGCACAACCAGCATCCTACAATTGCAAGTTCAGAAACATCAAACCCCTAAGACCGGGATACACAACTGTAGGACATAGAGCCATAGAGTCATAGAATTATACAGCACAGAAGTAGGCCCTTTGGCCTATCGTGTCTGTGCCTGCCATCAAGCACCTACCTATTCTAAACCCATTTTCGAGCACTTGGCCCGTAGCCTTGTATGTTATGGTCTTTCAAGTGCTCATATACATATTCCTTAAATGTTGTGAGGGTTCCTGCCTCTACCACCTCTTTAGACAGTGCTTTCCAGATTACAACCACTCTCTGAGTCAATAAATGTTTCCTCAAATCCCCTCTAAACCTCCTGCCCCTTACCTTAAATCTATTCCCCCTGGTTATTGACCCCTCTGCTAAGAGAAAAAGTTACTTCCTATCTAACCTATCAATGCCCCTCATAATTTTGTACACCTCAATGATTTCCCCCCTCAGCCTTCTCTGCTCTGAGGAAAACAACCCAAGGCTTTTCAGTCTCTCTTCATTGCTGAAATGCTCCAGCTCAGGCAACATCCTGGTGAATCTCCTCTACACCCTCTCCAGTGCAATCACATTTATCCTATAGTGTGGTGACCAGAATTGTACTCCAGCTGTGGCTTAACTAGCGTTTTATACAGCTCCATTATACCCTCCCTGCTCTTATATTCTATGCCTCGGCTTATAAAGGCACTTATCCCATATGCCTTCCTAACCACCTTATCTACCTGTGCTGCTACCTTATGGTACTTATGGACAAGTACACCAAGGTCCCTCTGACCTTATGTACTTCCGAGAGTCCTACCATCCATTGTATGTCCCCTTGCCTTGTTAGTCCTCGCAAAATGCATCATCTCACAGTTCTCAGGATTAAATTCCATTTGCCACTGCTCTGCCCATCTTACCAGCCCATCTATATCGTCCCATAATCTAAGGCTTTCCTCCTCACTATTTACGACACCACCAATTTTTGTGTCATCGGTGAACTTACTGATCATACCTCCTATATTCACATTTAAATCATTAATGTATACGAGAAACAGCAAGGCTCCCAGTGGTGGCACACCACTGTGGTACACCACTGGTCACATGCTTCCTCTTGCAAAAACAACCCTCGACCATCACACTCTGCCTCGTGCAACTAAGCCAATTTTGGATCTAATTTGCCAAATTGCCCTGGATCCCATAGGTTCTTACCATCTTAACCAATCTCCCATGCGGAACTTTATCAAAAGCCTTACTGACGTCCATGTAGACTGCATCAGCTGCTTTACCCTGAACTACACATCTAGTTACCACTTCGCAAAACTCAATCAAGTTAGTTAGACACGATCTGCCCTTGACAAAGCCATGCTGACTATCCCTGATTAATCCCTGCCTCTCCAAGTGGAGATTAATCCTGTCCTTCAAATTTTTTTCCAATAGTTTCCCTACCACTGACGTTAGACTCACCAGACTCACCAGTTTTATCCCTGCTACCCTTCTTGAATAATGGTACCACATTCGCTGTCCTCCAATCCTCTGGTACCTCTCCTGTGGCCAGAGAGGATTTGAAAATTTGTGTCAGAGCCCTTGCTAGCTCCTCCCTTGCCTCAGATAACAGCTGGGATACATCTCATCTGGGCCTGGGGATTTATCAATTTTTAAGCCCGCTAAAACAGCTAATACTTCCTCCCTTTCAATGCTAATATGTTCAAATCCCCCTCCCTGATCTCTACACCTACATCGTCCTTCTCCATAGTGAACACAGATGAAAAGTGATCATTTAAAACTTCACCTATGTCCTCCGGCTCCACACACAGATTTCCACTTAGATCCCTAATGGGCATTACTCTTTCCCTGGTTATCCTCTTGCCCTTAATATACTTATAAAATGCCTTAGGATTTTCCTTTATCTTGCCCGCCAGTGTTTTATCATGTCCCCTCTTCGCTCTCCTAATTACGTTTGTAAGTACCCCCTACACTTTCTATACTCCTCTAGTGCCTCCGCTGTTTTCAGCCCTCTGAATCTGCCATAAGCCTCCTGTGTTTTCCTGATCCAATCCTTTATATCCAGTGACATCCAGGTTCCCCTGGACTTGTTGGACCTACCCTTCACCTTAACGGTTACATGTTGGCTCTGACCTCTCACTATTTCCTCTTTGAATGACTCCCACTGGTCTGCTGTAGACTTTCCTACAAGTAGCTGCTCCCAGTCCACTTTGGCCAGATCCTGTTTTATCATATTGAAATCGGCCTTCCCCCAATTTAGTACCTTTATTTTCAGTCCACCTTTGTCCTTTTCCATTGCTACCTTAAATCTTACAGAGTTATGGTCACTTTCTCCGAAATGCTCCCCCATTGACACTTCCACCACTTGTCCAGCTTCATTCCCTAGGATTATGTCCAGTACCGCCCCTTCTCTTGTAGGACTTTTTTTTTAGAATATTACAGCGCAGTACAGGCCCTTCGGCCCTCGATGTTGCGCCGATCATCTGACCTACACTATTCCATTTACATCCATATGTCTATCCAATGACCACTTAAATGCCCTTAAAGTTGGCGAGTCTACTACTGTTGCAGGCAGGGCGTTCCACGCCCCTACTACTCTCTGCGTAAAGAAACTACCTCTGACATCTGTCCTATATCTTTCACCCCTCAACTTAAAGCTATGTCCCCTCGTGTTTGCCATCCTCATCCGAGGAAAAAGACTCTCACTATCCACCCTATCTAACCCTCTGATTATCTTGTATGTCTCTATTAAGTCACCTCTCCTCCTCCTTCTCTCTAACGAAAACAACCCCAAGTCCCTCAGCCTTTCCTCGTAAGACCTTCCTTCCATACCAGGCAACATCCTAGTAAATCTCCTCTGCACCCTTTCCAAAGCTTCGACATCCTTCCTATAATGCAGTGACCAGAACTGCACGCAATACTCCAGGTGCGGCCTCACCAGAGTTTTGTACAGCTGCATCATGACCTCGTGGCTCCGAAACTCGATCCCCCTACTAATAAAGGCTAACACACCATATGCCTTCTTAACAGCCCTATTAACCTGGGTGGCAACTTTCAGGGATTTATGTACCTGGATACCAAGATCTCTCTGCTCATCTACACTACCAAGAATCTTCCCATTAGCCCAGTACTCTGCATTGCTGTTACTCCTTCCAAAGTGAATCACCTCACACTTCTCCGCATTAAACTCCATTTGCCATCTCTCAGCCCAGCTCTGCAGCCTATCAATGTCCCTCTGTACCCTACAACACCCTTCGACACTATCCACAACTCCACCGACCTTCGTGTCATCCGCAAATTTACTAACGCACCCTTCTACACCCTCATCCAGGTCGTTTATAAAAATGACAAACAGCAGTGGCCCCAAAACAGAACCTTGCGGTACACCACTAGTAACTAAACTCCAGGATGAACATTTGCCATCAACCACCACCCTCTGTCTTCTTTCAGCTAGCCAATTTCTGATCCAAAGCTCTAAATCACCTTCAACCCCATACTTCCGTATTTTCTGCAATAGCCTACCGTGGGGAACCTTATCAAACGCCTTACTGAAATCCATATACACCACATCCACGGCTTTACCCTCATCCACCTGTTTGGTCACCTTCTCGAAAAACTCAATAAGGTTTGTGAGGCACGACCTACCTTTCACAAAACCGTGCTGACTATCGCAAATGAACTTATTCTTTTCAAGATGATTATAAATCCTGTCTCTCATAACCTTTTCCAACATTTTACCCACAACCGAAGTAAGGCTCACAGGTCTATAATTACCAGGGCTGTCTCTACTCCCCTTCTTGAACAAGGGGACAACATTTGCTATCCTCCAGTCCTCCGGCACTACTCCTGTCGACAATGACGACTTAAAGATCAACAACAACGGCTCTGCAATCTCCTCCCTGGCTTCCCAGAGAATCCTAGGATAAATCCCATCTGGCCCAGGGGACTTATCTATTTTCACTCTTTCCAAAATTGCTAACACATCCTCCTTGTGAATCTCAATCCCATCTAGCCTAGTAGGCTGTATCTCAGTAATCTCCTCGGCAACATTTTCTTTTTCTACTGTAAATACTGACGAAAAATATTCATTTAACGCTTCCCCTATCTCCTCTGATTCCGCACACAACTTCCCACTACTATCCTTGATTGGCCCTGTTCTAACTCTTATCATTCGTTTATTCCTGATATACCTATAGAAAGCCTTAGGGTTTTCTTTGATCCTATCTGCCAATGACTTCTCGTGTCCTCTCCTTGCTCTTCTTAGCCCTCCCTTTAGATCCTTCCTGGCTAGCTTGTAACTCTCAAGCGCCCTAACTGAGCCTTCACGTCTCATCCTAACATAAGCCGCCCTCTTCCTCTTGACAAGCGCTTCAACTTCTTGAGTAAACCACGGCTCCCTCGCTCGACAACTTCCTCCCTGCCTGACAGGTACATACTTATCAAGGACACGCATTAGCTGCTCCTTGAATAAGCTCCACATTTCGTTTGTGCCCATCCCCTGTAGTTTCCTTCCCCATCCTACACATCCTAAATCTTGCCTAATCGCGTCATAATTTCCTTTCCCCCAGCTATAATTCTTGCCCTGCGGTATATACCTGTCCCTGCCCATCGCTAAGGTAAACCTAACCGAATTGTGATCACTATCGCCAAAGTGCTCACCGACATCTTAATCGAACACCTGGCCGGGTTCATTACCCAGTACCAAATCCAATGTGGCATCGCCCCTGGTTGGCCTGTCCACATACTGTGTCAGAAAACCCTCCTGCACACACTGGACAAAAACAAACCCATCTAAAGTACTCGAACTATAGTATTTCCAGTCAATATTTGGAAAGTTAAAGTCCCCCATAACCACTACCCTGTTACTCTCGCTCCTGTCGAGAATCATCTTCGCTATCCTTTCCTCTACATCTCTGGAACTATTTGGAGGTCTATAGAAAACTCCCAACAGGGTGACCTCTCCTCTCCTGTTTCTAACCTCGGCCCATACTACCTCAGTAGACGAGTCCTCAAACGTCCTTTCTGCCGCTGTAATACTTTCCTTGATTAACAATGCCACACCCCCCCCCCTCTTTTACCCTCTTCTCTGTTCTTATTGAAACATCTAAATCCCGGAACCTGCAACATCCATTCCTGCCCCTGCTCTACCCATGTCTCTGAAATGGCCACAACATCAGGATCCCAGGTACCAACCCATGCTGCAAGCTCACCCACCTTATTCCGGATGCTCCTGGCGTTGAAGTAGACACACTTTAAACCAAGTTCTTGCTTGCCAGTGCCCTCTTGCGTCCCTGTAACCTTATCCCCTACCTCACTACTCTCAACAGCCTGTACACTGGAACTACAATTTAGGTTCCCATTCCCCTGCTGATTTAGTTTAAACCCCCCCGAAGAGCACTAACAAATCTCCCCCCCAGGATATTGGTACCCCTCTGGTTCAGGTGAAGGCCATCCTGTTTGTAGAGGTCCCACCTACCCCAGAAAGAGCCCCAATTATCCAGGAAACCAAAACCCTCCCTCCTACACCATCCCTGCAGCCACGTGTTCAACTCTTCTCTCTCCCTATTCCTCTCTTCGCTAGCACGTGGCACAGGCAACAACCCAGAGATAACAACTCTGGTTGTTCTCGCTCTAAGCTTCCACCCTAGCTCCCTGAATTTCTGCCTTAAATCCCCATCTCTCTTCCTACCTATGTCGTTGGTGCCTATGTGGACCACGACTTGGGGGTGCTCCCCCTCCCCCTTAAGGATCCCAAAAACACGATCGGAGACATCACGTACCCTGGCACCTGGGAGGCAACACACCAACCGTGAGTCTCTCTCGTTCCCACAGAACCTCCTATCTGTTCCCCTAACTATGGAGTCCCCAATGACTAATGCTCTGCTCCTCTTCCCTTTTCCCTTCTGAGCAACAGGGACAGACTCTGTGCCAGAGACCCGCACCCCATTGCTTATCCCTGGTAAGTCGTCCCCCCCAACAGTATCCAAAACGGTATACCTGTTGTTGAGGGAAACGGCCACAGGGGATCCCTGCACTGCCTGCTGGTTCCCTTTCCTTCCCCTGACGGTAACCCATCTACCTACTTCTTTTACCTGAGGTGAGACTGCCTCCCTATAACTCCTGTCAATAATCCCCTCCGCCTCCCGAATGAGCCGAAGTTCATCCAGCTCCAGCTCCAGTTCCCTAACGCGGTCTGCGAGGAGCTGGAGTTGGGTGCACTTCCCGCAGATGCAGTCAGCAGGGACAATCTTGGCGACCCCTACCTCCCACATTCTGCAGGAGGAACATACAACTGCCTTTACCTCCATTCCCACTATTCTAGATTCCCAATAAATCTACTGAAAAACCAAACGAAAAAAAAAGTCAAAACTTGTTCGCTTAGCAATCCGACGGACTGAACTTTTTAAATAAAAAGCTTACCTTATCAACACACTAGAGTCCTTTTTTTTTGGTTAGAGGAGGAGGGTGGGTGGGAGACACTACACGTGTAGTGTCTCGGGTACTGCCACTGCCCAAATAAATAGTTTTCCCCTACCCAGCAGTCCCCGGTCCTCCGAAACAAAAAAGGGATTAACTTGTAACTTACTGAAATTGACCGCGCAGCTGAAAGTCCGCTCTGCACCTCGTTCTGTCAAGGCTGCTCCTCGCAAAAGACAAAGATTTTAAAACTGCCCAAATAAATAGTTTTCCCCTACCCAGCAGTCCCCGGTCTTCCGAAACAAAAAAGGGATTAACTTGTAACTTACTGAAATTGACCGCTCAGCTGAAAGTCCGCTCTGCACCTCGTTCTGTCAAGGCTGCTCCTCACAAAAGACAAAGATTTTAAAACTGCCCAAATAAATAGTTTTCCCCTACCCAGCAGTCCCCGGTCTTCCGAAACAAAAAAGGGATTAACTTGTAACTTACTGAAATTGACCGCTCAGCTGAAAGTCCGCTCTGCACCTCGTTCTGTCAAGGCTGCTCCTCGCAAAAGACAAAGATTTTAAAACTGCCCAAATAAATAGTTTTCCCCTACCCAGCAGTCCCCGGTCCTCCGAAACAAAAAAGGGATTAACTTGTAACTTACTGAAATTGACCGCTCAGCTGAAAGTCCGCTCTGCACCTCATTCTGTCAAGGCTGCTCCTCGCAAAAGACTTCCTACGTCCTGACTCAAAAAGCTCTCCTGTATGCATTTTAAGAATTCCACTCCTTTAAGCCTTTTACACTAAGACTACCCCAGTTGATATTGGGGAAGTTGAAATCCCCTACTATTATTACTCTATTAGTTTTACACCTCTCTCAGATTTGCCTACATATCTGCTGCTCTATCTCTCCCTGACTGTTTGGAGGCCTGTAGAACGCTCCCAGCCATTTGATTGCCCCCTTTTAGTTTTTAAGTTCTACCCATATGGCCTTATTTGAGGACCCTTCTAAGATATCATCCCTCCTTACCGCATTAATTGACACCTTGATCAACAGTGCAATGCCACCTCCTCTTTTATCCCCTCCCCTGTCTCGCCTGTAGATTCTATACCCTGGAATAGTGAGCTGCCAGTCCTGCCCTTCCCTCAACTATGTCTCTGTGTTCGCAATACTATCATAATCCCATGTGCTAATCTTCGCCCTCAATTCATCTGCCTTAATGCTTGCATTAAAATAGATGCAATCCAGCCTTGCATTTTTCACTTGTGCCTTGACAGGTCTATATTTGCTCTGCCTTCCAGAGTGACTCAGTTTCTCATTTATATTTGACTGTGCATCACCCCCCACTGTACCTCCACTCTGTATCCCATCCCCCTGCCAAATCAGTTTAACCCTCCTCCCCTCTACCCCCAGCCCCACGCCACATACACCCCAACAGCACTAGCAAACCTCACATCAAGGATGTTGGTCCCATTACGGTTCAGGAGCAACCCGTCCAACTTGTACACGTCCCAGCTTTGCCAGAAACAGTCCCAGTGATCTAGGAAACTAAAGCCCTCCCTCCTGCACCATCTCCTCAGTCACGCATTCATCTGTTCTGCCCTCCTATTCTTAAACCCACTAGCATGTGGCACCGGGGGTAATCTAGAGATTACAACCTTAAAGGTTCTGCTTTTTAATCTGCTACTTAGCTCCCTAAATTCCTGTTGCAGGACCTCATCCCTCTTTCTACCTGTGTCGTTGGTACCAATGTGTACCTCGACAGAACCAACGATGAATGACATATCATTGTGGACAGGAGATGGTGGACAATGAGGAATGGAACACCTCAATGAAGCGTTACGGAGTCTCCCACGCAACTGGCTGGGCCCAGATCTCAAAAGGAAAAAGCTGTGAACGCATGGGAGATCGTTGAGACAATTGAGCAACCGTCCTGGTGACTTCCCACAAACGTGTGCAGAAGTCCAGCAGTCAAATGAAGGTACCCTGAAGGGCAGGTTGTTGAACCAGCTTTGGAAAGGTACAAATTCCAAGGCCATCAATATACTGGATGATTAAAAAGCTTTCACACTGTACATTCAAACAATTTCTCCCCAGTGTGAATTTCATGAATGTCATATCAAGTCACTCGCCTGGTACTCGGCAATGACTGGCTCATCTCCTGACTCTCAAAGCCCAGCCAACACCTACAATGCTCAAATCAGGAGTCTGGTGGAACACACATCCTTCAGTTGGATGGGTGTAACAACGCCAATACTCACGAGGTTCCACGCAATTCAGGATATTGTGGTTTGCTTGATGGTGCCCCTGTAATCAGGCTGAATAAACACCATCCCTATTTCCTCCATTACAAGTGCACTATGGCTGGCGTATGTACAATTCAGAGCAAGCACCGTAACAACTCACCAAAGTGGCTTCTACAGCACCTCCCGCTCCTGAAAATACTATCAACAAGAAGAACAAGAACAGCAATATCTTTCAAGTTGTTCCCCATGTTCCCTTCCAAATCACACAGCTGACTGACTTGGATATATATCAGCCATACCTTCACCGTCGTTGGGTCAACATCTTGTAATTAACTCCCGAACAGTAATATGGGAGCACCTTTACCACACAGACTGTATCAGTTAAGGTAAAGGCCAATCACCACTTTATCAGGCAGACGAGAGTGCCAGTGATGCCCCGCATCCCGAGGGCAAATATATAAGGAACTGGATAGGCCGTACTGATTCCAAGTCCGTGAGAATGTTGTTGTAAATAATATCATTGGAAGTAATTATTTTAAAAGTGATCTGATAAATATCTTTAAGATTGTGAAGATTTTTGGTAATGTAAATTGGGAAACTATTTCCATTTGTGGATGGTTGAATAACTAAAAAGCATAAATGTAACCTTTTCAGCAATAGAATGACTGGAGAGTTCTTTTAATGCAGAGGGCTGTTGAGACGTTAAACAAAAAAGAAACAGTTCAAAGAGTGTGTGGAATGGGGTAATTGATTTATTGTCTCAGGGAAACAAAACAACTGTGATGGAGTAAAATTATGTTCAGTAAAATTTGTAGAGTGTGGAAGGAAATATAAAAATGCCAAAACCAGCTGCATTAATATATCACTTTTAATGAAGCACAAACATCTCATTGCAAGTCATAGAGGCATATCCAGCAAAAGTGCATACCAAACAAAAGCAGGGTGGCAAAAAGCTGGGTTAAAGAGGTGGAGTTTAAGGGCAGTATTGAAGGAGGAAAGATAGGCTGAGAGGAAAAGAAGTATAAGGTGGGGATTCCATATGGGCCCACATAATTGAAAACACATTTGCAAGCTATGACTACAAGAGCAGGCCAGAGGTTGGGAATTTTGCGGCAAATATCTCACCTCTTGACTCCCCAAAGCCTGTCCACCATCTACAAGGTACAGGTCAGGAGTGTGATGGAATAATCTTCACTTTCCTAGATGGGTGCAGCAACAACAACACTCAAGAAGCTCGACACCATCCATGACAAAGAAGCCTGCTTGATCATAACCCCATCCACCACATTCAACGTTCACTACCTCCACCACTGACGCATGATGACAGCAGAGTGTACCATATACAAGATACATTGCAGCAACTCGCCAAGCCTCCTTAGACCGCACCTTCCAAATCCATGACCTCTACCACCTAGAAGTACAACAGCAGTAGATGCATGGGAATGCTACCACCTGCAAATTCCCCTCCATGCTATGCACCATCCCGACGTGGAACTATATCGTTGTTCCTTCACTGTCGCTGGGTCAACATTCTGGAGTTCCCTTCCTAGCATCACTGTCTGTGTACCCACACCCCAAGTACTGCAGCAGTACAAGGAGGCAGCTCATCCCCACATTCGGAAGAGCAATTAGGGATGGGCAATAAATGCTTCCCTAGCCAGTAATGTAAACATCCTACAAACGAATAAAAAAGAGGGGAGCTGCAAATAGACAAGAGGTCAGAGTAAAAGAAACAGGGAGTTATGGGGGAGGAAGCTTTGTAGGACTGGAGGAAGTTCCAGAGATGGGAGATGGTTGGAGGCCCATAGAGATATAACCATGAGTATGAGTGTTGCAGGCATTACGGGGACTGGAAGTTAATGGAGATGAGCAAGACTATGAACTATTGATGAACAAGACTTGGTTGTGGAAAATGCACAACTAGCGAGTAACAACAGTCACAAAAACAATAACAACTTATATTTATATTGTACCTTTGGCATAATACATCGTCCTAAGATGCTTTACAGGAGCATTATAAAACAAAGTATGACACTGAGCCACAAAATGAAATATTAGGTCAGATGACCAAAAGTTTGGTCAAAGGATAGGCTTTAAGGAGTCTCTTAAAGGCGGAAGGCTAAGTGGAGATGTGGAGAGGTGTGGAGAGGGTATTTCAAAGGTTGGGTCTAAGCAACTGAAGGCACAGCCACCAGTGGTGGAGCAATTAAAACCAGGAATGCTAAGATGCGATAATTAGAGATGTGCTGATATGTTGGAAGATTGTGAGGCTAGAGCAGATTACAGAGATCGGGAGAGGCGAGACCATAGAGGAATTTGAAAACAAGGTTCAAAATTTTAAAACCAAGACAGTGCTTAACCAGGATCCAATGTAGGTCAGTGAGCAGGGGGATAATAGGGGAATGGGACCTGGTGCAATTTGAGACATGGGCAGCAGAGGTTTGGATGACATGAAGCTTACAGGGAGTAAACTGTGGGAGATCAGCCAGGAGTATATTGCAATAGTCAAATCTACAGGTAACAAAGCTATGAATGAAACTTTTAGCAGCAGATGAGCTGAGGCAGGGGCAAAGTTGGGTGATGTTATGGAGATGGACAAAGGCAGTCTTGGCGATGGCACAAATATGAAGTTGGAAGATCATCTTAGGTTCAAATGTGGCACCAACATTGCGAAGAGACTGGCTTAATCTCAGACTACTACCAGGCACAGCAATGGAGTTGGTAGCTGGAGAATGGAGTTTGGAGCGGGGACTAAAATCAATAGCTTCAGTCTTGCCAATATATAGTCGGAGAAAATATCAGCTTATCCAGTACTGTATGTCAGATAAGCAGTCTGATAACTTAGCAGCTGTAGAGGTGGCAAGAAAAGTGGTGGTGAGGTAGGGCTGAGTGTCGTCAGCATACATGTGAAAACTAATGCTGTACTGCCGAGGGGCAGCATGTAGATGAGAAATAGGAGGCGGCCAAAGATGGACCCTTGGGGGCCACCAAAAGTAATGATGTGGGAAGAGGAAGAAAAACAAATGCAAGTTATTTTCTGCCTACGATTACATAAATAAGCATGGAACCAGAAGACTGCACTCCCTCCCAGCTGGACGACAGTGGAGAGGCGTTGGAGGAGGATAGTGTAGTTAACCATGTCAAAGGATGCAGACAGTTTTGACACCTGAGTATTGGAACAGTCGAGTCCGCAGGTGAGAAAACCATGGATGAGAGCTTCAGCAGCAATTAGACTGAGGCAGTAACAAAGACATGTGCATGTAGGCTTTCTATGTGATGGAGACAATAAGGAGCTCACAAACTCTGTGCAGGGGCTAATAGGATGGATCAGCGTGTGACAGGAGCCATGAGGAAGGATGGAGTCAGAGGCACAGTTATAGAGTTTGTGACAGGGTCCAAGGCTGATGGCTTTGTGCTTCTCAGTGTTTAACTAGAAGAAATAGTGGCTCATCTAGAACTGGATTTTAAACAAACAGTCTGACAACACAGAGGCAATTGGTGTGTTGGTGAAAAAGGATGGAGAGGGAGAGCTGGATAATGTCGGTGCATATTGAAATCTAATCCGGTGTCTTGGGATGATATCGCCAAAGGGCAAAGTGTAAGGAGGAAGAAGAGGTGTTCAAAGAAAATTTTTTACATGACTCCAGGTGTCACAGCGTAGGAGTGAAAAGTGACAGACGGAGATGAGTTGGCTCTGATTGGTTATGTAAGAATGGAACTAGGCGAGGGCAGTATCACTGAGCTGGGTAGTGGAGGAGAGGTGTTCGATGGAGATTGGTTCCAAGATTCTAGAGAGGTTGTGGGGGCTGAGAATGGAAAATCTACTATGGTCGCAATAATTATAGACTTTATTAAATATTTATTTATTTATTTAGAGATACAGCACTGAAACAGGCCCTTCGGCTCACCGAGTCTGTGCCGACCAACAACCACTCATTCATACGAACCCTCCAGTAATCCCATATGCCCTACCACCTACGTACACTAGGGGCAATTTATAACAGCCAATTTACCTATCACCTGCAAGTCTTTGGCGGTGGGAGGAAACCGGAGCACCCGGAGATAACCCACACAGACTCAGGGAGAACTTGCAAACTCCAAACAGACCCACATATGTAGGGTATGCAATGGAATCTGAAATGGTACTGAGTTGTAACGCCCGAAATGTAGTTCCTATGGCAGGTTTCTTAGACATTGTTATTTAAATAATTTAAAAAGTAGAGTGAATGGATATTTAATCCCATTCTTTAAAGCCTCTCTGAATTTTTTCTGGGTTAGTGTATAAATGCTGGTGTTGGTGCATGAACTGAGGAGCTGTAGCATAAATCCAAATTGTTGGGCGACATATACTGGATTGCTAATATTCTTGTCCGTATAATTATAGTTTAGAACATGCCAGTTTAAAGAATGTACAACATTTGTAATCCACAGCAGTATAAAATTGGCAGACAAAGCAAAGAGTAAAATGATGGATTTTCTTCGGTTTTCAATTTCTGGATCAATATGCTTCTCGCTATTGCTGTGGCCTCGGAGCTTTCTCCGGAGTCGATTGGCTGTTATAATGTTCATAACAGTCAGAGCATTGAACACCAAAATCAGAACAATTGGAAGCAGCGGTGTTAGAATACTGTCGATCCATTCATACACTGTCCATAAGGATGAAGTATAATAGTCTGGTGATTGAATGCAAAACCACGATATATTGTCAATAATAATTGAAGGAACAAATACAAAGTACCAGGGAATGCACCTTAAACAGCTGATGACACTCACAGTTGCTGTAACAACAACTGCAGTTCTCTTGGTGCAATATCTTAGTTTTAACTTCTGACAACAAATGGCTACAAACCGATCAAAGGTGAAAGCAACTGTGAACCAAACAGAACAGTCCAAGATTGCACCAAGCAAGACAACCCTGAGAGCACATACAGGAGTGATGAACAAGAAACTAACAGGGAAATAAATGTTATTAATTCGATTCAGTATGACATTAATGATAACGAGCAGTAGATCTGCTGCTGACATTGCCACCAGGTAGTGAGTGATGCATTTTGAGAGGCCGCAATTCCCTCGAGTCAGGATCACAATTGCCATTAAGTTAACTGTAAGAAATAAAATAAAATAGGAATATCTTAGGAACCGTATTCACAGAAAAAGCACACTTTTGCAGGATTTGTGCTCAATTATAACTGTATCAATTGAAACTAATTTAGCAGCATCACTGAGATCAATATAACGACTCGTAATATTTTCAAATAGCAATCAGTTCAACAATGAAATTCATGAAAAAATAAGGCGTGTAATAAAGTATATTAGTGAATCGATAAATAGAGTAAGGAGATAAAAATAGCAAAATATATAATGATTTGAAAGATTTTAATGGAACGGTACCATCGCCAAAGCTCAGATTGTGATTTTAAATCACACTCGGGTAATTTGTGAATCTTAATTCAATAAAGCTGCTAATTTGTGGACTGGAGCCAGAAGCAAACATTAAAACTGACTGGTAGACACAAAAATCCAAATAGTTCAGTTATTTCCTCAAAGACAAGAACTGGTCGACCTACCTGAATTGACTACTTCAAGCCATTTATAATGGTTAACGATTTAGGTCGATGATTTTTCGTGATGATGAAAGGCAAAAGGACATGGGACAAGTAATGAAATACAAAATATTTGTAAAAGAGGTGATTGTAAATGTAAATCGTCAACAACAGCTGCTGCTTGAGCCTTGCACCATCGTGCCTTTTGTCATTTAATCTCTCCTGCTTTCCAGGCTATTGCACATCATCCTTTTTATTGTTTGCCACGTCCTTACTTTCCTTTGGCTATATAGTTGCTTAAAACATGTTGCATTTCTGTTTCCTAGTCCTAATAAAAGGACCACGTCCTGAAACGTTATTTCTGTTTCTCTCGCAACAGATTTTGCCTGACCTGTTGAGTGTTTCCAGCATTACAAAGGCAGACGGTGGCGTAGAGGTGATGTTCAGAGAGCCAGGCTAATATTTTGGGGGACATGGGTTCAAATCCCACAACAGCTGATTTGCATTCGGTTAATTTTTTAAAATCTGGAAGTGAAAGTATGGCGACCATGAAACTGCCAACGATTGTCGTAAAAATCAATTTTATTCAATAATGCCCTTGAAGGAAGGAAATCTGCCATCCTTACATCATCTGGCTGACATGTGACTCCAGACTCCAGACTGACAGCAATGTGGTTGACTCTTAACTGCCCTTTGAACAGGCATAATATGCCATTCAGTTGTACAAAACAAAAATTGAAAAAGAATAAACTGGGACAGAACATCTGGCATCGACCTAGGCACTGGAAATGACAATGGCAAACGCAGCCCTGACGACCATGCAAAGTTTCCCCTTACCAACAGCTGGGGGCTTGTGCCAAAATTGGGAGAGCTGTCCCACTGACAAACGCAAAAGCCTGGCATAGTCATAGTCACCGTAACAGACCTTACATCTAAGGTCCCTGATGCCACCATCAGCAGTCCTAGCTATGTCCTGTAGCAATGGAAGGACAGAATCACCGGAGGTGGTGGTACAGAGTCATACAGTCGGACGGGAGTTGCCTTTGGAGTCCTCGACATCGACTGCAGACCCCATGAAGTCTCATGGCATCAGGTCGAACATTGGCAAGGAAACCTCCTGATGCTGACTCAGTATTCCTCCATGTTGAACACCAATTGAAAGAAGCACAGAATGTACTCTGGGTGGGGACCACAATGCCCATCACCAAGAATGACTTGATAACACTACTGCTGACCGAGCTGGATGAATCCAGAAAGTCATATCTGCCAGACTTGGACTGAGGCAGGTGGCGAGTGAAACACCAAGTAGATCTTATCCTTATCAATCTATCTGTTGCCGAAGCATCTATTCATACCATTATTGGTAGGGGTGACCACCACACAATTCTTGTGAAAAAGTAATCCCATCTTCACACTGAGTATATGCTCCATTTTCCTGTGTGGCACTACCACCGTGCTAAATTGATAGATTCAGAACAGACCTGGTAGCTCTACACTGGGCATCCATGGGGCTCTGCGGCCCATCAGCAGCAGCAGAATTATATTCAACTACAATCTGTAATCTGATGACCCGGCATGTCCCTCACTCTAGTATTACCATAACGCCAAGGGATTAACTCTGGTTTAATAAAGAGTGCAATAAAACACGCCAGGAGCAGAAACAAGCACACTTAAAAACGAGGTGTCAATCTGGTTAAGCTACAACACGGGACTACTTCAATGCCAAACAACGGGAGCTGCAAGCAATAGACAGAGCTAAGCGATTCCACAAAAAAACGTATTAGATCAAAGATCTGCATTCTTGCCACATTGTAAATGTTAGGGGACAATTAAACAACTAACCAAAGGAGGAGGCTCCACTGATGTCGCCATTCTTAAAGATGGAGGGGCCCAGCACACCATTGCAAAATAAAATCGTGAATCAAGTGGATTATTAATTTCTGCCTCCTTCTGAGGTCCCCAGCATCACAGATGCTAGTCTTCAACCAATGCCATTCTGTCCATATAATATCCAGAAATTGCTGAAGGCACTGTTTTCTGCAAAGTTTGGGGCCCTGACAATATCCCAGATGCCGTATTGAAGACCTATGCTCCAGAACTAACCACACCTCCAGCCAAGCTGTTCCAGTACAGCTACAACACTGGCATATACTTGACAATGCAGAAGTTGTCCAGATGTGTCCTGTCCACAAAAAAGCAGGACAAATACAGTCTAGCCTATTGCTGTCCATCAGGCTGCTCTCGATCATTAACAAACTGTTGGAAGTTGTCATCGACAGTGTTATCAAGCCCCGCTTAAGCAGCAACAACCTGGTCTCTAATGCTCAGTTTGGGCTCTACCAGGGCCCCTTGACGCCGGACCTCATTGCAGCCTTGGTTCAAACATGGACAAAAGAACTGAACTCAAGCTGTGGCATGAGAATCATTGCCATTGATATCAAGACAACATTTGGCCAATTGTGGCATCAAGTAGCCCTTTGCAAATTGAAGTCAATGACGAACAGTGGGACAACCCTCCACTGGTTGGTGTCATACGTAAGTGCAAAGGAAGATGGCTGTGGTTGTTGAAGGACAATCACCTCAGCCCCAGGCCATCGCTGCATGTGTTCCTCATGTTGGCTTCCTTGCCAAACAGACTTTAGCTGCTTCATCAATGACCTTCCCTCATCATAAAGCTGGTGTTCCTGGGTGATTGTACCATGTCCAGTACCATTTTCAACTTCTCAGCTAGTCAAGCAGTCCCTGTCCATTTGCAGCAAGATATGGACAACATTTAGGTTTGGACTGAAAAGTGGCATGTAACATTTGCACCACACAAATGCCAGGTAATGATGATTTCCAAAACGAGAGAATCCAACCACCTCCCCTTGACATTAAACGACATTACCATCGTGGAATCCCCCATTATAAACATCCTTGGATTACAATTGACCAGAAACTGAACAGGAACAGTCACATAAATACTGTGGGGACAAAAGCAGGTCAGAAGCTGTGAATTCTGGCGCAAGTCATGCACCTCCTGGCTCCACAAAGCTTTTCCACCGTCTATGAGGCACAAGTCAGGAGTGCGATGGAATACTGTCGACTTGCCTGGATGAGTGCGGCTCCAACAATACTCAGGAATCTCGACACCATCGTGACAAAGCAGCCGCTTGATTGCCACCCCATCCACCACCTTAAACATTCACTCCCTCCACCACCGACGCACAGTGGTAGCAGTGTGTACCATATGCAAGATGCACTGCAGCAACTCAGCACTATTTCTTCAACAGTACGTTCCAAACTCGAGAACTCTTCAACCTGGTGGGAGGAAGGCAGAAGATGCGTGGGAACACCACCGTCCCCAAGTTCCCCACAAATTCGGACACCATCCTAACTTGGAAATACATCGCTGTTTCTTCACTGTAGTTGAATCAGTATCCTGGAAGTCCCTCCATCACAGCACAGTGGGTGTACCAACATCAGATGGACGGCAGCAGTTTAAGAAAATAGTTCGTTACCCCTTTTTGAAAGGAAACTAGAGCTAAACAACAAATGCCTTGCCAGCGAAACCAACATCCCATGAAATGAATTGAAAAAAGATCTTTAAAAAAATTAGATTTCCAACATCCACAGTATTTTCATTTGTTGCTATTGTTTTAAAGTACTTACATTTTTGTTGAATTTTTTTGAGGGTTTATAGTTAAATTATGGAAATGGATTCATTTCTGTAGAAGGCTGAAGATTTCACAGTTGCTGGAATCTTTTTTTAAGTTCACTGAGGGGACATTTGAGATGCTGTTATGAAAACAACCTTGACTAGAAGTCATATATCTTAAGATAAATAAACAACAGAAAGCTTGGTGACATGAGGGAAATGTTTGCAGAGAAGTGACAAGGCAAGATTTAAGAGGGTCAGGAGTTGTTTTTCGCTCCTGAGATATTGTCCCTGTCAATTGGCGTGTGGACAGTGTTACAAAGCAGTTGGAAATAAGCCTGCAAAGTGAGCAGCCACCATCAGTTCATCTCTCTGAGAAGCCCGGAGAATCAAGTTTAAGAAATAGACAAACGGCTGTTGGAAAACCTGCCAGAATCCCCCGATGCCACATTTCTCCTGGAAAGCCTGCCAGACTGATCCTCAACATTGCCTGAAAAGAACTGCTCCAGAAGGTTGCCAGTAACAGCCGTCTACATGTATTTGGGACCAAAGCATAAAGGGAGAACAATATCATTCCAAATCTTCTTTCTTTCAAGAATTAACAAGTACTTTGGTCAAAGCATCGGCTTTTTTTTCTTTTAACCCGTGTGTGTGTATATTTAGAGGGGACTGTATATATATATATATACAGTCCCCTCTATAAATATGTATGTATATATTCTGTCATATTTCAAACTGTGTGTGAAAGCTTTTCATCTTTGTTAAATAAGTCTTGTTTTTGTTTAAAAAATATTTGGTTGTTTATCCCACAAGACGAGTTGGTGAATTTTATTCTTAAATAATAATAGAACCTATGTTTGCTGTATTGGTAACTGGCTAAACATTTAAATATATGTTTTGTCCTGTGGAGAAGTGCAATTAGAAAAGACAACGCACTCCTCCCACCTCGGTTGTAACACTATATTACCAGGGTTCAGTTTAACTATTTATTTAAACAAGATGAACACATTACTAATCATTCCCTTATCTTCTCTTCTCCAAAGTAGATAACCAATGACTTTTCCATCCGTCCATACAGCTGAGATACCTGAAGCTCCGTATTGGCTTTGTTCCGCTACTGCCTCCAGTGACTGACTATAATTGAATGAAATATTGTGGCCAGAATCGAGCGACACAATCGGGGCAAAACATTTTTTTAAAATCTTAAATTATAATGAAGGAATAATGAGGAACGAAAAAAAATCAAAATCAATATGGGAATTGTGTTTAATTGAATAGTCAACAGTTTTTTAAGTTTAATGAAGGGAAGATTATAACGGGGAATTAATTATAAGAAGAGCAAAGATGTAATAGAAACCATGGAAGGTGAAGGCATGATTCAAGCTAGGTGGAGTGAACGAATGGACAACCAGCATCTTGGCACAAGAATGAACATAATCAAGTGCTTTGAATGGGGAGGGGAGGAATATCGAGTTTTGGGGTTTGGCTTCTGTGTCATTGGTCATGGTCTCTGGATCCCACTCTTTCTCACATCTGCTAATGACAGCGAGGCATGGGCACAGGTTACTGGAGACAATTGGTAGACCGACATTGATAGGGGGATTTGTTAGTGAGGAGAACAAACAGGTGGTTCTGTGGCTGTATATGCGACTCCAGGATGGTTTGTTGCCTCTCTAGTGCCAGGGTCAACGATGTCACAGAGTGGCTGAAGGATATGCTTCTGGGGGAGGGTGAAGAGGCAGAGGTCGTGTCCCACATTGGTACCAATGACATAGCTAGGAAGAGGAATGAGGTCCAGAAAACAGATTTTGGGAGATAGTAAAGAGCTTAAAAGTAGTACCTGAAAAGCAGCAAACTCAGGATTACTCCCAGTGTCACGTTCTGCTGAGCAGAGGAACAGGAGGATTCAGCATTTCAACACGTGGCGAGGGAATTGGTGTAGGAGGGAGGGCATCAGATTTCTGAGGCATCGGAATGGGTTTTGGACAGGTGGCACTTGAACCCAAGATGTATGGATTGCATCGTAGAAGCACTGGAACTAACATGCTCGCAGGGAGATTTGCGAGTGCTATTGTGGAGGGTTTGAACTAGATGGACAAGGGGATGGGAAACTAAGAGGGAGATGAGATTGGAGGAACGAAAAACTGGTAAGTAGAAAACAGCAAGCAAAATTAGAAGGCAGATGAAGTAAAGGCAACCATCAATAGGATCAGAATGCGGAATAATGTTAAACAGTCAAAGGTAAGGGCACTCTAACATTCACAACAAGGTACATGATTTGAAGGCACAAATAGAGGCAAACGTGTATGATTTAATTGCCATTACAGAGCCATGGTTACAGGGTGACCAAGACTGGGAACTGAATATTCAAGGATATTCGTCAATTAGGAAGGATAGGCAAATAGGAAAATAAGGTGGGGCATGCTCGTAATAAGGGACGAGATCGATACAATAGTGAGAGAAGGTCCTAGATTGAAGGATCAAGGAACTGAAGAATGGACTTAGGAGAGCTAGAAGGGGACATGAAAAAGTCTTGGCGGGTAGGATTAGGGAAATTCCCAAGGCGTTCTACACTTATGTGAGGAACAAGAGGATGGCCAGAGTGAGGGTAGGGCTGATCAGGGATAGTGGAGGGAACTTGTGTCTGGAGTCGGAGGAGGTAGGAGAGACCCTACCCTTCAGTGTTCACTTGTGAGAGGGACCTGGCCGTTTGTGAGGACAGCGAGGAACAGGCTGATATGCTAGAACAGGTTGAGGTTAAGAGGGAGGATGTGCTGGAAATTTTGAATGATATGAGGACAGATAAGTCCCCTGGGCCAGACGGGATATACCCAAGGATATTACGGGAAGCGAGGGAAGAGATTGCTACGCCTTTGGCGGTGATCTTTGCGTCTTCACTGTCCACTGGAGTAGTACTGGATGATTGGAGAATGGCAAAAGTTGTTCCCTTGTTCAAGAAAGGGAATAGGGATAACCCTGGGAATTATAGACCAGTCAATCTTACAACAGTAGTTGGCAAGTTATTGGAGAGGATTCTGAGAGACAGGATTCATGATTGTTTGGAAAAGCATTGTTTGATTAGAGGCATGACCTGCGAGGGGCAGGTCATGCCTCACAAGCCTTATTGAATTCTTTGAAGATGTGACAAAACACATTGATGAAGGAAGAGCAGTGGATGTGGTGTATATGGATTTTAGCAAGGCGTTTGATAAGGTTCCCCATGGTAGGCTCATTCAGAAAGTAAGGAGGCATGGGATTCAGGGAAAGTTGGCTGTCTGGATACAAAATTGGCTGGCCCATAGAAGTCAGAGGGTGGTAGTAAATGGAAAGTATTCAGCATGGAGCTCCGTGACCAGTGGTGTTCCACAAGGATCTGTTCTGGGACCTCTGCTCTTTGTGATTTTTATAAATGACTTGGATGAGGAAGTGGAAGGCTGGGTTAGCAAGTTTGCCGATGACACAAAGATTGCTGGAGTTGTGGATGGTGTGGAAGGCTGTTGTAGGTTGCACCAGGACATTGGCAGGATGCAGAGCTGGTCTGAGAAGTGGCAGATGGAGTTCAACCTGGAAAAGTGTGAAGTGATTCATTTTGGAAGGTCGAATTTGAATGCAGAATACAGGCTTAAAGACAGGTTTCTTGGTAGTGTGGAGGAACAGAGGGATCTTGGGGTCCATGTCCATAGATCGCTCAAAGCTGCCACCCAAGTTGATAGGGTTGTTAAGAAGGCGTATGGTGTGTTGGCGTTCATTAACAGGGGGATTGAGTTTAAGAGCCGCGAGGTTATGCTGCAGCTCTATAAGGCCGTGATTCAAACCACACTTGGAATATTGTGTTCAGTTCTGGTCGCCTCATTATAGGAAGAATGTGGAAGCTTTAGAGAGGGTGCAGAGGAGATTTACCTGGTTGCTGCATGGACTGGAGGGCATGTCCTACGAAGAAAGATTGAGGGAGCTAGGGCTTTTCTCATTGGAGTGAAGAAGAATGAGAGGTGACTTGATAGAGGGGTACAAGATGATGAGAGGCAGAGATGGAGTGGATAGTCAGAGACTTTTTCCCAGGGTGGAAAGGCTATCACCAGGGGGCATAATTTTAAGGTGATTGAAGGAAGGTTTCGGGGAAAATGTCAGATGTGGGTTCTTTACACAGAGAGTGGTGGGTGCTTGGAATGTGCTGCCAGCGGTGGTAGTCGAAGCAGATACATTAGGGGCATTTACGCGACTCTTGGATAGGTACATGGATGATAGTAGAATTAAGGGTAGGTAGTTAGTCTGATCTTAGAGTAGGTTAAATGTTCGGCACAACATCGTGGGCCGAAGGGCCTGTACTGAGCT
Organism: Heterodontus francisci; assembly: GCF_036365525.1. Classification (NCBI taxonomy): domain Eukaryota; kingdom Metazoa; phylum Chordata; class Chondrichthyes; order Heterodontiformes; family Heterodontidae; genus Heterodontus; species Heterodontus francisci. The sequence continues at coordinate 34,211,318 of NC_090398.1, forward strand.
GTACTGTTCTATGTTCTATGTTCTATATAGAACCAGTTTAGGCAGAACTAAAAACAGCAAGGAGCAGCAAACAATGGTGGTAGTTGTTTATCGACCACCAAACAGTCGTGGTAATGTTGGGCACAGTATATATCAGATAATTAGAGGTGCTTGTAACATGGATAAACAGTAATAATGAGCACCTGCAATTTACATATAGACTGGGTAAACCTATCCAGCACTATTACTGTGGAAGATGAATTCCTGGAGTGTGTACGAGATGGGTTTCTGGAGCAGTATGCTGAACACAAAACTAGGTTTTGGACTATTTTAGATTTAGTTAAATGGAATGAGGAAGAGCTAATTAATAACCTTGCTCTTAAGGAGCCTCCGGGAAATAGTGACCATAACATGACAGAATTTTACATTAAGTTTGCAAGTTCATTCTGAAACTCGGGTCTTAAATCTAAACAAAGGAAACAATGTAGGTATGAGGGGAAAATTGACTATGGTGGATTCGGAAAATGCACAAAGATATTTGACAGTAGACAGGCACTGGCTGGTATTTAAAGAAGAATTACATTGTCTACAACAATGTAATACACATTCCTCTAAGACACAAAACACCAACAGGAACGATGAATAAAAAATGGCTCACAAAGTAAGTTAAATATTGCATTAGACCAAAGGAAATGGTGTATAAGGTTGCCAGAAAAATTGGTAAACCCGAGGATTGGGAGCAATTTATTGTCCATCAAATGATGCCCAGCAAACTGATAATGAAAGGGAAAAGAGAATATGAATGCAAGCTTGCGAGAAACATAAAGGTTGACTGTAAAATCTTCTTTAAGGGAAGTGGCTGCAGAGATAGTGGAGGCATTATCCAAAATATTCCAGAACTCACTCGATTCTGGGAGGGTCCCAGCGGATTGGAAAACCACCAATGTGACGCCCCTGTTCAAGAAGGTAGGAAAACAAAAAGCAGGAAACTATAGGCCAGTCAGCCTAACATTCGTCGTTGGGAAAATGGTAGAGTCCATTATTAAGGAAGAAAGAGCAGGACATTTAGAAAAGCTGAATGCAATCAAACAGTGTCAATATGTTTTTGTGAAAGGGAACTCATGTTTGGCAAATTTGCTACAATTCTTTGAGGGTATAACAAGCAGAGTTGATAACAGGGAACCAGTAGATGCAATGTATTTAGATTTCTAGAAGGCATTCGATAAGGTGTCACATAAAAGATTATTGCACTAGATAGGAGCTCACAGAATTAGGGGTAATATATTAGGGCGGCACAGTGGTGCAGTGGTTAGCACCGCAGCCTCACAGTTCCAGTGACCCGGGTTCAATTCCAGGTACTGCCTGTGTGGAGTTTGCAAGTTCTCCCTGTGTCTGCGTGGGTTTCCTCCGGGTGCTCCGGTTTCCTCCCACATGCCAAAGACTTGCAGGTTGATAGGTTAATTGGCCATTATAAATTGCCCCGAGTATAGGTGGGTGGTAGGGAAATATAGGGACAGGTGGGGATGTGGTAGGAACATGGGATTAGTGTAGGATTAGTATAAATGGGTGGTTGATGGTTGGCACAGACTCGGTGGGCCGAAGGGCCTGTTTCAGTGCTGTATCACTAAAATAAACCAGGTCCTCATAGCCCTCAACCTGCTGAAATTTCAAAAATATACCTATCTCCTTTTTAATTACTTTTAGTGATCCATCCTCCACAACTCTCTGGGATAGAGAATTCCAGACATTCACTATCCCTCCTAACTGTATACCACTGTGCCACCACCTCTGTTGACTCTGTCCTGCTAGTGGGACAGGACATACCCAGGAATGGTTATGGCAGTGTCTGAGACATTGTCTGCTAGCTATGATTCCATGACTATGCCTCTGTCGGGCTGTTTCTTGACTAGTCTGAGGGACAGCCCTCCGGGACAGCCCTCCTGGTATGAAAGAGGAGTTGAGGCCTGGGGCAGATCAGCCATGATCTTGTTGAATGGCAGGGCAGGCTTGAGGGGACGATTTTTTCTTATGTTCTTAAAAGGAAAATATAAGCAAGGACAAGTCTGGGTCCATTATGGGCGGAGACAGGAGGATTTATAATGGAAAATAGGGAAATCGTGGAGAAACTAAATAATTGTTGTGTGTCTGTCATCATGGAGGAAGATATGTAAACTTTCCCAGAAATGCTAGGGAACCAAGGGACTTGTGAAAATGAGAGACTGAAACAAATTAGTATCAATAAAGAGGTCGTACTCGAAAAATTAACTGGATTGAAGGTTGATAAATACCCTGGACCAAATGAGCTACATCCCAGAGCGTTGAAGAAGGTGACTGTAGAAATAATGGATGCATTGGTAATTATCTTTCCAGTTTCTATGGATTGTGGAAAGGTTCCTGCAGACTAGAAAGTAGCATATGTAACCCCGCTGTTTAAGAAGAGAAGGTGAGAGAAAATTGAGAACTACAGACCTGTCAGTTTGACATCAGCAGTACAGAAAATGTTCGAATCTATTGTGAAGCATGTGATAATTAGACAATGAGAAAATAATAATATGATTGAGAAGAGAAAACATGGATTTATGAAAGGGAGATCATCTTTTACAAACCTGCTGGAGATTTTTGAGGATGTTACTTGTAACATAAATAAGGGGTATCCAGTAGATGTGGAGCATTTGGATTTTCAGAAGGCTTTTGATAAGGTACCAGACAGGAGGTTAGTAAACAAAATTAGAACACATATAATTGGGCGTAATGCACTGGCATGGATTGAGAATTGGTAAACAGACAGAAAACAGAGAGTAGTAATAAATGGGTCAGTCTCAGCAAAGCAGGCTGTTACTAGTGGGGTACCGTAAGGATCAGTGCTGAGGCTACAGCTGTTCACAATGTGGACGTGGAACCAAATGTAAAATTTCCAAATTTACTAATGAAACAAAACCAGGTGGGAATGTAAGTTGCAGGAAGGATGCAACGAGGCTTCAAGGGGACTTGGGTAAGCTACGTGAGTGGAAAAGAACATGGCAGATGGAATATAATGTGAATAAGTGTGAAGTTAATCACTTTGGTAGAACAAAACGAAAAATCAGAACATTTCTTAAATGGTGAGAGATTAAGAAATGTTGATGTCCAAAGGAACCTGCGTGTCTTTGTTCATGAGTCACTAAAAACTAGCATGCAGGTACAGCGAACAAGTAGGAAGGCAAATGATATGTTGGTTTCCATCGGAAGGCGATTTTAGTACAGGAGTAAAAATGTCTTGCTGCAATTGTATAGAACATTGGTGTGACCGCACGTGGAGGTATTGTGTACAGTTTTGGTCTCCTTATCTAAGGAAGGATATACTTGACACAGAGAGAGTGCAACGAAGGTTCACCCGACCAATTCCTGGGATGGTCGAATTGTCTTATGAGGAAAGATTGAGGAAACTGGACCTGTATTGGCTAGTTTTGAAGAATGAGAGGCGATCTCATTGAAACTTACAAAATTCTTGCAGGGAGTGACAAGGTGGATGTAGACAGGATATTTCCCGGGCTGGTGGGTCAAGAACCAGTGGACATAGTCTCAGAATAAGAGGTAGGCCATGTAAGACTAAGATGAGGATGCACTTCTTTACTCAGAGGGTGGTGAATCTTTGTAATTCTCTACCGAGAGGACTGTGGAAGCTCAACCATTGAGCATGTCCAAGACAGGAATTGATAGATTTCTGGATACTAATGTAACCTCGGGATATGGGGATAGCGTGTGAAACTGGCGTTCAGGTCGATGATGAGCCATGATACAATTAAATGGCAGAACAGAGTTAATGGGCTGAATGGCCTACTCCTGCTCCTATGTTCCTAATTGGAAGAGGGGACAGATAAGCGCTTGGAAAAGAGCAGATGCGTCTGAACAGTGCTGCTTTTAGGGATCACAGAATTGGTGATAATGTATAACAAGTACAGTATTGCAGTAATTGTACTACTGGACTAGCCTGAGTTTAAATTAACATTTGAAGTCAGTTTAACAGTAATGCTGGTTAGTAAATCTTAAGATCAAAGGATTAAAGGAACAATGCTGGCTTGAATAGAAATTGTTGATCATGCATTAAACAGAGAATAATCGTGAATTATTGTTTCTCAGAATGGAGGAAAGTAAACAGTGATGTCTCCCAGGGCTCGCTTTTCAGAGCACTGTTCTGATGGGTATACATGGCATAATTTCAAAGATTACAAATGACAAAAATCTTGGAAATTCAGTAAACAGTTAAGAAGATAGTAAAAAACCTTTCGAAGGACAAATGCAGACTGCTGAAGTGTGTAGAAAAATGGTCGGTGAATGTAAATGCAGAGAACTGTGAAATGATCCATCTTGGAAGGAAAAAATATGAGAAGCAGTATAAATTAAATTATATGATTGTAAAGCAGATACAGGGACGTAGCCTCCTGGGGGCGGACGTAAACAAGTCATTGAAGGTGACAACTCAAGTTGAGAAAACTATCATAAATGCATAAAGGATATTTGGTATTCCTAAGTCGAGGGATTGAGAACAAAAATAAGTACATTATGTGAAGACTTTGTAAATCACCGGTTAGACATCAGCTTGTGTACTGTGTACAATTCTGGGAAATACGCTTCAGCAGATATCTCAACACCTCCAAGGACAGTGTACAGAGGAGATGAATTGGAATGGTACTAGGAATGAAAGACTCCAGTTATGTGACAAGGCAGGAGAATCTGGGCTTGTTCTCCTTGCGGCTGAGAATGTTAAAGGGAGACAAATAAGAGATGTTAAAAATTATGTCGAATTTTGATAGAACGGATAAAGAGAAACTGCTTCCAGTGGCAAGACAATGCTACGGGGACAAGAGGTTCGATGATGCAAAAATTATGGACAAAATCTGAAGAGTTATAAAAACTTACTTTCTGTTTTAAAAAATGGACCTTTCTTTTAAAAAGTGAATAATGCTCCAAAATAGCCACCAAAGAGAATATGACTTTGCATATTCAAACTATCTGACAGGGACAAAGGCAATCTTGAAAGTTAAGATGAATACATTCCACCCATCCCTCATCCATCATAAAATATTTCAGTATTGAATGGGTTCTTCTTCTGAATGAAGGAAGATGCTAAGTGGTCACGTCCTGGTCTATTGTGCGATCGCCATGGTGCAAAACAAAATGTCTCCTACCAACTGGCAAGATGAAACCTTAAATAGATGTCTGGAAAGGGACACCCAAAAAATGCGCATCGAAGAAGCTTGTCACCACCAAAACAGAAGGGACGCACCCTGCTGTAGAATCCTACATCCATACTATAAATCAGTGAGCTAGAAGTGATCCACTGACTTAACTTTCAACCAAGAGAGACATCGGCAATCACCTCAGGCTTGCAATCAATGAGACATTGATTTCCAAAAAAATTCAACAAGGTTACTGTGACCCTCCCCAAAACCTACCCCCGATTATAATCGCTTAACACCTTTTCCTCTCTATCTATATTTTGTGTGTGTGTGTTTGTGTGTATGTGTGTACAAACAAATGCATCAATGGATACTGCATGTGCCTCTGTTTGTGTGTGTGTTTTTGTGAGCATGTAAATGCATCTGTGGATGCAGTTGCAACAATTCCGGGATAAGACATATTGATCAATAAATAATTTATTTTCTGTTTTAAACCTGCAAGGAAACTTGACGCTGTCCGTTTATTAGACAAGTAAAACACCAAGAGGCTAAACTCTAATTAAAAAAAAACACAGTTGTTGCAGTCAGGTGGAGTTTGAACAGTGGGAACCACCCAAACCTCAGCACTTGACCATCGCAAAGTCAGTAGTAACTAAAATGAAGAGTTTTAGATAATTGGCAAAACAAACGAGGAGACGAGGGTCTTTTTTTTCCTTGGAGAGTTGTGATCTGAAATACATTGCCTAAAGAGTTGAGGAATCATATTCAATTGAAAATTTCAAAACTGATTTGAATCTCTGCTTACAAAGTGAAAGCATTGCAGGAGAGTGGAACTAATTGATAGGTCTGTCACAGGCACACGAAAGATGGACCAAATGGCCTCCTTCCGTGTTTTATGATTCAATGAAATCAGCAACATAACTGCTATCACGAAAAGTGACCATGATGCTGTTAGATTGTCATGTAATTCCAACTGGTTCACTAATGTATTTTATGGAAGGAAGCCTGCCATCCTTACACAGTCTGGTTTACTGTTAACCTCTAAAGTGACCAAACAAGTCATTCAGTTGAGACAATCAATGAGAAGCAGCACGGTGGGATCACCTTCATCGTTGGGCTTTCAGTAGTTTAAGAAGACCCACCACCATCTTTACAAGTGGAACTAGGAATGAGAAATAAATCTTGATCCTTCCAGGGATACATACATCCCAATAACGAATACATACACGTTAATCAAATTCTTAATTAATTTATGTTCTTATTTAATGAGCAAATGAATCCAGCAAGTTGTTTTTGAAGCCAGGTAATCTTTTTAATCGTCATTAGATCAGCATTAAAACTGTTCAGCATTTGATTACAATACTAAAGGGTTACGTTAGGAATTAAATTCGGGTAATAATTGGAAGAAATATTTACTAGTACTGAGAATCTCAGGCGAGTTGTAGTGTCAAACACTATTTCAGAGGTCTACCCAAAGTGAGGGTAAAGAAGTGCAGGTTTCTATTAATAGGGACGAAGGTGCTGGAGTAAGAAATCATTGTTGCAGGATTTACTTGGAATTATTTATTTCATGGTGCAAACTGATGATTTGCAATTGAAGCATTAAATGTAAAATACAGCCACATGTAAAGGACAGGAAGATTCCATCTCAGTCGTTAGCTACATCCTGGAGTATCAGACTACAAACAACTTATTCACGTCTTGCCTTAAGTTTCCTTGTCTCCATTAGCCAACATTTTGAGTGGGTGTATCCACTATATTGATCCTTGATGTAAATTTTATTTTTCTTTCAATTGAATTACAATTTATATTATAGGAAGTTAGATAAATATATTCGCTGAATTGTCTCTTGCCTTTTCTCTATTTCAACAGAAACCGATTTTTTTTTTTTTTGCTATGCCAAATACTGAGGGGTAGAAATTCATCTTGGACAGTGATGAAAAAAAGTTGGGGCAGGGGTGGTATCTGATCAACCGCTGATATACACAACGCCTAACATTTAATTACATTGATTGCAATGGAACTGAATATCAGGCGCTGTGCATAACGGGTGGTTGATCCAAAATAGCTCCATTTGCGTCACCATTCAAGACGAATTTCTGCACCTCAGCTACTAGAATTACACAGTCCACAGTGGCAGAAATCATGGAGCATAACTTTCATGGAAAATATTATAACACACATCCCATCATTTCAGTAATTATACTAACACTACTGGAAATGCTAAGATGCTTGTTCTCATCTCAAAGTTAAGAATGAAATTAAGTTCCTCGGTGCTGCAATGTAGGATGACACAATACAATGTTGCACTATCTTACTTTTCAGTGTTCTCAGAACATAATCAGTCAAACCACAATAAATGGGAGAAAGTCACTCAATCGCACGTTGCCATGAATTCAAATTAAATATTAATTCATCGCAATCAGTCGAGATAAAAATCGAAAGTGTACTGTCCTATATTAAACATGTAATTCACTTCCCATTATATTTATAGAAAAAGGCATAAAGCCATTAATAAATATATATTTTCTGACTCCCGTATTTGCTCTGGAACTGAAATTGCACAACATTCAATAAAGGGGAAGAATCCAGAAACAATAACTTATATTGGAGACTAAAGAAACTTCAGAATTTTAATTACTAAACCCCCTTCAGCAAACAACAGAAATACTGTTAATTGATTGAACACTGACCATTTGACTATATAGCACAGCGAGCAAGACGAGTTAGCTACAGTGCACGGCTAGGAGAGAGAGTAGTAGTACTTAGACATTGGGTTGCACATATAGTACTGGATCCAAAGTCTTACCAGTAACACCAACAGCTGCAAGAATAGGATAGTAAATACGATCGATATGAAAGATCACTGGATAATTCATTTTCTTCAGAAAAGTCTGTTGGTGGGGATTCAATGATTCTGCCTGACAAATATCACTACATGATATTTATATTGGAGTGAAATCTCTAGTGAGGCAATTAGCCTGGTTGCATTATACATTATATTCGTGACAATGGTATGAACAAACAGTCAACTAAACACTTTTATTCCGAAGCTTATTGTGAAGTAGAATCTATTTTAAGGACTATTACAAAACAAATGGCCATACCATTGTTTTGACATTTATTCAGAAATGATAAAACAAATAGAGCTCTGCTGATAGCACAGCAGATATTGTCATTGTTATATTATTAAATGAACATGCACGCTTTTCCATCAATATTCTGATTCAGATACACTGCATGCAGATGTGTGAATATTTTACTGTGCGGGCTTGCTTTCCAAATTAATTTGAGCATTTCTCTTCAAGTTACACAGTATCCTGTCATGGATACATAGCGTGGTTCCTTCATCATAAGTGGTCAAATTCCTGGAATTGCATCCTCTATACTGGGAACAGAGTTGACATAAAGACATAGTGGTTTGAGGCAGGAGAAGTCCTTCAGACCACCTAGGTCAACATTCAAATAATCTAACCCACTTATCCACAGTATTCGCTTCAGCCCTAGTCACTGCAATCCATCAAGCCCATCAACGCCACGTAACCACAATATTCTCTCCAGTGGATCTAGGCCATCTAGCCACAGTATTCCCTTCAGCCCATTAAGTTTACATCCAGCCCATCCATTCCATATATGCACAGTATTACCTCGGGAGCATCTGGGTCACCTATTCACAATGTCCCCATCAACCCATCTGATCCATCTACCCACAATATTTCCTTCAGTTCGTCTAGCCTACCAATCCACTGTCTTCCAGTCAGCACTTCTATCCCAATTGTTTACTGTGTTCCCTTCAGTCTATTTAGGTCACCTATCCATAATGTACTATTCATCCTATCAAGCCCACCTATTCACAGTGTTTCCTTGACCTAGCCCCGCAATTTACAGTATTCCTTTCAGCCCATCTGACCAAACTATCCATAGTCTTTCCTTCGTCCCATCAGGCCCAGATACCCATGGCAATCCCTTCATCCCACTAAGTGCACCCCTCTACAGTTATCCTTTAGCCTAACCATTCCACAACATTCCCTTAGTCCCATCAAGCCCAGATAGCCATGGATTTCCTTTCATCCCATCTAGCCCACCTCTTTACAGTTATCCTTTAAGCCTATGGAGCCCACCTACCCGCAGTATTCCCTTCAATACATCTAACTCATCTATTCAAAATATTCTCTTCAGTCTATCCAACATTCCTATCAACAGAGTTCCTGTCAGTCCATTTATCCCAACTATCCACAGTATTCTCTTCAGCCCTTCTATCCCTCCAAGACACAATATTCCCTTTAGCACACCTCACCCCATCAGGTCAAACATGGGACAGGAAACCTCCTGCTGATTACTACCTGCAGCTGCCCTCCTCCCACCACCCCCCCCCCCCCCCCACCATCACCCCCTCCCCGTTGATCAATCAGCACTCCTGCATGCTGAACACCAGAAGGAGGATGCACTGAGGGTGGCAAGGACGCAGAATGTACTATGGGTGGAGGACTTCAATGTCCAACACCAAGAGTGGCTCGGTAGCACCACGACCGACAGAGCTGGCTGAATCCTAAATGATATAGCTGCTAGACTGGGTATGTGGCAGGTGTTGAGGGAACCAACAAGAGGGAAAACACACTTGACCTCATCCACACTAATCTAGATGTCTCAGAGGCATCGGTCCATGACAGGATTGACCACCGCACAGTCGTTGAGGAGACGCTGTCCCATCTTCACATTGAGGGTACCTTCCATCGTGTCATGTGGCACTACCACCCTGCTAAATGGGATAGAGTTCGAACAGATCTATCAATGCAAAACTGGGCATCCATGAGCTGCTGTGCGCCAGAATTGTACTCAACCACAATCTGTAACCTCATGGACCAGCATATCTCCCTCTCTATCATTACCATCAATGAAGAGTGCAGGGGGGCATGCCAGGAGCAGCACCATGCACACCTCACAATGAGGTGTCAACCTGGTGAAGCTACAACACAGGACTACTTGCATGCGGAACTGCATATGCAGCATGCGATAGACAGAGCTAAGCGATCCCACAAACCAACAGATCAGCTCCAAACCCTGCAGTCCTGCCAAATCCAGTCGTGGATGGTGGTGGACAATTAAACAACTAACAGGAGAAGGTGGCTCTACAAATATCCTCATCCACAGAGATGGGGGAGCCGAGCACATCAGTGCAAAAGATAAAGCTGAAGCATTTCCAACAATCTTCAGTCAGAAATGCCGAATAGATGATCCATCTCGGCCTCTTCTTGCCGTCCCCAGCATCACAGATGCCTGTCTTCAGCCAATACGATTCATTACATGTGATATCAAGGAACGACGAAAGGCAGTGGATATTGCAAAGGTTATGGGCCCTGACAACATTCCAGCAATAGTGCTGAGGACCAGTGCTCCTTAACCTGCTGCGCTCCTAGCCAAGCTGTTCCAAAACAGCTACACCACTGGCATTGATCCAGCAATGTGGAATATTGCCCAGGTATCTTCTGTACACAAAGAGCAGAGTAAATCCAACCTGGCCATTTACCATCCCATGAGTCTACTCTCCATCATCAGTAAAGTGATGCAAGGTGTCATTGATAGTACTATCAAGCGGCACTTGCTTCTCAATAACCTATTCAGTGATGCTCAGTTTAGGTTCCGCCAGAGCCATTCAGCTCCTGACCTCATTACAGCCTTGGTTCACACATGGACAAAAGAGCTGAACTCAAGAGGTGATGTGAGAGTGACTGCCCTTGACATCAAAGGCAGCATTTGACCAGGCATGGCATCAAGGAGCCCTAGCCAAACTGGAGTCAATGGGAATCAGGTGTAAACTCTTCGTGGGTTGGAATCGTACCTAGCACAAAAGAAGATGTTTGTGGTTGCTGGAGGTCAATCATCTCAGCACCAAGACATCACTGCAGGAGTTCTTCAGGGTAGTGTCCTAGGCCCAACCATCTTCAGCTGCTTCATCAATGACCTTCCTTCAATCATAAGGTCAGAAGTGGGATGTTCGCTGATGAGTGCACAACATTCAGCACCATTCGTGATTCCTCAGATACTGAAGTGGTCCGTGTACAAATAACAGCAAGACCTGAACAATTTCCAGTCTTGGACTGATATGTGGCAAGTATAATTTGCACCACACAGTGTCAGGCAATGACCATCTCCAACAATAGCGAAGCTTACCATCTCCCTTTGACATCCAATGGCATTACGATTGCTGAATCGCCCACTATCAACATCCCGGGGATTGTCATTGAGCAGGAAATGAACTACCATAGCCACCTAAATACCATGGCTACAAGAGCAGGTCAGAGGCTAGGGGTCTTGTGGTGAGTAACTCACCTCTTGACTACCCAGATCCTGTTCAACATCTCCAAGGCACAAGTCAGGAGTGCGATGGCATACTCTCCATTTGCCTGAATAGGTGCAGCTCCAACAACACTCAAGAAGCTTCACACCATCCAGGACAAAGCAGCCCGCTTGTTTGTCACCCCATTCACAAACGTTCACTCCCTCCACCACTGGCTCGCAGTGGCAGCAGTGTGTACCAGCTACAAGATGCACTGCAGCAATGTCGACTTGAAGCATCTTCCAAACTCACGATCTGTATCACCTGGAGAACAAGGGCAGCAAATGCATGGGAACCACATGCAATTTCCCCCTCAAGGCACCCACCATCCTGGCTTGGAACTATATCACAGTTCTTTCACTGTCACTGAGTCAAAATTCTGGAACACCAATGCTGACAGCACTGTGGGTCTATGACCCCACACGGACTGCAGAAGTTCAAGAAAGTGGCTCACCATCACATTCCCAAGAGAAATTAGGGATGGACAATAAATCCTGGCCCAATCAGTGACGCCCATGAACGAATAGAAATAAATTCTGCTGCTGATGATGACCCACCATGCCTCTTGGATGTCGAGTATTGAGCTGCATAGCCAGGAACACCAACCTCCCATGAATAATTAAAGAAAGAAGATAAAGAGTGACGTGGGTTAAAAGGTACTGTCAATTGCGATGTTCTGCTTGATAATCAATACACATGGTAGGAAGTGATGGTTAATTCTTAAATTGGTCTAAATATTGAGAGTATGTGTGCAAAACGAGTAGTTGCTGTTCAACTGGAAATGATACCTAATAGAATAGGGGCTAACATTACAGTTAATTGCTACGTTAAGCTTGATAACCAATACACAGCTGAATAGTGTTACAGTTAAGTGATCAGTTGAATATAACGAATATATTAGCGATTAAGTTCAATTTTTTAAAAATTGTCCTTGATATCAAGTACATGGGGAGCACATCTACAAGTAATTGTTTAGTTAGAAATTCTAACTATCATAACGGGGAATAATCTTGCAGTTAAATGTTATATTAGGCTTGATAACTGTTAGTAACACAAACTTTGTGATGTTCCCTCTAGTAGTAACAACGTCGGTCGATGATTGCAGTTACAAAATCTTGATTTCTTCCTTCGACAGACAGAGCAATTTGCAAGCGGAGCAGATTAGCAGACAAGAAACAACTGACAGTAAAAATGTATTTGTATCTTTTTCCTACCTAAAATTAAAGCTGCTAACCACTGTCACAGGAATGAAGAGCTGACAGATTGAAGGAGAGAATGGAAAGTCTAGAGCTGTCCAATGTGTTACTGAGGGTTTCAGTGCCTGATGGGCTGTGGCAGGGGTGGAGGCTGGAGATCTTATGGAGGTGGACGTAGGTGTCTTTTCTTGTTGGACATTCGTCATATTGACCTACTGCTCTGTGGCCTTGGTTGTCCCCTTTAGATTTATAAATGTCTTCATATTTGAACGCTGCCCATTTTGTAGTGCAAAAGTCTATTTGGAGACCTAGTTATGTGTTTTGCCTGAATGCTGCTCCCGGCACAATTAAATTGAACTCCTGCCAATGAACAGCTTCCTCTTTCCCTAGTACTGTAGCCAATGCCCCTTGAATTGAAAACATTGTCTCCCACACTGCTCCTTCTCTAATCTTAGTTCTCTAATCATCTTTAACCTATGCCATATCTCAGGTAATAATCCAGAGAATGTTACCTATGACGTTCTATGTTTTAATTTCAGCCCTAGCTGCTCAAACTCTCTCAGAAGAAGCTTATTCCAGGTACCATCTGTATTGCCTGTTCCGAGGAGGGTCACAATAACTGTATCCTCTTCCTCCCATTTCAATTTCTTCTCCAGCCATGAAGAGGTGTGTTGAACACTGGGATCAGGCAGGCAGCACAACTTTTGGAGCTGCCGGTACTTGCTGCAAAGAACAGTAGTTATTACTAGATAATTACACTGCTCCCTATCACTACCATGTTGTTCTTCACTCCCTCACTCTCTTGGCAGCCTGTACTACAGAGCCATCTTTAGTTTGTTCACACAGCCTGCAGAACTTGCAAGGCTGCAAGAACATGGTATCTGTTGGTTAAGATCAAAGGTCGATATTGTTCACACGTGGATATGCATCTGAGGTTTTGTATGATACAGGGCGATAGACCAAGGGCTGGTATTTGGGATTAGGCTAAATAACGTTTTCCTTTATCGACACAGACATGGTGGGCCGAATGGCCTTTTTCCGTGCTGTGTATTTCAATGACATTATTATTCTATGCTGTACTTGATGTGCCTTCTGTTTTAGCTTGAGGTGCAGCATCACATTGTGTTAATTTATTATTTTGACTGTAATTTATTTTGAGGTGACGTATTAGTTTGAGTTTTGTTGTAGTTTGAGGGATCTATTATTTTTAGTTGTTGTTTTAGTTTGAGATGCTTCAGTCCGAAGGTCTGCATCGGTTAGAGTGGCTGTATCTAATGGAGAGGCTGCTTTTATTGGGAGGTTATAATGGTTGGAAGGTCTCTATCTGTTAGAGGGGCTGTACTGGTTGGATGGATTGTATCATTTGAGGGACGACATTGGTTGAAAGCTCTGTATCAGTTGGAGGGCCTGGATCAGAGAATGGGGATGCATTGCTTGAAGGAGTTTTATCAGTTGTAGGGTCTGTGTTGGCGGAGCTGCATGAGATGGAAGGGCTGTATTGGTTAGAGGAACTGTATCAGTCAAAGGAGCTGCATCGGTTGCAGGGTCTACTTTGGTTGAAGAGTATGAATTGGTTAGAGGGACTGCGTTTGTTGGATGGTTTTTATCTGTGGTAGGGTCTGTGCTGGTTGGAGGGACTGTATTGGTTGGAGGGTCTGTATTGGGTGAAGGGGTGCATTACTTGACGTGTTCTTTTGGGGTTAAAGTTTAGAACATAGAACATAGAACATTACAGCGCAGTACAGGCCCTTCGGCCCTCGATGTTGCACCGACCTGTTAAACCATCTGACCTACACTATTCCATTTTCATCCATATGTCTATCCAATGACCACTTAAATGCCCTTAAAGTTGGCGAGTCCACTACTGTTGCAGGCAGGGCGTTCCATGCCCCTACTACTCTCTGAGTAAAGAAACTACCTCGAACATCTGTCCTATATCTATCACCCCTCAACTTAAAGCTATGTCCCCTCGTGTTTGTCATCACCATCTGGGGAAAAAGACTCTCACTATCCACCCTATCTAACCCACTGATTATCTTATATGTCTCTATTAAGTCACCTCTCCTCCTCCTTCTCTCCAACGAAAACAACCTCAAGTCCCTCAGCCTTTCCTCGTAAGACCTTCCCTCCACCAGGCAACATCCTAGTAAATCTCCTCTGCACCCTTTCCAAAGCTTCCACATCCTTCCTAAAATGCGGTGACCAGAACTGCACGCAATAATCCAGGTGCGGCGCACCAGAGTTCTGTACAGCTGCAGCATGACCTCGTGGCTCCTAAACTCGATCCCCCTACTAATAAAAGCTAACACACCATATGCCTTCTTAACAGCCCTATTAACATGGGTGGCAACGTTCAGGGATTTATGTACCTGGACACCAAGATCTCTCTGTTCATCTACACAACCAAGAATCTTCCCATTAGCCCAGTACTCTGCATTCCTGTTACTCCTTCCAAAGTGAATCACCTCACACTATTCCTCATTAAACTCCATTTGCCATCTCTCAGCCCAGCTCTGCAGCCTATCTATGTCCCTCTGTAACCTACAACATCCTTCGGAACTATCCACAACTCCACCGACCTTCGTGTCATCCGCAAATTTACTAACCCACCCTTCTGCACCCCCATCCAGGTCTTTTATAAAAATGACAAACAGCAGTGGCCCCAAAACAGATCCTTGCGTTACATCACTAGTAACTAAACTCCAGGATGAACATTTGCCATCAACCACCACCCTCTGTCTTCTTTCAGCCAGCCAATTTCTGATCCAAAGCTCTAAATCACCTTCAACCCCATACTTCCGTATTTTCTGCAATAGCCTACCGTGGGGAACCTTATCAAACGCCTTACTGAAATCCATATACACCACATCCACTGCTTTCCCCTCATCCACCTGTTTGGTCACCTTCTCAAAAAACTCAATAAGGTTTGTGAGGCACGACCTACCCTTCACAAAACCGTGCTGACTATCGCTAATGAACTTATTCTTTTCAAGATGATTATAAATCCTATCTCTTATAACCTTTTCCAACATTTTACCCACAACCGAAGTAAGGCTCACAGGCCTATAATCACCAGGGCTGTCTCTATTCCCCTTCTTGAACAAGGGGACAACATTTGCTATCCTCCAGTCTTCCGGCACTATTCCTGTCGACAATGACGACATAAAGATCAAGGACAAAGGCTCTGCAATCTCCTCCTTGGCTTCCCAGAGAATCCTAGGATAAATCCCATCTGGCCCAGGGGACTTATTTATTTTCACACTTTCCAAAATTGCTAACACCTCCTCCTTGTGAACCTCAATCCCATCTAGCCTAGTAGGCTGTATCTCAGTATTCTCCTCGACAACATTTTCTTTCTCTACTGTAAATACTGACGAAAAATATTCATTTCACGCTTCCCCTATCTCCTCTGATTCTACACACAACTTCCCACTATATCCTTGATTGGCCCTAATCTAACTCTAGTCATTCTTTTATTCCTGATATACCTATAGAAAGCCTTAGGGTTTTCCTTGATCCTATCCGCCAATGACTACTCGTGTCCTCTCCTCGCTCTTCTTATCTCTCCCTTTAGATCTTTCCTGGCTAGCTTGTAACTCTCAAGCACCCTAACTGAGCCTTCACGTCTCATCCTAACATAAGTCTTCTTCTTCCTCTTGACAAGCGCTTCAATTTCTTGAGTAAACCACGGCTCCCTCGCTCGACAACTTCCTCCCTGCCTGACAGGTACATACTTATCAAGGACACGCAGTAGCTGCTCCTTGAATGAGCTCCACATTTCTATTGTGCCCATCCCCTGCAGTTTCCTTCCCCTCAGATGCTGAGATGCTGCAGCAGATTGTGCTGTTGATTTAGTTACTGATGCTGTATTAGATTAATTCTGCATTGCACTGTCCTAAAGAACACACTTTAATCACTTAACTACATGTCCACGGTTAGAGATTGCAGCCACATCTAAGAGGGCAGTAGAGCAGCCCTGAGAGAGACACTCCAATATTTGGAGTGTACTTACTGAATTTCCACAGTTAAAGAGGACAGCCACATTAGAGAGTGCAGTGGAGCAACCCTGAGAGAAACCCTCTCACATTTCGATTTTAATTACTGAATGGTCATAATTTAGTTAAGGACATCAATGAAACAACATGGAATCTAGAGATGTAACTGATGGTGTTTGAGAGAACAACTTCATTGTTGAAAGAATACAGCTTCCAAGTTTCATTAATGAATTCATGTGATAAGAATTGCCCAATCCATGGATTTTTCCAATTCAAACTCAGAAATAAATATATTCTATCACATGGGCTAAATCTGATGTCGTAATCTGTTTGCTCAAATAAAAAAAAAGTTTGAACATTGTGGCAATCTCAATATCCCTGGGAAGATCCCACACGCTATAAATTGCAGGCTCTGGAAATGTATGGCTTCAGAGTTTAATAGAGAAAGATTGCCTGCAGCCGGAAGAGACAGATCACTTCACACAAAAAATGCAAGAAACATTTTACAGGATCACGAAAATATATTATACAACCCTTGCCTTCATTGGTGTTCCTGGTAAGTCACTATAACCATTGAAGTTGTGTAAATCTGTGTGTGAGCTGGTCTCTGGTTTTACTCTGCAACTGATAATGATACATGGTGATCTAGTAGTCACCAATATACAGGCACACGATCAGTAATATAATTTCCTTATGCCAAATATTCAGAATTATCTCCGTGCTTTTGTTCTATTCCCCCAACTGATAATGAACCTTCATTTCGAACAGGCAGGCTCTCAGATTTATCAAGCAATTGCAATTTGTGGAATTTCATGTAATATTGAATAAGACCTTAGTGACAGCAACTCTCTGAGTAAAGGTATTACTGGGAGTTTCGGTTAGAGTAAAATCAAAAGTGTGAGCCACAACAAGAGTGGAACAGCTGACCCCAGTGACCATGTATTTCTGTGAGTATCTGTCACTGTAGAATTGTGCTGAGAGTGGATCACTAACCGGAGTGGAACACATGATCCTATTCTCCATGTATTACTGGGAGTATTTGTCAATGTAGAATTGTGCTGAGTGTAATTGTCCAAACCAGTTCCGTTTTGAAATCATTATTTCAAGGGACTGATCTCTCCATTCCATGGAGTTGGCTCTGTTATTCAAGAATCGACTTGATTGCAAAGTGAAATATATTTTCTGATGTTTGGTAATAAGTGTATAAATTGAAATGTATTGAAGTGTACTGATATTGCTCTGTTTCCTATTTAACTGCTCCAGTAGAAAGCGATATTTTCTACATACTGATGGTTAAACAGAAGGACTGCATTGTTACAGCATTTCAATCCTCTCTATCATGACTTACATGAACGAAAAACAATTCAGTTTTTTTGAGCTGAGATTCTGGGCCACTACTGGTGAACTTTACCCTTTGTATATTACAAAGGATGAACATTGGGCAGTGTTTATTGAATCGTCTACTTCTGTAACTGATTAAGATTTTGTTCATATCTATGATTCAGAATCTTTACATATGCAACCTGTACCAATTTCTGCCCTTCGCTCAACGAGATGTGTTACTGTGAGGAGAGACACCTATAACTGAGAAACATGCATTTCAGTTTTTAATTATACAAAATGAGACATGGGCAAGATAATAATATCAGTACACTGTTAGTGGTAAAATAAATATCACTGTTCTCTCAGTTCTGGCGTTAGCCTGGTTAAAATAATTGCACCTTCTCCAGTGCATCAACATTCTTTTTGTAATGTGGAGAACAGAACTATACACAGTACATTAAGTGTTGTGTAACCAAGATTTTAAAAAAAGTTTGCTGCTTTATCCATTCCATTTCTATAGAAATGAACTCCGGCGCTTTGTTTGTATTTGTGGCCCCGTTAACCTGTGTTTCCACTTGAAATGATTTGTGAATAAGTGCCCCTGAATCCCTCTTCCTCTTGGCCCTATTCAGAAATTTATTTTCCAAGGAGTACTTGGGAAGCTTATTCTTCTTACCAAAATTCAGGCAATCACACCTATATATACTGAAATATATTGTCATTTGAATGGCCAGTGTGCCAGTTTATTAATTATCAATAATGTCTTCAGGCATTTTGTTGTATTCTTCGTCTGTATTAACTGTACTCTCAATGTGGATTTGTCTGCAAATTCTGAAATTGTGCTTCTTTTCCGGTACCATGTTGTTTATGTTAATGGTGAACGAAGAATTCACAGCGCTCATCCTTGTGGAACACCACTTTCCACCTTCTGCCAAACTGAAGAAATACCTTTCAGCCCTACTCCGTGTTTTCTGTTTCTGTAGCCAGCTTGATGTCTATTCTGCTGCTTGTCCCTGAACTCCACTTGCTCTGAGATTAGTCATGAGTCTGCTGTGTGGCACTCTATCGAAGGCTTTCAGAAAACCAATGTCTATTACATCTACTCTATTATTCTGAACTACTATTTCTGGTATTATTCAAAGTATTCTACAAAGTTGGTCAAGTATGAGCTTCCTTTTGGAACATGTGCTGACGACTCTTTATTGTATTCTGTGTTCCCGGATGTTTTTGTGTTGCATCTCTGAATAAGGATTGCATTACCTTTCCTACCACTGAAATTATCCTAACTGGCCTATTGTTCCTTGGAGTCGTTGTATCTTCTGTTTTAAATAAATGAATCAAATTAGCCATCCATAAGTTTCTGACACTATTCCCTATTCTGATAATTAATGAACAAATAACTGTGCCACTGCTCTCTCTTCCTTATCGCTTGTTTGTATGTATGGATGCAATTCATCCAAATCAGAGTTTACGTTCTCGTTCATTACTTCATCAAATATTCTCTTCCCCCTTTCTATCTTAAATGTCTTGAAGCTGTTTTGTTGAATGTATTCATTTTTACTCGACAGTTTCGATCCTCCTCTCAGAGATTTATTTCCTTTCTTCAGTGTCTCAATCCACATCCACTGGGTCATTCTGTCCCGACTATTCTAGAGCACATGAGAATTCCTTCCTTCTGAGCTCGGAGCTACGATCCAGAATTCCATTTATATTTCTGTCTACGTCAGTCTGCCCCTGCCTGATCCAAATTTTAGTAAACCCGAGCTATTCTTAAACTCACAGTTGATGGGATGTAGCCTGTCAGACACCATGAGGCTGTTTCCCAGCCAATTTCCCTCCATCCTCTCCAGCTGGTACTTTCTGAGGGTCGCATTTGAAATGGATTTCTTTTGTTTGATTCTCTCGCCATTCTCATTGGCTCTCCTCTTTTCCTCTGATCTGGAATGTAAACCCTCGCAAGTTTCTAATCCTGACCCCTGTGCAAGGACCTTGTTCCAAAGTATAGGTGTGATAACCTCGAGTGCAAACAATGAGATATTTCACACCGAAATGATGTCGCTATGGGAGCCCATTTGGGTCCCAGTTATGCAGCATCTTTTTTAGGATATATGGACCATTTCTTGCTTCAATCCAACTCTGGTCTCCGCGTTCACATATTTTTTCTGATACTTTGATGATTGTTCTGGTGGCATTTCCTTCTTTTGCCTTGAACACGAAAATGTAATAAACATTGCTTCTCAATCCTACCCCTCCCTTGCCTTCACATGGTGCGTCTCTGACACTTCCCTCCCCTTCCTCGACTTCTCTACGGCCAGTGCAGGGGACTGGCTGTCCACCAATATCTACTAGAATTCCACTGTCTCCCACTGCTACGTTGATAATGCTTCCTCCCTCCCCATTTTGGGAAAGATTCTGTGCCATTCTCACTGATTTTCAACCTTTGTTCTATCTGTTCCAACGTTGCTACCTTTCACATCAGTGACTTCATTATTCCTCAGCCGAGGATTCTCCTCCACTATGGTTAACAGGGCCCTCGACCACGTCCATCTCATTTCCCACATTGCCACCTTCACCTCTTCCCATTCCTTCCTGAACCACAAAAAGGTTCCCCATGTCCTCACATTCCACCTGAACAGCCTCCACATGCAAAGCGGCATCCTCCAACGTTTCCAGCTAAGGCCACCACCAAATAACTCCTCCCCTCCCATCACCCACACCTGGTGTCACCCTGGTCCTCACCTCCAACACTCCCTTCCCCCAGCACCTTCCTATGCAGGCGCCAGAGATAACTCTTTCACCTCCTTCCTTCTCAGTGTTGAGTGCCTCAAACTCTCCTTCCTGTTGACACAGAAATTGACATGTACTTCTTACAATTTAGTAACTGTAATTGAAGTCTATTCTGTGTGGGAGAGGACCAAACACCGATTTGGTGATTACTTTGCTAAGCACCTCCATTCAGCCTGCAAGCATGACCTTTGTATGTTCTGTGGGTTATAACAGGGAAACCCAGTCGGCCAGAGTTAAACAGGTGAAACAGATTAAATCAGAGACTTCTAGTCTCATTAAAATATTTAACTTGCCAACCCGCCTCCTGGGTGCGATAGTCTGCCTGCCTCCTGTCCCAACTCCACTGAATCTAGAAGTGGGAGCATTGTTGGTTGAGGGTTGAAAATTTTAATTTTAACCTCTTACTCACCCACAAATCCACCTGTTTTTTGTGCTAAAACCCTGTCCCTACTGTCTGGGTTGGACATGGAGAATGTTTGATCAGAATTTTCCATCTCTTTTCCTTTCTCTGTCTTCAGTTAATTTACTGGAAACTGTGATCTGATGCTGGAGGAAGTGTGGCCTCTCCCCCTGCACCACTCTCTACCTGGTGGAAATGGCAACTACGGATCTACTGGTCATTACCACTTAGGTCATACTATGGCAGATCAGTTTTTATTATTTCGAGGATATTTCTTGAACATCAGGCCTGTGTGTAGTGTTATCACAGTCCTGACTCGTGCAGCCACAGATTGTTCTCTCTGGTTCACTGTCACTTTCTCCTTTGATCTATTTGTGGCCATTTGTTCCCAGAAGCTAACAACAAAATATTGCTCTGAGAAAACTCTGGCTGTGGTTCTAGTAACAACCTGCATTCTGCTCTATTTAAAAAAAAGTCCCATTTTACTTTGCATGTGAACCTGGAGAGATAATTGACAATGTTCCATGGGGTTGTTATCCAATTCCAAGGTATTCTTTTGATTCCAGATGGATGGGAGTTGACTGGTTTGAAAAGGTTTTAACCTCATTGCTCCCATTCGCTTTAATACTATTGCCAAACTCTCAGACAGTGAAACATATTTTAGTGGCCAGTCGAGTTCATAAGAGACTGAGGGGTCAGAGCAAAGGAGGGAAATGCACCGACCCAGTGATGGAGAGCAGAAGTTATTCTGTGATTTTACTCTTCACCATATCTGGCAGCTTCATACTTCTGTGGTTCGTGTATGTCATACGATTTTGATATTAGAACAGTTCCCAAGGATCCAAAGGCAGCTCAAGAGTGCAGTGGAATATTTGGTCAAATCAATTATTCAATTAACGAATAAACAAAACAATTGGCAGTAGCCCAGAGGTGGTTCCCGGTGCTTCAATTACATGAATGTAATATTTAACCCTAATGGGTACGAGGTGATTGACAACTGGAAGACAAGAAATACACTGGCAGGTGAGTACTATTGGTGATCACATATGTCAAAGAGCAATGGGCCGGTGAGCAAGATGTAACCGACAGCTGAATGAACAAAAACATAGGTGCCGTGAAGGGTGTGGGCGGTGGTCACACTCGCCAAAGAGCAGCTTGGTGGATGGCAAGAGGTGATTGACAGCTGACTGGAAGGAAATACATTGCTGGGCATGACGCAATCAAGTAACACATGCCAAAGAGCAGCGAGGCAATGGACAAGAGGTGACCTTTGGAGGACCGATTGACAAGTAGCAGGTGAAGAGTCAGAAAATCCCCTACAGTGCAGGATGGAAAAAGGAGCCAGAGTCGCTCCTCCACCTCCACATCCTTGAGTCTCAGCTCTTCACCTTTTCTCAGAAAGAAATAAACGTATTCCTACAAAATCAAATTTCTACAGATGCTGGGAAACATATCGTGTTATTTTCTTTTACTTTTTTAAACACGTTATTCTGTTCCTCTCACTTCCATCCACCCACCTTGTCGTTGCTGTCTTTCTCCTGCTCTCTCTCCCCGAGTCAGGCAGTGGTCTTTATGCGGGGCAGGGGGTGGTGGTGGTGGTTGGTGTGACCAAGCCTAGTCTAGGAGCTATATGTAGCTAAGTGTAGAAACCTTAGGTGAGGGAGTGGAGCCGGACATGGCACAATATCTTCAGCCCCAGTTCCTCAGCTTGGTAGCTTCTCGGATGGGCGTGGCTGAGTCCCTTCTTGGCTTCCATGTTAGTTAATATTGTTAACAGTTCCCTTTCCTCAGGTTCTGCCCATCTCTCCTTCATGTCTGTCGTCATCACCCCTCTCCTCAAACAATCCTACCCTTGGCCCCTCCGCCCTTGCAAATTACTGCCCAATCTCCAACCTCCCTTTCCTTTTCAAAATTCTTGACCGTGTTGTCCCTGCAAAGTTTGTGCCAATCTTTCTCAGAACTCCATGTTTGAATCCATCCAATCAGGTTTCCTCCCCTGCCACAGTACTAAAACAGCTCTTATCAAAGTCGCAAATGAAACCTACGTGCATGTGACAAAGGTAAATTATCCCTCCTTGTCCTTCTCGATCTGCCAGCAGCCTTTGATACAGTTGACCACTACATCCTCTTCAAAACCTCTCCACTGTCGTCCAGCTTAGGGGGGGCAGCTCTCACCTTGGTCCATTTTAATCTATCTAATCGTAGCCAGAGAATCACCATCAATGGCTTCTCTTCCCGCTCCCACATCGTTACATCTGATCTTCCCTAAGGATTTTTCCTCGCGTCCTCCTGTTTCCCAACTACACCCTGCCCCTTGGCGATATCATCGGAAAGCCCAGTGTTACTTTTCACATGTATGTTGATGGCAGCTAACTCTGTCTCACCAGCATTTCTTTCAGTTCTTCCACTGCCTCTAAATGGTCAAAAAGCTTATCCGACACCCAGTAGTGGATGAGCAGTAAATTCCTCTATTTAAATTTTTGGAATACTGAAGCTATTGCCTTTGATCCCTGCCACGAGCTCTGTTCCCTAGATACAAATACAATCAGTCTCCCTGGCAACTGTCTGAGTCCAAAGAAGATGGTCCTCAACCTTGGTGTCATATTTGACCCCAAGATGTGCTTTCGTCCACATTTTTGCATCGACTCTAAGAGAGCCTATTTCGACCTCTGTAACATCGTCCGACTCCTCTTCTGCCTCAGCTTATTTGCTGCTGAAACCTCAATCATACATCTGTTTTTATCTCTAGACTATTCCTACGCACTTCTGGCTGGCCTCCCACATTCTACCTTCCATAAACTTGACACTACCCTAAATCCTGCGACCCATGTCCTGATTTGCACCACCTTCCGTTCACCCATAACCCCCTGTGTTTACTGAGCTGTACTGTAGCCCAGGCAAGCAACGTCTTGCATTTAACATTTTCATCCTGTTTTCAAATCCTTCCACGGGCTCGCTCCTCCCTTTTTCTGCAGTCTGCTCCAGCCCTGGAATCATCCTTATTTTTGTACCTTTCTTGAACCTTTACAACGCTCCAAGATTTCTGGGCTCCTATAATGCTGGCCTCATGCATATCCCCGACTTCAACATCATGTCTTCCGCTGCCTGGGCAGATGCCCTGGTGGTTCCTCCCTAAACCTCTACACCTCGCCATCCCTGTCACGCTCTCTCCTTCTTCAATTTACCCCATCATACCAACGCTTTCACCAAGCCTTTATCCACGTGTTCAAATATCACGCTCTGTGGCCTCATGCCACATTTTGCAGCCTATTGCTCCTGTGAAATTTAATGAGATGTATTATTATGATACAGGCACGACATAAATATCAAATGTTGTTGCTGCTAGCTCTCTCTCTCTCTCAGTACATCTTTTGCAATCCTAAACGAACTGTAACACTAAACCTATACCCAATACATTCCTAAACTTAATCTAACCCTAACACTAACTATCCATAAACTTATCTTGACACAAATTCTGAATTATAACCCGAGCCATAAACAGAAATGTAACACTCACATGTAAATCTAACGTAAACTTAACTATATCTCTAATCCTAACTGAAACATTAAATTAACACTAATCCTAAGGCTACCCTGAACAGTACACATAAGTCAACCATAAAGTCAACATCAACCCTAATCCAAACCCAAATCTCAGCCCTAACCCCAAACCTAACTTAAAAAAGTGACTGTAACCCTAATCCTGACTGGAATCCCAACATTAAACTGTTAACCCTAATAATAAATAAAATCCTAAAATCAACTGTAAGATTAAAACTAACCCGAATCATTCCTAACCCTAATCCTAAACCCAACTGTAATCCTAATACTAACGCTAACCCAAACTCTAACCCTAAATCTTTCCTAGTCCGAATGCTGACTGTTACCTTAAACTTACCTGTGACCCTTCCCTAAGTAGCCAGAATTAACCCTTATACTAAACCTAATCCTGACCATCAGCCTAACCCTAAAACTAATGCTAACTGTAAATCTAACCCTAAAACTACATAAAGCCAACTCTAACACAAACCCCAAACCTAACTGTAACTTTAACCCTTACTCTGACCCTGAAATTAAAACAAACTGTAACCAGAAACGTAACTCAAACACCACTCCTAACCCTGACAGCTACCTTAACCCTAATCCTAAACCAAAACCTAAATGCCACATATCTACCTAACTTGAATGGAAACGAATGCGAGCCCTGATCTGAACAGAACACGGCCCTCAAGCTGAACACTGATCCTACTCATGAGATACTGGCCAGGATCAGTTGGGTGAAACCAGGGATGCTTCCTTGGTGTCCCAGACTACCATGGTGCTGTATACATTTATACAAGGCACCCTTGGGCTGATGGAGACGACCAGACGATGATCATACATGAACTGAGACTCAGAGGGTTGTGAATCTTTGGAATTCTCAGACAGCTGTGGATATTCTATCACTGAGCGCACTCAAGAGTAATATTTATAGATTTTTGTGCACTAGGGGAATTGAGAGATATGTGGATAGGGCATTTGACCAAAAGCTGGCTCAAAGAAGTATGTTTTAAGGTGGAGCCTAAAGAGAGAGACAGAGATAGAGAGAGAGAGAGAGAGAGAGGTTTTGGGAGGGAATTCCAGAATTAGGGCCCAGGTAGCTGAAGGCACAGTTCAATCCTATCCCTTTTTGGAGGCACCTGAATGAACTTTCCTTTCAAGTGCAGCGCCTTTCACGACTTCTGGACGTCCCAAAGCGTGTCACATGGAAATACATGGAATTTGCAACACAGAAACAGGTCATTCAGCTCAACAAGTACATGATGGTGTTTATGCTCCACACCAGCCTCTTCCCACCTCCTCTTCCTCTCACCCTATCTGTATATCCATCTGTTCCTTTCTCTGTCATTCATTTAGCCAGCTTTACCTAAAATAGATTTACACTATTCACCTCAACCACTCCCTGTGTTAACGAGTTCCACAGTCTCACCACTCGCTAGGTAAAGAGGTTTCTCATGAATTCCAGATTGGGCAATTGCTAAATATTTTATTACTCTGGTCACCCCGACAAGTGGAGAAATGCTTCTGTACATCTACCCTATCAAATCCTTTCAGAATCTTAAAGACATCTATCAGGTCATCCCACAATCTTCTCATTTTATTGGAAAAAGGAACCCCATTTTGTTCAGCCTTTCATGATGTTCTTGTGTCATCCTTATGAATCTTTCTTGTAATTTCTCCAATGCCTCTGTATCATTTTTATAATATGGAGAAAAAACTGTGCACAGACTTTAAACTTTACAGCCAATGAAATGTCTGTTTGAAGTGTCATCACTGGTGTAAGGTATTAAATGTGGCAGCTGATATGTGATCAGTAGGATACCAGAATCAGCAATTAGATAATGACCAGATATTCTGTTTTGTTAAGGTGATTGTGGTTAAGTGATCAATACTGGCCAGGATAATGGGAAGAGCTCCCTTTTGCTCTTTTTCCAACATTGGCCATGGGATTGTCTATGTCCATTTGAGAGCGCAGACAGGACCCCGATAAACGTCACATCCCAAAAGCTGTCAAAGCCTGGCGATCAACAACAACAATAACAATTTGTTCACAAGTGGTAAAAAGTCACAAGGTTCCTCACAGGAGCGATTATTAGAACAGGTGACCAAAACCAAAGATGTAGGTTTTCAGTAGTGTCTTGAAGGAGGGGAGAGTGAGAGATAGGCAGTGACTTTTTGTTTGGGGAGAGGGGGCGGCGGGAAAGCGGGGGGATTCCAAATCTTAGAATCCAGACATCTGAAGGCCAATGGTGGAATGTTGTAATTAGATCTTGGGGGTGGGGGCGTGGGTGGTGCTCGTGTGCAAGAGGCTGGAATTGGATGAATACAGAGAGATCACAGGACTGTAGGGTTGGAAGAGGTTACAGAGATCGGGAGGTTTGTAGAGGCTGGAGGAAGTTACAGAGTTAGGGAGGGTTGTAAGGGCAGGAGTTGGTTACAGAGATAGGTAGGATTGTAGGGACTGAATAAGGTGACAGAGAGAGGGAATGTTGAAGGGGATGGTGGAGGTTACAGAGATTTGCAGGCATGGAGGAGGTTGCTGATGGAGGGAGGGCGTGGGATCATGGAGGGATTCAAACACAAGGATGACAATTTTAGAATTAAGTTGCTGACACATGGAGAGCCAATGTTGGTTTGTGAACGTCAGCAAGATGGATGAACAAGATTTACTGCGAGTCAGGGTATGAGGCTGCAGAGAGTAGGATGAGCTAACGTTTATGGAGGATGGAAGCTGGGTGGCCAGTAAGGAGAGGATTGAAATAATGAAGTCTGTAGTTAACGAAGGCATGGATGAGATTTCAGCAGCAGATCGGCAGAGGCTGGGGATAAGATGGGCCATTGTGTGGAGGTGAGAATAGGTGGAAATAGGTAGTCTTGAAATAAACGTGCAGGTCTGGGCCACAGATCTAATCAAAGAGGAAAATGTTTTCTCCACTGCCTTTCACTTCCACCTCTCCTGCCAGTTGAGCAGCAAGCTCAAGGTCTCACAATCTATGTAACAAAAGCTCCCCTGAGAGAGGAATGGAGAGGGAATGTGGAGGTCGGGAAGCAGGATTGGGGTGGGGAGGGGGTTGCTGCTGAGACAAGGTTGGAGATGAACCAGATGTGACCGATGGGTATCGGAATCTCCTCTCGGATTCTGAACAATCCAACACTACTGGTCCCTTTGGAAACAGAACAATCTAATTGTTCATGCACTGCACATTAACCCATACATAAACCGCACAAACATACTCACAGACCTAGAATACATATTACAAGATAATTCCCCACTCATCATGGTCTTTGAAAATCCATGAAACCAAATTGTCATCTGTTTCCAGTATGTGTTTACTGTACAGATTCATTTTCAGGGTATGGGTGCGACTGCCAATGCTGGCAATAATTGCCCCTTGAGAAGGTACTTTGGGCCTTTTATTCTGAATCAGAAGCTATCCCTTCTGGTTATGGAGCTCGCACAGTTGCTGCTACTGAGGGCGTTCCAAAATCTTGCCCAGTTGCACAGACTTCCGTGATCGAATATCCTTCCAAAACTCACAACTGAAGACAAGGCCAACCGAATTCAGGAAGCTAGGGAATAAATTGCTGGAAAACAAAAATAATATATTTTCTTTCATATTTCTTTCTTTGATAAGAAAACAATTTGATTGCTGCAGCTCATTTGCCAAAAGCTCCCACTGACGCTGTTTGTGGAGACAGATACTTTGGGTTCCCTCTTGAATCCTTGTGGATCCACCTTCATAACAATGGTGCCATGGTTGGTCTCATTGCCTCTCAGTGGCTGGCATCTTTCTGAGGGTCAAAAAGAAATAATAAATTTCAACAAATAAACATCCTTACGGGTCAGGATTAAAATACGGACTGTTTGCAAAGAAAGAAAGATAATTGATCATTTTAAAAACAATAATCATTTTTAGGGATAAAATAAAAACATGAATGCTGGAAATACTCAACAGGTCTGGCAGTATCTGTGGCGAAAAAATCAGAGTTAACGTTTCAGGTCAATGACCATTCTTCATTTCATTTTTAGGGGTGTTATGTTGCCCAGGGTTGACAGACATACCCCGGTCGCAAAGCTTTATTTTGTTTTGTATGCAGATTAAGCTGAAGAATATTTATAGACGATTCTTTATCATTTGAATACCCATTGCTCCAGAGGAATCCATAGCCCCTTATCCTTTGCAGAGAGTTTTCTTTGAAGATGAATTTGGACAATCCTTTATTATTTGATAGATAAATTATTCTTTATTTGATGAATGGTCCTCTTGCTCAGATGGGAATTTTCGTAATGGTGCTTTAAAGCCACTCCCTCAAAACGTGGAATGGAGACATCTCCAGAGGTGTTTTATGTACAGTCCCAGAGTGCTGCTTTGCGATTTTCATCAATAAGCATTTCGGTACTACTTTGAAACACAGGTGCACAGATGTGAATATATTTCCTTATTCCATGTGTATGTGACACAGAGTTTACACAGCTCCACCAGAAATCGCTCAGTAAAGACTGAGGTTAAAGCTGAAGAATCACCCACAATGGCTTTTCTTCTAGATTCCACACCATTACATTTGGTTTTCCCCAAGAATCTATTATTAGCCTACCCCTGTTTTGCATCTACATGCTGTTGTTCAGCGACATTATCTGACACCACGAAGTCACTTTCCATACATACAGTGAAAATATCTAGCAGTACCTCACCACCAGCTCCCCCGAACCCTCCATTGGCTTTAATTTGTCAGATACCTTATCCAAAATCCAGTACTTTGCGCTCAGGAATTTCCTGCAAACCAGGCAGTTTGTTGACTGAAGTGACCAGGATTGCATTATTGGAATGTCCTCAGTTCCTCTGTTTAATATATCTATTTAAACATGCCCTGTTCTTCTTTGGTTATGAGAAACACATGCTGCTTTGTGTACCTGACTGGTCCTCATAGGATAATAAATTCTCAGTGTATCAGTGCAAATTTCCTTTGTGTGCAAACCAGGCGTCCAGTAAACCTACAATCTGCTTCACGAAGACGAACCAGAATCATATTTCTCAGACGAAATAGGGCCAGATGAAATAGTTACTTCGACTGGGGATGATTTCTACCTTATCTCATCAAACAGGGTTTTGAATAATATTACTGTTCACTCGTTAAATGTTTAAATATATATCCCACAGCAGCTGTGTTCCAGTCTGCTGAGGAATCAACCCTTTTGTTCTGAGTTCCTTCCCGTACAGGTGCCTATTTAGCGATGTCCGTGCCAAGAATATCATGCTTTGTTCTTTTGCTATTGATTCCATGTGATCTCTTTATTCGGACCAGTATATTGCATGAAGCTCCAACATCAGTCATGTATTCATGGAACATTTGAAGATTTTGACTCAGACTGTGCCATGTCAGCTTTTTTCAGGCAAACAGTCGCTTTAAGGTTTTCGATTTAGTTAATTGTTACAGAGGAAATTTATGTGTGCTGGCTCCATTAATGTGTGCTGGATTATATGGTGGGCACATGGTCAGTTTCTGGATTATGGGTCTGTTTACGTGTTCTGTGAGATGATGGTCACTTGCTCATTTCCAGGTGCGCTGTCAGTTCCATGTGCTGGGCTAAGTGAAAATCACCAGGCCAGTACCAAGGTCTGAGTTGCTTTCCGTGTTCTGGGTTCCATTAATATCTCCTACTCAGTTTGCAGGAGCTGGGTTGCTTTCCATATCCTTGGATAAAGTAATATGTCCTGCTCAGTTTCAGGAAGCTGGGTTGCTTTCCCTGTACTGGGTTAGGCGATGATCATTTGGTCAGTTTTAGAAAGATTAAGGCACAAAAAGAGGCCAGTTGGCCCATCGAGTCTGTGCCAGCCGAAAAAGAATTCACCTATTCTAATCCCACCTTCCAGTATTTGGTCTGGAGCTCTTCAGGTTATGGCACTTCAGGTGCATATCCAGACTTCTTTTGAATGAGTTGAGGGTTTGTTCCTCAACTACCCTTTCAGACAGTGAGGTACAGATCCCCAGCACTCTCTGGGTGAAAAGTTTTTTCCTGATCTCCCCTCTAATTTTTCTACCTATCACTTTACTATGCCCTCTCATCACTGACCTCTCTGTTGAGGTGAATAGACCCTTCACCTCCACTCTATTCAGCCTCAAAATTTTATTCATTTCAATCAAACCTCCCCTCAGCCTTCTCTGTTCCAAGCAGAACAATGCCAGCCTATCCAATCTTTCCTCAAAGTTGCATTTTTCCAGTCCTGGCAACATCCTCTTAAATCTCCTCTGTACGCTCTCTAGTGAAATTACCTCCTTTCTGCAAAGTGGTCACCAAAACTGCACACGGTACGTAAGTTGTGGCCTAAATAATAAGTTACACAGTTCCAGCATAACCTCCCTGCTCTTATATTCTACACCTCGGCTAATTAAGGAAGTGATTCTATGTGCCTTCTTAACCACCTTATCGACCTATCCTGCTACTTTTAGGGATCTGTATACATTCACTCCAAGGTCCCTCATTCCTCTACCCTTCTCAGTATTTACCCATTAATCGTGTATTCATTTGCCTTGTTTGACCTTCCCAAATGCATCACCTCACACTTTTCTAAGTTAAGTTCCATTTGACACTTTTCTGCCCAGCTGATCAGACCATCAATATCTTCCTGCAGCTATCCTACTGGGAATCTACCACACGGTCAATCTTTGTGTCATCTGCAAATCTCTTGATCATGCCCACTACATTTACGTCCAAATCATTTTGTTCCTTAGTTCGATCCATACGGCCTCATTTGATGAACCTCCCAACATATCAGCCCTCCCCACATCTATAATAGTTTCCTTGACCAAAATTGCCACTCCCCTTCCTTTCGTATTTCCCTCTCTACCACGTCTGAAAACCCTGTAACCAGGAACATTGAGCTGCCACTCTGTTACTGTAATAGCTATGAGATCATACTGTCACGTGTCTATCTGTGCCTTCAGCTCATCTGCTTTATTTGCTATACTTCTTGCATTGAAATAGATACCCTTGAGCACTCCCAAACACTTTCTTTAAATTTTCTAACCTTTGTTTCCTCTGTCTTCCAGATTCATCCATTAATTTTCTGCCTTCCATTTTAATTTCTGATTTTTTCCCAACTGAGTCTTCCCTCAGCTCACCATCCCCCTGCCAAACTAATTTAAATCTACCCTCCCCCCCCCCCGCCACCATCACCACCCCCCTCCTCCCATAGCACCAGCAAAATGTCCCACAAGGAACTCAGTCCCGACTCTGTTCAGGTGCAACTCATCCAGCTTTTTTAGGTCCCCTGTCTGCCAAAGCTCGTCGCAATGTCCCAGGAATCTAAAACCCTCCTTCTTGCACCATCTTTCCAACCACGCATTCATCTGCCTTATCCTTCTATTTCTATACTCACTTACACGTGGCACTGGGAGTAATCTGGAGATGACTACTTTTGAGGTCTTACTTGCTAACTTCCTACCTAGCTCCCTAAATTATGATGCATGATCACATCCATCTTTCTACGTATGTCGTTGGTTCTGATGTGGACCACAACCTCTGGTGGTTCACCCTCCCCGTTCAGGATGCTCTGCAGTCGCTCAGTGACATGCTTGACCCTGGCACCAGGGAGGAAACACACCATCCTGGATCCATGTCTGCAGCCGCGGAAATGCCTGTCTGTTCTCCAGACTAATAATCACCGATCACTATGGATCTTCCAGTGTTCTCTGTACCGCACTGTGCAGCTGAGCCACCCGTGATGCCATGTAATTGGCTCTGGTTGCTCTCCTCAGGTAAAGCATGACTGTCCTCAGCATTTAGGAGTGAATACCTGTTGGAGAGTGAGAAGCACTCACGGCATGACCTGCCTGATTCTTTTTGACTGCCTGGTGGTCGCCCATTCCCTCTCTCCCTCCATATTCTTAAATTGTGGGGTAGCCACATCTACAAACATGCTATTCACGTAGTTCTCTTTCTCACGAATGCACCACAGTGTCGCCAGCTGCCGCTCAAGTTCCAAAACCCAGAGCTCAAGCTGCTGCAATTGACAACACTTCCTCCATAAATGGTTCTCCAGGATACGGGAAGCAACCTTGAGCTCCAACATAGCATAGGAGGTGTATTTCCCAAGATGAAGTACCCTGCCATTCCTTATGTATTAGTTGACAGTTTGCTACTGTTAAAAAAACTTATCAACTCTACAACACTTCAGAATTATTAATGAAACCTTACTTGTACTGATAAATCCTACTAAATATCAATAAAGTTCGCTAGTTAAAGTATACCTTATTCAATAAAAACACTCACCAGCTACTCACTTGTTCCCTATTATTAATACTTAATTTATACTCTTTCTTATCCTGTTAGTTGTTGAGACCCTATAACCCAGCTATTTATACACACACTCTAACTGCAGTGTACTAACCCAACGATTTACAGATACTCCCTAACAGAGTTACTCACCAACCAATCTCCTTGCAGCTTTCCTGTGATGTCACTGTTCACTTTGTTTTCAAACTCGGCTTGCCTGGACTCCTGTTCACTCCGCTTTCTCTGTTTCCCACTCTCTGAGTTTCTGGTGACTTGGCTAGTTGATAAGTGTTTAGTTAGTTGATGGTCACTTGATCAGTTCCTAAATGTTTTGTTAGTTCACCTGTTCTTTGTTCGGTGATCGTTACTTGGTCTCTTCCTGGGTGATGAATTAATTTATGCCTATTGGGTTAGGTGATTGCCACTTGGTCAGTGTGTTTGCTGTGGATCAGTTTATATGTGTTGAGTTTGGTGATTGTCACTTCGTCAGTCTCTTTATGATGCATCAGTTTAAGTATTTTGGGTTAGATATCGGTGGCTTGTTCAGTTGATTGGACTGTTTATTTCTGCTGGATTATTGAATGGTCACACATGGTCAGTTTGTGGAAATAGATCTGGTTACTGTTGTAAGGCTAGGTAATGGATACCTGGCCATTTTATTCAGGCTCAGAAATTTAGCTAGTGCTGAGTTAGAGCTCATCACTTTCTCAGTTTCTGGATGTTTCGTTAGTGGATGCGTGGTGGTTTAAGTGATTGTCACTTCGTCAGGTTCTGGCTCATGTATCAGTTTTCATGCAGTGCGTTGAACTGGGTGTGACTTTATAACTAATGTGTCTAACTGTATTCTTTGTCTCTGGTTCCCCATCCATGTGTGCTTAACCCTGTCCCTGTGTGTCTGACTGTGTATCCTTACCCGCCTTACACTTGTATTCCTGTTTGCATGACTCTGCATCCCTGTGTGTCAGATTCTGCATTCTGAGGTATCTGACATTGTATATAATTTTACTGAATATTTACCCCATGTGTATGACTTTGTACCTATATGTATGTCTCTGTATCTATGAGCATCTCTTCCATGCCAATGTCAGTCTCTGTATCTGTGAGTGATTGCCTCTGTAAAGCTTTGTGTCAGGATACTAAATATGTCATGCTGACTGTGTATCATGTGTACCTGAGTCTGTATCCCGTTTATCTGAATCTGGATCCCAATCTGTCCGACTCTGTATCGCTATGTGTCTGACTCTTTAGCCTAGTACGTCTGAAGATTTATCCCAGGAGTCTGACTCTGTCTCTGAGTTTCTGACTCCATGTACTGATATTTGTGACTCTGCATCCAGCGCAGCTGACTCTGAACCCTGTGCACCTGACTGTATCTCAGTGTGTTTGACTCTGTGTCCCAGTGAGCCTGACTCTCTCTCTCTCTCTTTGTGCCTGACTCCTGTTGTACCTGTCTATGTGACTCTATCGCTATGTGTTTGTCTTTGTATCGTGGTACATCTGATTGTGTATCTGTCAATGACACTGTCTCTCAGTATTTCTGACTATTTATTCTTGTGTGTCTGCATCAGCAGCCCAGCCAGTCTATTTAATACCATGGGCCGGACGCGGTAGCCCTGGATTTGTAACCAGGTAGGTCTGACACTGTATCCCTGTGTGTCTGACTATGTGTGTTGGTGTATCTGCCTCTGTATTCCAGTGTGCATTACTTTGTATTCGAGTGCCCCTTACCCTCTATCTAACTGCATTTAACCGTGTATTTCTGTGCATAACTCTATCTCTATGTGTCTGATTCTGTATGCCCGAGTGGTTGACCCTGTACCTCTGTGCTGTTAGGATCGAGACAGGAGGAGTGCACTGCCTTTTCTAGTTCCATTGGTCCACAGGTCATAGCGTACCGAAGTGGTCAATCATATACTCTACTCTTTATCCCAGAATAAAATACACCAATTAGGTTTAATTCATAAACAACAAAATTATCAGTTTATTATAAAAGAAGACTTAACCAGTTATGAAGCAAAGCATAAACACACAGATTGAAATATGAAAATTCCCTTTTTAAACTCCCCAAATACAAACTCACACACACACTTAAAAAATACAAAGATTCTGCCTGAAGAGGTCTGTTACAGAAAATAATATTTTGGCCAAATACTTGCTAATTCATGAAGAGAAAAAGAGAAAATATGCAACGATGTCAGTTGTCCCTTTTAGGTCTGGCGTCCTCATTATGCAGATACTGCTGTCACTGGGTTCTTTCTAAAGCAGTTCCTTTCAGGCAACATTGACGACCAGTTTGGCAGGCTTTCCGGGAGAAATGCAGCATCTGTTTCTCTATTTCTTCCCCTTAATTTTCAGAAAGCTCTCAAAGAGATGGAAGAGGTGAACTGATAGCGGCAGCTCTCTTGGCAGCTTTTCTACAAGTGTCTTCAGAACAGTTCACGCGCCAACACATGATCCAAAGCGAAACAAATAAAAAAGAAAATCTGAAGAGCCAAGCCCCCGACCCCTATAAATCTTGATCTGTCATTTCTCTGTAAAATATCTTCCCAGGTCAACAAGTTTTCTGCTGGTTATTGCTCAAAGCACATGACTTCCAGTAAGGATGTTTTTAAACAACATACCAGCGTCCTTTCACTGAATGGTCAACAACAAGGGGTGGCGATCGCGTCCTGCTGTTGTCACTGGATTAATAATCCAGATACCCAAGTTATAACTCTGAGGGAATGGGTTCGAATTCCACCGCGGCAGATGGTGGTATCTGAATTCAAATAATAAATCTGGAATTAAAAAACTAGCCATGAAACCACTGCCAATTGCTGTAAAAACCAGTCTGGTTCACTAATGTCCTTCAGGGAAGGAAATCTGCTGCCCTCACCTGGTAAAGCCTACATGTGTCTCCAGATCCACAGCAATGTTGATGACTTTTAACAGCCCTCCGAAATGGCCTAGAAAGACATTCAGTTGTATCTAACTGCTATGAAGACAATTAGGAATGAAACTGGATGGACCACCCATCATCGACTTCATCACTGGAAATGACAATGGCAAACTCAGCAATGACAACGGCAAAGTCGACCCTGCCAGCAAAGTCCTGCTCACCAACATGTGGGAGTGAGGTGAGAGTTACTATCCTTGACATCAAGGCAACATTTTATCGAAAATGGCATCACGGAGCCCGAGCAAAACTGGAGTCAATGGGAATCAGGGAGAAAACTCTCAGCTGGTTGGAGCCATACCCAGCACAAATGAAGATGGTTGTGGTTGTTGGAAGCCAATCATTTCCGTTCCAGTATATCACTGAAGGAGTTGCTCAGGGTCGTGTCCTCGGCCCAACTATCTTCAGCTGCTTCATCAATAACCTTCCTTCAGTCATAAGGTCAGAAGTGAGGATGTTCACTAATGATTGCACAATGTTCAGCACCATTCACCACTCCTCAGATATTGAAGCAGCCCGTGTCCATATGCAGCGAGACCTTGGCAACATCTAGGCTTCGGCTGATACGTTGAAAGTTACATTCATGCCAGACAAGTGCCACGCAATGACCATCTCAAACAAAAGTGTATCTAACCCTCTCCCCTTGATGTTCAATGGCATTACTATCGCCAAACCCACACTCTCAACATCCTGGGGGTCACTTTTGACCAGAAACAGAACGGGACCAGGCACATAAATGCTATGGCTACAAGAGCAGGTCAGTGGCTGGGAATTATTCGGCGAGTAACTCACCTCCTGTCTCCCCAATGCCCGTCAATCATCTACAAGGCACAAGTCATGAGTGTGATAGAATACTCTCCACTTTTCTGGATGGATGCAGCTCCAACTACACTCCAGAAGGTCGACACCGTCCAGGATAAAGCAGTCCACTTGGTTGTCACCACATCCACCACCTTCGCCAGTCACTCGCTCCACTACAGACACACATTTGCAGGAGTGTGTACCATCTAAAAGATGCACTGTGGAACTCAGCGAGACTCATTTAGCAGCACCTCACAAATCCGCAACTTCTGCCACCCCGAGAAGGA
Organism: Heterodontus francisci; assembly: GCF_036365525.1. Classification (NCBI taxonomy): domain Eukaryota; kingdom Metazoa; phylum Chordata; class Chondrichthyes; order Heterodontiformes; family Heterodontidae; genus Heterodontus; species Heterodontus francisci. The sequence continues at coordinate 34,248,332 of NC_090398.1, forward strand.
CAAGGGCAGCAGATGCATGGTAAAACCACCAGTTGCGAGCTTCCATCCAAGCCACACATGATCCTGACTTGCAACTATATCGCCGTTCCTTCACTGTTGCTGAGGCAAAATCCTGGAACTCTCTTCCGAACAGTACACCCGAAGGTCTGTTGCGGTTCAAGAAGGCAGCTCACCACCACCTTCTCAAGGGCAATTAGGGATGGGCAATAAATTCTGGCCTAGCCAGCGACGCCCACGTCCTCCAGATGAATAAAAGAAAAAATCTGCAACAGAATTTTAGCAAGTTCAACTAAACTACCATCAGGATTGCCTTTTCCTTCTTCCAATTTCAAATGTTGGCCATTACCTCAATCATGTCTGCTTTCTTAGACCCTGATTTTAACTCTAACAGCAACATTTCTATCAATTCCTTTCAACTATCCTTGGTTAAATATGTCAGACAACACAGGGATAAATGTTCCTTCCCCAGCAAGGTCGAGGCAACTGACAAATGCATCGTGTTTGTGTAAACTTTACCTTAATGCACAAGAAAGGTGGTTTTTAACATTTCCTCTATTCAACTATTGTTATCCCACACACAATTGAATGTCGTCGGCTTTGGGTTGTAACGCACACAGCCCCAATTATATGTTATAACCAGGGTGGGAAGAGTGCACTGCCTTTTCTAGTTCCACTTCTCCACAGGTTAAAAGATAAGTGTAGATCTTTACCCAGATCCTGATATGGTCAATCATTTACACTACTCTCTATCGCTGAATAAAATACACCAACCAGGTTTCTTTAATAAACAACAAAATTATCAGTTTATTGTAAAGCAAGGCTTATCCAGTCATGAAGCAAAGCATTCACACACAGATTGAAATGTGAAAGTTCTTTTTTCTTTACCTGAACCCCTCACACACACAGGCACACCAACGAACTGACAAATAAAGACATTTTCTGTGCAGGTCTCTTGTACAAGAAATATTCTTTGGCCAAATATCTGCTAATTCTTGAAGAAACAAAGAAAGAATATGTAAGGAAATTAGTTATTCCTTTTGGTCTGGTGTCTGGATATACAGAGACTGTTCACGAGGATCCTGTCTGGAGCAGTTCATTCTGGAGAGTTCTCGAAGAAGTCTCATAGTCTTTCCAGGAGAACTGTGGCATCAGGGGCATCAATTTTTCAACACTGGATCCACAGATTTTTCGGACAGGTAGAGAAAGATGAACTGGCTTCTTATCTGTTCAGCAGGCAGATTTCCAACTGCCTTCAAGCACTGTCCACACCGCCATTGAATGAAACAATATCTCAGAAGAAAAATCCCAAACAGCAAGACAGAACCTCCTGACCACTTTAAATCTTGGCACGTCACTTCTTGGTAAACCTCTCTCCCAAAATCACTGAGGTTTCTGTTGTTTATTGAACGTAAGGCATGAAATATCCAGTAAAAAAGGTTTGTTTTCAAACAAATGACCCTTGTTTAAAAAAAGATCAATGGAGTATTTTCAGTTTTCCCAAATAAACCAATGTCCACAATTCTAACATAGGAATCCTCAAAAAAATTTTAAAAATAGATTCACTTCCATAACAACAGAATAAAGCTCCCTCCAGACTGTCACATCAAGCACTTCTGGGGCAGGGACAGAAATTAAAATAAACGGTTACATGCAGAGTTCAGCTCCCTCTACGCTGTCTCCATCAAAAAAGGGGGGGAACAGTCTTATTGTGACTCTCTCTCTTTATTTCCCGCTCCAGGTGAAATTAGAGTCTTCGAGTTATACAGCACGGAAACCTTTGGCCCATCGTGCCGGGCATCAAGCACCTATCTATTTTAATCCGATTTTCCAGCACTTCGCCCGTCGCCTTGTGGGCTATGATGTTTCAAATGTTCATCTAAAGACATCTTAAATGTTGTGAGAGTTCCTGCCTCTGCCACCCCTTCAGTTAGTGTGTTCTAGATTCCAGCCACCCTTTGTGTGAAAACTGCTTTCATCAAATCTCCTCTAAACTTCCTGTCCTTTACCTTAAATTTTGTCAATAACACCTCCGCTAAGGGAAAAAAAGTTTCTTCCTATCTATCATATCTATGTCGCTCATAATTTTGTATATGACTCGATCAGGTCCCCACTCTGCCTTCCCTGCTCTAAGGAAAACCATGCCAGCCTATCAAGTCTCTCTTCAAAGCTGAAATACTCCAAACCAGGCAACATCCTGGTGAATATCCTCTGCACCGTCTCCACTGTAATCAAATCCTTCTGACAGTTTGGCGACCAGAACTGTACACAATATTACAGCTCTGGCCAAACAAGAATTTTATACAGCTCCATCATAACCTCTCCTCTCTTATATTCTAAGCCTCAGCTAATAAAGGCAAGTATCCCATATGCCTTCATAACGACCTTAGCTACCTCTGCTGCATTTAGTGATATATGGATAAGTGCACCAAGGTCCCTCTGACTCACTGTTCTTCCGAGGGTCCCACCATCCATTGTATATTCCCTTGAATTGTTAGTCCTATCAAAATGTATTACCTCACACTTCTCAGGATTAAATTCCATTTGCCACTGCCCCACCCATCTTACCAGACCATCCATATTGTCCTGTACTCTAAGGCTTTCCTCCTCACTATTTATGACACCACAAATTTTGGTGTCATCTGTGAACTTGTTAATCATACCTCCTATATTCACGTCTGAAGCATCAATGTACACTACAAACAGTAAGGGTCCCAGCGCTTTTCCTTGCGCACACCACTGCTCACAGGCTTCCAATCAAAAAAAAGCCCTCGACTATCACCCTCTGCCTCCTGCCACGAAGCCAATTTTGTATCCAATTTGCCAAATTGCCCTGGATCCCATAGACTCATACTTTCATAACCAATCTCCATGCGGGACTTTAGCAAAAGCCTTACTGAAGTCCATCTAGACTACTTCAACCACTTTACCCTCATCTGCACACTAGTCACCTCCTTGAAAAATTCAATCATATTTGTTAGACTGATATCCCCCTGACAAAACCTTGCTGACCATTCTTGATTAATTCCAGCCTCTCCAAATGGAGATTAGTCCTGTCCCTCAGAATTTTTTCCAATCGTTTCCCGACCACTGATGTTGGACTCTCTGCTCTGTTATTACCTGGTTTATACCTACTACCCTTCTTGAACAATAGTACATATTCACTGTCCTCCAGATGTCTGGCACCTCGCCTGTTGCCAGAGAGGATTTGAAACTTTGTGTCAGAGCCCCTGTAATTTCCTCCCTTGCCTGACAAAGCAGCCTGGGATAAATTTCATCTGGGAATGGGGATTTATCCACTTTTCAGCCCGCTAAAACCGCTAATACCTCCTCCCTTGCAACGCTAATTGGTTCAAGTATATCACAATCCCCCTCCCTGATCTCTATACCTTCATCGTACTTCACCAAAGTGAATACAGATGTAAAGTAATCATTTAAAACCTCACCTACGTCCTCTGGCTCCACACACAGGTTGTCACTTTGGCCCCTAATGGGCCCTACTCTTTCCCTGGTTATCCGCTTGCCTTAAATATACCCATAAAATGCCTTGAGATTTTTCTTTATCTTGTCCACCAGTGTTTTATCATGGCGCCTCTTCGCTCCCCTAATTTCTTTTTTAAGCACCTCCCCACCGCTCCCCCGCCACTCTCCCCCCCCCCCCCCATCACACCCCCCCCCCCACACACACACACTTGCTATACTCCTCTAGGAAATCTACAGCTTTTCACTCTCACAATCTGTCATAAGGCTCCTTTTTTTTCCATATCCAATCCTCGAATCTCCTTGACATCCAGCATTCCCTGGATTTGTTGGTTCTACCCTCCAACTTTACAGGAACATATAGACTCTGATTTCTCACTAATTTCTTTTTGAATGATTCCCACTGGTTTGATGTACATTTCCCTACAAGTAGCTCGTCCAAGTCGACTTTGGCCCGATCCTGTTTTCTCATATTGAGATCGGCCTCCCCCAATTCAGTACCTTTATTTCCCCTCCATCTTTGTCCTTCTCAATAATTACCTTAAATCTTACAGCATTATGGTCACTATCCCTTTTTTAATTCATTCATGGGATGTGGGCGTCACTCGCTATGCCAGCATTTATTGCCCGTCCCTCATTGCCCTTGAGAAGGTGGTGGTGAGCTGCCTTCTAGAACCGTTGCAGTCCATGTGGGGTAGGTACACCCACAGTGCTGTTGTGAAGGGATTTCCAGGATATTAACCCAGCGACAGTGAAGGAACGGTGATATAGTTCCAAGTCAGGATCGTGTCTGACTTGGAGGGAAACTTGCAGATGGTGATGTTCCCATGCATCTGCTGCTCTTGCCCTTCGAGGTAAAAGAGGTCGCGGGTTTGGAAGGTGCTGCCCAAGGAGCCTTGGTGTCTTGCTGCAGTGCATCTTGCAGACGTTACACAATGCTGCCACTGTGCGTCTGTGGTGAGGGGAGTGATTGTTTGTGGATGGTGTGCGAATAAAGCAGGCTTTGTTCTGGATGCTGTCGAGCTTCTTGAGTGATGTTGGAGCTGGACCCATCCAGGCAAGCGGAGAGTATTCCATCACACTGCTCAATTGTGCCTTGTCGATGGTGGAGAGGCTTTGGGGAGCCAGGAGGTGAGTTACTCGCCACAGGATTCCTAGTCTCTGACCTGCTCGTAGCCACGGTATTTATATGGCTACTCCAATTCAGTTTCTGGTCAATGGTAGCCCCTAGGATGCGGATGGCGGGGGATTCAGTGATGACAATGCCATTGAATGCCATGGGGAGACGGTTAGATTCTCTGTTGTTGGAGATGGTCATTGCTTGGCACTTGTGTGGCACGAATTTAACTTGCCGCTTATCAACCCAAGCCTGGATATTGTCCAGGTCTTGCTGCATTTCTACACGGACTGCGCCAGTATTTGAGGAGTCATGAATGATGCTGAACATTCTGCAATCATTAGCAAACATCCGCAGTTCTGACCTCATGATTGAAAAAGGTCATTGATGAAGAAGCTGAAGATGGTTGCGCCTAGGAAACTACTCTGAGGAACTCCTGCAGTGATGTCCTGGAGCTCAGACGATTGACCTCCAGCAACCACAGCCATCTTCCTTTGCACTAGCTATGACTCCAACCAGCAGAGTTTTCCCCTGATTCCCATTGACCTCAATTTTGCTGGGGCTCCTTGATGCCATACTCTGTCAAATGCTGCCTTGATATCAAGGGCAGTCACAATCACCTCACCTCTTGAGTTCAGCTTTTTTATCCAAGTTTGAACCAAGGCGGTAATGAGGTCAGGAGCTGAGTGGCCCTGGCGGAACCAAACTGAGTATCACTGAGCAGGTTATTGCTAAGCAAGTGCTTTTTGATGGCAGTGTTGATGACAACTTCCATCACTTTACTGCTGATTGACAGTAGACTAATGGGGCGGTAATTGGCCGGTTTGGACTTGTCCTGCTTTTGGTACAGGACATACCTGGGCAATTTTCCACATTACTGGGTAGATGCCAGTGTTGTAGCTATACTGGAACAGCTTGGCTAGGGTGCAGCAAGTTCCAGAGCACAGGTCTTCAGTGCTATTGCCGGAATATTGTCAGAACCCATAGCCTTTGCAGTATCCAGTGCCTTCAATTGTTTCTTGATATCACGCAGAGTGAATCGATTTGGCTGATGTCTGGCATCTGTAAGGCTGGGGACTTAAGGAGGGGGCCGAGATGGATCATCAACTTGGCACTTCTGGTTGACAATTGTTGCAAATGCTTCTGCCTTATCTTTCGCACTGATGTGCTGTGCTCCCCCATCATTGAGGATGGGGATATTTGTGGAGCCACCTCCTCCAGTTAGTTGTTTAATTGACCACCACCATTCACGACTGGCTGTGGCAGGACTGCAGAGCTTAGATCTGATCCGTTGGTTATGTGATCGCTTAGCTATGTCTATTGCCTGCTGCTTATGCAGTTTGGCATGCAAGTAGTCCTGGATTGTAGCTTCACCAGGTTGACACCTCATTTTGAGCTATGCCTGGTGCTGCTCCTGGCATGCCCTCCTGCACTCTTCATTGAACCAGTCTCCTGGTTCGATGGTAATGGTAGAGTGGGGGATATACCGGGCCATGAGGTTACAGATTGTGGTTGAGTACAATTCTGCTGCTGCTGATGGCCCACAGCGCTTCATGGATGCTCAGTTTTGCATTGCTAGATCTATTAGAAATCAATCCCAATTAGCACGGTGACAGTGCCACACAACACGATGGACGGTATCCTCAATGTAAAGGCAGGACGTTGTCTCCACAAGGACTGTGAGGTGGTCACTCCTAACAATACTGTCATGGACATCTGCAGCAGGCAGATTGGTGAGGACAAGGTCAAGTATGTTTTTTCCCCCGTGTTGGTTCCCCCACCACCTCCCGCAGACCCAGTCTAGAAGCTATGTCCTTTAGTACTCGGCCAGCTCGGTCAGTAGTGGTGCTACCGAGCTACTCTTGATGATGGATATTGAAGTTCCCCACCCAGAATACATTTTGCGCCCCTGCCACACTCAGTGCTTCCTCTAAATGGTGCTCATTATGGAGGAGTACTGACTCATCAGCTGAGGGTGGACGGTAGGTGGTAATCAGCAGGAGGTTACCTTGCCCATATTTGACCTGATGCCATGAGACTTCATGGGGTCCGGAGTCGATGTTGAGGACTCCCAGGGCAACTCCCTCCCTACTGTTTACCACTGTGCCACCACCTCTGCTGGGTCTGTCCTGCCGGTGGGACAGGACATACCCAGGGATAGTGATTGCATTATCTGGGACATTGTCTGTAAAGTATGATTCCTTGAGTGTGTCTATGTCTGGCTGTTGCTTGACCGGTTTGTGCGACAGTTCTCCCAACTTTGGCACAAGCCCCGAGATGTTAGTAAGTAGGACTTTGCAGGGTAGACAGAGCTGGGTTTGCTGTTGTCATTTCCAGTGACTAGATCGATGCCGGGTAATCCGTCCAGTTTCCTTCCTTTTTATTGGATTCGTAGCGGTTAGGTACAACTGAGTGGCTTGTTCGGCAAGTTTAGAGGGCAAGTAAAGGTTAAGCACGTGGCTGTCGGTCTGGAGTCACATGTAGACCAGACCAGGACAGCAGATTTCCTTCCCTGAAGGACATTGGTGAATCAGATGGGTTTTTACAACAATCGACAATGTTTTCATGGCCTTAATTAGACTAGCTTTTAATTCCAAATTTATTAATTAAATTGAATTCCCCAAAATTCCGTCCTCCCACTGGCACCTCTACCACTTGTCCAGCTTCATTTCCTAAGATTTGGTCCAGTACCGCCCCTTCTTTTGTTGGACTTACTACGTGCTGGCTCAAAAAGCTCTCCTGAATGCACTTTAAGAATTCTGCCCCCTTTAAGTCTTTTGCACTAAGACGATCCCAGTTGATATTGGGAAGTTGAACTGTCGTACTATTATTTCCATATTATTTTTGCACCTCTCTGAGATTTGCCTACATATCTGCTCCTCTATGTCTCCCTGATTGTTTGAAGGCCTGTAGTACACTCCCAGAAAAGTGATTTTTGTCTTTTAAGTTCTACCCATTTGGCCTCATTTGAGGAACCTTCAGAGATATCATCCCTCTTTACTGCAGTAATCGACTCCTTGATCAATCGTGTAATGCCACATCCCCTTTTACCACCCCACCACCACCCACCCCCCCCACCCCGCCCTCCCCACTCATGCCAGAAGATTCTATTCCCTGGAACTTGAGCTTCCAGAGTTGCACTTCCTTCAACTATGTCCTGTGATAACAATAATGTCATGTTCCCATTTGTTAATCAACACCCTCAATTCATCTGCCTTACCTGTAAGACTCGTTACGTTAAACTAGATGCAATCCAGCCTTGCATTATTCGCTTGTGCCTTCACAAGTCTATATTTTCTCTGCCTTCCAGAATGATCTGGTTTTTCCTGTGTGTTTGACTGTGATTCACTCCCTACTGTGCCTCCACTCTGTATCCCATTCCCCTGTCAAATTAGTTTAACCCACCGCACCCCACCCCCCACCCCACCCCGACCCCACCCCACCACCAGCAGCACCAGCAAACTTCCCTGCACAGATGTTGGTCCCGTTCCTGTTCAGGTGCAATCCGTCCATCTTGTACAGATACCACTTTCGAAACTGAACGGTTACAATGCTTACTTGGGATAGTAATCTGTCTGGTGCAACTGTGACCATCAATGCGATGAAGTATTACTAATTATGTGTACTGCAGAACTTTGAGAGGGTGCGTGGAGTGAGATATTGCATGGTTTGTTCAGTGGCTGTGCGGGTTCAGTGATTCCGAAGGCGGTTGCACTGGGAACCCTCCACTTTAATCTTCACCTCTGCCTGATCTCACCATATACAACTAGTGTGTCACTCAAAATTGAGTCCTCCACTAGTCCCTGCCTTGGGTGTGTCACTTTGAACCCAGAGTTCTCTCTCACGCTTATTAATATACCCAAAAGCTGAATCATACCTTATTTAGCCCTGCGAGCCTGTGCTGGTTCTTTGAAAGAGCTATTCAGTTCCTCTCACACTTCCAATGATTTCCCACCATCGCACTGTCGATTTTTCACGTTCAAGTTTATCCAATTCCTCTTTTGAAAGTTACTACTGAATCTATTTCCACCACTCGTTGAAGCGATACATTCCTGATCACAACAATTCGCCATAAAAGAATTTTCCTCATCTCCCCCTCTGGTTCTTTTGCCAATTATCCTAAATCTGTGTCCTTTGGTTACTGACCATCCTTTCACTGGAAGCAGTTTATCCTTATTTACTCTGTCAAGACCCCTCATGATTTTGTAAGCCTCCATTAAATCTCCTCTTAACCATCTCTACTAAGGAGAACAGTCCCAGAGTATCCAGTCTCTCTATATTAACTGAATGTTCTCATCCTTGGAATCATTCTGGCCAATCTCATCTCGCACCCTCTCCATGAATTTGACATCCTTCCTAAATTGGATACAATAATCCAGCAGTACATAATCAGTGTTTTATTAATGTTTAGTATAATTTTCATGTTTTTGCAAGGTGTTGCTCTATTTATCAATCTTAGGATCCAGTATGCATTTTAAGCAGCCCTCTCTACCTGGCCTGCCACATTCAATGTATTGTGTACAAATCTCCCCAGTTTTAGGTTTACCATTATAATTAGTGAATTGAAGAGAATTGAATTGGTGAATTGAAGAGACTTAGCAGTTGGCAGGAAAATAGACAGAAGCGCAAGGGGAGAGCCAACTGTGTAACAGCCCCGACAAGCAAATTTTTTCTGCAGCACCTGTGGAAGAGTCTGTCACTCTAGAATTGGCCTTTATAGCCACTCCAGGCGCTGCTCCACAAACCACTGACCACCTCCAGGCGCTTACCCATTGTCTCCCGAGACAAGGAGGCCAAAGAAGAAGATTATAATTAGTACTGAGGGATTCTCACATTGTCAGAGGGTTAGTACCATGGGAGTGATGCATTGAAGGAGCGTCTGTACTGAAGGAGTGCTTCACAGTTGGAGGGTCATCACTCAGAGAGAATTACACTGTCGGAGGTTCAACGCAGAGGGAGAGCTGCATCGGCAGAGGGCAGAACTTAGGGAGTAATGCACTGTATGTGGGTCAGTACTGAGGGTGTGTTGCACTATTGGAGGGTCAGTACTGAGGGAATGCTGCACTGTAAGAGTGTCAGTATTGAGGGAGTGCTGCACTGTTAAAGATGTAGTACTGAGGGAACACTACACTGTCAGAGGGTCAGTACTGATGTATTATACCAAAGTCGGGTTTGCCCTCGCAGAAGGAGGCAAAAAAATCCATGGCCACTCCTTCCTGCCGAGAGACCCTCTGTCGCATTAGAACACTCATCTATCCCGCAATTTCTTCCTTTCCCCCGGCAGCTTCCATCAAAAGATGGAGCAGGCTCCAGGGGTTAAGTGTTTGTCTGTTGAACCTGTGTAACAGGCTCGAGGGGATGAATAGCCTGCTGTATTCTTTAGTAACAAGCTGGAGGGGCTGAATGGTCTCCTCTTTTCCTATGTAATAGGATCGAGTGGGCTGAATGACCTCCTCCCTGTCTTCTGTAACAGGCTTGTGTGTCTGAATAGTGCTTCTCCTGTTTATGTCTAACAGGCACGAGCAGCTGAATGGCCACCTCCTGTTATTGTTTAACGGGGTCGAGGGACTGAATGCCACCTCCAGTTTCCGTTTAACAGGCTAAAGGGGGTAGAATGGCCTCCACCTGTTTCTGCATTAAAGGTTCGAGTGGACTGAAAGGCCTCCTCCTGTTCCCCTAACAGACTCGAGGAGCTGGATTGGCCTCCTATTGTTCCTGTGTAACAGGTTCGAGGGGTTTAGTAGCCTCCTCCTGTTCCTCTCTGGGATACTTGAAGGGCTAAATGGCCGCCTCCTGTGTCTGTGTAACAGGCTGGCGGAGCTCAATAGGCTCCTGTTGCTGAATTTATTCTGATTGTTCAGATATGGTGTGAGATAGTGTATTTCTCTCTCTGGTTTGCCTGTCCATTTCTGGTGTCTACTCCCCACTCTGCACTTCCAGGGAACATCTGAAAACTCTTGTCAATGAGACGGTGAAGGATTCCTGGATTTTCGCTGCCTCCAATCTTAATTTTCAGTGCTTCACAATGAGCACGTGCAGCTCAAGGCACAGACGGATGATGGCCGCAATCTGCTCTTTAGTAGGCAAACTGCAATCGAGTGAGGATATCAATGAAACAGCTTGAGATCGAAAGATGGAACTGATGGTGTTTGAAAGAACAACCTCATTGTTGGGAGAAAACAGCTTCGAGTTTTAATCAGTCAATTAATTTAATCAGAATTGTGAAGCCTTTGAAATTTTCCAGTCAAACTCATAAATTAATATATTCTATCACAACATGGACTGGACTTGATGCTGTAATCTGTTCAATTAGGGAAAAAGAAATTTGAACAATATGGCAACCTCAGGATCCCTGTGGAGATTCCACAGGGTATAAATTACAGTGTCTGGGAATGTATTGCTTCAGAGTTTAATTCACAAAAATTGCCTGCAGCATGAACTGACAGATCACTCAGATAAAATTGATCAGCCAATTGACAGTATCAAAAAAATATATTACATATTTCTTGCCGTCGTTGGTGTACCTGGTAAGTGACTATAATTATAGAAATTGTTTAAAACTGTATGTGAGCTGCTGTATGGTTTTACTCTGTGACTGATAATGTTATATGCTGGTCTAGTAGTCACTACTGTCAAGACAACCGATCAGTGACATCATTTTAAGTCAAATATCTTGAATTTCTCTGTGGTTTCATTCTATTGTCTCAACTGATAATAAACTTCAGTTTGTAACTGACAGACTCTCTGAATTATCACGTTGTTGCATTTGGTGGAATGCAGTGATGTTGTATAGTCCCCGGCAAAATCAACTCTCTTATTGAAGACATTCGTGGGAGTATCAGTTACTGTAAAGTCAAAATCAGTGTGCTTCACTAATTGGAGGGAAACATCTGACCCCAGTGACCATGCATTACTGGAGCATCCGTCACCGTAGAACTGTAATGAGTGTGGTCACTGGGCTGAGTGAAACACCTGACCCCGGAGCTATGTATTACTGGGAGAATCTGTCACTATTGGATTGCACTGAGTATAGGTGCCCAGTCCATTCTCTTTTGAAATGATTGTTTCAGGTAACTGATGTCTCCACTCCATTGAGCTGTCTCCGTGTTCTACGAATGCAATTAGTTGAAAAGTGGAAGATATTTGTTGATGTTCGGTAAGAAGTGTATAAACTCAATTGCATTGATATTTCTCTGTTTCCTATTGAGCTTCTCCAACAGAAACAGAGATAAAACATTTACTGACAGCTAAAAAAATCATCAGGACAGCACTTACAGTATTGAAATCCTCCAAATAATGACATATTCTGAGTATAACTACTGTAAGCACTTTAGTTTAATGTTGATTAATCCCCTTCCTGAAACACAGTCCTGAGAATCTGTTGCTCATGATGCTGAATTTTATTATCTTGCAGATACACCGATTAAATATTGGGCTCTGTTATTTGAATCATCCACTTCTGTAACTGATTACATTTGGATGGACTAGTTCCCATCTATGATTCTGAATCTTGACACCAATCTGAGCCCATTGAGACGCATGCCTGTGAAAAGCGACATCTATAATTGAGGAACCTATTTTCGGGTGTTCATAATGCAGAGATCAGACTGAGGACAGTAAATAATAACATTAGTGAACTCTTAATGCTGAAATAAATACTAAACTTCTCTCAGTTCTGGTATCATCCTGGTTAGAATAATTGCACCGCCTCCACTTTCTCTTTTTTGGTAAAATGGGGACCAGAATTGTGCATGATATGCTAAGTGTTGCATAACCGAGGTACTACATTAGTTTAATAAAACATCTTTGCTTTTTCGTTTCCATTCCTCTAGAAATGAATTCCAGTGTTTTATTTTCACATGTATTGCCCTATTAACCTATGTTGCTGCTTTCAATGATTTGTGAATCTGCCCTCTGAACCCCTTTCCCCTCTTCCTCATTCACAGACTTACTTTCGAAGGAATATTTGGGAAGATTTATCTTTCACCAAAATTCAGCAGCTCACGCTTAGATATATTGAAAATAATTTACCATTTAAATTACATTGTGCAAGTGTATAAATTATCATTAACAATATCTTCAGTTTTGTTGCTGCATTCTTCCTCTATACTAACTGTTCTCTCAATTTGGCTTTCCTTGTAAATTTTGAAATATTGCTTCTGCTTCCCGAGTCCGAATCTTTTATTTAAATGGTGAACGACGGTGTTCCCAGAACTGAACCGAGTGTATCACGATTTCTCACTTCCCACCAATATGAGTGAATACTTTTAATCCCTACTCCCTGTTTTCTGTTACTGCAGCCAACTTGCTGTCCATTCTATTGCTTGTCCCCGAAGTCCAATTGCTGCGTGCTTCCCTTTCGAAGACTTTTCGAAAATCAATGTATATTTCATCAACTGTATTATGTCTTTCTGATATTATTAAAAGTATTCTTTAAGATTGGTTAAGTATGATTTTCCCTTTGGAATATATTATGACTCTTCATTCAGTTTTTCAGTTACATTTTTGAATAAGGGTTACATTATCTTTCCTACCACTGACGTTATGCTATCTGGTATATAGTTCCTTGGATTTGTTCAAACTTCAGTTTTAAAGACAAGAATCACTTTATCTGTCCGTCAGTCCTTTTGCTCTACTCCCAATTCTGATGATTATGAATGAACAGATTATCGTGTCTCTGCTTCTCTACCTTTCTCTTTTTAGTATGTGTGGATGTAATCCATCTGAACCAGAGAGTTTATCCTCTCTTTAATTACGGCATCAAATATCTGTCCCCTGCTACCTTAAGTACCTTAAAGTATTTCATTGAATTTATTGACTATTATTTGACAGGTTGGCTCCTCCCCTCAGAGATTTTGCTCACTTCTTCAGGCTCTGAATTTTCATCCACTGGTTCATTCTGCCCCGACACTCCCACAACAGACGAGACCTCCTTCCTTCTGTGCTCGGAGCTGTGATTCAAAATTCGATTTCAATTTCTGTACATTTCAGTCTGCCCCTCTTTGCTCAAAAGGCAATTACCATGAGCTGTCCTCAAATCACAGTTGATGGGATCTGCCAGAAAGACACCATGAGGTCGTTTCCATGGATAGGCACCGACATGTTGCACCACAAAATTTGACAAAATTATTGACCCAGCCACGGACATGGGAGCAATTAATTTGAATTTAAATTTTATAGCTAATCTGATGCCATCAAAACACAATCGGAATTAAAACTCATTTTCCCTATAAATAACTTCGCTAAGCATACAAACATCAATGGAGAGTAACACAACTGCATTCGCTAGCAAGCAAGCAAAATAGCATGCTATGTCAATGCAAATTTCTTTTGTTGAAAGAATATCGTTAGCCACAACATGTCACGGGGTGATAGACAGAACTTATTGGATGACCATTGTGGATTCACACTGTGTCAAGAGTGCAAATTCATCCAATAAATCACGAAACTCAAGGAGAGGATTGTTATCATTATCATTGAGGTGAGGCAGTAGAAAACTCAGCAACTGGAAGATAGACCATTTCTCAAACTGGTGTTGTCACAAGACATTTTACCCCGTGATAGTCTCTGTTTGTACAACATCTTCAGCTGCTTGTCTGAAGACAGGACAGCCAACAAAAAAGGCAGAGATCTCCAAATCAGGAAAATTTTATCAGGTGAACCAGATAGTACTTCATATGAGTCATGTAAAACAGAAAAGCAGACTGGGACAGGAAGGGGCAGCAAGATTAACGATAGGTAGCCAAGGCTAGTTTATTCATCTTGACAGTCTGTTAAACCAGGTCCTGGAGTGTAATATAGAGAAATAGCAGTCGCCCATAGACAAATTGTCATTTGCTCATCAAAGCTAGTCCAAAATTTGATAAATACAATTACAATTGAAGCGCGCCCTTCAGTTCCTCAGAAAAAGCGATTCTTTTAAATTCACTTATCACCATATCTCAATCAATCACTGTCAAATCCTATTCAGCTTTGACAAGACAATTATTAACATAAAGCTGTTCTACAAAAATTGAGCTGTTATTTTTTCATGTATTATTCGGTTACAAAATGTTTAGTCAGTATCAGTAAGTTTGTGCTCCAGACTAACAATTTATGCAAAAACCAAACCTATTACCTGTTACCAATGGAGCACTTTTAACGTAATGCAATTATCTTATACAGAAAACTTTCAAATGACATTGGCAACTCAGGATACCTGCCCTCAAAATGGAATCGTAAATGGTGCACAATGCAGTTACTGAAATTTGGCATACATGCAAAACGTGTCCTTTATTCCAACTGACAGCAAAAATAATCAGTTCATGAATGGTTCCAACATGATCACAGAAACATAATAAATTTGTATTATGCCTTCCTAGACAGATTTTAAAACTTCAAATGCAACATATATAATTCGTTCAGAATCATAGACAGTTCATCCTCGATAAAGGTTTGTTAACACTATCCGTTATATTGTATTTACTAACTACTGTATATGGATCAGCAGCTCCTTTTGTGCCAGTATCGCTTAGTCCCATTACACTGTACTCATGAGGAACTTACAGTGTTGACTTCTGGAGATTCCTTGGATTTTCTTGTCTGTTTTCTGCTCAATACAAGTTCTGGAACAATGTGATTCCAGATGAATAGCAGCGGAATTGTGACATTCATTTAGAAGTAAAAATCCAGCAACATTCAACATGTCATTCAGCTTGTGGCCCAGGCACAGAAATCGAGACATGCCCGAAGTGAATTTTACCATTTTACAGTGAGTTTATAAAACACAAGCCTTTAAACGTGAGTGAGAAAATAACCTAGCTGCTAGTTTTTTTTACAAACAAAATGTTAAAGGTTTGAAGCAGGGGTATCCAACCTTTTCGCCTGGGGGTTGCATTCCAATTTTTGTCTTATATAGGGGGCGGATGATATAATTTTGTGAAGATAAAGGCATTAACGTGTATCTTACTGTTAATCAAACAACAACACATGTGCAGTTTTATGAAGAAGCTTTTGCTTGCATAAGTAGTCACTGTTTGCCCTCACACTTGTTGCAGTGATGCAGAGTATCCGGACAGATGTCTATCTGTCAGGAGTGATCATGATCGCTTTCCCTCCTCTTTCTCTCTCCCTGTGCCTGACTCTCTCTCTGTCTCTCTCTCTGTTCCCCTCCCTGTCTGTTTACGCCTATCTCTCTGATCCCCCTCTCTGCGTTCTCTCCTCTCTGTGGTCCGCCGTATCTACAGTGTCCACTCCTCTCTGTCGTCCCCCCTCCCCTGTTTCTTATACCCCGCATGTCCCCTCCACCTCTCTGTGTCTCCTCTCTCACTGCTTCCCTCTCTCCCTCACATCCCCTCGCTCTGTGCCCCTCTCTCTCTGTCCCCTTGGTCCCTCTATCTCGTTTTCTATCCCATACTCTCTCTCCTTGCCTCCCTCTCTCTCTATTCAATGCTCGTTCTCTGCCTGCTCCCTCTCTCCCTCTCTGACCACTCTATAAGTCTCTTTCTACCCCCTCTCTCTTTGCCCTCTCTCTTTGCCCTCTCTCTGTCTGTCCCTTCTCTCTCCATTTCTGTCCCTCTATCTATGTCTGCCACCAGCCCCCCCCCCCACCCCCCCCACACCACTCTGACAGTTGCTGAAGGCAGGACCTCTGAGCTGAGTGTTATGTGGTTGATCCTTCATCATAAAAAAATTCGCTGCCATCAGTTTCACAGCTGACAGGTGCTTCGAACAGAGACAGTGCTTCCAAACTTCAGATACTCCGTTGTTTTCCGCAGACTTTAAAAAAAGAAATTGGAACCCGCCAGAAATCATGAACTTGGCTGAGGTTCAAACATGCTGTTTCTCCTCTAAGCATCTGTCAGCTGTGAAACTGAGGGCCGTGATTTTTTTTTAAGTCGGACTGGTCTGGAAGAAGAAGCCAAGAGAAAATTTCGTTTCCATGAAATTACCAGTATGGACAACAGAATGTATTACCACGGTCACTGGTGTCAGTGTACAGACATATTGCCGACCCCTGGCCATTTCCCGAACAATTTGCCTTCACCATCGTCTGCTGGTACATTCCAAGGGCCCCATTTGTAATCAATTCATTTTCTTTCATTCACAAGCCATTCCCCCGATCTTCCCTCTTGTTCTGGTATGGGAATGAACCCTTCATAGGTTCCAGATCCTGATCCCTGTGTAAAGTATTTGTGTGTGGACCTCAAGTTTAAACATTGGGATATTCCACAATCAAGTGGTGTCGCTAAGGGAGCTATATGATCCTAGCTATGCTGCTTTCGTGTTCAATATGTGGACCATTCTTTGATTAATCCTATTCCTCATCCACATTTTCTTCTGATAATTTGATGACTGTGCCGATGTCGTTCATTCTTTTGCGTTAAACTGGAAAATTTCATTAACTTTTCTTCTCATTTCCACCTCCTCCTTGTATTCACATGGTCTATCTCTAACCATTCCCTTCCCTCCCTCGACGTCTCGAACACCATTTCAGGGAAGTGGCTGTCCACCAATATCTGCTACAACCCACCAACTCTCACAGCTACCATGATTAAACTTCCTTCCACCCCACTTCTTGGAAAGTCTCTGCTCCATTCTCACAGTTTCTACACCTCTGTTCCATCTGTTCCAATGTTACCTTCCACACCAATGCTTCTGAAATGTCTTCATTATTCTTCAGCTGAAGATTCCCCTCCACTGTGGTTAACAGGGCACTCGACGATGTCTATCCCATTACGCTGATGACTGTCTTCACTCCTTCCCCTCCATTCCAGCACCACAATTATTTTCCCTCTTGTCCTCACCTTCCATCTCACCAACCATCACATTCAAAGCAGCATCCTCCCACACTTCTCCCACATCCAGCTAAGTCTATCACCTACCATAAATTCTACTCGTATCCTGTTCTTCACGTCCATCACTTTGTGACATCATTGTCCCCTCCTCAGTTAACAGCAAAGCCCCCTTCCCTTCCTCTAACACCTTCCTGTGCAAGTGCAGGAGATGTGACACTTGACCTTTCACCTCCTCCTTTCCTCCGGTCCAAGGCCCAAACATTCCTCCTTGGTGATACAGTGATTTACTTGTACTTCTTACAATTTATTGACAGTATTCACTGCTCACAATGGAGTCTTCTGTACATTGGGAGAGTAGCAAATGCAGATTGAGTGGTTGCTTTGCGGATCTCTTCCATTCAGTCTGCAAGTGCAACCCTGGTCACTTGCCACTTTAATTCTATATCCCACTGTCCTCGACCTCCTATTCCACTGAAGCTCAGTGAGGAACAGTGTAGATTTTTTTCAGCTCGGCTTTTTATTGTCTGTTGTACTCAAAACTGCGAATAAACACTTCAGACTATAACTACAGCTGCCATTTCCTTTGATGGTCTGTGCTCGCAATGGAGGATGGTTAAAGCACAGTCACATGGTGTGGAGGGGTGTAGGCTGGTTCTTGCAGTGGGGATTGTTCTACTGGTACACAGCTAGTAGGCTGGTCCATACAATTGGAGTCTACCCACTAATGTCTCTCACTTCTCTGGATGGGTGGTGCCTTTTCTTTTCCAGATTTCCCATGCTCCCCTCTTGTTATTCTGCTGTAAACTTTACCCCTCCTTTGGACCCATCCTCTGTTCTTTAATTATCCCATTTGTCTTGCACCATCATCTGATATGTCGTTGAATCACCCGTGACCTGCACCTGATCACAGACCTTACCCTTTGTTCTTTCATTCCCTGTACCCCACTTTTCACTGGCTCTGTCATTGCTTTGAAATCTTACAGCTCCGATGAAAAGCTATCAGCTTGAAAGGTAAAATCTTGTTTTTATCTCCGCAGATGCTGCCTGGCCTGCTGCGTGTGTTCAATATCTTCCTAATTTTTATCAGATTTACAGTATTTTGCTTATATTCCAATGTTTAAGCTTGGATATGAACAACGGTGAGGGAAATAGCTGGGAGTTTCACAGCTTTAACTCCACAGACTGTCCCCTTTATCCTTGACAGGTTCCCTGCTCTAACATCTATGATCACTGGGCTGTCGATAGCCAACCCCAGGGAGGGGTTGTCATATCCTGGCGCGTGGTCTGGGGCCTATTAGGGTATGGGGGCAGGGGGTTATCTGATCTAAGACACTATGTGGGCCATCAATCTTTCCAAATGTGGGAAAAATTCAAGCAATTGGGAGGGTTTGATGCAGGGAGGTGAGTCGGATCCAGTGCTTGGGGGCGGGGGCAGTCCGATCATGCTGGCTGTGGTTCCAATCCCTGGGGTGATGATATCCAACATTTGGGTGTGCAGTCAGATCTAGGGGTGGGGGCTCCAATTCCAACTGACTAGGTTGTGAATGTTTGTAATTCTCTACCCCAGAGGGTTGTGGAAGCTCAGTCATTGAGTGTGTTTAAAGCAGAGATTGACAGATGTCTTGATATGAGCATAGTGCGGGTATAAGGCATTGAAGTGGATGATCAGCCATGAAAATATTGAATGGCGGGATATGCTTGATCGGTTGAATGGCCTACTCCTGCTCTTATGCTCCTATGTCCCGATGAGAAGTCAGATCATGGAGAAAATGATTATTTCAAATGTCTATGCCAGGAGCTTTTGCATGTGGCATCGGTTCGAATGGGGAAACTTGGCCAGCCAGAGTTAAACTTGTAAAACAGATTAAATCAGAGACATTCAATCTCATTCAAATCATTAAATTGCCAATACAGCTCCTGGGAATGGTTGACTGCCCGTCCCTGTCGCAAATCCAACAAACCCGGAAGTGGGCAGGTCGAAGGTAGTTTGAGGTCGGTGTTGAGATTTTAAAATTAAATATCAATGACTCACCACCACCTTCACAAGGGCAATTACGGATGGACAATAAATGCTGGCCTAGCGAGTCACACCCACATCCCATGAAAAGGAATTTTAAAAACACGTGTTTTTGATGCTAAAATCCTGCCTTAAGCTTCTGGGTCAGACACAGAGAATGTTTGATAAGTAATTTCCATTCCCTCCTCCCTTTTCTTATTACAGCTAATTTATTGGTGATTGTGATCCTGTCCCGGGGAAAGTGCGGCCTCTCCACCTGCACCACTCGCTACCTGTTGGCCATGGCAATGGTGGATCTACTGTCAATTATCTCTCAGGTCATAATGTATGTGATAATTTATTATTATTTCCCTGGATCTTTCCTGGGCATCACCTCTGTATGTAATTTTCTTCCTGTCCTGATTACTGCAGCCACAGACTATTCACTCTGGTTCACTGTCACTTTCACCTTTGATCGATTTGTGGCCATTTGTTGCCTGAAGCTGAAAACAAAATATTGCACTGAGAAAACTGCAGCTGTGGTTATAGCAGCAGTCTGCATTCTGCTCTGTTTGAAAAACATCCCCTTCTACTTTGCATATGAAACTGTAGAAATAATTGACAATGTAGCATGGATGTGTTATCTAATTCCAAGCTATTATACTGAGCCTGGATGGGTGGGATTTGATTGGTTTGATAACATTTTAACACCATTGCTCCCATTTGCTTTAATTCTGTTGCTCAACGCTCTGACAGTCAGGCACATTCTAGTGGCCAGTCGAGTCCGTAAGGGACTGCGGGGTCAGAGCAAAGGAGAGAATTGCAGAGACTCAGAGATGGAGAGCAGAAGGAAGTCTGTGATTTTACTCTTTGCTGTATCCGGCAAATTCATACTTCTGTGGCTGGTGTATGTTATAGAATTTTTATATTATATCATCACAGATTTCAGGGATTACAGCGAGTCTGAAACTATATTTCGAGAAGTCGGATTTATGTTGCTGACTTTAAGTTGCTGCACAAACACATTTATTTATGGGGTGACTCAGTCCAAGTTCAGAGAGCAGATCAAGAACATGGGAAATATCCAATTACATCAATTATTCAATTAATGAATAAAAGGTCCAACTGAGAGCAGCCCAGAGGCGCGTCCCATTGTTTTATGTCCGTGATTGTAGTAATTATTTTTCACCAATGAGCAAGAGGTGACCAACAGCTGGATGTGCCTAAACCTAGGCATAACCTAACCATAACTGCAAACCTAACCCGAGTCGAATCCCTTAACTGTAGCCCCAAACCTAAAACTAAAAGTAAACCTAACAATAGCAGTAACTCTAATCCTAAACTTCGCTGAAACCCTAACCATAACACTAGTTTAACCTTGACACCCTTACTCCAACCTCAAACCACAACCGGCACCCTGAAGTACAACTCCTCAGTTTATTCACTAAAATAAAAGCAAAATACTGCGGATGCTGGAAATCTGAAACAAAAACAAGAAATGCTGGATTCACTCAGCAGGTCTGGCAGCATCTGTGGAAAGAGAAGCAGAGTTAATGTTTCGGGTCAGTGACCCTTCTTCGGAACTAGGGTCACTGACCCGAAACGTTAACTCTGCTTCTCTTTCCACAGATGCTGCCAGACCTGCTGAGTGAATCCAGCATTTCTTGTTTTTGTTCCTAAGTTTATTCCCTCATTCAAAATCTGTAAACATAAATCCAAACCCCTATACTTAACTGGGATTCTATCACTAACCCAAGCTTAACGCCAAAATATGAAACCTTAACTAAAGATGAAGTTTCAAAGGACTTAACCAAGCTGACACAATAGGCTTACACATGGCAGATGAAATTTAATACAGGAAAGCGTGAAGGGATTCACTTTGGTAGGATGTGTGAGCAGAGGCAATATAAATTAAAGGGCACAAATTAAATGGGTTCAGAAGCCGATGGACCTGGGGCTATATGTGTGCAAATCATTTAAGGTGTCAGCGCAGATTGAGTAAGCATATAGAGCATTTGGGATCCTGAGCTTTATAAATATATAAACCAGCCTCAACTGCAGTATTGTGACCTGTTCTGGGCACCATACTTTTGGAATGATGTGAAGACTTCAGAGAGGGTGTAGAAAACATTCTCGAGATGAGGAACTTCAGTTACATGGATAGGCTGGTGAAGCTGGGACTGTTCCCCTTGCAGAAGAAAAGACTATGAGGAGGTTTGATTGTAGGGCGTGAGAGTCCCCTACTGAGTCTCACTTACGTTTGGAGTCATACTCTAGATATAACAGGAATGAGTGATTCTACACCAAATAATGTGTGATAGCAGGAATTGTATTGAGTAATTATTAACTAATTATTCATGATGAAAAAGAAGAAAGATAACTTTACTTTCTAAAAAAAGAATGAAAAGTGAATAGAAAGACAAAATAACCTTATAGTAGACTGCTATAACACTGCATTAGTCGGTTCACGGCAGCTCCCTAAAGTGGTACCATTCCCTCTTGGTATATACATCACCAAGTCTCTGGAGAACCTTGCACTGGGATGGACTCTTCGGTCAATCACTCCACCGACGTCCCTTCCTCCGCTGTCTTCAGTTGTTGATTAGTCCACTCCAGCTGCAGCCCTGAACGCTGGATGTTGTGTCCTTTTAAGTCCAATTTGTCACTCCATTCCAGCCTCTCGAGGTTTACATTCAGACAAAACAAATGTCCAACAGACATGAGGCCTTTTCAAATTCTTCTCACAGGCACTGCGACGCCGTTCAGGCTGTTTGCACATCCTTTGATTAAGTCTCTCACCTGCCATCAATTAGATTATACTGTTCATCAATTAAACTCCATTTTCTGCCTCCACCTCATAGCAGAGCACGCCATGTGCATGGTTATCCATTGTCCTGGCTAGTAGTTCAAGTGTCATTGAATATCATTTAAACTGACTTCTGTTTAACAATAAGAAAGCAACTATTATTTTTAAGAAGTTAGTTTAGTTTAGAGATACAGCACTGAAACAGGCCTTTCGGCCCACCGAGTCTGTGCAGACCATCAACCACCCATTTATCCTAATCCTGCAGTAATCCCATATTCCTACCACATCCCCACCTGTCTTTATATTTCCCTACCACCTACCTATATTAGGGGCAATTTATAATGGCCAATTTACCTACCAACCTGCAAAGTCTTTTGGCTGTGGGAGGAAACCGGAGCACCTGGAGAAAACCCACGCAGACACAGGGAGAACTTGCAAACTCCACACAGACAGTACCCAGAACTGAACCTGGGTCGCTGGAGCTGTGAGGCTGCGGTGCTAACCATTGCGCCACTGTGCCGCTAGAAACAGTAGCTTAAACAAAACAACAACTGTGCCTGAAATAAAAACAAGAAATGTTGGATTCACTCAGCAGGTCTGGCAGCATCTGTGGAAAGAGAAGCAGATTTAACGTTTCGGGTCAGTGACCCTTCTTCGGAACTCTTTGGGTCTGAGTATTTCCAGCATTTCTTGTTTTTATTTTAGACTTCCAGCATCCGCAGTATTTTGCTTTTATAACAGCTGTGCCTGGGCTGGCCTGACCAATATGACAACAAAAGGAAGATGTTCTTGTGAGAACATAAGTTCACAATTAACAATACACCATTGAATACAGAATTGATTAAGTACTTGACTGAGAACACACTCACGCTTAGTTTTAAATCAATGGCTACAAAATAACCTTTAAAATTCACTACAGGTTTAATAGAGGTTTTTCTAAGTCAAAAGCAAAGCAAAATAAAGGCAGAAACAAAATGCAAAACCATAAAGTTCAAAAACAAGTGTCTGCAAGCCTCAGTCCTACATCCTCCCTGCCCTCTCCCTTTAAAATACAAATTACAGCAGTTTGTTTTTACAATAAAGAGAACAACTTTATCTGAAAATTCCCCTTTTCTCTCTTTTTTTTTACATTCAAAAGGATCAGAGTTGCCCTGCCTAAAAAGACAGATGTGAATGATGTTATCATACCCATCTGAGATCTTAGCAACTCCCCCTTTTAAAACTAGCAGAGAAGTTAACCCTTTCTGCTAGCAGCTTTGCTCACCGCAACTATTAGCTTGCTAAATGAAAATGTATATATGTGTGGTATTATGAAATTTTAAGTTTCTGAATTGTCAGATATGTCTGGACGAATTAATCCATTCAGCGCCAAGCAGAATGGATGTTCCCCACCCCCAACCCCCACCACCTATCATCCACAGCTAACTGCAAGTAATCCAGAGGCCCAGGCTAATTTCCTTGGGACACAGGTTCAAATTCCACCACGGCAGCTGGGAGAATTTTAATTCAATTAATCAATAAGAAAATCTGGAATTGGAAAAAAGTCTAACTAATGGTGCCATGAAACTATCACCGATTGTTGTAAAAACCCATCTCGTTCTCTATTGTCCTTTAGGGAAGACAATCTGCCCTCCTTACCTCGTCTAGCCAACACGTGACTCCAGCCCCACCGCAACGTGTTTGACTCTTAACTGCCCTCTGAATTGGCCCAGGAAACCACTCAGTTCAATCGCAATTCGGGATGGGTAACAACGACTGACCTTGCCAGCGACAGAAACATCCCATGAACGAATTACCCAATTCCCTTTCTAAAGTCACGATTGAACCTGCCTCCATTATTGTCTCAGGCAGTGCCTTCCTGACCCTAACTGCTTGCTGTGTGAAAAAAAAGATATTCCTCATGTCGCTGTTCCTTCTTTTGTCTATCAGCTTAAAATCAGCATCATCTCGTTCTGGTCCCTTCAGCCAATGGGGACATTTTCTCCCTATCTACTCTGTCTAGCCCTCTCGTGATTTTCAACACCCAGATCTGTAAGCCTGAAGCCTGCAGCCACTACTTTTTGCACTTTCTTTATAGTTTTGCATGTTACTTCTGCTTGGTTTGTGCTTTGCGTTTGACTTTAAAAAACTGTATTAAACCTGAAGTGAATTGTTACAGGGCATTTTGTAGGCATTGATTTAAAACTAAGTGCAAGTGTGCCATGAGTCAAGTCATTAATCAGTTATGTGATAAATTGTTTATTATTAAATATGAACTTGCGTTCACACAAGAACTTCTTCCTTTTTTTGTCGTGCTGGTCAGGTCAGGTCATGCATTGCTATTGTTTTCTCTAAACTGCTGTTTCTAACTTCTTTAAAATAACATTTGTTTTGCTTAAAATAGAGACATGTTGTCCATTTTCAGCAATACTCAAGTTCTGTACTGCTAAACAATTGTTTTCTTATTGTTCAAACATAAGTCAATTTAAACGATATTCGATGACCCTTGAACTACAAGCCAGGACAATGGATAACCTTGCACATTTGGTGGTCCACTATGGTGTGGAGGCAGAAGATGGAGTTTAATTGATGGACAGAGTAGTTTAATTCTTGGCACATGAGAGACTCCATCGAAGGATATGCAAACATCCTGAACGATTTCGAAGTGCCTGTCAGAAGAATTTGATAAGGACTCATGGCTGTTGGAGCTTTGTTTTCAGAAAGTCTGAATGGAAACCTGGAGAAGCTGAAATGGAGCCAGGATTTGGAATGAAAGCGGCACAGCATCCAACATTCGGGGCTGCAGCTGGAGTGGACTAATCAACCACTGAAGTGTACGGAGGAATGGACTTCAATGGAGTGACTGACCGAAGATTCCAGCCCCGTGCACGGTTCCCCAGAGTCGTCTACCTGGAGTGAGACTACTCCCACTCCTAAATCGTTGGCATCAATGACACTCTAAAGGTTTTGCTGAAGTCTAGAACCGCTAATATGGGCAGATTCACCAGCATGGCTTTCAATTTTGCAAAGGCCTTGTGGGACACCTCTGTCCATCACCCCTTTGTCTTTGTTTTTTTTTCAGGGCTTCTGTTAGTGTGCTAGCTTCTGCTAGGGTGTTAAATTTTGGGACAAACGTTCTGTAAAACCCACACATCCCAGGGAATCGCCTGATTTCCCACTGTTTCATCGGAGTAGGGAAGTTGGCTGGAGCACCTACTTTGGCTTTGCGGTGGAACACAGTTCCCTATCCCACTACACGATCTTTCCAGTCACTCTGGCCTTAGCGAACTCGCTTTTTTTCAAGTTCAGCACAAGGTTTGCCTTTTCAAGCCCTGCAGCACAACCTACAGGTGGTTTAAATGCTCTTCTCTGGTGTTACTGTAAATAATCAGATCGTCCAGGTACATAGCACAATTGCTAAGTCCAGCCAGTACCTGGTTTGTCAAACTCTGAAACGTTGCTGGGGCGTTTCGTAGAGCAAACTACACTGATATAGGCTATCCGGGGTGACAAAGGCTGAGAGTTCTCTCGCTAAGGGGGTCATGAAGACTTGCCAGTACCCTTTGAAAAGGTCGATTTTGCTGAGGTATGCCGAGTGTCCCAACTTGTCTGTCCAATCCTCAAGGTGTGTGATTGAATAGGATAGTTAAGCTCCTGTTGTGAGTGAATACTTTTGTGCTGAGATTGAATTGTCAAATACCAAGACAGAACAAGTGTTGTCACATTAATTAACAAATATAAACTGAAATCCCTTTTCCCCCAACAGTAGGTTTGTTCCCTCGAACATCTCAACATCGCGTGTTATTTCAGTGATGTTCTCCATTCTGCAATGTTTATTCAGAAATGAAATTTCAAATGTTAAGCACCATCTTAGGGCTGCATTCCTGTACTCTGGTATGTGGCAGACCTATTTAACTGTGGTCATTCAGTTGAACAATTGAAGTGGGGAATTTGTTTCAAACTAATTGATCACCTCACACTATCGCTGACTTTCAATTCAAACTAATAGATCTCCATGAACTAATACATGCCCAAAAGATAACAATTCACCACAAAGTAATACATCATCACAAGCCAATGCAACGTCACTCCAAAATGCAGTACATTAAAATAATCCAAAGCCTCCAACTGAAATAATAGTTCAAAACAACATGATGCTTCAAAATAACACGGCCGATCAATGAGTACAACAGTTCAAACTAATACATCACCTCAAGCTAAAAATGCCCTAAACCAAATACAGTCTCTTAAACCGAAACAACCCTTCACCAATAAGTCCCCTCAAACTATTCCTAAACACCAAACTAAGACAATCCTCAAACATAAACAGCCACTCAAACTAATTTAGCAGATCAAACTAATGAGGCAAATCAGATTAATACAGCCTCTCAACTCAATACAGCCCTTAAAAATAATGCAGTATCTCAAAGTAATCCAGTCCTTCAAACTATCACAGCGCCTCAAACTAATAACACAAATAAATTATACCATATCGAATTAATCCCGGCCACTAACCAATAAATCCTTCGAACGAATACAGGCAACTAAACGATTGCAGCCCCTCAAACAAGCACATTTCCTCCAATTATTGCAGCACTTCAAACCAATACGGTACATCACCCAATACAGCGTTCCAAATTAACACAGAACATCAAACTAATATGGAAACTTAAACTAATACAGCACATCAAATTCATAAAGCTCCTCGAACTGAAACAGCAGCTCAAACAGCTACACAACCTCAAACTAATGCTGCTCCTCAAAATAATGCAGTCACTCAAAATAATATAGCATCACAAACTAATGCATCATCTTCAAATAATGTGTCAGCTCCAGACAATACATCACCTCAAAATAATACAGCAGATACATCTAATGAAACCCATCAAACAACGAACATCCCTAAAAATATATCACAACAAACTAATACAGTCCCTCAAGTTAACACAGCTACTTAATCAAATCCAGCTCTCAAATTAAGACTTGCATTGCTAATACAGCGCCTCAACGAAGAAAGACTCGCGTACAGTGCTGCCTTAAAACTAATGCAACAGCTCAAACCAACAAAGTCTCCCAATACAACAAACCCCTCAAAGCAATACAACCCATTCAAAGAAAACAGCCGAACATAGATCCTCAAGCTAACAGAGCAGGTAAAAATAATACAGAACCTAAAACCAATACAGAACCTAAAAATAATATAGCATTTAAACTATTACAGCACCTCAGTCTAACACAGCACCTCAAAGTATTACAACGCTTCAAACTAATACTGTCCGTCAAATCCATAATGCACCTTTATCTAATACAGGTTCTCAATATAATAAAGCATTTCAAACGATCATAATTGCAGAAGCAGGTATCACCCCTCAAACAAATAAAACCCAGAAACTTTCACAGCAACTAAAGCTAATACAGCCAGTTGAATTAATACAGCTCTCAAGATAACACAGCACATCAATATAATACAGCATTTTAATCTAATATAACATTTCAAACTAATACAACAGCTCAACCTGACAAAACACTTCACACGAATGCATAACCTCAAGCTAATACAGCACCTCTAAGTAGCAGAGCATCTCGAACTAATACATACCTCGAACTAACACAGCACTTCAAATAAACATAGACCCTCAAAATCACACAACGGCTCAAAGAAATGCAGCATCAAAAACCATTACAGACATTCAGAATAATGTAGCTCCTCAAACGAAGACCACACCTCAAACTAATGAAACATCGTAACATTTCCACAGCAATTCATATTAATGCAACACCTCAAACCAACACAAAAGTATAAATCTGCAAAAATCTGCAAAAAAAACGTGTTGGAAATACTCGGCAGGTCAGGCAGCATCTCTGGAGAGAGAAAAAGTTGTTAACGTTTCAGGTCGATGCCCTCTCATCAGAATTAATTTACCTCAAACTAACACAACAAACTATTCCAGAACTTCAAACTACTTCTGCCCTTCAAACTAAGACAGTATTTCTATCGAGCACAGCCCTCAATCTAATATGGTATCTTAAACTATCATAGCACCACAAATGAGTTAAGCCCCAGAACTACTAAAACCAAAAGAAATCACAGCGCATCAACGTAATGCAGTCACTAAAATAACACAGCTCTCAACTATAATAGCCCCGCAAGCTAATGCAACCCCTTAAACAAACGTAGACCGTTCAAAACAACGTAGACACTCAATCTGACGAAGAAAGGCAAACTATTACAGCATCTGAACTAATGCAGTACCTTAAGTTAATATGGCACATCAAATTAATAATCCTCGAAATAATGAAACGCCATTAGTACTACAGCATTTCAAATTCATATAGTGACGCAATCTAATGCAGCACTTCAAACTAATACAACATCTCATACGGATATAGCATCTCAATCTGATACAGGACCTCATATCATTTAATAGCTCACACTAATACAACAGCTGACGCTGATACAGCAGATTAAATTAATAAAGCACCTCAAAGCTAGAGTGCAATCTATACTAATGACTTACACGAAGAGACTGAGAGTGATTGCCTAAATTTGTTGAGGCTACCAATTTACATAGGAATGCAATCTGTGAGGAAGAGGCAAAGAGGCTGCAAAAAGATATAGGCAGTTAAAGTGAATGGCCGACAAGGTGACAGAGGAAAAATAATGTGGTGGAGTGTGAGCTTATTCATTTTGGTGGTAAGAACTCAATGGAAGATTTTTTGTTTTATATGAATGACCATTTCTACATGTTATTGTTCAGAGAGTCTTCGCTGGGCTCGTACAATGAATACCAAAAGTTACCATGCAGGTACAGCAAGCACTTAGGAAAGCAACTGGCATATTGGCCTTTATTGCAATGGCATTGGGGTAAAAGTGTAAGGAAGTTTTGATGCAATTATATAAGGCTTTGTTGAGACCACACCTGGAGTACTGTGTGCCATTTTGGTCTCAATATCTAAGTCAGTATATACTTACCTTGGAGGCAGTCCAGTGATGGTTCCTGGGATGCAACGTTTGTCATATGATGAGTGCCTCAGTAAACTGTGCTGATGCTCTTTGCAGTTTAGAAACTGTGAAGTGATCTCATTGAAACATACAAA
The DNA here is from genome assembly GCF_036365525.1 of Heterodontus francisci. Taxonomy (NCBI): domain Eukaryota; kingdom Metazoa; phylum Chordata; class Chondrichthyes; order Heterodontiformes; family Heterodontidae; genus Heterodontus; species Heterodontus francisci. The sequence goes on from NC_090398.1 coordinate 34,277,581, forward strand.
TTCTGAAGGGGCTTGGTATTGTAGATATGGAGACGTTGTTTCCCCTGGCTTGGGGAATCTGGAACACGGAGGCACTCAGAGGGTTGTGAATCTTCAGTATCATCTACTCCATATGTATCTATATGTTTCGTTGAGAAAAGTTATGACTGAGATAGAGAGATTTTTGGTCTCACAGGAAAAAAGGGATATGAGGTAAGGGCAGTAAAGTGGCGTTGAGGCAGAGATAATATTCAATGATGGAGAAGGTTTGAACGCTGTATCATCCACTACTGCTCCTATTTCTTAGGCCCCTATGTAAACTAAAAGAGCTGCTCACATTAATACAGTTGTCAGACTAAACTAACACGCCAGTCTACTAGAGCACATCATCAAAACAACAAATTATATTTGCATAACGCCTTAAAGGTAATGAAACGTCCCAAGACGTTCCAAAGGAGCATGACAAAATAATAACTGACACTGAGCCACATAAGGAGGTACTAGTTAAGATGAACAAATGCTGGGTCCAATCGTTTTGTTTTAAGGATTGTCTTCAATGAGTAAAGGGAGATAGAGAGGCGCAGAGGTGCAGGGAGTGAATTCCAGAGTTTAAAGCCGAGTCAACTGAAATACGTCCACAAAAACACCAGCAATTAAATTTGGGATGGTTCAAGAGGCCAGATGGAATTGAGCACAGACATCTCAGATGTTTGTGAGGCTGGAGGAGATTACAGAAATGGGGATAGGCAAGACCATGGAAAGATTTGAAATCAAGGATGATACATTTAGAATCAAACACATTCTTTGACCTGGAGACAATGGAGTTCAACGAGCATAGGCCAGTTAAGTCAACAGGACTTCGTCTGAGTAAGGAGACTGGAAGCAGAGATTTGGGTGATCTCAAGACGCTGAAGGATATAATGTGCAAAACCAGCTAGGAGTGTATTATAATAATCTAGTCTGGAGGTCAGAAAGGCATAAAAGCGATCTTGAGCAGCAAATAGGCTGTCTGAGTGATAAACGTGTGGTCAAAAACTCAACACGGAGTCAAATATGACATCAAGGTTGCAAGCAGTCAGATGGACTCAAATGGTTGCCAGCGAGAGTGATGGTGTCAGTATGCAGGGAATGGACTTTGGAGTTGGGAAGGAAAACAATGGATTCAGTCTTCCCAATATTTCATTGGAGTCAATTTACGCTCATCAGGTGGTAATAAAACATCAGTAGCATAAAACTAATCGAGCATCTCAAATTAATACAGCACCTCAACATTATAAATCATCTTAAACTAACAAAGCACCTCAAAGAATACAGCACCTCCAGTTAATACAGACCTTAAATTAATAGACTTGAAAATAAGCAAAGCTGCACAAACCAATCCAGAACCATAAAATAACACCGCAGATCAAAATTACATGCATCCTCAATCATATACAGCCCGTTGAAAATAGCGCAGCTTCTCAAACTAATACAGCATTTAAAACTAATGCTGCCCCTCAAAATAATACAGCCCTTCATACTAATACACCCATTCATGTTAATACAGCAGGTTCAATCTGAAAAGGACCTCAAATTAATACTGTGCCTCTGTTTATTAGAACCATCAATTTAATCTTACAATACCATTTCTGCACGAACAGATATAAACACGTAACCTGCAGGTAGCATGTGTTACGACAGACTGCTCCAGTTAAACCCGCAATCAAAATATACGATTCTGATAGTGGTGACAGAAGCGCACTGATAATTCAATCCTGTCACTCCGCAGATCGCCTACCATTTCATTGAAAACTTTTCAAATTAAAGAAAGACCCAGCCAAATTGTACCGTCTATTAAGCCCCGAATGAGGCTAACCAAAGTACCCAGGATTATAGATATCCCCACGAAATACAACATTCCTCGGACTGCTATTCTAGCCGCATCCTGAGATCCACAGTCAGTGCCATGCACCACCATATGTATACAAGGGACCTCTCTCTCCAGAAGCACCACCTCAACTGATCTCAAAGCTGTTCTACTCCTCTGTTTCATTTCATCCTTCGTCTTATTCAATGCATTAACGAAAAACGTTTTTTCTTCCTTTCAGTCTTAAGGAACGCAAGCTCCAGCATCTGATGGTGACTAATGCCCCTCCAGATAATTCTTCCCCTTCATTTCCCTCCGACCCCATCCCGTCTGATCTGACCCCTTGCCGTGTATTCACTATACCCTCTGACCTTCGCCTCTCTGATGCTGAATGTTCTGTACACAGAAAAGGACTCAGTTATATCCCCTCACTCCCCCATCTCAAAGAATGTCATGCTCGGCATGATGTTGAGCACTTCTTCCGTCGCCTTCGCCTCCTGGCTCACTTCTTGACCATGAGCCCTCCCCCGACAAACTGAACCAGTCAAACACCTCCAGCATACCCCCTTAACCTGGACCCCTCCCTCTGGCCTCTTACATGGTCTTCATCTTTTCATTGAAAACTGTCGGTGAGGCATCGGCCATCTCAATTTCTCTGACCCCCTCACTCACTGTAACCTGCTCACCTGTGAACTTGCCATATTCCGTTCTCTCAGATCTAACCTCGACATTGTCATCAAACCTGCAGATAAGAGTGGTGCTGTTATGTTGCGTACCTGCATCTACCTTGCAGAGGCTCAGCACCAACTCTCAGACGCTTCTTCCTACTTCCCCCTGGACCATGACCCCACCACAGAACAACAAGCTACTGTCTATGGGACTGTCATTGATCTCATCTCCTCTGGAAATCTTTCCTCTAAAGCTTCCAACCTCATAGTCCCGAAATCCCAGACAGCCCGCTTCTACCTCCTTCCCAAAATCCACAATCAGGACTGTCCCGGCAGACCCATTGTTTCAGCCTGTTCCTGACCCAGTAAACATATTACTTCCTTTCTTGACTCTATATTTTCTCCCCTGGGCCAGTCTCTTCCCACCTACACCCGTAACTGTTCTGACGCCCTACGTCATTTTGACAATTTCCAGTTTCCTGGCCCTAACTGCCTCCGCTTCACTATGGACGTCCAGTCTCTCCATACCTCCATCCCCCACCAGGACGGCTGGAGGGCTCTCCGCTTCTTCCTTGAACAGAGGCCCAGCCAGTCCCTCCAGCACTACCCTCCTCTGCCTGGCTGAACTTGTTCTCACATTGAACAACTTCTCCTTCAACCCCATTCACTTCCTTCAAGTAAAAGGTTTTGCTATGCGTACTCACATGGGTCCTAGTTATGCCTGTCTTTTTGTGGGATATGTTGAATATTTCTTGTTCCAGTCCTACTCAGGCCCCCTTCCCCAACTCTTTTTCTAGTACATTGATGACTGCATCGGTACCGTTTCCTGCTCCCGCCCGGAACTGGAATACTTTATGAACTTTGCTTCTAATTTCCACCCTTCTCTCACCTTCACATGGTCCATATCCGACACTTCCCTTCCCTTCCTCGACTTCTCTGTCTCTATCTCTGGGGATAGGCTGCCTGCTAATACTCATTATCGGCCCACTGACTCCCACAGCTACCTAGAATAAACTTCTTCACACCCTGTCTCCTGTAAGGACTCCATTCCATACTCCCCGTTTCTCCATCCCGACGCATCTGCTCTGATGATGCTACCTTCCATGAAAGTGCTTCTGATATGTCTTCCATTTTTCTCAACCTCGGATTTCCCCCCCACCCCCTCCACCACTGAGGTTGTCAGGGCCCTCAACCATGTCCAGCCCATTACCCGCATCTCTACCTGCACCCCTTCCCCTCCCTCCCAGAACTGCGACAGGGTTCCCCTTGTCCACACTTTCCACCCCACTATTTTATTATTTTATTTTAGGTCTTTTTTATTTTGTTATTTTATTTTAGTTTTTTTTGTGTGTTTAGTTTGTTTGTACTGTGCCTACCCAATGTTTCTATTTTGTTTTAAAAGGAATGTTTTTGATTGGAGTGCTTTGTGCTTTGCAGTCTGGTCACATCCTTTCTGTACTAATGCTTTGTTTTTCAGCACACCATTAACATACCTTTTGCCTTTGTTCTATGACCCTCTGGTCAGCTATTCTCTGTGACCTTGTCCAATCAACACCGTCCCTTTTGTTATCTCTTGCCCCACCCCCGCTTTACTTGCTTAAAATCTTTTACTTTTCTAATATTTGTCAGTTCTGAAGAAGGGTCACTGACCTGTAATGTTAACTCTGAATCTGTCTCCACAGATGCTGACAGAACTGCTGAGCATTTCGAGCATTTCTTGTTTTTACTTAACCAAACCAGTTGCCTTTAAATGAACAAATTAACTCTTTAATTATAAGAACTAAATTCTTAAACAGTATGAAGATATAAACAACATTTGAAATAGAAAAAAACGAGTCTTTGCAAATTTCCAGTCCAATATTGCTTCCAGTCCTCACAGAATGTTGCTTGAGGTCCTCACAGAATGTTGTTTGAAGTCCTCACAGAACGTTGCTTCAAATTCTCACAGAATGTGGCTTGAAGTCCTCACAGAATGTTGCTTTCCTTCTCCAGCGAGTTTCAACAATTAACGACTTGCAAACACTTTCAACAGAATCAATCTGACTTTAGAGCTTTTGAGGGATAAATGATTGTCGCAGTCTAACTTCCCTTTCTTAGATGTAAATTACCAGAGATCTCTGTTTTGTCTTGACGTTTTGTTTTAGAATTTTGAGAGATAATAATAAACAGACAAAAATCCTATTCTTCAGTTTAAATGGTTGAGAGCTCTTTTTCAGGTGTACTGAACACCACAGCGGTCTGTGTCCTCTGTCTGTGTGTTCTGTTAGAACAAGTTGTCTTCAACTAAAAGCCAGTTCAAATTTAAATAGCAACAAATATATTGCTTGCCGCTCACTTCCAGTGGCTGCATCTATGGTAACGAGAATGCACCCTTTGAAACGCCCTCTCCAAATGGCTGTTTCCAACGGCAACTGAAAATGCAGATTGTGTTGCCTACCCTGTCCATACAGTCATTTAAATGAGAATTTGGGTTGGAATCTGCCTTCATTACCACAGTAAGTTTTCTAGAGATATGCAATTATGAGCCGTCCCACCAGGTTTAGACATCAAGACCATCTGCGAATTCCAGCTGTCCTGACTAAGTTCATCGAAGCTACCCTTCAGCATGCATTGTACCTCTGCTTCCACTTTGGCCTGTCTGCCTGGACTTAAGTGACAAGGATGTCATTTTATAGGAATGGCTCCCCCTGTACCAACATCATCTGTGGCTAAAGTTGTACATCCTGGCTTCTCCCTACAAACTTTTGAAACATTGTGAAAACCCTGGTTAGAACTTCACGCTGTTTTGTCTCTAATTTTAAAAACCTATTGTTTAATTTTCCTCGACATTCTGCATTCGCTGATTGGATAGTTGGAGGTCCAATCTGAGAATTTCCTAGGCCTACTTCTGCCTCTTCCTCACTATCCTTTTCCTTCTCGACAGTCCCGATTACCTGAAATACCTGTTCTGGCTTATCCTCCTCCCTTTGGTAATAAGGTTTGAGCAAATTAATGTGACACAACCGGTTCTTCATCCAGCGATCAGGGGTGTCAATCAAGTAATCTACCTTGCCCTCTATTTTGATCACTCTATATGGGCCAGTGAACCGTGCTTTCACTGGTTATCCCTGTGATGATAACAACGCTAATACTTCATCCCCGGGTTTTATGGTAGGCTGTGGTTTTCCCGCCGTTTGACAGGTGTGGCATGCCCTACAAAATTGTGTCACATCCTTTGTAAGACCTGTCCACTAATACTGTTTGCTTATATGTGTTTTGGTCTTCCGAACTCCCCTATGTCCTCAAAAGGGAATGTCGTGTGCTAACCTTAACAATCCTTGTTGATATTTAGGTGACACCACTATCTGTTCAACAACTATCCAGTCTTCATCGGCAGGTCTATGAGGCGGTCTCAATTTCCTCATCAAAACCCCATTTGCCATATAATAGCCTTCTGGAACTCGTTTTACCTCAGCTTCTGACAGAGCCGTCTGTGCTATTTGGTAGATCTCTGGATCAGCTTGCTGTGCTGGCATGATAGACGATCTGTTAAACATCTTATTTGGATTATCAAAATCACCAAATAAGGTTTCAGATGCCTGATTATCTATTTGTGGCGCCCCTTTTGCCTCCAACAATGGGACCTGTTTAGCCATTGCTCGTATAACTACACATGCAGGAAATATTGTCAGAACTTTCTCCTGTAATTGCTCCATTTCTGCAGCCAAAGGATAAACTGGCATGTTTGATCCCACCCAATCATTTCCTCGGAGTAGCTCAATTCCCTTGACTGGTAAACAGTGGACAACACCGACAGTTACGACACCAGTTATTAGCTCACTCTTTCGGCATACTTAATACATGGTTACGTGTATACACGCCCCGCCAATTCCATGAACTAAAACTTTACCGTTCACGGCACTCTCTGGTGGAAACCTCATATCTTACCCCAGCAAGCGTGTTTGGGTCACTCCTGTATCCCTGCGTGTAATCATAGGTTTCCCTGCCTCACTTACAGGATAAGGAGTTACTCTCCCCTTTGACAAAAATCCATATAACTCTCAGGTAGTTCATTCTTAGCCTCTACACTCCTCTTAGTTAGTGTCAGATTTCACATTCATAGCTGTCGTTAAAGCTATAGCCTTGTCTACTATACTCTCAGTCAGAGTCTTTTCCTCTGCATTAACTTTGCGTACCCCAACAGGTCATATGAGTTTGCCTCACAACCTCCAGCACTCTGAAAGAAGATGACCCGTTTTGTTGCAATGGTAACACTTTGGCTTGCGAATCTCAGTTCCACCATCAACACCTTCCTTTCTGACCTGAGGAGGTGCTGCTGGGACATTCCCAGCTGTTCCTTCTTGTCCCCGGCTACTTGAGTTCCTTTCACTCTCCCACTTCCTCTCTTTATCAGTTTTATGGGGGTGATGGACAAAATAGATTGGCTTATTGAAAGGCGCAAAAGCATCAGCATCTCTACTTGCCTAGCTTTCAAAACATTTAGCTCCTTTAGCTTATCTATATGAGTTTTCACGACTGAAGGAATGGAGTTCTTACACTCTTCTGAGATAATCAATTTTCGAAGGTTCTCATCTGTGGTTTCTATCTTTAATGCCTGTATCCAACAGTCAAAATTCATTTGCTTCACCCTCTCAAATTCTAAATATGTCCACCCAGTCAATCTCCGTAAGTTCCTAAACGTCTGACGGTAAGCTTCAGGGACTAACTCATAAGCAGAGAGAATAGCCTTTTTTTGCCATCTCATAACCTGCAGAATCCTGTTCAGAAAGCGTGACATAAACTTCATGAGCTCTGCCTGCCAGCCTGCCCTGCATGAGTAATATCCAGCTTTCTTTGGCCATTTTATCTGTTTGGCTATTTTTTTTCAAAAGTTATAAAAAATGCCTCGACATCCCTTTCCTCGAACTTAGGAAGTGCCTGCATAAATTTAAAAAAAGCTTCTCGCTGGGTCCTGATCTAAATTCAGATTCTTCCTGACCCGAATTTTCCTTGGATTTGAGTTTACCCCTTTGCCTTAGTTCCATCTCTTTTAACCTAAATTCCCTCTCTTCTCTCTCACTTTCTCTTCGAAATGCTCTCTCTTTCTCTCTTTCCTCCAATTCATGTTTTCTTATTGCGATTGCATTTTCTTTTTTCCTGCTGAAGCTCCAGTTTTTTTCTCCTTCTCCAACTGAGTCGAAGCCAATTCCACTTCATTACTTTCGGATCTACTACCATCATGTCTTTCGTATTCGCTTTCTTGTTCCTCGTGTTGCCCTTCCTCTGTACTACTGTCATGATTTCCTTCTACCAATTCCAGATTTTTGGCTATGATGTCAATCTCTGTTTTTTTTGTACCTGACTTCAATTCTAGCCCCAGTTGCACTGCCAATTCTTTTAATTTGTTCTTTGTTAAAATTAGCAAATCACTCAGGGAAATATTCTACTTTCCCAAAATCTCTGCTGCAACTACTGATGCCATAACAATGGTATAGATCGTGCCTGGTTCTTTTAATTTCTTTGTAATTAGCGTTGGATTTAGATCCCAACAATCAAGTTTCTAATTGATAAGATCCCAGACTCGGTAACAATTAATCTGATGCAAAACGCAGGACCCCAATTTAAATATGTTATCCCAGAGACGAGTAATTGCTATGATTCCAAACGTGAGCCCTTCAAATTAGTCTGATACTGAACCCCGATGCGAGCCACCAAATTAAATATGGTTCAACTGTGAGCGAGCCCCCAATTAAGATATGATTCAAATCCAGAAACCCAATTAATATGTAATTCCAATCTTGAGCGAGACCCTCATTAATATGATTCAAATTCCAGACGAGAAACCCAATAAATATGTGATACAAATCTCAAAATAGCACCCAATTAAATGTTATTAAAATTTTTGGACGTGCCCCCAATAAATATGTTATGACTGACCGCTCTGGTCAAAGCCCCCAATCAAAATATACAATTCTGATTGTGGTGGGAGAAACGCACTGATAATTCAATCCTGTCACTCCACAGATCGTCTAACAGATCATTTAAAACTTTCCAAATGAAAGGAAGACCCTGCCAAATTGTACTATCTATTGACCCCCGAATGAGGCTAACCAAACCAGGTGTCCTCAAACCAACAAATTAACTCTTTCATTAGAAGAACTAAATTCTGAAACGCTATGAAGATATAAACAACATTTAAAATAGAATAAAAAAGAGTCCTTGCATATTTACAGTCCAATGTTGCTTGAAGCCCTCACATAATGTTGCTTTCCTTCTCCAGCGAATTTCAACAATTAACGACTTACAAACACTTTCAACTGAATCAATCTGACTTTAGAGTTTTTGAGGGATAAAAGATTGTCACAGTCTAACTTCCCTGTCTTGAATTTAAATTGCCAGAGATCTCTAGTTTGGCTTGACATTTTTTTTAGAATTTTGAGAGATAATAATGAACAGACAAAAATCCTATTCTTCGGTTCAAATGGTTGAGAGCTCATTTTTATGTGTGCTGAACACCATAGCTGTCTGTGTCCTCTGTCTGTGTGTTTTGTTAGAACAAACTGTCTTCAACTCAAAGCCAGTTCAAAATTGAATTGCAACAAATGTATCACTTGTTACTCACTCCCAGTGGCTGTATCTATGGTAACGAGAATGCAGATGTTCGGCTATTACGTCAATTATCTCTGCTTGGTTGGCACCTGATTTCAATTCTAACCCCTATGAATCGCAGTCTCCAAATGGCTGTTTCCAATGGCAACCGAAAATACAGCTTTCTATAACTCCTGAGGGTTGCTGGTTCATAAAGCAATACTGATCCCTTGCAAGCCTTAAAGGCAAACCGTATGTTTCCAAAAAAACCCGACAGGACCATGACACATTGTATAGAAAGAGCTAAGTGATTCCACAACCAAGGGATAATATCAAAGATCTGCAACGGACCATACCATCCTTACTGATGGCAGAACCCAGCACACCCGTGCAACAAACAAGGCTGGAGCATTTGTAACCATGTTCAGCCAGAATTGCCGAGTAGATGTCGCTTCATCCTGACGTCTCCATCATCACTGCTGCCATTCTTTCGTCAGTTCGATTTATTACCCTCTTGAGGGCCCCGGATGCTGCAGAGGCTTTCGGCTCTGATACCATCCCGGCTGTAGTACTGATTATGAGCACTCCAGAACATTCTGTGCACCTAGCCAAGCTATTCCAGTACAGCTACAAAACTGGCGTCCACCGGGTGAGTTAGAAAATTGCCCAGGAAGATTCTCTCTATTGCCACATCATCAGCCTATTTATCATCAGCAAAAATGATGGAAGCCGTCATCGACAAAGCTGTCAAGCAGCATATCCTCGCAAATAACCTGCTCATTGATGCACATGTTGGATTCTGACTAGGAGAGGATCACACACATCAATTCAACAAATGTGTCTGTATTTACAGTTTTATAGAGAAAAAGAGAATTCTCCATTTTAAACAGTGTTTATTTTTATTTAATGTAAGTCCAGATTTTGTTCAATGTTGAATCTAGTTCCACATGATTTTTCAAATAGATGCAACAGGAAAACTTGCTGCCGGGAACAGGCATGGCATTTGATTTCTCAGGGTTCAGTTGCAAGCCGTGATTACAACGCTCTTTGTTCAGACTAAAAAAGGTGAAAAAGTTCAGATATAATCGGTTGAGATGTTATGGGGTGAGTCGTAAGGGAAGATACTGAATGCATTTACATCGGCAGATATTAATAACTCAGTCTTTCAAACAACCGACAAAGGCATGATGGGCCGAATGAATTAATCATGTTATGATTCCATGATTAATACTGACCCTGGCAGTCAAACGTCAGTCTGTCTGTTCAGATTCAACCGTTACAGAAAAGAGCTATGCCCAGAGACACAATCCGTGATCATCAAGCATTGCTACATTGAAACAAGGATGCTTTTCTGACTATACCAAGAATGTTTAATCGACATATTAACAACTACTGCTCCACGTCAACTCTCCTGCTACAGGTTTGTTCACAGACATAAAAGTTCTATATTGGTATTCATACCGCTCTCTTTGATTTGTACTGGTTACTGTGAATGTCCCAATGTTGTCCTTTGCGGCGATTTGGCGAGAGTCCCGACATTGATTATCTTTGTGGAAGTAGATCAGGCACCGATTCTCTCTGTTCAGAGTACAGGTAATGGTGACTGTCTCTTCTTCTAATTTAACCAAAGTCCATTTGATCAAGTGATAGCATTGGCATTGTTAGCGGATCCGAGGTTAAATAAATGAAACAGTCAATTAGAAATGGGTCTGTTGGTTTTGTTATGCCGTGAAATGCTGGCAACTTAATGACAATTGTTAATGCTTTTATTGACGAGTGAAAATTCCACAAGAGGAGGACTGAGGCTTTTACTAACTGAATCAAACAAAGTTGCAAAAAAAAACAGCCGAGGATTTATTTCCAAACCTCAGATTTAACGCTGAATTTTCACTTTGGCATATCAGGTAAAGAAGGGGATTGCTAGTGTGAAAGTCACTTTCCTGCTAATTCAGTTTAGACATAATTTGATGCAAAGAGTGCATATCTCTGTTAAATTATGCACTGTTATGCATTGCAAACGCTGCGATACGTGTGGCACTGGCAAGTCCAGCATTTATTGAGCATCGTTGGTTGCAATTGAGAAGCTTGTGGTGGGCATTCTACTTGAACTACTGCAGTCCGTGTGCAAAAAGGATTACCACTGTGTTGCTAGGTGGAGAGTTACATTTTGATTTTGATCCGGCGTCAATGAGGAACAGTATTAAATGCCCAAGTGCAGGAACTTGGACATGACGATATTCCCATGCATCTGATGCCCTTGCCCTTCAGGATGCTGTCGGGTGCAGATTTTGCAGGTACTGTTGAAATGCAACCCAGTGAGAGGTATTCAGAAGGAAGAAGCAATTAACTAAACAAATGTTGCATAACAGGGTCCTTTCGGAAATCTCGACATGAAGATTCGGTTATCTGGTGGTGAAACGAGCAATATAACAAGGCCAACACGTATGAGGCTGCCTCGGAATATGACGCTGTACTCAATGGAGTTAAAATCCTGGTGCCATGCTGCATTGTATTAAACAGTTCACTTTGATAGTTCAGACATGTAGTGGTTATAATTGAAAATCAGGAACATAGTAGGTGTCTTAGCAGACCCCACACTCTGCAGAACAATGGTTAGACAACACTAAGAGTACTGTGTACAATGCTGGTCTCTATATTATTTAAACTGAATGTGAGGCTCCAGAAAATGTGCAAACAGTTTACAAGATGAGAGCATAACCTAGAAGTTCAAGCTATCAGGAAAGGTTGAGCAGGCGGGAGCTCGTTTCGTTAGATCATAGAAGGCGTAGGGGTGGTCCGATAGAGTCATCGAGTTATACAGAACAGAAACAGGCCCTTCGACCCATCGTGTCTGTCCCGGCCATCAAACACCGAACGACTCTAACCGATTTTCCAGCACTTGGCCCGTAGCCTTCGATGTTGTGTCGTTTCAAGTGCTCATCTAAATACTTCTTATATGTTGTGAGGGTTCCTGCCTCTACCACCTCGTCAGGCCGTGCGTTCCAGATTCCAACCACCTACTGAGTGAAACAATTTTTCCTAAAATCCCCTCTAAACCTCCTGCCTCTTACTTTAAATCTATGCCCCCTGGTTATTGACCCCACTGCTAAGGGAAAATGTTTCTTCCTATCTAACATATCAATGCCCCTCATAATCTTGTACACCTCAATCATGTCCCCCCCCTCAGCCTTCTCTGCTCTAAGGAAAACAACCCTAGCCTATCTAGTCTCTCTTCATTGAAATGCTCCAGCCGAGGCAACATCCTAGTGAATCTCCTCTGCATCCTCTCCAGTGCAATCACATCCTTCCTATAGTGTGGCGACCAAAACTGTACACTGTTCTCCAGCTGTGGCCTAAACAGCGTTTTATACAGCTCCATCATAACCTCCCTGCTCTTATAGTCTATGACTCAGCTAATAAAGGCAAGTATCCCATATGCCTTCCTAACCACCTTATCTTCCTGTGTTGCTGCCTTCAGTGATCCATGGACAAGTACACCAAGTTCCCCCGACCCTCTGTACTTCCTAGGGTCCTACCATTCATTGCATATTCCCTTGCATTGTTAGTCCTCACAAAATGCATCACCTCAAACTTTTCAGGATTACATTCCATTTGCCACTGCTCCGCCCATCTCACCAGTCCATCTATATCGTCCTGCAACCTAGGGCTTTCCTCCTCACTATTTACAATACCACCAATTTTCATGCCATCTGCGATCTTACTGATCATGCCTCCTATGTTGACGTCTAAATCATTAATGTGCTTTACAAACAGCAAGGGTTCCAGCATAGATCCCTGTGATACACCACTGGTCACAGGCTTCCACTCACAAGACTCACCCTCGACCATCACCCTATGCCTTCTGCCACCAAGACAATTTTGGATCCAATTTTCAAAATTGCCCTGGATCCAATGGGCTCTTACCTTCTTAACGAAACTCCAATGCGGAAACTAACAAAAGCCTTACTGAAGTCCATCTAGACTACATCTACTGCTTTACCCTCGTCGATACATAAAGTCACCGCCTTCAACAATTCAATCAAATTAATTAGACACGATCTCCCCCTGACAAAGCCATGCTGACTATTCCTGATTAATCCCTGCCTCTCCAAGTGGAGATTAATCCTGTCCCTCAGAATTTTTTCCTATAGTTTCCCAATCACTGATGTTAGACTCACCAGCCTGTAATTACCTGGTTTATCCCTGCTACACTTCTTGAATAATGGTGCCACATTTGCTGTCCTCTAGTCCTCTGGTTCCTCTCCCGCGGCCAGAGAGGATTCGAACATTTGAGTCAGAGCCACAGTTATCTCCTCCCCTTTCTCATAATAACAGTCTTGGATACATCTCATCTGGGCCTGGGGATTTATCCACTTTTAAACCCGCTAAAACAGCTAATACTTCCTCCCTTTCAATGCTAATGTATTCACGTATATCACAATCTTCCTCCATGATCTCTACACCTACACCGTCATTCTCCCTAGTGAACACAGGCAAAAAGTAATCATTTGAAACCTCACCAAGTCTTCCAGCTCCACACACAGATTGCCACATTGGTCCCTAATGGGCCCTAGGTTTTCCCTGGTTATCCTCTTCCCTTAATATATTTATAAAATGCCTTAAAATTTTCCTTTATCTTGCCTGCCGGTGTTTTTTCATGTCCCCTCTTCGCTCTCCTAATTACTTTTTAAAGTACCCAAACACTTTCTATAATCCTCTTGTGCCTCCGCTGTTTTCAGTCCTCTGTATCTGCCATAAGCCTCTTTTTTTCTTGATCCAATCCTTTCTATCTCTTGACATCCAGGGTTCCCTAAACTTGTTGGTCCTACCCTTTACCTTAACGGGTGCATGTTGGCTCTGAACTCTCACTATTTCCTCTTTGCCAAACTCCCAATGGTCTGATGTAGACTTTCCTACAAGTAGCTGCTCCCATTCCACTTAGGCCAGATCCTGTTTTATCATATTAAAATCGGCCTTCCACCAATTCAGTGCCTTTATTTCCAGTCCCTATTTGTCGTTTTCCATAGCTACCTTAAATCATACAGGGAAAAGGTCATTATCCTCGAAATGACCACCCCCCCCCCCCCCCCCGCCCCACCCTCTGACACTTCTACCACTTGTCCGGCTTCATTACCTAGGATTAGATGCAGCACCGCCCCTTCCCTTGTAGGACTTTCTACGTACTGGCTCAAAAAGCCATCCTGCATGCATTTTAAGAATTCCACTCTCTTTAAGCCTTTTGCAGTTGGTATGGGGGAATCTGAAATTCCCTACTATTATTACCCTATTATTTTTACACTTCTCAGAGATTTGTCCACATAATCTGCTCCTCGATATCTCCCTGACTGTTTGGAGGCCTGCAGTACACTCCCTGCCAAGTGATTGTCCCCTTTCTGTTTTTACGTTCTACCCATAAAGCTTCATTTGAAGAACCTTCTAAGATATCATCCCTCCTTACTGCAGTAATTGACTCCTTGATCAGCAGTGCAATGCCACCTCCTCTTTTAACCCCTCCCCTGTCTTGTCTGAAGATTCTATAACCTGGAATATTGAGCTGCCAGTGCTGCCCTTCCCCCAACCATGTATCTGTGACAGCAATACTATTATAATGCCATGTGCTAATCAACGCCCTCAATTCATCTGCCTTACTAGTAAAACGCCTTGAATTAAAATAGATGTATTCCAGCCTTGCATTTTTCACTTGTGCCTTAACAGGTCTATATTTGCTCTGCCTTCCAGACTGACTCCCTTTCTCTTCTATATTTGACGATGCATCACTCCCTAATGTACCTCTACTCTGTATCCCACCCACTGCCAAATTACTTAAACTGCCCTCTGCACACCGCACCCACCCCCCCCCCCCCACCCCCAACACCACTAGCAAACCTCCCAGCACGGATGTTGGTCCTGTTTCGGTTCAATTACAACCCGTCCAACTTGTACAGGTCCAACCTTCGCCAGAAACAGACCCAGTGATCCAGGAAACTAATGCCCTCTTTCCTGCACCATCTCCTCAGACACGCATTCATCTGCTCTATCCTCCTATTCCTGTATTCACTCACACGTGGCAGCGGAGTATGCCAGAGATTACAACCTTTGTGATCCTGCTTTTTAATCTGCTCCCGAGCTCCCTAAATTCTAGTTGCAGGACCTCATCACTCTTTCTACCTATGTCGTTAGTACCAACGTGTACCACGACTTCTAACTCTTCACCCTCCCCCTTCAGAATGATATTAAAGATATTGATACTGAGGGTTTGATGATGTGCGTCGACATGGAACAATTATTCCCCTGTGGGGAACTGCAAATCAAGGGACCATGAATATGCGATAGACAATAACAAATCCAATTAAGTATATAGGAGAAATGTATTTATCAAGAGAGTGGTTAAACTGTGGGGTCAGGATTTAATGAGGAGGCGCTGGCCCGACGGCCCTGCATGCCATGTCACAATTTTGCGTGGCTCAGGCAATTAATTGCCTGATATTGTGATGTGCGCCTTCTGATGCAGGATGTCCCGGCTCCAAGTATGCCAGTACTGAAGGATTCATTTTTCAACTTGTCTAGTCAATGAAATGTGCTGCAATAGGAGAGAATTTAGAGGAAGCCTGAGTTGGAGGATCTGTATCACCTACGGGATCTGTGCCAGTGGGAGGGACTGTGTCAGTTGGAGGGCCTGTGACAGTTGGAAGCCACGGAGAGGAGGGGGCCTCAGAACATGTTGAACCTGAGAATAGCATAATTAAGTACTTGTCAAGATTCCCTTGAATGTACAAATCCTATTTGCCTTAACAAAGTCTTGTAATCGAAGATTGGCTATCTAACAGGAAACAGAGAGTAGGCATAAATGGGTCATTTATATGGAAGGTGCTGTCGAAGGAGACTTGGCAAGTTGATGCAGTACATTTTGTAAATGGCACACACTGGGGTAGCAAGGTCATTTGAGAGGGCAGTGGGGTGATCGTCTCTGCTCTTCGGTTAGCCCCCCAGTCCCAGGAGAAAATCACGTGCTCAGGGTTACGATCCATGACAGAATCTTCTGTGGTGATGGCAAATGCACTCGAACATCGAGGAAGAACAGCTGCTTACAGTAGTAGGAACTTTGGTGAAAAGGACTTGTGTGTACTTTAAAGCACACATGAACAACTGAAGAGGACGGTGAGGTGTGGCAAATTGTGCAGAGGACCTTCCTTGGGCAGATCACCATAACTGCACACTGCTGCCACAGTGTACTGGTGTTGGAGGAAGTGAATGTTTAAGGTGAGGGTGTGGTGTTGTATCCTGGATTCTGTCAAAATTCTTGACAGTTGTTGGGGCTACACTCATCGATGCATGTGGGGAGTATTCCATCACATTCTAGACTTGTGCTTGGCTCGGGGCACTGTTAGTTCCGGAGCACATCTTTGTATTGCAACCGTGATGTCATCACGGCCAGTAGCAGTTTCTGTATTGAATGCCTTCAGCAATTTTGTGATATCACATGGAGTGAATTGAATTGAATTGACTGAAAGCTAGCATCTCTGATGGTAGGGATCTCAGAAAGAGGCTGAGATGGATCATCCACTGGTTGAACATGAAATGCATATAAACGTTTGGGTGCTCTTTGAATTTACTTGTGAATATTTTCCATACCCTCTCTTTGTTTTCCCAATTTCCCTTTTAATTTCACCTTTCCCTATTTTATTCTCCTCTAGATTTTCTTCAGTATTTAGCACTCAGTATCTGTCATAAGCTTCCCTTTTATCGTCTCCCTTAGACCATTTGACATCCACGCAGTTTTGGATGTATTATTCTTATGACCAGGTGAGAAAGGTGGCTGAGGGTCTCTTTCAGCCTTCACCTGATCTTATTGTAAGAGAATTTAAATTTGTAACGCACTCTGTTTGGATCTCCCCCTTTGGTGAACTCTTGTTCACCACTTTCCAATTATAAGGCAAAGAACTGAGCATAACGAGGCTTTCTTAGGTTTAAAGAAGAAAAGTGAAAATTATTAAAATTTAAACTTAAACTGTGATTCGGTTAATGACTGGGATACATGCTGCACCCCATGTGAGCATGAATTTTCGATACACACATGCAAATAGAAACAGAAGAGAGCAGAGAAAAAATAAAGTGGAGAGGTTTGAGGCAATATCAGAAGAGTTTCTTGTTACTGTGCTTCGAGCTCACTGTAGTCCTTTTGTAGTTAGTTCTTGCTTGTGGGTAATTCCTGTTTTTCGTTGGGGTGCAGTATTCTTCTTAAACCTTGTTCACTGTAGGTGACTATTCTCTCTTGGTGTTTGTGTGTCTTCAATGAGTCTTTAGTTCCTTGAGAAAGAGATGGTAGCAGACAGGAGAGACATGCTCTCAGTCCAGGAGCAAAGACCTTTCTGAGTTTTAAAACTCTGTGGCAAGTTAAATTTCAAAAAAGCTCCAACAGCCAGTTAGTCATGTGACTAAAAGGGTCTCACAACTTCTTCTGTGTATTGGGCAAGCAGGAACTTATTCCTTTGTTCCAACACTATCTGCTAGTATGCAAAAAAAGTCTTTCCGGCGAGAAGCCTAGCTATTCCTTATGATAGGCCCTCTTTTCTTCCCAGCAACAATTTTAAGTTTTAATGTTCATGTGGCAAAATAATGTGTGCCTCATTCTTGGCAGGTGGGAGCCTGCATGACAATTAGTCTCATACTTTTTTTTGAGGGAACATGCTTTCCATTAACCAACTCTTCCTTTGATAGCTCCCACTGATTCGGCGCGAATTTCCCTGGAAGTGGCAATTTCCAGTCCACCTGAGCTAATGCATATCTCAGATTAATGACATTGGCTTTTGTCCAAGTGATTGAACTTGTATTCCTGGTCTTTCTTTGTCCTTTTCCATAACTACGTTAAAATTAGCAGAATTATGATCACTTCCACAAAAGTGCTCCGCAGTTGATACACATTCCACCTGCCCAGCTTCATTGCTAAATTTATCCAGAACCATCACGCGTCTTGATGGGCTTGTTCTGCACTAAGCAAAAACAAACACTGAGTGCATTTTAAGAATTCTGCTCCCTCTGTGCCTTTCAGACGAATTCCATCCCAGTTAATTTTAGGGTAGTCGAAATACCTCATTAGTACTGTCCTATTCTTTTGTACTTCTCAGAGACGTGTCTATATATTTGCTGTGCTATCTCCCTCTGAATGTTTGCGGACCTATAGTACACTCCCAGTCGTGTGATTGCCCTTTTTAGCACTTCAGTTCAGCCCCTATGGCCTCATTTGATGATCCTCCTACAATATCATACCTCCTCACACCTACAACTGATCATTGTATTCATATTGTGACCGCCTTCTTTTTATCCCATCCAACACTATCTCATCTGAAAATCCAGCAATGTTGAGCTGTTATTCGTGCCTTTCTTTCAGCCATGTCTCAGTGATAACTATAATATCATACTCCCACTTGTCGATCTGTGCTCTCAGCTCATCTGCCTTATCCAGTAGATTTCTTGTTGAGCTTTGTTTCCCCTCCTTTCAAAGCACAATTGCTAATTGTCTGCTTTAATTCACCAACTTTTCTTCTCTCCCTTCCGAAACTACTCTTATGTTCCCATTTCCATGCGTAGCGATTTTAAACCCTTCACAAAAGCACTTATCACGCCCCCTGCGAGGATACTGATTCTAGCCCAGTCGATTTTCAATCCTCCCACTTTTACAGGCTCCATCTCTGCGAGAAGCGGACCCAATGCCTCAGAAATCTATAGCTGTCCTTCCTGATCCTTCTATGCAGCTAAGTATTTGTCAGCTCCATCTTCTTATTGGTATACTCAACGGCACGTGACACAAGGATTAATTCAGAGATAACTACCTTTGAGTTCCTGCTTTTCAATCTGTTTCCTAGCTCTCTGAACTCTGCCTTTAGTATCGCATTCCTCTTGCTTCCGATGCCATTAATGATGGCATGAACCACCAACCATGACTTTTCACCAGCACCCCTCAGAATGTCCTGCAGTCAATCAGTGGCATCCTTAACCCTGGCACCAGGAAGGTGGCATACCATCCTGGGCTCATGTCTGCAGCTGCACACTATCTAACCTATCAATCTCTTCTTTGGCCTCCTTGTCTCGGGAGACAATGGGTAAGCGCCTATAGGTGGTCAGTGGTTTGTGGAGCAGTGCCTGGAGTGGCTATAAAGGCCAATTCTAGAGTGACAGGCTCTTCCACAGGTGCTGCAGAAAAATTGGATTGTCGGGGGCTGTTACACAGTTGGCTCTCCCCTTGCACTTTTGTCTTTTTTCCTGCCAACTGCTAAGTCTCTTCGACTCGCCACACTTTAGCCCCGCCTTTAGGACTGCCCGCCAGCTCTGGCGAATGCTGGCCACGACTTGTGATCAATGTCACAGGACTTCATGTCACGTTTGCAGACGTCTTTGAAGCGGAGACATGGAGGGCTGATGGGTCTGATACCAGTGGCGAGCTCGCTGTACAATGTGTCTTTGGGGATCCTGCCATCTTCCATGCAGCTCACATGGCCAAGCCATCTCAAGCGCCGCTGACTCAGTAGTGTGTATAAGCTGGGGATGTTGGCCGCCTCGAGGACTTCTGTGTTGGAGATACGGTCCTGCCACCTGATGCCAAGTATTCTCCGGAGGCAGCGAAGATGGAATGAATTGAGACGTCGCTGTTGGCTGACATACGCTGTCCAGGCCTCGCTGCCATAGAGCAAGGTGCTGAGGGCACAGGCTTGATACCTATCAATACCCCTTATAATTTTGTATACCTCAATCATGTCCTCCCTCAGGCTTCTCCGTTCTAAGGAAAACAACCCTAGACTTTTCAGTCTCTCTTCATAGCTGAAATGCTCCAGCCCAGGCAACATCCTGGTGAATCTCCTCTGCACCCGCTCCAATGCAATCACATCCTTCCTGTAGTGTGGTGCCCAGGACTATACATAGTACTCCAGATGTGGCCTAACAAGTGTTATTTGCAGCTTCATCATAACCTCCCTGCTCTTATATTCTATGTCTCGGCTGAAGAAGGCAGATATCCCATATGACTTCCTAACTACTTTATTTACCTGTGCTGTTGCCTTCAGTGATCTATGGACAAGTACACCAAGTTCCCTGTGACCCTCCTTTGTACGTCCTTGGGTCCTACATCCATTGTATATTCCCTTGCCTTGTTAGTACTCCCAAAAACATCACCTTCTGCCTCCTGCCACTAAGCCAATTTTGGATCCAATTTGCCAAATTGCCCTGGGTCCTATGGGCTCTTACCGTTTTATCCAATCTCCCTATCAAAAGCCTTACTGAAGTCTATGTAGACTACATCAACTGCTTTACCTGCAACTACACATCTAGTCACCACCTCGACAAATTCAATCAAGTTATTTAGACACGATCTCCCCCTGACAAAGTCATGCTGACTATCCCTGATTAATCCCTGCCTCTCCAAGTGGAGATTAATCCTATTCCTCAGAATCTTTCCCAATATTTTCCCAACCACTGATATTAGACTCCCCAGCTTGTAAATACCTGGTTTATTCCTACTAACCTTCTTGAATCAGGGTACCACTTTCGCTATCCTCCAGTCCTCTCGTTTCTCTACTGTGGCCAGAGAGGATTCGAAAATTTATGTTAGAGCCCCTGCTATCTCCTCCCTTGCCTTACACAACAGCCTGGGATATATCTCATCTGGGCCTGGGGATTTATCCACTTTTAAGTCCGCTAAAACAGCTAATACTTCCTCCCTTTCAATGCTAATATGTTCAAGTATATCACAATCCCCCTCCCTGATCTTTACACCTACATCGTTCTTCTCCATAGTGAACACAGATGCAAAGCAATCATTTAAAACCTCACCTATGTCCTCCAGCTCCACACACAGGTTGACACTTTAGTCCCTAATGGACCCCACTCT
This sequence comes from Heterodontus francisci, assembly GCF_036365525.1. NCBI lineage: Eukaryota > Metazoa > Chordata > Chondrichthyes > Heterodontiformes > Heterodontidae > Heterodontus > Heterodontus francisci. Next base: position 34,298,522 of record NC_090398.1, read on the forward strand.
TTCCCTGGTTATCATCTTGTTCTCAATATACTTATAAAATGACTTAGGATTTTCCTTTATCTTGTCTGCCAGTGTTTTTTCATGTCCCCTCTTTGCTCTCCTAATTACTTTTGTTAGTACCCCCCTCCCTACACTTTCTATACTCCTCTAGTGCCTCTGCTGTTTTCAGCACTCCGTATCTGCCATAAGCCTCCTTTTTTCCTGATTCAATCCTCTATATCCCTTGACATCCAGGGTTCCCTGGACTTGTTGGTCCTACCCTTCACCTTAACGGGTACATGTTGGTTCTGGACCCTCACTATTTCCTCTTTGAATGACTCCTACTGGTCTGCTGTAGACTTTCCTACAAGTAGCTGCTCCCAGTCCACGTTGGCTAGATCCTGTCTAATCATATCAAAATCGGCCTTCAACCAATTCAGTGCCTTTACTTCTGGTCCCTCTTTGCCGTTTTTCATAACTATCTTAAATTTTACTGAGTTATGGTCACTATCCCCGAAATGCTTCCCAACTGACACTTCTACCACTTGTCCAGCTTCATTCCCTAGGATTAGGTCCAGTTCTGTCCCTTCTCATGTCGGACTTTCTACATACTGGCTCAAAAAGCTCTCCTGTATTCATTTTAAGTATTCTGCCCCCTTTAAGACTTTTACACTGAGACTATCCCAGTTGATATTAGGTAAGTCGAAATCCCCTACTATTATTACCCTATTATTTTTGCACTTCTCTGAGATTTGCCTATATATCTGCTGCCCTATCTCTCCCTTACTTTTTGGAGGCCTATAGTTCACTCCCAGCCAAGTGATTGCCCCCTTTTTGTTTTTTAATTTCTACCCATCTGGCCTCATTTGAAGAGCCTTCTAAGATATCATCCCTGCTTTCTGCAATAATTGACTCTTTGATTAACAGTACAATGCCACCTCCTCTTTTATCCCCTCCTCTTTCACGTATGAAGATTCTATACCCTGGAATATTGAGCTGCCAGCCCTGCCCCTCCCTCAACCATGTCTCTGTGATAGCAACAATATCATAATCCCATGTGCTAATCAACGCCCTCAATTCATCTGTTTTACTAGTACGACTCCTTGCATTAAAATAGATGCAATCCAGCCTTGTATTATTCACTTGTGCTTTAACAGGTCTATAATTGCTCTACGTTCCAGACTGACTCAATTTCTCTTCTATATCTGAATGTGCATCACCCCCTACTGTACCTCCACTCTGTATCCCATTCCCCTGCCAAATTAGTTTTACCACGCCCCGCCCAACAGCACTACCAAACCTCCCAGCAAGGATGTTGGTCCCGTTCTGGTTCAGGTGCAACCCGTCCAACTTATACAGGTCTCACATTTGCCAGAAATGGACCCAGTGATCCAGGAAATTAAAGCCCTCCCTCTTGCACCATTTCTTCAGCCACGCATTCATCTTCTCTATCCTCCTATTCCTATACTCACTAACACGTGGCACAGGGAGTAATACAGAGATTACAACCTTTGAGGTCCTGCTTTTTAATCTGCTACCTAGCACCCTAAATTCTTGATGTAGGACATCATCCCTCTTTTTATCTATGTCGTTGGTACCAATGTGCACTACGACCTCTGACTGTTCACCCTCCCCCTTCAGAATGCCCTGCAGCTGCTCCGTTGCATGCTTAACCCTAGCACCAGGAAGGCAACATACCATCCTGGAGTCATGTTTGTGGCCACAGAAACGTCCATCGGTACCGCATACGGTAGAATCCCCCATCACTATAGCTCTTCCACTTCTTTTCCTCCCCTGTTGTGCAGCAGAGCCATCCTTGATGCCACGAACTTGGCTGTTGCTGCTTTCCCTTGGGAAAAAACCTCCCCCACCCCACTACAACAGTAACCAAAGCAGTGTATCTGTTTGAGAGGGGGATGGCCACAGGGGACTCCTGCACTACCTGCCTGCGGCTGCTACTCCGCCTGGTGGTCACCCATCCCCTTTATGCCTTTACAGCCATTACCTGCGGTGTGACCACCTCGCTAAGCGTGCTATCCACGACGTTCTGAGCATCTTCGATGCTCCACAGTGAATCCAGCCACTGCTCCAGCTCCGTAATGCGTGTAGCCAGTAGCTGCAGCTGGATGCACATCCCGCACACATGGTCGTCAGGGACACTGGAATCATCCCTGATTTCCCACAAACAATTCATCAGAAAATCAGTACCAGTTACAACAAACACAATTCCCAATTGACCTACATTCCCTCACCTTACCCTCCTTCGCTTACTGACCATAGCACAAAATAATCATTACACTTCAAATTCATTAAGCAAATCATTCCATGTACTATATAAAGGTCAGCTAATCACCATTATGCATTACATTAGTGCCTGTCTTCTGTATGCCTTTGTTTTTCCAATTGTTCCTATGCAGGGTTACCCCTAAGACTGCAGCATGCCTGGTGAAATGCGACTGAGTTTTACTTGGGGAGACTGAAGATGGCTTTGTTGAATGATCTCGATCATCTTAGATTTGCATCATTTAGGCATGGACGGCAGCAGGCTGGGCTGGCTGGATAACAATCAACAGCAAATGCATTGGCAGTGTTACAGGTGTGGGAGAACAGATGCTGCCTTCTTGAGAGAGGACGTCCACTTGGAGCTCGTGTTTCCATAGTCAATCCTCTGTAGTGGTGCTTCAGACATCCTTGTAATCTAGCGGTAGACGTACTGAAACTCTGATTGAGCATAGTGGTAATGTCACTGAATTAGCAATCCAGACTTCTAGCCATGCAATCTAATCCCACCTTCCAACACTTGCAGGTTACAACACTCCAGGTGCATGTCCAGGTGCCTTTTAAAAGAATTGAGGGTTACTGCCTCCACCACCGTTCCTGGAGTGAATTCCAGACACCCAACACCCTCTGATTGAAAAAGACTTTCATCATGTCCTCCATAATCCTTCTACCCATCACCTTGAATCTGCGCCCCCTGGTAATTGACCTCTCCACTATGGGAAACAGGTCCTTCCTGTCTACTCTCTCTAGGCCCCTCTTAACCTTCTACAGCTCAATTAAGTAACCCTTCCACCTCCTGTGTTCTACATTGCCAAGGGCAATTAGATGTGGGCAACAAATGCTGGCATTGCCAGAGATGCCCACATCCCGTAAAACAATTTTAAAAATGTGAAGAGTCATACAGCGTTTCTGAGAGCAAGGTAGGAAGTTTTGGAATCGAGACAAAGGGTGAGGGAGATTGGCGGTACTAAGGCAATGCAAGTCTTTGACAGTGAGGCATTGTATGCAAGAGCAAGGCAGAATGCATCAGAGGAAGACACGGTGTGATGGCGAGACAGGGTGCCAAGCAAGGCAAATGGCAAGAACAAGGCAGGGTGCACGAGAGTGAGATAAAGGTCGAGAACGAGGCAGGTGGGTGCACATTTGAGGCAAGGGCTGTGAGTGCGTGAGCGTCAGGCAGTGTGTGCTTTAAGGCAAAGTACGTGTGCGAGGCAGGCTGTACAAGAGTGAAGTAGAGTGTTACAGCCATTCAGAGCGTCTGTGATGGAGCATGATAATGAACAGTGAAGCATGTTGTGCGAAAGTGAGACAGAGAATGGGCAAACGAGTCTGAGTGTGGACAGAGAGGCGGGTTGTGTTGGACGAAGGTAGAGTATGCGTTTTTGAGGAAGGGTGGGGGGAGAGAGAGTGAGACAGGGTGTGTGAAAGCAAATCGAAGTTAGAGATTGAGGCAAAGTGTGTGAGAGCAAGGCATGTGCGCGATGGAAGCAGGTCTGTGAGGACGAAGCAAAATGCATGAGTGCAAGGAAAAGTACCAGAGCAAGGCAGAGTGTGCGAGAGGGAGACATCGTGTGTGAGTGAGACAGACTGCGCAAGACAGAAGCAGGCTGTGAGATAGTGAGGCACGGTGCAAGAGCAAAGTGGGAGTTTGAGAGATTGAGGACAAGAGAGAGACACACAGCGCACGAGAGAGAGAGAGAGAGAAAGCGTCAAAACAAGGTTTTTAAAGAGCGAAGTTGAAAGAGTAGTTGTTTCATAGTTACAGTGTGCCGGTGAGATATAGCAATTGAACATATAGGAAGGAAAGCGAGAGGCAGCGATTAAGGCAGATAAATAGTGAGAGAGGTAATGAGTGTATGGGAGACTGTATGTATATGTGAAGAGGGAGTGTGAGTTAGAGAGAGTGAGAGACAGTGTGAGATGCAAAGTGAGGGAGAGGGATTGATGGATGGAGAGACAATGTGCCTGAAAGTTGTAGGGTGTGCGTCAGTGTGTAAATTAGTGTGTGGGAGAGACAGAGATAGTGTCTGAGAAACAGTGTAAGACAGTATATGTGATTGAGAGTGTGTGAGAGTGTTTGCGAGTGAAAGTGTGTTAGTGAAATATTGAATCTGACAGAGACAATGCGTGTGAGAGTGAAAAGTTGTGAGACAGACAGAGGCACAATGATAAGCGGTGTGTGTGAGTGGGACAGTTTTGTGAGGGAGAGAAATGAGAATGAATGAGCAACAGTGTGCACTTGAATGTGTAACATAGTGAGGGCAATATAGCCAGCTTAGGTAAGATATTGTGTGTTCGTGAGAGACAGATTATGTGCATGAGCGAATGTGTGCGTGAGAGCTAGAGAGAAAGTGTGAGAGCAACTATGTGTGACAGAGAGACAGTATGAAAAGGAGTGTGTGCGTGATTGTGTGAGGTACAGTGAGCGAGGGGCATGTGTGAGGTGGCAGATTATCTTCACGTGTGAGAGGGAATGTATTAGTGAGCAGATGTGCGATGGGGAGAGTGCCAGTTGTGTGAGAGATAGTGTAGGGGAGAAAATATTTGTCTTTGGGAATGAGTGAGAGTCAGTGACAATTTGTTTGAGAGACAAAGGGCGAAAGAGGGTGCAAAGGATATAGTATATAAGTAACACAGTTTTTCGCTTGAGAGAGAGGGAGAGACAGACTGAAAACGGGAGCCATTTCTATGAGAGGGAGACAGTGCTAAAAGAGAGACTGTGCATGAGAGAGACAGAGCATACATGATGGAGAAAAACAGATTGAGTGTGGCACAGTGTGTGGAGAAAAATGTGTGAGGAGATAAATGAAGAGAGACAGCATATCAGGGTACAGAGTATATGCGAGAACGGCAGTGTGTGTGAGAGAACAACAGTGTGAGAGAGAAACATTGCATGTAAGAGAGCAGCAAGATTCTCTAAATATGGTGGCAAGAAATGTGGTCCCAAAAAGTGCCCTCTCCGAGCCCGCCTGCCCAGGATCTGTGTTCTAATCATGCAAGACCAGCTCCGCTGGTTGGGACATGTCAATCATATGCCTGACGCCAGACTTCTAAAGCAGCTGTTCTACTCAGAACATGGTCGCGACATGAACCTCCTGGAAGGACAGCGGTGACACTTTAGAGATGTCCTCAAAGCATCTCTGAATAGATCAAACATCCCTCGTAACTCACGGGGGTCCCTTGGCTCGTGACTATCATAGATGGAGAAAACTCATGCAGGATGGCATCGTACACATTGAAGGAACACATCAGGAACATGCAGAGATGATGTCAAGTTGCTGAAAGGAGTGCACGAACCTTAATTTAATCATCTTCCTGACCGGTGAGGCACCACCTACCCCTCTTGTGGCAGAGTCTGCAGATAATGCATTAGGCTTATCAACCATCTCAAAAACCACTAAACCAGCGTAGAAGCAAGCCATCCTCAATCCCAAGCGACTGTCTAAGGAGAAGAAGTTGCATGTCGGAGAGTGAGAGACATTACATGTGATGGGAGAGAGTGAGAGAGGGATTGATGGAGAGGGAGAGAAACAGTGTGTGATGGAGAGAGCACGAGATACCGTGCGAGGAAGAGGTAAAATGGCAGGTGAGGGAGAGAGAGCTGACAAGTGGGGAAATCAGCATAACATGTGAGGGATAGTGGCAGCAAATGATAGAAATACAGAGATGCTGTGGGAGATAAAGCACTTGTGGATGCAAGACCGAGGGAAATGGACATAGGGTGCGAGACCCGCTCTTGGAATGTGAGCATCGGTGCCAATGCCAGAATTTATTACTATCCCTAGTTGCCCTTGAACAGAATGGCTTATTAGGCCTGTTTAGAGGGAAGTTAAGTGCCAGCAGCATTGCTGTGGGTCTGGAGTTTCATTTCGGCCAGACAGCATAATGATGCTAGATTTCCTCCACTCAACGGTATTTATGAACATAAATTCATAAAAATTCAGTATTTTAATGAATATTAATAATGAGGCTGGCATTCTATTCCAGATTTATCAGTTAATTGAATTTAAAGTCCCCCTGCTGACGTGGTGGAAGTTGAACTCATGTCTCTGGAGCAGTAGTCTGCGCCTCTGGATTGTTTGTGCAGTAACATTAGTACTATTGCTGGCGAGGAAAAAGCTGCAAAACAGTTTTCGAGGCAGAATGTGCGGAAGTGGGTGCATGACATGGCATGTGAGAGGCACAGGGTGAAAGGCAAAGGGTACAAGATAAAGGGTGAGTGGAAGAGGGTACAAGATAGAGAACACTAGTCAGAGCAATGGGGATGAAAGATAAAGGGTGTAAGTCAGATGGTGCAAAACAGCATGTGAGAGACTGAGCATGCGAATGAGAATGTGTGATGAGGAATGTGAGAGACAGAAAGTGCAAGACCAATGCTGTGAAAAAAATAAGATAGACCAAGTGTGTGAGAGAGTCTTTGAGACTGAGGGGGAACTCTCACCATTTTATACATAGAGGGGGATCTCCCTCCAGTTTATATGTAGAGGGGGAACTCCCTCGATTTTATACATAGAGAGGGTATCCCACTATTTTCTGCACAGTCGTGTAGCTCTCTCCATTTTATACTTAGAGGGACAATTTCCTCCATTTTATACGTAGAAGAGGAGCTCCCTCCATTTTATATGTAGAGGGTGAGTTCTTTCTACTTTATGCATAGAGCGGAAGAGTGTGTGTTTCTGTCACTCGGCATCTTCTCTGAGAGTGATTGATGGGACAGGGTAGACATGGAGAAGTTATTCCTCTCCCTCGCTCTCTGCTGCCCACTCTCTCTCTCTGTCTGTCTCTGTCTCTATCTCTCTCTTCTATCCTCTCTTTTCGTCTCACTTTCCCTTTCCCTCCTTCTCTCTCTCTCTCTCTTTCCATTACACACTCTCTCTCTTTCTGTTAGATGAGGGGAGTGATGGCATGATAGATACATTTGCAGATGACACAAATATATGTAGAATTGTGTGTTGTGAAGAGAACATAAGGAGGTTGCAGACAGGTGTAGATAGGTTGAGTGAATGGGCAAAGATCTGGCAGATTCAGTATAATGTGGGAAAATGTGAAGTTGTTCACTTTGGAAGGAAGAATAATAAAGCAGAATATTACTTAAATGGAGAACTACTGCAGAATTCTGGGGTACCGAGGGATCGGGGTGTTCCAGTGCATGAATCACAAAATGGTTAGTTTGCAGGTGCATCAGTAAGAAAGAAAATTAATGGAATGCTATTCTTTATTACGAGGGGAATTGAAAATAAAAGAAATTATGTTTATGCTTCAGTTTTACAGGGCATTAGTGTGACAACATCTCGAATACTGTGTTCAGTTTTGGTCACTTTTTAAAGGAGTGATGTAAATGCGTTGGAGACGGTTCAAAGGAGGTTTACTAGATTGATCCTTGGAATAAGTGCGTTGTCTTATGAGGCTATGGGCCCTGACAATATTCCGACAATAGTGCTGAAGACCGGATCTCCAGGACTTGCCGTGCCCCTAGCCAAGCTGTTCCAGTACAGCTACAACACTGGCATCTACCCACCAATGTGGATACTTGCCTAGGTATGTCCTGCACGCAAAAAGCTGGACAAGTCCTATTCAGCCAATTACCGCCCCATCAGTCTACTCTCAATCATCAGTAAAGTGGGAGAAGGTGTCATCAACAGTGCCATCAAGCAGAATTTGCTTAGTAATAACCTGCTCAATGACGATCAGTCTGGGTTCCACCAAGGCCACTTAGCTCCTGATCTCATTACAGTCTTGGTTCAAACATGGATAAAATAGTTGAACTCAGGAGGTGAGGCGAGAGTGACTGCCCTTGACATCAAAGCAGCATTTCACCGAGTATGGCATCAAGGATCCCTAACAAAACTGAAGTCAATGGGAATCAGCGGGAAAAAGCTATGATGGTTTGAGTCATACCTAACGCAAAGGGAGATGGTTGTGGCTGTTTGAGGTCAATCATCTGAGCTCCAGGACATCATTGCAGAAATTCCTCATGGTAGTGTCCTTGGCCCAATCATCTTCAGCTGCTTTATCAATGGCTTTCCTCCAGTCATAAGGTCAGAAGTGGGGATGTTCGCTGATGATTGCACAATATTCAGAACATTTTGAGACTCCTCAGATACTGAAGGAGTCCATGTAGAAAAGCAACACGACCTGGACGATGTCCAGGCTTGGGCTGATAAGTGGCAAGTAACATTCGCGCCACACAAGTGTCAGGAAATGACCATCTCCAACATGAGAGAATCTAACCATCTCCCCTTGACATTCAACGGCATTACCATTGCTGAATCCCCCACTATCAACATCCTAGGGGCTACCATTGACCAGAAACTGAACTGGAGCAGTCATATAAATACCGTGGCTACAGGAACAGGTCAGCGGCTAGGAATCCTGAGGCAAGTAACTCACCTCCTGACTCCCCAAGGCCTGTCCACCATCTACAAAGCACAAGTCAGGAGTGTGATGAAATACCCTCCACTTTCCTGGATGGGTGCAGCTCCAACAACACTCAAGAAACTCGACACCATCCAGGACAAAGCAGCCCGCTTGATTGGCACCCTATCCACAAACATTCACTCCCTCCACCACTGACGCACAGTGGCAGCAGTGTGTACCATCTACAAGATGCCCTGCAGCAATGCACCAAGCCTTCTTCGACAGCACCTTCCAAACCTGCGACCTCTACCAACTGGAAGGACAAGGGCAGCAAATTCATGGGAACACCACCAGCTGCAAGTTCCGCTCCAAGCCACACACCATCCTGACTTGGAACTACATCAGCGTTCCTTCACTGTCGCTGGGTCAAAATCCTGGAACTCCCTTCCGAACAGCACTGTCGATGTAACTACCTCACATGGACTGCAGCGGTCAAGAAGTCAAGGGCAACTAGGGATGGGCAATAAATGCTGGCCTAGCCAGCGATGCCCACATCCCATGAATTAATAAGAAAAAACTGTTGGACGGATTGGGCTTGTTTTCAGTGGCGATTAGAAGAGTGAGGGGAGACTTGATGGCAGTTTCTAAGATCCTGAGCAGGCTTCACAAGGTGGATGTGGAAAGGATGTTTCCTCTTGTGGGTGAGTCCAGAACTAGGGGACACTATTTTAAAATTAGGCGTCGACCTTTTACGACAGAGATGAGGAGATTTTATTTTCTTTCAGAGGGTTGTGCGACTTTGGAATTCTCTGCCTCAGAAGGTGGTGGAGGCGGGGTAATTGAAAATTTTTAAAGCGGAGGTAGATAGATTTTTGGTAAACAAGGGAATCAAAGCTTATGGGGCGGGGGGCGCTGGTGGTGGTGGTGGTAGATGGGAGTTTGGAATTCGCGACACAAACAGATTAGCCAACATCCTGTTGAATGGTGAAACGGGCTAGAGGGGCCGAATGGCCTACTTTTGCTCCTTTCTTTGTATGTTCGTATGTTTCTAAATCTCCAGTCTTAAATGCAATCTTTTTTCTGGAGAGTCCTGTGAAGACCATCTCATCGATTAACAAATCAGGCATTCACAACATTAGTACACGAAATATGCTCACCATAAGCGAAACAATAAATTACCAAGAAAATTGAAAGTCAGGAGCAAGAAGGGAAATCAGGCTATTGTTTTCACCCAAAGGATGTTAAAGCGTGGTTCAGTTACAAGGCAGGACACTGAGGCTGTCGTATTAACTGGGATTTGGAGGGAAGTGAATGCATGTTTTGGTAAATGCATTGAGAGGAAGGGTAGGTGGGCTCCGTTCTGTAACAAGGACACATGTATTGGGGATAAAGGGGCTTTTCCTGTCCCTAATCAATCTAGGGTTACAATGTGTTTCAAAAATTGCAAACTGTTTTTCAGCAGTTTTACATATACATTCATTGAATATATTTTTATTCCGATCCAGTCATATCACCAATTAGATTCGTAAACAGAACTACTCCCCAGTTCACTCAGTATAATGTTCGAGTAGAAAGCATTAGTAATTAATTTTAAATGCTCTACCATAATTATACTCCATTGTTTCATTTTGGTCTCAGTTTCCTGCAGGTTCAGCAAATTACTAACAGGCTTCTGTTCATCATTACATTAGTTCAGAATAATTTTTGCACCCAAAAGACTTCTTTTGAGCACAATAAGATTCTTTCTTTCACTCCATTAATAATCGAGCAAATAAGTTCACACTCACCCTGAACATTGTCATTTGTCAGGCTACGAGGCTAGATGGGATTGAGGTTCACAAGGAGGAGGTGTTAGCAATTTTGGAAAGTGTGAAAATAGATAAGTCCCCTGGGCCAGATGGGATTTATCCTAGGATTCTCTGGGAAGCTAGGGAGGAGATTGCAGAGCCTTTGTCCTTGATCTTTATGTCGTCATTGTCGACAGGAATAGTGCCGGAAGACTGGAGGATAGCAAATGTTGTCCCCTTGTTCAAGAAGGGGAGTAGAGACAGCCCTGGTAATTATAGACCTGTGAGCCTTACTTCGGTTGTGGGTAAAATGTTGGAAAAGGTTATAAGAGACAGGATTTATAATCATCTTGAAAAGAATAAGTTCATTAGAGATAGTCAGCACGGTTTTGTGACGGGTAGGTCGTGCCTCACAAACCTTATTGAGTTTTTCGAGAAGGTGACCAAACAGGTGGATGAGGGTAAAGCAGTGGATGTGGTGTATATGGATTTCAGTAAGGCGTTTGATAAGGTTCCCCACGGTAGGCTATTGCAGAAAATACGGAAGTATGGGGTTGAAGGTGATTTAGAGCTTTGGATCAGAAATTGGCTAGCTGAAAGAAGACAGAGGGTGGTGGTTGATGGCAAATGTTCATCCTGGAGTTCAGTTACTAGTGGTGTACCGCAAGGATCTGTTTTGGGGCCACTGCTGTTTGTCATTTTTATAAATGACCTGGGAGAGGGTGTAGAAGGGTGGGTTAGTAAATTTGCAGATGACACTAAGGTCGGTGGAGTTGTGGATAGTGCCGAAGGATGTTGTAGGGTACAGAGGGACATAGATAGGCTGCAGAGCTAGGCTGAGAGATGGCAAATGGAGTTTAATGCGGAAAAGTGTGAGGTGATTCACTTTGGAAGGAGTAACAGGAATGCAGAGTACTGGGCTAATGGGAAGATTCTTGGTAGTGTAGATGAACAGAGAGATCTTGGTGTCCAGGTACATAAATCCCTGAAAGTTGCTGCCCAGGTTAATAGGGCTGTTAAGAAGGCATATGGTGTGTTAGCTTTTATTAGTAGGGGGTTCGAGTTTCGGAGCCACGAGGTCATGCTGCAGCTGTACAAAACTCTGGTGAGACCGCACCTGGAGTATTGCGTGCAGTTCTGGTCACCGCATTATAGGAAGGATGTGGAAGCTTTGGAAAGGGTGCAGAGGAGATTTACTAGGATGTTGCCTGGTATGGAGGGAAGGTCTTACGAGGAAAGGCTGAGGGACTTGAGGTTGTTTTCGTTGGAGAGAAGGAGGAGGAGAGGTGACTTAATAGAGACATATAAGATAATCAGAGGGTTAGATAGGGTGGATAGTGAGCGTCTTTTTCCTCAGATGGTGATGGCAAACACGAGGGGACATAGCTTCAAGTTGAGGGGTGATAGATATAGGACAGATGTGAGAGGTAGTTTCTTTACTCAGAGAGTAGTAAGGGCGTGGAACGCCCTGCCTGCAGCAGTAGTAGACTCGCCAACTTTAAGGGCATTTAAGTGGTCATTGGATAGACATATGGATGAAAATAGAATAGTGTAGGTCAGATGGTTTCACAGGTCGGCGCAACATCGAGGGCCGAAGGGTCTGTACTGCGCTGTAATGTTCTAATTCTAATTCTAATTTCCTCAATTTCCTTTAAAGATAACTGTGGTATGGTGTGGGCATCTGTACACCTTCTCAGTTCAAGTTAAACATATTCCAATGTCTGAAACAGCAATATTTTTATGTTCTGTATGTCTCCACCTTTTTTTCTTACACAGGACAGATTTTTGGTTTCGCTGTTAACCCTTAACATCGGGCATAATGCTTCACTGAAGTGCCCAGAGTGTCTCCGCAGCGTGGAGCGGTTTTGCTTTCGGATTCACTGTGCATCAGAGACATCAGCAGATGGTGATGGTGAGAGAGTGGAGTAACTGGGTGCAGTGAGACAGGGGCACCAGCAGATGGAGTTGGTGTGAGGGGGGAGTAACTGAGTGCAGTGTGACAGGGACACCAGCAGATGGAGATGGTGAAGTGGGAGCAACTGAGTGCAGTGAGACAGGGACAACAACAGATGGAGATGTTGAGAGGGTGGATTAACTGAGTGCGGTGAGACCGGGATACCAGCAGATGGCAATAGAACCATAGAAAAATACAGCCCAGAAGATGGCCATTCAGCCATCCTGTCCATGCCGGCCGAAAAAAACTAGCCAATCAATCTAGTTGCACATTCCAGCACCTGATCCGTAGCTTTGCAGGTTACAGCACTTCAGCTGCATGTCCAGACACCTTTTTAAAAGAATTGAGGATTATAGATGCTGAGCCATTACTGGTGGGGAGATTCTGTGATACTGAGAGCTTGAAAGTTTGCTATAAGTTGGAGGAATTTTAGCAGCTTGAGGCTGAGTGTGGATGCTTTTCTGACTGATGGAATTGAAACCTCTATCTGTTGCCTGATTCTTGACTTAAATACTGTTGTTCGTCTGAATTCAGTTAACCAAGAATGTGCCAATGCAAACATTTCCCTCAGTTCATAATATCTAGATGCCAGTTGCATTTGCCGAGCCTGGGATTTATCGGGAAATGAAACCGCATGGAGTTTGGCATTTTAAACCTAAGGAAGAAGTGGAACTTTAAAAAAAGTGACTAATACAGAGGAAATTTGATCACAATCATCCAATAAAGCCCATTCATATGTCAAGTGCTAATACTAATGTTAATGTAACGCTTTCCATAGGGTTCCTGAGCATTGAAGTGAGGTTGCATAGATGTATTGATCCTGTAGTACATGCAATGGCATTTAAACATATAATTGAAAGATACAAACTACATTCACGCGGAATGATTGTTGTTTGGGGATTCAAACGTGTTACAGTTCCATTACAGTATGTTCGGCTCTAAAAAATTACAAATACTGATTGTAAATAGTTTATCCATTTTTTCAATTCCTCTAAGTGATAATCCACTTCATTCTGTATTGAACAATTATATAAAAGTTAAAATCGGCTTCATTTTAGGAGAATTTGACTTATTTTCCTTTATCAGGTATCCCAGTTTTCCTCAGGCCATTTTCCTAATGGCTGATGACATGCAATTCTGTTCCTGGATAACATATTACTACCGCAAACACAGCAATGTCCCCAGATTATACAAACACGCAAACCATCCCAGCTCTTTCTAGCTATCTATCAATGGTTGGGGCCGGGGGCAGGTGGAGTGGGATGATCTGGAGGTGTTTGATTAGAATCTCGCCTGCATGTCCCGCTGTTCACGTGCTGACCAAGTTATCAAATAGATTTTTCTTAATGCTCAATACCAGCAAGTGCACAACCGTTTCCAACAGACAACTATAAGTATCGATTTATAGTACACTTTCCTGAGCTTTAATAGATTGTGCATCGATACCAGTTTAATACATTTTAGCTTGCCCTACCTAGGTGATTTAAGCTAAGCAGAACCCGGAAAGGAATGAGAAAAACAGGATGCTTCTATTAGTTGAAGAATCTGGAAATAATGGCCCTGGATTAAAAAGTAGATGTAAGAGATTTAGAACTGATAACTGGAGACACCTCTTTACCTGGAGAGTTCGGAGGTAGTTGCATTAACAGATGTAACACTTACTTCAGTATTCAAGATTAGGTAGAAATGATATATTAAACAGCTTGAAGATACATTGAGTCATTTAGTTTTTGGAACTATTTACTCGATGGAGGGTAAATGCCTCTGAGGGCTGGGTAGATCCGATAATCTTTTCTCCTGTTATCACATTCCAATATTTTGATGCCCAGTTGAGATATTAAGCAAATATTTGTAAATAAAAATATATAATGTCACATTGAGGAGGCAAATTCCTGCCTCCATCATTAGACGCAGATGAGGAGGCAGGGCCCAGTTCCTTTGGTGTAGGAGACAATGGGGTGGAATTTGTTCGGACGAAAAGTGCCTGCAGCATTCACACCAAGATTTTAAAATCAATTACAAATAACTACGATTGTGACACATTGCTTCTACAATAAACTAACCTTTATTATTAATTAAACAGACATATCTCATTCCAGTAGCTGCGAAGTAAGGCACTTAACGCAGGCATTCACATGTTTCACTCCACTGCTGAAGCTCAGGCAGAATCGTTCTCTTTCAATCTTGAACAGGAAACAATTAATGTCAGTCCACAAACACATGGCAAAAAGTGCAATAGATATTTTTGATGTGTGTTCATTTTAGTAACAACAATGGTCCTAACAAGAAAGCGTCTTTTCTAAAGGAAAACACGGGCTGTCATGGAGCTCTAGTTAACACAGGAAGGTATTTGTTTGATTATTCTTTTTTGTATCCAATGCAGTATAAATGTGCAAGGTAATTTCACCAGCTTCTTTAACGCTTCCCTGAATTTAATTTGTGTAGCTACATAAATACACGTGTTTGTACAGGAGCTGAAATGCATAAGCAGATACCCGCTTTCAGTGCCGATATAGGCAGGTTTTCCATGATCGCCTTTGTAATGCACGGTGTTTGCTAGTCTGTTAGTTAAAAAGCTCACGGCCGCTGTCAGCCACAACAGTATAAAACTGCTTGATACAGTGAACAGTAAAATGATGGATTTCTTTCGATTCTCCACTTCTGGGTCGCTCCGATTCCACTGTTGTGTCCCCAGAGATCTCTGCGGGCACCACTGTCTCCTAAAATACATTTTATTGTCAAACAATTAAACAGTAATATTAAAGCAAAGGGAATCTATGGAACGAAAATACTTTGTAATCAGAAATGCGCTGTGCCAGCAGGAGAATGAAAGAATTCCACACTGGCAAGGCAACCCCAGTGAACATTATTAATTTAAAGCAAAATACTGCAGATGCTGGAAATCTGAAACAAAGACAAGAAATGCTGGAATCACTCAGCAGGTCTGGCAGCATCTGTGGAAAGAAAAGCAGAGTTAACATTTCAGGTCAGTGACCCTTCTTCGGAACATTATTAATTATTCGCTTATGTTCAACGGCAAACCAAAAGGGGATATTCTCTAAGTAGATCAGGGCAGAGACAATTGTAATAACCATGGTAGATGTTCTCACTGTGCAATACTTTGTGTTAAAGTTCTGACAACATATAGCAACAAATCGGTCAAATGTAAATGACACTGTAAACCACACTGGCATATCCACAGTGGTACAATTCATGTAGACAATTGACTTACAAACGGCAGTGTAGGACAGGAATTATTGTGGAAAATAACAATGTAAAATGTGGTAAGTTACTGTATTGAAGATCATGACCAGCAGATCTGCTCTTGCCATGGCCGCCATGTAGACAGAGATACATTTGAACAGACTGCAACTTCCTCTGGAGAGAATCACAATGCTCATTATGTTTGCTGTAAGAAAAAAAGAATGAAAGGAGAAAAAACTCTTGCATTTCTGTGGAGCCTGTTACAACAACCAAACGTCAATTTTTGAAATGAAGTCTCCCTGTTGTCATGTAGGAAAGAGAGAGAAGAGGTAAGTACAGGGACACACAGATAAATCTCGCAGCATTTTGTGAGCAATGTACGAATATGTTGCCAATTAGGGTGAGGCAGGGCGTTTTTTCTTTTATAATACAGCTAAATGATGAAAACGTTTCTGTTTAAAATAAAAAATACACTCAGGATAGGGACATTGAGAATCATCCTTCCTTCCAGTATATTTTCAGTCATACATTGTGATGTATTAAACACAATTTCATTACAAACACTCAAAGATATAAATTAAAATAAAATATTCATCTGCGATTAACACAGTCAAATTAAGTTGATAACCAATGTTACTTTTTTATAATTTCCCCGTGGCTCTGTATCAGAATAGGGTGGTGTAGAAACGCAGAGGCTCTTTGCAGTCAAAGGCAGGGTAACAGCTTCTGAGCGTCAATTATTTCTCAACATATCTTCCAAAGTACCCTGTTCGTTGAAGGTAGCTGCAGTCTGAGCAACTATCAAGTAAAAGTGAGCAGAGAGCAACAGTATTCATGAGGCACAAAACAACACATTCGTTAGTGATCTATTTACTGTTGCAGTGGTTGAGGGATGAAAGTTGCACAGCCGCTGCCCACAACCTACCAACCAGAGCCCCGACTCACTGACCGTGCAGACGTATATCTTACAGTCATACAGCACTGAAACAGGCCCTTCGGCCCACCGAGTCTGTGCTGACCATCAACCACCCATTTATACTAATCCTACATTAATCCCACACTTCCTACCATTCTCCTACTTACACGATGGGCAATTTACAATGGCCAATTTATCTTTCAATCTGCAAGTCTTTGGCGGTGGGAGGAAATTGGAACACCCAGTGGAAACCCACGCAGTCACAGGAAGAGCTTGCAAACTCCACAGAGGCAGTACCCAGAACTGAACTCGGGTCGCTGGAGCTGTGAGGCTGCGGTGCAAACCATTGTGCCACTGTGCCGCCCCATTGAAGAATTCTAGCCTCTCTCTCAGTGGATAAACGTTTCTGCAATGAGGATACTCTCAGAATCTTTTTATATTTATCATTACCTGTCAGATAGTAACCAGGTACAAAGCAAAATGGTATGTTGACTTACCAGGAACACCAAAGATTGCGAGAATGGGGTAGCTAATCTATTTTGTCTGTAGAATTGTTGGACGTACCATTTTTATGAAGAATGCGTGAATTTTGTCCAGCTTTAATGCTTCAACTGGAGCATGCCTGAGAACAGTAAATGCTTCCCCTTTAATAGTATAACTGGCGCCCCATGAGAAAAGCAGGTCATACCATAATTGATGTTATCATACCTACAGTCACTTAACAAACAAGACTAGGTTTACAATGACAATGCACGCAGGATGCCAATGGGAAGCTTCCATGAAATTATGTTGATTAAATTAACGAGTGTTGAGTAATTCCTGAGAGAATATGCTTTATGCACGTCTTCTGCTCCTTGAAGGGAACATTCCTCCTAGACAGCATGTTAGGCTCTTTGGGTCACATATTAATTTGGTGAAAGCCTCACTTAACCATTAAATAATAAACTGTGCTTTGTATTGTGATAATGCCTGGTGATGATGATAAACTAAAGTTACTGGTGATGACTGTGCTATAGTATTGCTGATAACGACACCTTTAAAAATCATGGATGATGAAATGACTCTAACATTGCTGGTAATGATCCACTATAACTTTACTGCTATTGATCCTATCCTAACATTACTAATGCTGACATTACACTCGCATTGCTGGTGGTGACCCTACTCTGACAGTGTAGGTGATCACCCTACTCTAATATTACTGAAGGTGAACATGCATCAAATTATTGCTTGTCATCCGACAGTAGCATTACTAGGGATGATCTTACTCTAACGATACTGATCAAGAGCCTACTCTAACATCATTGGTTTATCCCTGCATTGACATCAATGCTGTTGACCAAAATATAATTTCAATTGTGGTGTCCATGCTGCATCATTACTACTGATAACACTTTTCTGAAATAACTGCAGATGACACCACCCTAACATTACCGTCAATCCTATTTTAACATTGTCTCTGGTGACAATGCAGTAACATTATAAACATTGCTGGTGTTAATGGTGCTGTAAAATTACGGATGGCAACGCAACACTGGCGGTCTTAGCCTAATTTCACTGAAGCTTAATTACGCTAATACAACTAGGGGAAATTGCGCTGAATATACTACTGGTGATGCACCAGTAAAAACAATAATGGATACCTTACTATAATAATAGTGGTGGTATCACTTCTCTAACTTTACTGATGGTGATTCTTATCCAACATATCTGGAGACATATAAATAGTAAAAGGGTGGTAAAAGGAGGAGTGGGCCGGATTAGCGACCAGAAAGGGGATTTACACATGGAGGCAGATGGCATAGCCAAGGTATAAAATGAATACATTGCATCTGACTTTAGCAAGGAAGAAGATGCAACCCAAGCAATGTTGAAAGAAAAGGTAATTCAGACAATAGAGGAGTTTAAAATTGGCAAAGAAAAAGTATTTGATCGGCTGCCTGTACTTAAAGTGGATAAAACACCAGGGCCAGATGACATGCATTCAAGGATACTGAGGGTATTGAGAGTGGAAATCGCAGAGGCACTGGCCAGAATTTCTCTGCTTTCCTTAGACTCAGCGCTGGTGCCATAAGGGCCTGCTCAGGTCAGGGGGAAAAAACCCGACCCGAACCCGACAGAACCACATGGGATCCAAGCCTGATTTGGCCCAAGTGCCTCCACTTTTTTCTTCGCCCGACCTGATCCGAGCCTGGCCCAAACACCGGAATGTTACCTTTGACTACCTAGCAACTCTGAATGTGCAGGAAACTGCTGTATGAGCGTGTATGAGCCATAGAGAAGCTCACTCGCTCACTGCGCAGATATTTCAAAGACATTTGATACAATGCCAGATTTGAGAGCAAACTTGTAGCTCATGGAATAAAAGGGACTGTAACAACATGGATACGAAATTGGCTGAGTGGCAGGAAACAAAGAGTGGTGGTTCATGGATGTTTTTCGAGCTGAAGGAAGGTTTGTGGTGGAGCTCCCCAGGGATCAGTGTTGGGACGCTTGCTTTTCCTGATATATTTTAATGACCTAGACCTTGGTTTACAGGGCCCAATTTCAAAGTTTGCAGATGAAACGAAACATGGAAGCATTGTGAACTGTGAGGAGGATAGTGTAGAGCTTCAAAAGGAACATAGATAAGTGGTTGAATGGACAGACGGGTGGCTGATGAAGTTCAATGCAGGGAAATGTGAAGTGATTCATATTGGTAGGAAGAACATGGAGAGACAGTATACAATAAAGAAAACAATTCTAAAGCGGGTGCAGGAGCAGAGGGATCTGGGTGTATATGTGCATATGTCATTAAAGTTGGCAGGACAGTTTGAGAGAGCAGTTAATAAAGCACAGAGTATCCTGGGCTTTATTAATAGGGGCATAGCGTATAAGGGCAAGGAAGTTATGTTGAACTTGTTTGGCCTCAGCTGGAGTAGTGTGTCCAATTCTGGGTGCTGCACTTGAGGAAGGACGCGAGGGCATTGGAGAGAGTACAGAAGTGATTCACGAGAATCGTTCACGTGATGAGGAATTTCAGTTATGAGTATTGATTGGAGAAATTAGGAGTGTTTTCCTTGGAGAAGAGAAGGCTGAGATGTGTTTGATAGAGGTAATCAAAATCATGAGGGGTCTGGATAGAGTAGATAGAGAGAAATCATTCCCACTCGTCAAAGGATCGAGAACGAGAGGGCACAGATTTAAAGCATTTGGTAAGAGAAGCAAAAATGACAAGGGGAAAAACTTTTTTTCATGCAGTGAATGGTTCAAGTTCTGGAATGCGCTTCCCGACAAAATGGTGGAGGCAGGTTCAACTGAAGCATTCCGAAGGGAGCTAGACAGCTTTATGAAAAGGAAGAATGTGCAGGGTTAAGGGGAGAAGGCAGGGGAATGGGACTGACGGAGTTTCTCTTCCAGAGAGCCAGTTCTGACACGATGGCTGAATGTCCTTATGCGCTGGAACCAATCTGTGATTCTGTCTGCCTGCACTGATGTTAGTGGTGTTGATCTTACTGTAACATTACCTGTAGTGAACCAACTCAGACATTACCGGGTGGTGACGTTACATTTGTAATACTGCTGGTGATCCTACACAAATGTTAATTGTGCTGACTCAGCAATATCATTACCAATGGTGAATCAATTAAAACTTTAATGGCTGTGACTGTACACTAACTTAACTGGTGGCGAATGCATCTTAACATTACTGCTGCTGAACCTACTCTGACTTTACTGCTGCTAGTTCTACATTGACATTACTGGTAGGGGCCCCTCCTCTATCTATGGCCTTTCATTCAAAATACCTCAATTGACAGAAGCATCTATGCTATTCTTAACATTCTCACTTTAAATCACCTGAGCATGACGCACCCAAACAATTCAACTGCTCGCTTGGCATCAATTCAGAGTCAGGAAAATATAGTTCGGATAGTTAACTGACAGCTTTCTCTTCACAAAAATTGCATCTCGTTTATATTGAACAATAATAGAAAAGAATATATTTGACAGCTTGGCCACTGCCCGAGACCTCGGGACATTACCAAGGTGATTCTAATCAAATGCCCACAGACACCGCGATAATTGACAAATGGTCAGAAAGTGTAATAAGTACGTATATCGATGTCTTCTGTTGCTTAACCTAGGGATACCATTGAGTTTGCAGAAGCAATGTGTTACACATGAAGCGTGCAATATCCATGACGAACATGCATGAGGAACAGGTCCAAGCCATGGACAAAGCTATCACATGAATTGCTTAATATGGTTCTGGAGATCTGCACAATGCAACAGATGGAGACAGCTATATGATGCTGATGACAAATTATTTAATATAAAGACAGAACATGCTGGAAATACTCAAAAGGTCTGGCAGCATCTATGGAGTGAGAAACAAAGTTAACATTTCAAGTCAATGATCTTTCAGCCCTGGCTCTGCTAAACCTGCTGGCATCCAGCTGCTGGGGAAGTGGTGATGAGTTCCGGGAATTTCTGGGTCAAAGACATATTCTCACTTAAGCTGATTCAGGCGATCATGATTATTTAAAGGATGAGTCAGGCAGACGGCAGAGATTTCAATTACATGATCAGCGATGCAGCTTCACCCAGCTTCAATCCTATAAAGATGATGCTTAATCAAACACATAATTCAATATCGACATTTAAATTATAAAGCAAAACAAATTAATGCAAATTCAATCCCATATGGTTGTGATTCTGTGCCTCCCATTACCAATTAAACAGTTGTGTTCCCTTGCATTCCTCGGTTTACAGCTGCACAATCACTGTCTTGCCCTGTTTGCTATTTCTAAATACGTTTATGGCATTCAGTTGGTCCCCGTTTCTTCTCATAGGGTGGATTTAATTTGCTTAAATTCCTCTGCTTTACATTTCTGATCGTAAGACTACTGTGTGCCCCCAAGGTTCCTCCATTCTCTATTTCTAAATAAAGAACCCCTGTGTTCTTTTAAATTTCGCTGCTCTCTATTTGAAAATAGCCATTCACAGGAGACCGGAGACAGACAGAGTGGGAGAGAGAGAGAGAGGAGCACCGCCGAAGGGAGGTTTAAAAGGTTGACCAAAAGTCCAGACTCGGCGACCGGAGACAGAGCGGGAGAGAGGCATCAGAGTGATGTCACAATCAATTGAGAGAACAGGGAAGAAGTTACCTGTTTGTTGAGCATCTGGCAAGTGATTAATTCTAACGATTAAAATAAGAAAGGAACTAGTGGTAAGCTTTATAAAATACATTAATAAAAGGAAAATAAAATAAATAATAAAATATAATAATTAAGTAGTTAATTAAAACACATTAAAGATGGCAGGACAGGTGATGTGTCAGGGCTGCAGCATGTGGGAGCTCCTGGATGCCAGTATGATCCGGGTAAAAAAACATGTCTGCAGTAAGTGTTAGCGGCTCGAAGAGTTTCGGCTCAGACTCATTGAACTGGAGTCCGAGCTGCAGACACTGCGACACATCAGGGAGGGGGAAAGTTACCTGGACATTTTGTACCAGGAGACGGTGACACCCATTAGGATAGGGTCTTCTGATTTCGTCAGTGGTTAGGAACAGGAGAGTGGCTGCAGCTGAGGCAGTTAAGGGGACCCAGAGGGCAGAAGTGCAGGAGCCTCAGCCTTTGCGATTGGCGAACAGGTTTGAGGTTCTTTCAGCTTGTTTGGGTGAGAGTGGGGGCTGCAGGGTGGATGAGCAACCTGACATTGGCACCATGGAACAGGAAAGCATTCAAGTGCAGGGAGAAAAATGGACTGTCGTGGTTATAGGGGACAGTATAGTTAAGGAGATTGACAGTGTTCTCTTCAGCAAAGAGCGAGAGTCCAGATAGCTGTGTTGCCTGCCTGGTGTCAGGGTTCAGGGCATCTGCTCAGGGCTGGAGAAGAACTTACAGTGGGAGGGGGAGGAACCAGCCATCGCGGTCCATGTCGGTTATCGGCAGGACAATGAAAGAGGTTATTTATAGTCAGTATGAGAAACTAGGCTCCAGATTAAGAAGCAGAACCTCAAAGGTAATAATATCTGGATTACTACCTGAGCGATGCGCTAATTAGCATAGGGCCAATAAGATTAGAGAAATTAATGCATGGCACAAAGACTGGTGTGGTAGAAGTGGGTTCCGGTTCATGGGGCACTGGCACCAGTACGAGGGAAAGTGGTGGCTGTACCTTTGGGATGGTTTACATCTGAACCATGCTGGAGCCGGTGTTCTAGCGAGCCACTTAACTAGGGAAGTAGAGAGGGTTTAAAATTGAATTGGGGGCGGGGCATGGGGTCTAATTTGGGAAGATGTGGTAAATCAAGGAGTAGCGACAAGGCAAGAAAGAAAGGTATTAATATGGGAAATGATAAAACAGACTGTGACAGGAAGGGACAGAGCAGACAAATTTAAGAGTAAATCAACAGATAAGACTAGAGGTTACAAAATAATAAAAAGACACAACTAAAGGCAATTGAATGCACATAACATTTGAAACAAAACAGATGAACTGAGAGTGCAAATAGAAATAAATAAGTATGATCAGATAGCATTACAGAGATATGGCTGCAGGACGACATGCATTGGGACCTGAATATTGAAGGGTACATGGCATTTAGGAAGGGCATACAGCTAGGAAAAGGTGGAGGGGAGCTGTATCTCTGTTAATTAATGACAGTATTAGTGCAATAGAGAGGGGTGACCTAAGTGCAGGAGACCAGGATGTAGAAGCAGCTTGGCTAGAGATGAAAAATCATAAAAGCAAGAAGTCACTTGTGGGAGTGGTGTACAGGCCACCTCACATTAACCACACTGTAGGACGGGGTATTAATGAAGAAATAATGGCAGCTTGTCAGAAAGGGACAGTGATAATTATGGGGGATTTTAACTTACATATAGACTTGAAAAATCAGATGGGCAGAGGTAGCCTGGATGAGGAGTACACAGAATGTTTTCGGGATAATTTCTTGGTACAATACTTTCTGGAGCCAACCAGAGAGCAGGCTATACTGGACCTGGTATTGTGCAACGAGATATGATTAATTAATGACCTCATTAGTAAGGCACCCCTAGGCAGCAGCGATCATAATATAACTGCATTTTACATTCAGTTTGAGGGAGAGAAGAGTGGGCCCAAGTCTAGTATTTTAAACTTAAATAAGAGCAATTATGAGGGTATGAAAGCATGGCTAGCTAAAGTGAAATGGCAAATCAGGTTAAGGGATAGGTCAATAGAGATGCAGTGGCAGACATTTAATGGGATATTCCATTATACACAGAATAGATACAGTTCAACGAGAAAGAAAAATTCTCAGTGTAGGACCCGCCATCCGTTGTTAACTAAAAATGTTAAAGATAGTATCAAGCCTAAAGAAAAAAGCTTATCATTAAACAAAGATAGGAGGCAGGTCAGAAAATTGGACAGAATATAAAAAACAGCAAAGAATGACTAAACAATTGATAAGGAAGGTAAAATTAGAGTGCAATAGAAATCCATTTAGGAATATAAAGACAGATAGTAATAGCTTCTATAGATTTTTTTAAAAGAAAAGTGATAACAAAGTGAGCGCTGTTCCGATAAAAAGTGAGTCTGGGGAATTAATAACGGTAAAAAAAGGAGATGGCAGATGACTTGAACAGATATTTTGCAGTGGTCTTCACTATTGATAATACAAGTGACATCCCAGTATTAGCTGTAAGTCAGGAAATGGAAGGGACGGAGGAGCTCAAGAAAACTGCGATTACCAGGGAAGTGGTACTGAAAAAATTGTTGAAACTGCGGACTGACAAGTCCCCGGGTCCTAATGGACTTCATCATAGGTTATTAAAATAAGTGGCTAGTGAGATCATTTGATGCGTTAGATTTAATTTTCCAAAATACCCTGGATTCGGGGAAGGTTACTTTGGATTGGAAAATCGCGAATGTAAACCCTTTATTCAAAAAGGGAGAGAGACAGAAAGCAGGAAACTGCAGGTCAGTTATCTTAACATCTGTCATCGGGAAAATGTTGGAATCTATTATGAAATATGTTGTAGCAGGGTATTTAGAAAACTTCAAGGTAATCAGGCAGAGTGAACGTGGTTTTGTGAAAGGAAAGTCATGCTTAACCAATTTATTGGAGTTCTTTGAAGGAGTTACACATGCTGTGGATAAAGGGGAACCGGTGGATGTATTGTACGTAAACTTCCAGAAGGCATTTGATAAGGTGCCGCACCAAAGGTTTCGCAGAAAATAAAAGCTCATGGTGTAGGGGGTAACATGTTGACATGGTTAGAAGATTTGTTAGCTGACAGGAAACAGAGAGTAGGCAGAAATGGGTCATTTTCTGGTTGGCAGGATGTAACGAGTGGTGTGCCACACGGATCTGTGCTGGGGCCTCAACCTTTTACAATTTATATGAATGACTTAGATGAAGGAACCGAAGGTATGGTTGTGAAATTTGCTGATCACACAAAGTTAGGTAGGAAAGTAAATTGTGAAGAGGACACAAGGAGGCTACAAAGTGATATAGATAGGTTAAGTGAGTGGACCAATACCTAGCAAATGGAGTATAACGTGGGAAAATGTGAAATTGCCCACTTTGACAGGAAGAATAAAAAAGAAGCATATAATCTAAAGGGCGAGAGATTGCAGAGTTCTGAGCTGCAGACGGATCTGGGTGTCCTTGTGCATGAATCGCAAAAGGTTAGTATGCAAGTACAGCACCTAACTAGGAAAGCTAATGGAATGTTATCGTTTATTGGGAGAAGCATTAAATACAAATGTAGGAAAGTGATGCTTCAGCTATACAGGGCATTGGTGAGACCACATCTGGAGTATTGTGTACAGTACTGGTCTCCTTATTTAAAGAAGGATGTAAATTAGTTGGAGGCAGTGCAGAGACGTTTTACTGGACTAATCTCTGGAATGAGTGGGCTGTCTTATGAGGAAAGATTGGACAGGCTAGGCTTGTATCTGCTGGAGTTTGGAAGAGTAAGAGGCGACTTGATTGAAACATGGAAGATCCTGAGGGCTCTTGACAGGGTGAATGTGGAAAGGATGTTTCTCCTTATGGGAGAACCTAGAACTAGGGGTCACTGTTTAAAAATAAGGGATCGCCTATTTAAGACAGAAATGAGGAGCATTTCTTTCTCTCAGAGGGTCGTGAGTCTTTGGAATTCTCTTCCTCAAAAGGCAGTGGTAGCAATCTTTGAAAAATTTTAAGGCAGAAGTAGCTAGATTCTTGATAAGCAAGGGGGTGGAAGGTTATTGGGGGTAAGTGGAAATGTGGAGACATTAGTTCAGATATGAACTTATTAAATGGTGGAGTAGGCTCAAGGGGTCGAGTGGCCTACTCCTGCTCCTAATTTGTATATTCGTATATTCTCTAAATTATCATGTCCTCTATTTTTAACCAAATAGTTCTTGAGTTTCACTATTCCCTGGCACTTTAATCCTATTTCGAATCTAAACTTGCAGAGAAGTTACAAATTATCCTGGCGTCCCAATTATGAACCGTTGGTACCGTTTTGGTATCTGCAAACCCCTGTATTGTTCTCTCCACTGTGGTTCCTTCCACTCTGTTCACCAGCGCAGTCTGGGTCTCTCCACTGTCCACTTCGGATTCGACCAGTGCACGCTGGGCTGGCTGCTCTGCTCAGTATCTCATTCCCGGCATGTTTGCCACCTGACACGTTGCAGTAACTTAATACCACCTATGATATGAGGTGATGCATTTTGGCAGAAGGTATAAGCTGAGGCAATATTGGCTCAATGGCACTTTTGTAAAGAGTGTGAAGGATCAGAGGGACATGGGGGTGCAGATTCATCGATCTATGAAGGGAATAGGGAGCAGGGCTTCAAAAACAGACACATTGAGTACAAAGCAGAGAATTTACGCTGAAACTTTATAAAGCTCTGGTTAGCCTCCAACTGGAGAATGGCATCCAGTTCTGGTCACAACACTTTAGGAAAGATATGAGCATCCTTGAAAGGGTGCAGTGAAGTTTTCCCTGAATGGTTCCAGGGGTAAGGAATTTTAGTCACAAAGTTATTTGGAAAAGCTGGGGTCATTCTCCGGGCACAAAGGAGATTGAGGGGAGATCTTATCGAGGTGTACAAGATTATGGCCGGTTTTGGTAAGTCAAACAGGAAGAACTGTTCTCATTAACAGATTTAACTGATTGTACAGGGACTTGGGGATACAAATTAAAAATGTCGGGCATGAGACACAGGGGGAATGTGAGGCAGAACTTTTCTCACACAGCGAGTGGTAATATCCTGGAAATCGCTGCACACGAGGGTGGTGAACGCAGAGATAATCACTGGTTTAATAAGAAAATTGGACGGGCACTGCAGGAAATAAACTTGCAAGTTTACAGTCATCGAGCGGAGGAGTGTCATTGGATTGCTCGAGAGCTGTCATGAACTTGATGGGCCGTATGCTCTCCTTCTATGCCATAAATGGCTCTATTATTCCATGACTTTAAATAACCTTGTATACTTCTCTATTCAGGGGGCCTAATTTTCGAGTGCTAATATGTAGCCCTATGGACACTGGTTTGCAATCTCGGACTAATAACAACGAAAAGTTGTGGATGAGAGAGGGGAGATGGCGAAGTTTATGTCTTTGGTGGGACTGTAAAACTAACGGTACAGAAGTAGGAAGAGTAGCCACTGCTGGAGATACTTTGGCTCTATTTGGACATGTAAGAATGGAATCAGAGGGAGCAGACTCCTTGTGTTATAATTTAAACTTACATCCACATGTGCAGCTGCTGAAACCACTGACTGTGGTTTCGTTGCTACTGACAATGTGGACAAACTGCTACAGAGTAGAGCTCTGACGCAGGTAATGTGCATGTCTTCATGTCTGAGATGAGCATTGTGGATCACCACATAAACCAAGATGGATTCTTGCCTCATCAAATGCACGGTCTGAATGTGAGAACAGGAAGCAAGAAAACGAACATTTACTCTAACTTGCAGTCATGCACTTATTTGGTAACAATGTCATCTTCACACCACCTATTGACTGCTAATAGTCAATTTTATTTGTCAAACTAAAAAATCACATAAACTAAGCAGTAAAACTCAAAAGATAGTATGGTGCCATTATGAGAATGCCGACAATTGTATCCCAGCTAGAGAGCACACAGCCCAACTGTTTGCTGATTACTTGTGTGTTTTATGTATTGTAAACTGAGAGATCATTCGCTCTATGTTTGAGTAGTAAATGAAGCAAATTTAAACAGAAGCTTGCCATGTGGCTGAGATTAATGTGAGGCGGCGATGCAAAAGAATGGAAATAGTTCTTGAACAGTAGTGCGTGCAGTCTGAAGTCATTCATTCTGATTCCAATTTTAGTGTGGGGACCAATTTCTTCCTCTGAAAAGTTTAACATTCCAATAGAATCATTATCAGAGGAATTCCATACGGATGCACGAGGTGGTGGAGTGAGCGGAGAGTGATGGCGGTGAATCTGGGCTTGGGCCGGAATGGAAACGTTGTATTTCACACAGAATTTAGTTTGTTTGGCTTCAATCGAATTGAGAATGATGGATGACCGAGAATAGCCCGGAAATGGGATTCTAGCTTCTTCTTTTTTTGCGTTTCACCACATGTTCTACTTCACCCCCAAATCATCTTGTCTCTGATAGGAGTAAATGTAATTTACAGACTCTCATTACACAACAGTGATGTCTGTTTAAAATGCCTGTTGCTCTGCTCAGAACTGAACTGTCTTGGACAATCCTAGAGAATATAAAGGGAATGGACTCATTTTGTGAGATGTAGGTGACCTAAAATACAAGAAAAGTATAACATAAGTTCAGACCAGTCAGCCCAATGAAACCATGTCTCAAAACTTGTGAACATTACCCAAACTGCCCCGGAATGCTAGCCAATCCTTTATCTCCTTTTCACCAGCTGTATTACCGGAGTGTCGCATCATAAAGACACTCGAAGTCCAAATCAAAGCGCATTGTCATGATCGGTGATCGATAACCACGGGTGAGTTACGCTGATGTTATATTCTACATCTACTTTCTTAAGCAAAGAGACATAGCTTTTGTTATTGATTATGAGAGTAATGAGCGATAGTGCACAATGTGTGTTATGGAATTTTCCTCCCGTTAACGTCTTGCTAGATTTTCTTTCCTTTGAAGTCTATAGAAGGGAAATCTATGTGTTGGTCTGGGGCGGGTGGGAGGCGGTGTGGGGGGGAGGCGGGGGGGGGGGGCGGTTGTTGGGAGCGTTTATTGCCCGTTGTACACCGTCGCTCCACATTGAAACTGTATAGAAATTTAATAAATTTTTTGCATAAATATGAAAGTATCTTCATGGGTTTCAGATGTCTTATGTCCGAAACTTTCAGAGACACTCATCTTAAAATATAATCCAACAATTACATAAAATGCCCAAGTGCACTGATGAGGTTTTTCAAGGCTAACAATTATTAATAAATTCTGAGCAGTGGGTGAACAACTCAGGATTGGTAATATAATGCATTTACATACAGAGTTTTGAACGGGGTAATTTCACTCAAAAAACACACATTTTTGGATTTTTCTTGCTGACAGATTAAAGGGCAGGAGCGGTTCCTTGGACCGACTTGCCTGTTTCCTTTTGCTGGAACTTTTATTCAATTCTATTTATACAACTGATTGTTGGATGAATGGATTTGTAAGATCAGAAATAATTTAAGATACATGCTTGAGGTAATGTTGCATTTTTAAAAGAGAAGAGAACAAAGCTACCTGTACCAAAATCGATGTCTGTCAGCTAAACACAAGCCTAATGCCGTCATTAGGAAATTCTTCGAATCCATTAGTAAGGAAATAGTGGCAGGACATCAGGAAACTCATACTACAATCAAACAGAATCAACATGTTTCAATAAAAGGTATGTAGTATCAGACAAATTTATTAGATTTATGTGAGGATATAACAAGCTGGCTGGACAAAGGGAAACCAGTAGATGTAGTGTGTTTGGATTTCCAAAGGCATTCGATGAGGTACCGCATGAAAGGTTATTGCAAAGGTTAAGAGCTCATGGCGTAGGGGCAATATATTAGCATGAATAAAGGACTGGACTACTAACAGGCAACAAAGAGTGAGGAAAAATGGACCTTTTTCAGGTTGGCACACTGTAACTATTGGGTTGCCTCAGGGATCAGTACTGGGCCTCAATTATTTACAATCTATATTCATGACTTGGATGAAGGGACTGAGTTTATTGTAGCCACATTTGCTGACGATGCAAGGATAGGTAGGAAGCAAGATGTGAGAAGGTACAAAGAGTCTGCACGGGAATGCAGATAGGTTAATTGAATGTGCAATAAAAATGGCAGATGGAGAATAATGTGGGAAAGAAATATGAGGTTGTCCACTTTTGTGGGAAGAGCAGAAAAGCAGAACATTATTTAAAGGGAGCGAGACTACTTACCTGGAGTGCTGCATACAGTTTTGACATTCTTATTTAAGGAGGAATTTATTTGCATTGCAGGCAGTTCAGAAAAGATTCACCAGGTTAATTCCTGGAATGAAAGGGTTGCCTTATGAGGAAAGGTTAAGCAAGTTGGGCCTATATTCATTGGAGTTTATAAGAATAAGAGGTGATCTTATTGAAACATATAAGGTTCGAGGAGGCTTGACTTGCAGATGTTATGAGAATGTTTGCCGCCGTGGGGAAAACTTGAACTAGGGGGTTTTGTTCAAAATAAGAGTGTCCCAATTAGTATGAAGATGAGGAGGAATTTCTTTTCTCAGAGCTGTCGCTGAAGTTTGGAATTCTTTAGCACAGAGAGCTGTCGAGGTTGGGTCATTGAATATATTCAAGGTTGAGTGAGTCATATTTTTGATCTGCAAGGGAGTGCAGGGTTATTAGTGGGGGTGGGGTTTGTCACGGACAGGAAAGTGGTGTTAAGGCCACAATCACATCTCCCATGATCTTATTGAATGGTGCAGCAGACTAGAGGGGCCAAATGGGCTACTTCAATTCCTATTTTTTATGTTCTTATCAACTTTCCCCGTCACTTTACTTCTAACAACTGACTATTACATTTTCATTAAACAGCATGTAGAATTTAATCAATTGTCCAGACTTGTATACGTTCAACTAAATAAGGACACTTTTTTTCAATTGATAGAATTAGATTCATTTTGAGATCAATGAACAGTTCAATCTTATACATTAATGCCTTGCTGGATTATGAACTATCATACTGTTAAATCTAGTGCAATCTCCAGTAAAACAAACCACTTGAGATTTCAAGATGGATACCAGGCAGGAAAGAACATGAAAATAAAAGCAAAATACTGCGGATGCTGGAAATCTGAAATAAAAACAAGATGCTGCCAGGCCTGCTGAGTGGTTCCATCATTTCTTGTTTTTATTTCAGATTTCCAGCATCCGCAGTATTTTGTTTTTATTTTAGTGTTTAATTCACTGCCACTTCTCTTCCAGGAATGCCTACCTTGAAGACGTTCTGCTCTTCTCTCCGACAGGATTTTCGTTTGTCTCTTTTACCTTGTTCACCTTCCCGAAGAAGGGTCACTGACCCGAAACGTTAACTCTGCTTCTCTTTCCACAGATGCTGCCAGACCTGCTGAGTGTTTCCAGCATTTCTTGTTTTTATTTAGGAAAGAACATGAGTACAGCAAGAATATTCTGTCGGATTGAGGTCCAAATGATTTCTTGTTGTAAATTTCAGGGCTGAGGAAGGATTCTATCCTCAAGGGTTCGTTTCTTTGGGCTTTTATGAACTGAAATATTAAAATCTTCAACAGGTGTTTGGTGAAAACGAAGCCTTTGCAATGTTGTACAAAAATAACTTAATGAACTAAATGCAAAGAAAAAAATAAAATCACCTTTAAAACTTCGATCAGATAATTTAATTCGAAATGCATGATTATAGATTGGGTAACAACAGAGTGATAATATCACAAATTGTCATTGTCAGACTGCAATATCATAACGAGCATTGTTTGGCAGCATGAAGCGAGATTTTGGCACATTAAATTCTGTGTCACTTCCTTCACATTCACTAAGGTTTAATTGCCCAGTCTTTATTTGCAGCATGGAGACTTCACTGAACATTGAACCGAGCGTCAGCACGCCCCATATTAGCCCAGAATCTGGGATAAGGGAGGATCCAGAGAATCAGGGAAGCTCCCAGACACAACCACCGAACCATCCAGGAATTCAGATGGGAAAACCGAAAGCACTGGGTGTAAGGTTAAACAATTTTTGTTATTTAACTTTTTATTCCTTCTCAAGAAGATCACAATTGTCATTGCTTACTTTCACGACCCCTTGAATAAAACTAGTTCTGGCCACTATGCATGAGCACATAATTAATTAACTGATCAAGATTAATGTCACTTGCTACTCCCAACAAATTTTATGTATTTCAGTCGAAAGTGAATCAGCACCTGGGAGAGAAAAGAACAGGACATGAAAATAGGCTGAGATGAAGGAGGATGGTGTGAGGTGTAAGTGCGGGAATAGACAATTTGAGCAGAATCCTCTGTGTCACTGATGCAGTTGCTGTTAATAGTGTGTTATGTGAATTGTATTCCCCTTCACTAAGGTCAAATGCACGATTTCGTGGGAGATGCTAGCCGAGAAATACGCTCGTAAGATTTTATGAGTTGTTGAAATCTGTATCGGGATATGGAAATCTCTGGAAAGTCCTGAAATAATTGCCCATTCTTAGTTGCCGCTGAAAAGGTGGTGGGGGACCATCACCT
The DNA here is from genome assembly GCF_036365525.1 of Heterodontus francisci. Lineage (NCBI taxonomy): Eukaryota > Metazoa > Chordata > Chondrichthyes > Heterodontiformes > Heterodontidae > Heterodontus > Heterodontus francisci. The sequence continues at coordinate 34,330,700 of NC_090398.1, forward strand.
TGAACTGGTGCATTCCGTATGTTGAAAGTACTTCCAAGATGCTGTTAGGTACGCGGTTCCTGGATTTTGATCCAGCGGCTGTCAAAGAACAATGATATATCCCCGTCAGGATGATGGGTGACTAGGATGTGATGGAATAAACATGCATCGACTGCTCTCGTCCTTCTGGATGACGGAGGACCCAGGTGTGACATAGACTGTCGAAGAAGCCTCGATGAGCTCCTGCAGTACATTCTGTATATAGTTCACACTGCAGGAGGGGATCGATGCTGATGGTGGACTCCGGGTAGATGTATTAATCTAGTGATTTCAATCATTTTTAAGGAAGCTTTATTTATCTAATTTCTTGATCTCTTTCTCACCTCCTCGCCCTCTGTCACACATTTATACATGCATATGGTTCGAATTTATATATTTACCATGTTTTCACAGTACGATATTTCTTCTTTTCTAAGCTTTTTCAGATCGTGTTGGGAATATGTTTTATAATAGTCTGGACATCGTTACTTCTGAGTCCCGTATCAGTGAAAGGTGAATACAGAACACATTGGTGGATTGGGCTATCGGTATGTTTCGATCTAAAGTCCTTAACTGAACATTTTTGAAAGATATTTGTTTCTACTTTGTATTGAATAGATGAGTCAGTGGATGTTTTTGCCAATTTCATTTGCACGGAAGGCTTGTTATAATTTTTCTCTAATTACCGTTATTTCAGTGAGCCAAGTATTTTAAAACGAGGAAAGTCCTCGTTAAAGCAATGGGAAGATTGGATTTATCGATGTTCTTTATCTGAGCTATTTAATGTGTCCGGATTTTCCACATGTCTGAGTAAAATAAGATTCCTCTCAATATCACTCGGATTTTTGGTGATAAACTCATATTTAGAACTGCTTGTTTTGGACTCCCCACAAGTGCAAACATCTACACTACATTTACACTATTGGAACTCTGCATAATTTTAAGGACATCAGTAGGTCACCCCTCAGTCGCATTATTTCTAGGTTTAAGAAACAAAGGCTGCTCAGTCTTTCCAGACAGTTATAAACACTTTGCTGTTGCATCATTGTTAATCTTGCTTTGTACCTTCGCCAGAGCTGTAAAATACATTTTTTGAAATATGGAGACAAAACATTATACAGTATTCTAAGTGTGGTCTCACAAATGATCAATATAAGCTTTCTTCTTTTAAATTCAATTGATGTAGAAATAAACCCCATTGTTATATTTCCATTTTAGTTTCTTTGTTAAACTGCATCTCCACGTTTAATGTTTTGAGGATCGGTGCCCCTAGATCTCTTTACGCTTCTACCCTATCTACCCGATCTTGTTTTCCCAATGGGTATACGGCATCAGAGACCTCACACCAAGATATAACAGTTCACATTTAGCTATGTTGAAAGTAATCTCTTATTCCGACGGGCATTCTGCAAATGTATTCACCTTTTTTTGTATTTTGTCATAGTGTTCCTCAATATTATCCAAATGCCCAAACTGGATTTCAGTCTAGAATTTTGAAATTGTACTTCAGCATCCCGAGTGCAAATCATTCATATAAATCACTGTGGACATTGCGCACCAGTTTCATTTATTGGTGATTTCCTTGCATGAACGCCTAAATCTATAAGCTCTCCTACAATCTATACAGTATTATAATTTAGAAAATACACTGTCCCATTTTCAGGTCCATATTGACTTCAATCTGCCAAAGCTTCTGGAACTTACTGAATCTAGTAATATTCCTGTACAGCTTTCTGATCCGACATACACAATGTACTTGTCACCTACATTGCTGTCTTCAGCAAACTTCTGTATTTATTTTTCTATGCCTTCATCTAATTCATTGATAGATATACTGAAAAATTGAGGCCTAAAGGACAGTATTAGTCATGGCCTGTGAGCATTCTTATATAAACATCTGCTTATTTGCTTAACGGAGTTATTAAATTGTACATCGGCTTCACATGGGAAATTGATGTGTCACTCTTTTTCAGTTTATACTTTGTGGGTGCATATGGTGTGCCCTGGAACAGATAACAGCTACAGTCCTTGTAAGTATCACAACAATGCTTCGCTATTTAAATAAAACTATGAATAGCAAGGAGCAATACTTCAGTTTGGATATTTTCTACTGTGCTGATTATGTGCAGCTTCATTTTGTTACCTTCTGCTGGGATTCCTCAGCCTCTTATAATGTGGGTAGATCTTGACATTTTGTGATAGTGTATATATGGTGATCTCCAAGCAACATCCCACCTTACATTCCTCCCATTGGCTTCAATGGAAGGGGCGATCGGGCGGGGTTGTTAAATTGGTGGATAATTTATAATAACTTCTTTTACAACACAGTCCAGCGATACAATGACCCTTAATGGGGTATATGTTGACTTTGTGCGATGGTGTGAAGCCTGTAATAACGAGACTGTGGCAGGAGACATGTAGTTCACGTGTGTGACACCAGACTCCCGACCTAACTGCTCTACTCAGAAAGTGGTGGCAGCAGGAGACTCCCAGGAAGATATTGGAAACGCTTTAGAGATGTCCTCAAAGTATCCTGAAAAGATGAAACATCCCTGTCGAAACAAGTGAGTCCCTGATTCGAGACCATCCTAGATGGAGAAAGATGATTCCGGAAGGCATCATACACCTCGAGGGAATTTATTCGGAATGTGCAAAGGTGAAGTCGAGGCATGGTTGAAGTGCAGAAACCTCCAAACTTTTCATCTATCTGACCTTTCAAGCACCATCTGTCCCACATGTGACAGAGTCTGCAGATTATGCATTGGACTTATCAGTTACCTGAGAATCCAATGAATCAATGCGGAAGCAAGCCAATGATCCCGAGGAACCGCCAAAGAAGGAGCACGATTTACATCTCTTCCGTTTTACATTTCCACAGATTTAATTCAGAAGCAAATAAGTTATGTTAAACTGATGCAAAACCGAGTTTGAACTTGACTTAGAGCATTATCCTCTTTTCCAATCTACATATTACTAAAGGGTCATCAATGCAATGCAAACAGTTCAAAAATGATCTACAGCGATGGTAGCAGAACAGAATAGTTATCGCTATGAGAAAGTATCGAGCAGGAATGAACTATTTTCTGTAAAAAAAAAAGATGACTGAGTGGCGATCTGATACAGGTCTTCAAATTTATGAAGGCTTTCGATATGGTACACATCGACAAACTGGGGCCAAATGCGGGGGAGTCAAAAACCTTAAATATAATACAGTCACTAATAAATCCAATGTGGAATTAAAGTAAAATTCATTTACGCGGAACGTAGGGAAAATATTTCATTTATGTGTGCCGTTCATGATATCCGGAGTTCTGAAAAAGCTTCACACACAACGAAGTACTTTTGAAGTGTAGCCACGAGTGCAATGTTCTTGCTACCACATAGAACTAGTTGAGGAGAATATTATAGAATTACGGAATAATCGACTTATAGGAACATAGGTAAAAGATTATCATCTTTCAATGAGGTCATGGTTATGGACTAACGCCATAACTGTGACTTGGTCCCATATCCTATATAATCTACTTAGCTTAGCTTTAAAATGAAGATGTGATCTTCCATTATTTGCCAACCATGAAACAGCACAATAAAGATCATTCTCGTATTGTGTCTATCGTGGCGCTTTGGTGGAGCTTTCTTCTGAATCCCATTCTTCTATTCTTTCCCCAAAGCCATGTATTTTTTTCAGTTCAAACATTTATCCAATTCTCCAATGAATGCATTTAAAGGGTAGCTGGATGAGCACTTGAGAGAATAAGGTAAAGTAGGATGTGCTGATAGGATGAGATGAAGTAAAGTGGGAGGGCGCTCGTGTGGAACATGAAAACTACCATGGAACAGTTGGGCCGAAAGACCCGTTAGTGCGGTGTAAAAGGCTCTGCAATTTTATGTAATGCATCCCTCCCGATGTCTTCGATGGAATTTTAAAATATGGGAAATGCAAATGCAAATGCGTCTGCTGATTATTTTACACAATTGCACAAGGTCAACATCATTCCCAATGTATTTTACCAACTAGCAGCAGCTTTAATTCCAAACGCTTGCTCACATTGCCTCGTGGATCATATTAAAGATTGTCTGCAAGCTATTCTTCCATTGAATTACCTATTAACTGTTCATTCTGTTGATCAATGTACTTCCCCAGAAGTCACACAACCCATTTACTCCCTAGATATCCCTTTCCCTGACACATTAGAATCATGGAACCATACAGCACAGAAGGAGGTCATTCGTCCCATCGTGCCTGTTCTCGTTCTTTGTAAGAGCACTCGATTCGTTCCACAGCCTCGGTTTTCACCAGATAGTTGTGTTTGTTTCATCTGTAAATTTCGTTTGCACGTTAGTATTGAATCAGGGGAGTGCCTTCAGATTGCAACAAATTGCTGACTAAAAACAAATACTAATCTTCTCGACCTTTATTCCCAATTATCTTGAATAGGTGTCCTCTTGTGCCAATGAAAACATTTTCACCTAATCGACTCCAAACCCGGTATAACTTTGAACACTTCTATTAACTCACCTTTTAATCTAATCTTTCCAAAGGCAATAATGCTAACCTCCCCAATCTCTCGGAAACAATACATTCTGTCAATCCTGATAGCATTCTGGTGAAGATACCCTGAATACCCTCTCTGCTTTCAAATCCTTCCTAAAGTTTTGGGCCTAGAAATTAAATAGAGATAATTCTCAAGTCTACGATTTATATTTTATGCTAACCATATAGCCTGTCTTGTTTGTTAAAATGTCACACCCACAAATAAAATGAGTTTTATTGTGGCAACAAATCCATATTGGAGGCATGTCAAACTCTTACATCTCTTTAGATGGATGCTGTAAATGTGATTTTCTTTTTGCAAACATTGGTGTAAACATTGTGAAATTATCAATGATACGGATCTCTGATCGAACTATTGCCTATTCTTCGAAGTTGGCGACATACCTGATGATGAATGTGACCATTGCCCTTATTGCGGTCGTGAGTCTGTTTCAGCTTTCCATTGACTTGCAAATTTGGACCTCCAGCATTATCTGTCCTTTAGGAAGTCTCTGCGATTCGTGGTCCATTACTTTGGCTGTAAGTAAAATCTGAACTCTTAATTAATGACTATCATCTTCAATCATCAAATCCCCATGTACATTTTTCAGGTATTTTTAAAGAGAATGTGCAGCACAGAAACAGACCATTTGACCCAACAGGTCAATGTGGTGTTTAGGCTCCTCACGATCCTCCTCACAACTTACTGCAGCTATCTCCATCAACATACACAGATTTCGTTTCTCCCTCATGTGCTTAAATTCACTTCCACTTAAAAATATCAAAGCGAATCTCCCCAATCTCTCCATGCAGCAGCGAGGTCCACATTGCCACAACACTACAAATAAAAAAAAAAGTTGTTCCGGAATTATTTATTTGTTTATTAGTGTCTAACATTTACTGTTGATCTGTAGATTTGGACTGCCCCACAAGAAGAAACATCTTCTCTACTCTTCCCAACGTTAATTTTAAATATCTCAATAGCGTCATCTCTCAGTTCTCTAATCGAGAGAAATAAGCCCCAGCCTGGGCTGTCTTTCACACAGTAAAACTAGTCTCCATTAAATTGCCAAAAGGCATTTTTCTTGAAATGCCGACATAAGCAATAGGAGAAGACTTAATAATAGTTTTCAAAGGAAATTAGGTAAATACCTGAAAAGGAAAACTGCATCTCTACGGGAAAAGAACTAGGTGGGAGTGGGAGAAATTGCATTGATATTTCAAAGATCCACACCGGTACGACAGGCTGAATAGTCACGTCTACACAGTATGATACGGTGCTTCACATCCGAGAACAATAATTCCCCATCCACCTATTTCGAACATCCCTTCATCTAAAGATTTATTCTTGACATCCTATAGCCTCTTATTGAAACAATGGCGGAGAAATTGATTGCTAGCAACTGTTTTCTTGGCCATTGAAGGCACTCCGAAAGTAAAGTCGGGAGGAGCGCAAAATTGGCAGTGCGACCGTGTTTTACGGATTTACAATTTCAATCCAATCTTAAATGTCGAGTTGAGTTTTTAGTTCAAATATGTTGTCGCTGGAAGTGCGATCATTCTCGGTGAAAAATGCATTCTTATGTCATATTGCCCTTAACATATCTTCCCACTGATTCACAGCGATACCGTTTAGGCCTCGTACTCGTTCTCTTCATCCTGGCACTGTTGGAACTGTCGATATCAATAGTCATTTCGGTTTCTGGATGCAAGGCATTATGGAAGAATTCTAAATTACAAGCCAATAAGGTTGGTTACTAGAAGTCAAAAATTACCAGTCAACATTTCTGCTTGTTCTAAATAGAAATAAAAGCGCTAGAAATTAATTTGGAATGGTGGCACACAATGACCGGAATCAGGCGTAGCGCCTGATATTCAGTTTCGTTGCAGGTGATGGGAATAAATATCCAGCACTGAATCGAAAGGAAGGCCGATACCTTGGCCCCGTTTTCCACCAACGCATGAGACCAAGTTCGAGCCGAAAGAGTCTTGGATTCATTTATGTAACCCTGTTAACGACCAGGGTGTGGTAGAGTGTTTTAAAGTGACCTGACAACGAACTTGGTCGTTCCGCCAGAAGGAATACCAGACAAATCGCCACCGAGGATTACAACATGGTCAATTTTCGTCCAATGAAGTACAGTGGGAGTAACATTGATCTTCGCCAATAGCTGGAAAGGAGCATTTCATGCTCCTCCCGAGCTTCATCTCCAACTGACTTCAATCATGAAGAAAATCAGTCGCGATGTGACAAGCGAATTTCACTGCAATTATTTCAATATGAGATGATAGGAAACCAAGGAAAAGTATTCAGAAGAAGGCATGTTAGGAAGGGGGATGGACTTAGTGGACACGAAAGAGAATCATAGAATCATTCAACACAGAAGTGGCCGTTCGGCCTTTCGTGCCTGTGGGGATGTTTGAAAGATCTACGCAATTAGTCCCATTCCCACTTAGCTCTTTCCCCAGAGACAGGAATTTTCCCTTTCCATTTACATCTAATTCTCGATGACAATTTGCTTTCAATACTACTTCTACTGTCCTTTTAGGCATTTCAAGCAAGACGTTGTTGGCAATTTAATAGAAAATAGTTTTACAGTGTGTAGGAATGCAGGAAACTTGGCAGTCAATTTTCGCAGAGCAAGGTTGCATAACCAACAACTTTATAAATTACCCAATTGCCGATTTTCAGCTATTAGCTGAGAAACATATATTGGACCCCAAAACTGCGGAGAACTACCCTGTCTTTATTAGAAATTGTGCTCTGGTGCCTTAACCCCTATATGCCAGCGCGAACAAGGTCTTGGTTTATGTTCCCATCCAAAAAATAATACCCTCGACAGTCAAGCTCTCAGTCAAGCACTTCCTGACTGTCTACCGCACTAGGAATGTCATAAAAAAGAACACACGAATACAAGAGCAGGAATATGTTATCCAACCCCGCAAGCCTGCTCCGCCATGCGATAAAATCATGGCTGCTCCTCTTGTGGCCTCAACGCCATTTTTCTGTCTGACTCCTAAAACCCTTGACTTACCTGTCGATCAAAAGTCTATCGAACTCAACCTTGAGTATAACCAATGACCCAACCTCTACTGTTCTCTGGGGCAGAGAATTCCATATACTAACGACCTCCTGATAAAATAAGAATACAATTCTCCACATCTCAATCTTAGATGGGAGCCCCACATTTTGAAACTGTGTACTCTAGTTCTAGACTCCCCAACAAAGGGAAACGTCCTCTCAGCATCCACTTTGTCAAGTCTCCACATGATCTTACATGTTTCAGTATGATTACTTTTGATTCTTTTAAACTCCAATTGGTATAGGCCCAATCTGCTCAAGCTTCCCTCATAAGATAACGCCTTCATCGCAGAAATCAGTCAAGTGACCCTTGCCTGAACTGCTTCTCATGCAATTATATCCTTTCTGAAGTAAGAAGACCAAAATTGTACACAGTACTCCCAAACAAGGTCTAACTAAGACCTTGAACAGCTGTAACAACAGTGCCCTACTTTTATACTTGAGACCCCTTACAATAAAGGTCAACATTCCATTTGCCTTCAGAATCAATTTCTGTACCTGTATACAAACGTTTTGTAAATCCTTTACCAGGACACCCAGATATCCCTGTACCGTATAGTTCTCCAGAACCTCTCCTTTCAAATAACATTATGCTTTCCTTTTCTTTCTGCCAAATTGGACAAGTTCACAATTTCTCAACTTATACACCACCTGTCAAAGTTGTGCCCACTCACTTAACCTATCTAAAATAATTTGTAAACTCTTCATGTCCTCTTGACAGCTTACTTTCCTCCTACCTTTGTGTCATCAGCAAATTTATCTATCATACAATCAGTCCCTTCATCCAATTATTGATATAGATTGAAAATAGTTGAGACCCCAGCAATGATCCCTGTGAAACTCCACTAGTTACAGCTTGCCAAACCTAAAATGACCCATTTATTCCTACTTTCTGCTTCCTGTTAGCTAACCAATCCTCTATCCATAGAAACCTAACTACACCACATCTGTTTGTTCCTCTTTATCCACCTTTCTTGTTACTTCGTCAAATAACTCTAATATATGAGGCAAATATGATTTCACTTTCACAAAACTTGATTGTCATCTCAGATTCTGCTGCTGAAATTCAATCGTCTTCTGACTCAAAGGCGACAGCGCTACGTATTGAGTCAATGCTGTCACACTCAAGCTGTTTTAATAATTCAGCATTTGGTGTTCACCTCTCCAAAGCATTTCAATGCAGAATATCTTCAATGTCTACTGAAATTTTTTTTAAATTTAGGAATGTGACTTGTTTCACGGTGGAAATCACCATTATTTATATCAGTTTGTATATTTTCATAATTATCTATTCGTTTGTCTATTTATTTTCTATTTTGACATTAGTTTTGATTCCCTTCATAGCCTCCAAACACGTCTACTGATCAGGTCAACAGGTCTCAAACACTGATACTGTAAGACACAACCTCCTGCTATCTGAAGCCTCTAACAGCGTTATAGAATGGATTTCTATTATACAATGGGAGATTTCGCAGGAAGAGGAATTGATGCTGAGGCAGCTAATCCAGTTCATGACTGATTTTTTTTTCTACCCGAAAACACATGCAAAACTAACGGCTTTCCCTAAAAGAAGCAACAAAAGAATCTGATAAAAACAGAATAAAGAGAAATGAAATTTGAGAAGTGAGCAATAAATAAATCATAGACTCTGATAGCCTAGAGAGAGGTAAATCAGCCCATCATGCCTGTGCTGTTTCTTTGATAGAGCCATCTAATTCATCGTCGGTTCTCTGAAGCCAACCGTATTCTCCCCTTCCAGTATATATCCAATTGCCTTTTGAAAGTTACTACAGAATCAGTTTCCGCCACCCTTTCAGATAGGGTACACTTGTAAATTCTAAATAAGAAATTAAACAGATACAGACAATGAGCGGAGACAGGACAAACAGTTCTTTGAAACTTCGTGGCCATTCAATAAGATCATCGAACAATAGAATAGTGTAGAAAAGAAGGAAACCATTCAATGCATCCCGTATACACTGGTCTTTCTAATAGCAATTGGGTTAGTACCACTCGCCTTCTCTTTGCCCATATCCCTGCAATCTTTTTTTCTCCTCCACGTATTGATGCAATTTCCTATTGAAGACTACAATAGAATCTTTTCCACCACACCATCTGGAAGTGCATTCCAAATTTTAACCACACATTGTGAAAAAAGTTTTTCCTCAAGTTGACGCTTTTAAAAAAAAAAATCCAACCAATTTAAATCTGTTCCCTCCCGCAATTGACTTCTCGTCCATTGGAAAATGGTCATCCTTATTTGGTTGATGGAAACGATTCATGGTTGTAAGCATATCGATCAAATCTCCTCTGAGCTTTTGCTCGCGACGAAAAACAGCTCCATCTTTCCCAGTTAACTATGTACTTCATCCCTGGAGCTGTTCTAGTAATCTCTTCTGTATCCTCTCCAAAGCCTCCGTGCACTTCCTGAAGTATGGTGTCTAGAATTTGACGCAATACTCCATCTGGGACCGAACTATAGTTTTATAAAGGTTTAGCATCACTTTCTGGCTCTTTCACTCTGTGCAAACTCCAGGATCCCATATGCTTTACTAACTGTTTTGCTAATCTTTCCTGCCACGTTAACGATCTGTGCACAAAGAATACACATCTCTCTGATTTTGCACCCCCGGTAAAATTTTACATGTTTTATGTTTTCTCCTCATTCTTCTTACTAGGATGCATCAAATCACACATCTCTGTTTTGCATTTCATCCGCAATGTGTCCACCAATTCTCCAAGAACGTGTTCCCTCTTGAAGTCGCTTAACATCTCCATAACTGTTTGCTACACTGCCAAATTTCGTGTTACTGCAAATTTCAATTGTTCCCCGTGCACACAAGTGCTAGGCACTAAAATATATCAAAACTGCCGTGATGCTAGTACTGAATGTTGGGAAAATATACTGCCTACCTCCCTGAATTTAACAAAATAGTCATTCACCAGAGCTCTCTGTTTTCCATCGCTTAGCCAATCTTGAATGCTGTTTGTGCCCCTTTAAACCCCGGGTTCTGTATTTTTCTAATAAACAAAATATGTGGTATTATTAAAAATTCTTTTTTAATCAAAATTGGGATAGTTAATGTCTGGCATTAACGCTCTTCCATAGTTCTGGACATTTGTAATTTATTTGATACTCTTCTCTATCTCCTAAGATATTGACAAAACTTTTAAATCAACTCTACATTTCCCACTTATCTCCATATTCCCATAGTGTTCAAAAATATATTCAATTCTGTCTTGAATATAGCCATCCACATCTCTCTAATGCATCGATTTCCAATGGTTTAGCACTCCCTAAGTGAACACTTTTCTTCATACCTCAGTCCTAATTGACTTACCCCTGTGGCTGAGATAAAGACCCACAATTCCAGAACCTCCAGCAAGTTAAAACAGTCACTCAGCTCCTAACCGGCCAAGCCCACAAAGAATTTATTTACGTTTTAGTGAGATCATCTCTCATTTTTCAAAACACCATAAACTATAGGTCACTTCTACTGAATATCACATCGTAGGACAAACCTCTGATCCCAATTATCAATCTACTGAAGGTTCACTGCACACCATCCGAGGAAAGTATATACTTACTTAAGTAAGTAGATAAAAACTGTACATAGTGCTCGAAGTGTGGACTCATCAGAGTCCTGCATCATTGCAGGACTTCTTCCTTTCACATCGACTGCAACTTCCTTGTTCTTAAGAATAGCACACAATTTACCTGCCTATATGCGTGCTCTGTTTGGGAGGCGATGGCGTTGTGATGTTGTCACTGGACTAGTAACCCAGAAACCCAGGGTATTGCTCTGGGGACATGTGTTCGAATCCCACCACTGCAGAAGTGGAATGTGAATTCAATTAATGATCTTTAATTAAAAGCTAGTCTAAACATGGCCATCAAACCATGATGGATTGTTGTAAAAACCCATCTGGTTCAACAATGACATTTAGGGAAGGAAATCTGCTGTCCTTACCTGGTGTGGCCGATATATGACTCCAGACACACAACAATGCTGTTGACTCTTAAATGTCCTCTGAAATGGCCCAGCAAGCCATTCAGTTACATTTAACTGCTACGAAATCAATAAAGAATGAAACCGGATGGACTACCCGGCATCCACTGAGGCACCAGAAACGACAATGGCAAACCCGACCCTGTAAGGTCCTCTTACTAACATCTGGGAGATTGTGCCAAAGTTGGAAGAGCTGTCCCATAGACTAGGCAAGCAACAGCCTGCCATAGTCATACTCACCGAATCATATCTTACAGAAAATGTCTCAGACACTGCCATCATCATCCCCGGATATGTCCTGTCCCACTGGCAGGACAGACCCACAAGAGGTGGTGACACAGTGGTATACAGTAGGGAGGGAGTTGCCCTGGGAGTCCTTCACATCGACTCTAGACCCCATGAAGTCTCATGACATCAAGTCAAGCATGGACAAGGAAACTTCCTGCTGCTGACCACCTACCACCCTCCCTCAGCTGAGGAATCAGTACTCCTCCATGTTGAACACCACTTGGAGGACGCATTGAGGGTGGCAAGGGCACAAAATCTATTCTGAGTGGCGGACTTCAATATGCATCACCAAGAGTGGGTCAATAGCACCCCTACTGACCGAGCTGGCCGAGTCCAAAAGGACATAGATGCTAGACTGGGTGTTGGGCAGGTGGTGACGGAACCAACAAGAGGGAAAACATACTTGACCTCGCCCTCATCAATCTGCCTGCCACAGTAGCATCTGTCCATGACTGTATTGGTAGGAGTGACCACCTCACAGGACTTGTGGAGACAAAGTCCCGCCTTCACATTGAGCATGCCCTCCATTGTGTTGTGTGACACTACCACCGTGCTAAATGGAATAGATTTCAGACAGATCCAACAATGCAAAACTGGGCATCCATGAGCCGCTGTGGGCCGTCAGCAGCAGCAGAATTATACTCAAGCACAATCTGTAATCTCATGGCCCGGCATATCCCCCACTCTACCATTACCATCAAGCCGGGAGACAAACCCTGGTTCAATGAAGAGTGCAGGAGGGCATACCAGGAGCAGCACAAAGCATACCTCAAAATGGGGTTTCAACCTGTTGAAGCTACAACCCATGCAAAACTGCGTATGCAGCATGCGATAGACAGAGCTAAGCAATCCCATAAGCAATGGATCAGATCTAAGCTCTGTGGTCATGCCACGAACAACCGTGAATGGTGGTGGACAATTAAACAACTACCTACAGGAAATTGCTCCACAAATATCCCCATCCTCAATGATAGGGAGCCCAGCACATCAGTGCGAAAGATAAGGCTGAAGCATGTGCAAAAGTGCCGAGATGATGATCCATCTCGGCCTGTTGCTGAAGTCCCCAGCATCACTGATGCCAGTATTCAGCCAATTCGATTCACTCCACGTGATATCAAAAAAACGACTGAAGGCACTGGATACTGCAGAGGCTTTAGGCCCTGACAATATTCCGGCAATAGTACTGAAGACCTGTGCTCGAGAACTTGCTGCGCCCCTAGCCAAGCTGTTACAGTACAGCTACAACACTGGCATCTACACGGCAATGTGGAAATTTGCCCAGGTATTTCCTGGACACAAAAAAGCAGGACAAATCCAACCTGGCAAATTACCACCCCATTCGGCTACCCTCAATCATAAGCAAAGTGTTGGAATGTGTCATCGACAGTGTTATGACGCAACACTTGCTTAGCAATAATCTGCTTAGTTTCGGGTTCCGCCAGAGTCACTCAACTCCTGACCTCATTGCAGCCTTGGTTCAAACATGGACAAAAGAGCGTGAGTTGAGAGTTACTGCCCTGAACATCAAGACAGCATTTGATCGAGTATGGCATCAAGAAGCTCTAGCAAAACTGGAGTCAATGGGAATCGGGGGTGGGGGCCGGTGGGTGGGGGGATACTCTCCGCTGGTTGCAGTCATACCTACCACAAAGGAAGATTATTGCGGTTGTTGGAGGTCAATCATCTCAGCTCCAGGACATCACTGCAGGAGTTCCTCAGGGTCGTGTCCCAGGCCCAACCATCTTCAGCTGCTTCATCAATGATCTTCCTTCAATTCTAAGGTCAGAAGTGGGGATGTTCGCTGATGATGGCACAATGTTCAGCACTATCCACAACTCCTCAGATACTGAAGCAGTCCATGTTGAAATGCAACAGGACCTGGACAATATCCAGGCTTGGGCTGAGAAGTGGCAAGTAACATTCGCGTCACACAAGTGCCAGGCAATGACCATCTCCAACAAGAGAGAATCTCCCCTTGGCATTCAATGACATTACCAACGCTGAATCCCCCACTATCAACATCCTATGGGCTACCATTGACCAGAAACTGAACTGGAGTAGCCATATAAATACAGTGGCTGCAAGAGCAGCTCAGAGTCTGGGGCGAGTAACTCACCTCCTGACTCCCCAAAGCCTGTCCACCATCTACAAGGCACACGTCAGGAGTGTAATGGAATACTCTCCACTTGCCTGGATTGGTGCAGCTCCAACAACACTCAAGAAGCTTGTCACTATTCAGGACAAAACAGCCGACTTGATTGTCACCCCATCCACAAACATTTACTCTCTCAACCACCAATGCACAGTGGCAGCAGTGTGTACCAAATTCAAATCCTCTTACAATAAGATCAGGTGAAGCCTGAAAGAGGCCCCCAGTCACCTTTCTCACCTGGTCATAAGACTAATACATCCAAAACTGCGTGGATGTCAAGTGGTCTAAGGGAGATGATAAAAGGGAAGCTTATGACAGATACAGAGTGTTAAATACTAGAGAAAACCTAAAGGAGTATAACATGGGGAAAGCTGAAATTAAAAGGGAAATTGGGAAAACAAAGAGAGGGCATGGCAAAATATTGCAAGTAAATTCAAAGAACATCCAAAGGTTGATATGCATTTCATGTTCAGTCAGTGGATGATTCATCTCGGCCTCTTTCTGAGGTCCCTACCTTCAGAGATGCTAGCCTTCAGTCAATTCAATTCACTCAATGTGATATCACACAAATGCTGAAGGCACTCAATACAGAAACTGCTACTGGCCGTGACGACATCACGGTTGCAATACAAAGATGTGCTCCGGAACTAGCAGTGCCCCGAGCCAAGCACAAGTCTAGAATGTGATGGAATTTTCCCCACATGCCTCGATGAGTGTAGCTCCAACAACTGTCAAGAATTTTGACATCATCCAGGATACAACACCCCACCCTCACCTTAAACATTCACTTCCTCCAACACCAGTACACTGTGGCAGCAGTGTGCAGTTATGGTTATCTGCCCAAGGAAGGTCCTCTGCACAATTTGCCACACCTCAAGGTCCTGTGCTTTCCTCGTCAGTTGTTCATGTGTGCTTTAAAGTAAACACAAGTCCTTTTCCCCAAAGTTCCTACTGCTGTAAGCAGCTGTTCTTCCTCGATGTTCGAGTGTATTTGCCATCACCACAGAAAATTCTGTCATGGATCGTAACGCTGATCACGTGATTCTTACCTGGGACTGGGGGGCTAACAAAAGAGCAGAGACGACCACCACACTGCCCTCTCAAATGACCTTGCTACCCCAGTGTGTGCCATCTACAAAATGTACCGCATCACCTTGCCAGGTCTCCTTCGACAGCACCTTCCATATAAATAACTTTGACCACCTTGAAGGACAAGGGCATCGGACGCATGGAGACAACAAGAATTGCAAGTTCCCGACCAAGGCAGACAGCAAACTGGCTTGGAACAATATCACCTTTCCTTCACAGTCGCTGGGTCAAAATCCTGGAACTTCCTTCCTACTAGAACTGTGGGTGTACCTAAACTACAAGGTCTGCAGCTGTTCAAGAAGGCTGTGAGGTGATGCATTTTGGGAGAACTAGCAAGGCAAGGGAATATACAATGGAAAGTAGGACCCTAGGATGTACAGAGAGTCAGAGGGACCTTGATGTACTTGTCCATAAATCCCTGAAGGCAGCAGCACAGGTAGATAATGTGGTTAGGAAGGCATATGGGATACTTGCCTTTATTAGCAGAGGCATCGAATATAAGAGCAGGGAGATTATGATGGAGCTGTATAAAACACTAGTTAGGCCACAGCTGGAGTACTGTTTCCAGTTCTGGCCACTCCACTATTGAAAGGATGTGATTGCACTGGAGGCGGTGCAGAGGAGATTCACCAGGATGTTGCCTGGGCTGGGGCATTGCAGCTATGAAGATAGATTGAAAGGGCTAGGGTTGTTTTCCTTAGAGCAGAGAAGGTTGAGTGTAGATATGATTGAAGTATACAAAATTATGAGGGGCATTGATATGTTAGATAGGAAGAAACCTTTTCCCTTAGTGGAGGAGTCAATAACCAGAGGGCATAGATTTAAGGTAAGGTTCAGGAAGTTCAGAGGGGATTTGAGGAAAATAAAATCAACCAGAGGGTGGTTGGAATCTGGAACGCACTGCCTGAAGAGGTGGTAGAGGCAGGAATCCTCACAACATTTAAGAAGTATTTCGATGAGCACCTGAAAAGCCACAGCATACAAGGCTACGGGCCAAGTGCCAGAAAATGGGATTAGAATAGGTAGGTGCTTGATGGTCGGCACAGACACGATGAGCCGAAGGGCCTGTTTCTGTGCTGTATAACTCTATGACTCTATGACCTTCAACTTCGGAAAGACAATTAGGGATCTGCAATATATTCTGTCCTGTCCAGCGACTTTCACATCCCAGCAATGCAGTAAAAAGAAAGAGCGGGAGGAAAATTTTCACATTGGAGTGAAGAAGGATGAGAGGTGACTTGATAGAGGGGTACAAGATGATGAGAGGCACAGATAGAGTGGATAGTCAGACACATTTTCCCAGGGTGGAAAGGGCTATCACCAGGGGGCATAATTTTAAGGTGATTGGTGGAAGGTTTCAGGGAGATGTCAGAGGTAGGTTCTTTACACAGAGAGTGGTGGGTGCATGGAATGCGCTGCCAGCGGTGGTAGTAGAAGCAGATACATTAGGGGCATTTAAGCGACTCTTGGATAGGTACATGGATGATAGTAGAATGAAGGGTAGGCAGTTAGTTTGATCTTAGAGTAGGTTAAAGGTTCGGCACAACATCGTGGGCCGAAGGGCCTGTACTGTGCTGTACTGTTCTATGTTCTATGTTCTAAATAATAAGTACAGCCTATTAGGGATTATAAAGGAAGCATATGGCGAAGAACGTTGCTTGGCTCCTAATGAATAGTTTCTGTCTGTTTTCACAAAAATAGAGGCACATTACAGATATTGAAATCAGGGAGGAGGTGTGTAAAATAGTAGATGAAATTAACATAATGAGAGAAGAAGTATTTAAGGTTTTAACATCTTTGAAAATGGTTAAATCCCCACGGCCAAAAGTAACATGTCCTCAGATTTCAAAGGAAGCAAGAGAAGAAATAGCAGAGGCTCTGACTACCATTTTTCAATCCTCTCTGGCTGCAGGTGTGTGGTGTCTGAGGACTGGAGGATAGCTAACGTTGAACCACTATTTAAATGCAGAGAAAAGGATGGACAAAGTAATTAAAGCCAAACCTCTGTGGTGGTTAAATTATTTGAAAATTCCTGAAGGACATGGACAAATCTTCATTTGATAAAAAGAAAGGTGCTGATCAGTCAAAGACAGTCGGCAATGATTTGTTAACTTTGTGTCTGACAAAAATTATCGATTTTTTTGAGGAACAAACATGGGAGGGTCTCTGAGGGTCGCGCATTTGATGTCGTCTATTTGGATTTTTGCAAGAGTTTTATTCATGTCCCACACGGATGACTGGTCAGGAAAGTAAAAGCCCATGACATCCAAGACAAAGTGGCAAGTTGTATGCAAAATTTCTCAGAGGCAGGAAACAAAGGTTGTCCTTGTGACTTGAACGCTGTTTACAGTGGGGTGCTCATACAGTCAAAGAGAGATACAGCACTGAAACAGGCCCTTCGGCCCACCGAGTCTGTGCCGACCAACAACCACCCATTTATACTAATCCTACATTAATCTCATATTCCCAACCACATCCCCACCATTCTCCTCCAACCTACCTTCACTAGGGGCAATTTACAATAGCCAATTTCTGCAGGTCTCAATACTATGTCCCTTGCTTTGTGTGGTATGTATCAATAATTTGGAATAGCAGGTATGATAAAGAAGTCTTCTGACGATACATAAATTAGCCCTGTGGATGACAATGAAGAGAAAATCTGTAGACTGAACGAAGACATAAGTGGACTAGTCAGATCGGCAGAACGCTGGTAAATGGAGGTCAATCCGGAGATGTGTAAGATAAGGCATCTGAGGAAGACTAACAAGGCAAGAGAATGCATAATAACTGGTAGGTATTGAGAAGTGTAAAGGAACAGAAGGACCTTAGAGTCCGTATGCATAGATTCCAGAAGGTGGCTGCACAAGCAGAGAAGGTGGTCAAGAAGAAATACGGGATACATGTCTTTATTTGACGAGGCATAGTATATAAGAGCTTGGAGGTTATTCTGGAACTGTATAATTGAACAGTTAAGCCACAGCTGGAGTACTGCATGAAATTCTCTTCACCACATTATATGAAAGATGTGATTACTCCAGAGAAGGTACAGAGGAGATTTATGAGTATGCTGCTTGGATAGAAGAATGTCAATGAAGTGGAAAGATCGCATTCAAAGAATCACAGAATTATTACAGCACAGAAGGAGGCCATTGAATCCATCATGTCTGCACCAGCCTTCAAATAAGTAATTTACCTAGTGCCATTCCCCTGCCTTCGCCCCATAACCCTGCACATACTTCCTTTATAGATAACAGTCTAATTCTCTTTTGGATGTTTCGACTGAGCCTGCCATACTAAACTCTCAGGCCGTGCACTCCAGACCTGAATGACACACTGTGTAAGAAAAGTTTGTTCTCATGCTCTTTTGCTTATTTAGCCAATTAATTTAAATCTGTGCCTTCTCGTTCATGATCCTCTCACAAGTAGGAACGGTTTCTCCCTATCTGCTCTGTCCAGACCCATCACGCTTTTGCAGAACTCTATCAAGTCATCTCTCAGCCTGCTCTTCTCTCAACAAAGCAGTCCCAACGGGCGGCGTAGTGCTTAGCACTGCAGCCTCACAGCTGCAGCGACGCAGGTTTAATCCTGGATAATGTCTGTGCAGAGTTTGCAAGCTCTCCCTGTGACCATGTGGGTTTTCGCTGGGTGCTTTAATTCTTTAATTTTCTTTCTTTCTTTGCTCTGGTTTCCTCCCACAGCCAACGGCTTGCAGGTTAATAAGTAAATTGGCTGTTATAAATTGCCCCTAGTGTAGGTAGGGGAGTTGAGAGAAGATGGGGTAGGAATATGGGATTAATGTCGAATTAGTAAAAATGGGTGGTTGATGGTCGGTGCTGTATCACTAAATGAGTAAAAAAGCTTCTCCAGTCTATTTTCAAAAGTGAAATTCATCATACCTCAAACCAATCTCGTGTATCAGGAAGAGAAAAGTGTCAATGTCTGCAAGGTCGAGATACAGTGGATTGGAAGGCACTATGCAGTTACTTGCAGCGTCCATAACTAGAGGATTTTTTTCATCTGGAGGGTGGTTGGAATCTGTAACTTACATCTTGTCAACCAGAAAATGACCCATTTATGCCTACTCTCTGTTTCCTGTTAGATAGCCAATCTTCGATTACAAGACTTTGTTAAGGCAAATAGGATTTGTACATTCAAGGGAATCTTGACAAGTACTTAATTATGCTATTCTCAGGTTCAACATGTTCTGAGGCCCCCTCCTCTCCGTGGCTTCCAACTGTCACAGGCCCTCCAACTGACACAGTCCCTCCCACTGGCACAGATCCCGTAGGTGATACAGATCCTCCAACTAAGGCTTCCTCTAAATTCTCTCCTATTGCAGCACATTTCATTGACTAGACAAGTTGAAAAATGAATCCTTCAGTACTGGCATACTTGGAGGTGGGACATCCTGCATCAGAAGGCGCACATCACAATATCAGGCAATTAATTGCCTGAGCCACGCAAAATTGCGACATGGCATGCAGGGCCGTCGGGCCAGCGCCTCCTCATTAAATCCTGACCCCACAGTTTAACCACTCTCTTGATAAATACATTTCTCCTATATACTGAATTGGATTTGTTATTGTCTATCGCATATTCATGGTCCCTTGATTTGCAGTTCCCCACAGGGGAATAATTGTTCCATGTCGATGCACATCATCAAACCCTCAGTATCAATATCTTTAATATCATTCTGAAGGGGGAGGGTGAAGAGTTAGAAGTCGTGGTACACGTTGGTACTAACGACATAGGTAGAAAGAGTGATGAGGTCCTGCAACTAGAATTTAGGGTGCTCGGGAGCAGATTAAAAAGCAGGATCACAAAGGTTGTAATCTCTGGCATACTCCGCTGCCACGTGTGAGTGAATACAGGAATAGGAGGATAGAGCAGATGAATGCGTGTCTGAGGAGATGGTGCAGGAAAGAGGGCATTAGTTTCCTGGATCACTGGGTCTGTTTCTGGCGAAGGTTGGACCTGTACAAGTTGGACGGGTTGTAATTGAACCGAAACAGGACCAACATCCGTGCTGGGAGGTTTGCTAGTGGTGTTGGGGGTGGGGGGGGGGGGGTGTGGGTGCGGTGTGCAGAGGGCAGTTTAAGTAATTTGGCAGTGGGTGGGATACAGAGTAGAGGTACATTAGGGAGTGATGCATCGTCAAATATAGAAGAGAAAGGGAGTCAGTCTGGAAGGCAGAGCAAATATAGACCTGTTAAGGCACAAGTGAAAAATGCAAGGCTGGAATACATCTATTTTAATTCAAGGCGTTTTACTAGTAAGGCAGATGAATTGAGGGCGTTGATTAGCACATGGCATTATAATAGTATTGCTGTCACAGATACATGGTTGGGGGAAGGGCAGCACTGGCAGCTCAATATTCCAGGTTATAGAATCTTCAGACAAGACAGGGGAGGGGGTAAAAGAGGAGGTGGCATTGCACTGCTGATCAAGGAGTCAATTACTGCAGTAAGGAGGGATGATATCTTAGAAGGTTCCTCAAATGAAGCTTTATGGGTAGAACGTAAAAACAGAAAGGGGACAATCACTTGGCAGGGAGTGTACTGCAGAGCTCCAAACAGTCAGGGAGATATCGAGGAGCAGATTATGTGGACAAATCTCTGAGAAGTGTAAAAATAATAGGGTAATAATAGTAGGGAATTTCAGATTCCCCCATACCAACTGCAAAAGGCTTAAAGAGAGTGGAATTCTTAAAATGCATGCAGGATAGCTTTTTGAGCCAGTACGTAGAAAGTCCTACAAGGGAAGGGGCGGTGCTGCATCTAATCCTAGGTAATGAAGCCGGACAAGTGGTAGAAGTTTTGGGGGTGTGGGGGTCATTTCGAGGATAATGACCATATCTCTGTATGATTTAAGGTAGCTATGGAAAAGGACAAAGAGGGACTGGAAATAAAGGTACTGAATTGGTGGAAGGCCGATTTTAATATGATAAAACAGGATCTGGCCAAAGTGGAATGGGAGCAGCTACTTGTAGGAAAGTCTACATCAGACCATTGGGAGTTTGGCAAAGTGGAAATAGTGAGAGTTCAGAGCCAACATGCACCCGTTAAGGTGAAGGGTAGGACCAACAAGTTTAGGGAACCCTGGATGTCAAGAGATAGAAAGGATTGGATCAAGAAAAAAGAGGCTTATGGCATATACAGAGGGCTGAAAACAGCGGAGGCACAAGAGGATTATAGAAAGTGTTTGGGTACTTAAAAAAGTAATTAGGAGAGCGAAGAGGGGACATGAAAAAACACTGGCAGGCAAGATAAAGGAAAATCTTTAGGCATTTTATAAATATATTAAGGGCAAGAGGATAACCAGGGAAAACTTAGGGCCCTTTCGGGACCAAAGTGGCAAACTGTGTGTGGAGCTGGAAGACTTGGTGAGGTTTCAAATGATTATTTTTTGCCTGTGTTCACTAGGGAGAATGACGGTGTAGGTGTAGAGATCATGGAGGAGGATTGTGATATACGTGAATACATTAGCATTGAAAGGGAGGAAGTATTAGTTGTTTTAGCGGGTTTAAAAGTGGATAAATCCCCAGGCCCAGATGAGATGTATCCAAGACTGTTACTGTGAGATAGGGGAGGAGATAACTGTGGCTCTGACTCAAATGTTCGAATCCTCTCTGGCCGCGGGAGAGGTACCAGAGGACTGGAGGACAGCAAATGTGGCACCATTATTCAAGAAGTGTAGCAGGGATAAACCAGATAATTACAGGCTGGTGAGTCTAACATCAGTGATTGGGAAACTATAGGAAAAAATTCTGAGGAACAGGATTGATCTCCACTTGGAGAGGCAGGGATTAATCAGGAATAGTCAGCATGGCTTTGTCAGGGGGGATCGTGTCTAACTAATTTGATTGAATTGTTGAAGGCGGTGACTTTATGTGTCGATGAGGGTAAAGCAGTAGATGTAGTCTACATGGACTTCAGTAAGGCTTTTGTTAGTTTCCGCATTGGAGTTTCGTTAAGAAGGTAAGAGCCCATTGGATCCATGGCAATTTTGAAAATTGGATCCAAAATTGTCTTGGTGGCAGAAGGCATAGGGTGATGGTTGAGGGTTATTTTTGTGAGTGGAAGCCTGTGACCAGTGGTGTATCACAGGGATCTATGCTGGAACTCTTGCTGTTTGTAAAGCACATTAATGATGTAGACGTCAACATAGGAGGCATGATCAGTAAGATCGCAGATGGCATGAAAATTGGTGGTATTGTAAATAGTGAGGAGGAAAGCCCCAGGTTGCAGGATGATATAGATGGACTGGTGAGATGGGCGGAGCAGTGGCAAATGGAATTTAATCCTGAAAAGTTTGAGGTGATGCATTTTGGGAGGACTAACAATGCAAGGGAATATGCAATGAATGGTAGGACCCTAGGAAGTACAGAGGGTCGGGGGAATTTGGTGTACTTGTCCATGGATCACTGAAGGCAGCAACACAGGAAGATAAGGTGGTTAGGAAGGCATATGGGATAC
This sequence comes from Heterodontus francisci, assembly GCF_036365525.1. Lineage (NCBI taxonomy): Eukaryota > Metazoa > Chordata > Chondrichthyes > Heterodontiformes > Heterodontidae > Heterodontus > Heterodontus francisci. The sequence continues at coordinate 34,353,348 of NC_090398.1, forward strand.
TTGCCTTTATTAGCTGAGTCATAGACTATAAGAGCAGGGAGGTTATGATGGAGCTGTATAAAACGCTGTTTAGGCCACAGCTGGAGTACTGTGTACAGTTTTGGTCGCCACACTATAGGAAGGATGTGCTTGCACTGGAGAGGACGCAGAGGAGATTCACTAGGATGTTTCCTAGGCTGGAGCATTTCAATGAAGAGAGACTAGATCGGCTAGGGTTGTTTTCCTGAGAGCAGAGAAGGCTGAGGGGGGACATGATTGAGGTGTACAAGATTATGAGGGGCATTGATATGTTAGATAGGAAGAAACATTTTCCCTTAGCAGTGGGATCAATAACCAGGGGGCATAGATTTAATGTAAGGGGCAGGAGGTTTAGAGGGGATTTGAGGAAAAAATTTTTCACTCGGTAGGTGGTTGAAATCTGGAACGCACTGCCTGACGAGGTGGTAGAGGCAGGAATCCTCACAACATGTACGAAGTATTTAGATGAGCACTTGAAACGACACAACATCGAAGGCTACGGGCCAAGTGCTGGAAAATGGGTTAGAGTAGTTAGGGGTTTGATGGCCGGTACAGACACGATGGGTCAAAGGGCCTGTTTCTGTTCTGTATAACTCTATGACTCTATCGGACCACCCCTACACCTTCTATGATCTAACGAAATGAGCTCCCGCCTGCTCTGCCTTTCCTGATAGCTTGAACCTCTAAGTTATGCTATCATCTTCTTATCTGTTTGCACATTTTCTGGAGCCTCACATTCAGTTTAAATAATATGGAGACCAGCATTGGACACAGTACTCTTAGTGTTGTCTAACCATTGTTCTGCAGAGTGTGGGGTCTGCTAAGACACCTACTATGTTCCTGATTTTCAATTATAACCACTACATGTCTGAACTATCAAAGTGAACTGTTTAATACAATGCAGCATGGCACCAGGATTTTAACTCCATTGGGTACAGCGTCATATTCCGAGGCAGCCTCATACGTGTTGGCCTTGCTATATTGCTCGTTTCACCACCAGATAACCTAATCTTCATGTCGAGATTTCCAAAAGGACCCTCTTATGCAACATTTGTTTAGTTAATTGCTTCTTCCTTCTGAATACCTCTCACTGGGTTGCATTTCAACAGTACCTGCAAAATCTGCGCCCTACAGCATCCAGAAGGGCAAGGGTAGCATTTGCATGGGAACATCGTCATGTCCAAGTTCCCGCACTTGGGCATTTGATACTTTTCCTCGACACCGGATCAAAATCAAAATGTAAATCTCCACCGAGCAACACAGTGGAAATCCTTTTTGCACACGGACTGAAGCACTTCAAGTTGAATGCCCACCACAAGCTTCTCAATTGCAACTGAAGATGTTCAATAAGATTAGAGATACAGCACTGAAACAGGCCCTTCGGCCCACCGAGTCTGTGCCGAACATCAGCCACCCATTTATACTAATCCTCCGCTAATCCCATATTCCTACCAAACATCCCCACCTGTCCCTATATTTCCCTACCACCTACCTATACTAGTGACAATTTATAATGGCCAATTTACCTATCAACCTGCAAGTCTTTTTTTGGCTTGTGGGAGGAAACCGGAGCACCCGGAGAAAACCCACGCAGACACAGGGAGAACTTGCAAACTCCACACAGACAGTACCCGGAATCGAACCCGGGTCCCTGGAGCTGTGAGGGTGCGGTGCTAACCACTGCGCCACTGTGCTGCCCAATAAATGCTGGACTTGCCAGTGCCACACGTATCGCAGCGTTTGCAATGCATAACAGTGCATAGTTTAACAGAGATATGCACTCTTTGCATCAAGTTATGTCTAAACTGAATTAGCAGTAAAGTGAATTTCACACCAGCAATCCCCTTCTTTACCTGATATGCCAAAGTGAAAATTCAGCGTTAAATCTGGGGTTTGGAAATAAATCCTCTGCTGATTTTTTTTTTTGCAACTTTGTTTGATTCAGTTAGTAAAAGCCTCAGTCCTCCTCTTGTGGAATTATCACTCGTCAATAAAAGCATTAACAATTGTCATTAAGTTGCCAGCATTTCACGGCATAACAAAACCAACAGAACAATTTCTAATTGACTGTTTCATTTATTTAACCTCGGATCCGCTAACAATGCCAATGCTATCACTTGATCAAATGGACTTTGGTTAAATTAGAAGAAGAGACAGTCACCATTACCTGTACTCTGAACAGAGAGAATCGGTGCCTGATCTACTTCCACAAAGATAATCAATGTCGGGACTCTCGCCAAATCGTTGCAAAGGCCAACATTGGGACATTCACGGGAACCATTACAAATCAAAGACAGCGGCATGAATGCCAATATAGAACTTCTATGCCTGTGAAGGCATCTGTAGCAGGAGAGTTGATGCAGAGCAGTAGCTGTTAATATGTCGATTAAACATTCTTGGTATAGTCAGAAAAGCATCCTTGTTTCAATGTAGCAGTGCTTGATTATCACGGATTGAGTCTCTGGGCATAGCTCTTTTCTGTAACGGTTGAATCTGAACAGACAGACTGACGTTTGACTGCCAGGGTCAGTATTAATCATGGAATCATAACATGATACAGCACAGCAGCAGACCATTCGGCCCATCATGCCTCTGTCAGTTGTTTGAAAGACTGAGTTTTTAATATCTGCCGATGTAAATGCATTCAGTATCTTCCCTTACGACTCACCCCATAACATCTCAACCGATTATATCTGAACTTTTTCACCGTTTTTGGTCTGAACAAAGAGCGTTGGAATCACGGCTTGCAACTGAACCCTGAGAAATCAAATGCCATGCCTGTTCCCGGCAGCAAGTTTTCCTGTTACATCTATTTGCAAAATCATGTGGAACTAGATTCAACCTTGAACAAAATCTGGCTTCACATTAAATCAAAATAAACACTGTTTAAAATGGAGAATTCTCTTTTTCTCTACAAAACTGAAAATACAGACACATTTGTTGAATTGATGTGTGTGATCCTCTCCTAGTCAGAATCCAACATGAGCATCAATGAGCAGGTTATTTGCAAGTATATGCTACTTGACAGCTTTGTCGATGACTGCTTTCATCAGTTTTGCTGATGATGAATAGGCTGATGATCTGGCAATAGAGAGAATCTTCCTGGGCAATTTTCTAACTCACCCGGTGGACGCCAGTTTTGTAGCTGTACTGGAATAGCTTGGCTAGGTGCACAGAAGTTCTGGAGTGCTAGTAATCAGTACGACAGCCGGGATGGTAACAGAGCCTAAAGCCTCTGCAGCATCCGGGGCCCTCAAGAGGGTAATAAATCGAACTGACGAAAGAATGGCAGCAGTGATGATGGAGACATCAGGATGAAGCGACATCTACTCGGCAATTCTGGCTGAACATGGTTACAAATGCTCCAACCTTGTTTGTTGCATGGATGTGCTGGGTTCTGCCATCAGTGAGGATGGAATGGTCCGTCGCAGGCCTGCAGATCTTTGATATTATCCCTTGTTTGTGGTATCACTTAGCTCTTTCTATACAATGTGTCATGGTCCTGTCGCGTTTTTTTTGGAAATATACGGTTTGCCTTTAAGGCTTGCAAGGGATCTGTATTGCTTTATGAACCAGCAACCCTCAGGAGTTATAGAAAGCTGTATTTTTGGTTGCCATTGGAAACAGCCATTTGGAGACTGCGATTCATAGGGGTTAGAATTGAAATCAGGTGCCAACCAAGCAGAGATAATTGACGTAATAGCCGAACATCTGCATTCTCGTTACCATAGATACAGCCACTGGGAGTGAGTAACAAGCGATACATTTGTTGCAATTCAATTTTGAACTGGCTTTTAGTTGAAGACAGTTTGTTCTAACAAAACACACAGACAGAGGACACAGACAGCTATGGTGTTCAGCATACATAAAAACGAGCTCTCAACCATTTAAATCGAAGAATAGGATTTTTCTCTGTTTATTATTATCTCTCAAAATTCTAAAAAAAATGTCAAGCCAAACTAGAGATCTCTGGCAATTTAAATTCAAGACAGGGAAGTTAGACTGTGACAATCTTTTATCCCTCTGTTGAAAGTGTTTGCAAGTCGTTAATTGTTGAAATTCGCTGGAGAAGGAAAGCAACATTATGTGAGGACTTCAAGCAACATTGGACTGTAAATATGCAAGGACTCTTTTTTATTCTATTTTAAATGTTGTTTATATCTTCATAGCGATTCAGAATTTAGTTCTTCTAATCAAAGCGTTAATTTGTTGCTTTAAGGACACCTGGTTTGGTTAGCCTCATTCGGGGGTCAATAGATGGTACAATTTGGCAGGGTCCTTCTTTCATTTGGAAAGTTTTAAATGATCTGTTAGACGATCAGTGGAGTGACAGGATTGAATTATCAGTGCGTTTCTCCCACCACAATCAGCATTGTATATTTTGATTGGGGGCTTTGACTGGAGCGGTCAGTCATAACATATTTATTGGGGGCACGTCCCGAAATTTGAATAAAATTTAATTGGGTGTTCATTCGAAATTTGTATCACATATTTATTGGGTTTCTCGTCTGGGATTTGAATCATATTAATTAGGGTCTCGCTCAAGATTTGAATTAGAGCAGTGAGGCAATATGGACAGAACTCAGAAATAGGAAGGGTGCGGTAACAATGTTGGGGCTGTACTACAGGCCTCCCAACAGCGAGCGTGAGATAGAGGTACAAATATGTAAACAGATTATGGAAAGATGTAGGAGCAACAGGGTGGTGGTGATAGGAGATTTTAATTTTCCCAACATTGACTGGGATTCGCTTAGTGTTAGAGGTCCAGATGGAGCAGAATTTGTAAGGAGCATCCAGGAGGGTTTTCTAGAGCAGTATGTAAATAGTCCAACTCGGGAAGGGGCCATACTGGACCTGGTGTTGGGGAATGAGCCCGGCCAGGTTGTTGAAGTTTCAGTAGGGGACTACTTTGGGAATAGTGATCACAATTCCGTAAGCTTTAAAATACTCATGGACAAAGACGAGAGTGGTCCAAAAGGGAGAGTGCTAAATTGGGGGAAGGCCAACTACACCAAAATTCGGCAGGAGCTGGGAAATGTAGATTGGGAGCAGCTGTTTGAAGGTAAATCCACATGTGATATGTGGGAGGCTTTTAAAGAGAGGTTGATTAGCGTGCAGGAGAGACATGTTCCTGTGAAAATGAGGGATAGAAATGGCAAGATTAGGGAACCATGGATGACAGGTGAAATTGTGAGACTAGCTAAGAGGAAAAAGGAAGCATACATAAGGTCTAGGCGGCTGATGAAAGACGAAGCTTTGAAAGAATATCGGGAATGTAGGACCAATCTGAAACGAGGAATTAAGAGGGCTAAAAGGGGTCATGAAATATCTTTAGCAAACAGGGTTAAGGAAAATCCCAAAGCCTTTTATTCATATATAAGGAGAAAGAGGGTAACTAGAGAAAGGATTGGCCCACTAAAGGACAAAGGAGGAATGTTATGCTTGGACTCAGAGAAAATGGGTGAGATTCTAAACGAGTACTTTGCATCGGTATTCACCGAGGAGAGGGACATGACGGATGTTGAGGTTAGGAACAGATGTTTGATTACTCTAGGTCAGGTCGGCATAAGGAGGGAGGAAGTGTTGGGTATTCTAAAGGGCATTAAGGTGGACAAGTCCCCAGGTCCGGATGGGATCTATCCCAGGTTACTGAGGGAAGCGAGAGAGGAAATAGCTGGGGCCTTAACAGATATCTTTGCAGCATCCTTAAACACGGGTGAGGTCCCGGAGGACTGGAGAATTGCTAATGTTGTCCCCTTGTTTAAGAAGGGTAGCAGGGATAATCCAGGTAATTATAGACCGGTGAGCCTGACGTCAGTGGTAGGGAAGCTGCTGGAGAAGATACTGAGGGATAGGATCTATTCCCATTTGGAAGAAAATGGGCTTATCAGTGATAGGCAACATGGTTTTGTGCAGGGAAGGTCATGTCTTACCAACTTAATAGAATTCTTTGAGGAAGTGACAAAGTTGATTGATGAGGGAAGGGCTGTCGATGTCATATACATGGACTTCAGTAAGGCGTTTGATAAGGTTCCCCATGGCAGGCTGATGGAGAAAGTGAAGGCGCTTGGGGTCCAAGGTGTACTAGCTAGATGGATAAAGAACTGGCTGGGCAACAGGAGACAGAGAGTAGCAGTAGAAGGGAGTTTCTCAAAATGGAGACGTGTGACCAGTGGTGTTCCACAGGGATCCGTGCTGGGACCACTGTTGTTTGTGATATACATTAATGATTTGGAGGAAAGTATAGGTGGACTGATTAGCAAATTTGCAGACGACACTAAGATTGGTGGAGTAGCAGATAGTGAAGGGGACTGTCAGAGAATACAGCAGAATATAGATAGATTGGAGAGTTGGGCAGAGAAATGGCAGATGGAGTTCAATCAGGGCAAATGCGAGGTGATGCATTTTGGAAGATCCAATTCAAGAGTGAACTATACAGTAAATGGAAAAGTCCTGGGGAAAATTGATGTCCAGAGAGATTTGGGTGTTCAGGTCCACTGTTCCCTGAAGGTGGCAACGCAGGTAAATAGAGTGGTCAAGAAGGCATACGGCATGCTTTCCTTCATCGGACGGGGCATTGAGTACAAGAGTTGGCAGGTCATGTTACAGTTGTATAGGACTTTGGTTCGGCCACATTTGGAATACTGCGTACAGTTCTGGTCGCCACATTATCAAAAGGATGTGGATGCTTTGGAGAGGGTGCAGAGGAGGTTCACCAGGATGTTGCCTGGTATGGAGGGCGCTAGCTATGAAGAGAGGTTGAGCAGATTAGGATTATTTTCATTAGAAAGACGGAGGTTGAGGGGGGACCTGATTGAGGTGTACAAAATCATGAGAGGTATAGACAGGGTGGATAGCAAGAGGCTTTTTCCCAGAGTGGGGGTTTCAATTACTAGAGGACACGAGTTCAAAGTGAAAGGGGGAAAGTTTAGGGGGGATATGCGTGGAAATTTCTTTACGCAGAGGGTTGCGGGCACCTGGAACGCATTGCCAGCGGAGGTGGTAGATGCGGGCACGATGGAGTCTTTTAAGATGTATCTAGACAGATACATGAATGGGCAGGAAGAAAAGAGATACAGAACCTTAGAAAATAGGCGACATGTTTAGAGAGAGGATCTGGATCGGCGCAGGCTTGGAGGGCCGAAGGGCCTGTTCCTGTGCTGTAATTATCTTTGTTCTTTGTTCTTTGTATATTAATTGGGTTTCTGGATTTGAATCATATCTTAATTGAGGGCTCGCTCACAGTTGCACCATATTTAATTTGGTTGCTCGCATCAGGGTTCAGAATCAGACTAATTTGGAGGGCTCACGTTTGGAATCATAGCAATTACTCGACTCTGGGATAACATATTTAAATCGGGGTCCTGCGTTTTGCATCAGATTAATTGTTACCGAGTCTGGGATCTTATCAATTAGAAACTTGATTGTTGGGATCTAAATCCGACGCTAATTACAAAGAAATTAAAAGAACCAGGTATCCTGTATAATAAGGCACAATCTATACCATTGTTATGGCATCAGTAGTTGCAGCAGAGGTTTTGGGAAAGTAGAATATTTCCCTGAGTGATTTGCTAATTTTAACAAAGAACAAATTAAATGAATTGGCAGCGCAACTGGGGCTAGAATTGAAGTCAGGTACAAAAAAAACAGAGATTGACATCATAGCCAAAAATCTGGAATTGGTGGAAGGAGATCATGATAGTAGTACAGAGGAAGGGCAACACGAGGACCAAGAAAGCGAATACGAAAGACATGATGGTAGTAGATCCGAAAGTGATGCAGTGGAATTGGCCAGGACTCAGTTAGAGAAGGAGAAAAAAACTGGAGCTTCAGCAGAAAAAAAGAAAAAGCAATCGCAATAAGAAAACTTGAATTGGAGGAAAGGGAGAAAGAGAGAGCATTTCGAAGAGAAAGTGAGAGAGAAGAGAGGGAATTTAGGTTAAAAGAGATGGAACTAAGACAAAGGGGTAAACTCAAATCCAGGGAAAATTCGGGTCAGGAAGATTCTGAATTTAGATCAGGACCCAGCGAGAAGTTTTTTTGTAAATTTATGCAGGCACTTCCGAAGTTCGAGGAAAGGGATGTAGAGGCATTTTTTATAACTTTTGAAAAAAAATAGCCAAACAGATAAAATGGCCAAAGAAAGCTGGATATTACTCACGCAGGGCAGGCTGGCAGGCAGAGCTCATGAAGTTTATGTCACGCTTTCTGAACAGGATTCTGCAGGTTATGAGATGGCAAAAAAAAGGCTATTCTCTCTGCGTATGAGTTAGTCCCTGAAGCTTACCGTCAGACATTTAGGAACTTACGGAGATTGACTGGGTGGACATATTTAGAATTTGAGAGGGTGAAGCAAATGAATTTTGACCGTTGGATACGGGCATTAAAGATAGAAACCACATTTGAGAACCTTCGAGAATTGATTATCTCAGAAGAGTGTAAGAACTCCATTCCTTCAGTCGTGAAAACTCATATAGATAAGCTAAAAGAGCTAAACGTTTTGAAAGCTAGGCAAGTAGAGATGCTGATGCTTTTGCGCCTTTCAATAAGCCAATCTATTTTGTCCATCACCCCCATAAAACTGATAAAGAGAGGAAGTGGGAGAGTGAAAGGAACTCAAGTAGCCGGGGACAAGAAGGAACAGCTGGGAATGTCCCAGCAGCACCTCCTCAGGTCAGAAATGAAGGTGTTGGTGGTGGAACTGAGATTCGCAAGCCAAAGTGTTTCCATTGCATCAAAACGGGTCATCTTCTTTCAGAGTGCTGGAGGTTGCGAGGTAAACTCATCGGACCTGTTGGGGTATGCAAAGTTAATGCAACGGAAAAGACTCTGACTGAGATTATAGTAGACCAGGCTATAGCTTTAACGACAGTTATCAATGTGAAATCTGACACTAACTAAGATGAGTGTGGAGGTGAAGAATGAACTACCTGAGAGTTATATGGATTTTTGTCAAAGGGGAGAGTAACTCCGTATCCTGTAAGTGATGCAGGGAAACCTATGATTACACGCAGGGATACAGGAGCGACCCAAACACGCTTGCTGGGGTAAGATATGAGGTTTCCATCAGAGAGTCCCGTGAATGGTAAAGTTTTAGTTCATGGAATTGGCGGGGCGTGTATACACGTAAACTTGTATTAAGTACGCCGAAATAGTGACTAAATAACTGGTGTAGTAACTGTAGGTGTTGTCCACTGTTTACCAGTCAAGGGAATTGAGCTACTCCGAGAAAATGATTGTGCGGGATCAAACATGTCAGTTTATCCTTTGGCTGCAGAAATGGAGCAACTACAGGAGCAAGTTCTGACAATATTTCCTGCATGTGTAGTTATCCGAGCAATGGCTAAACAGGACCCATTGTTGGAGGCAAAAGGGGCGCCACAAATAGATAATCAGGCATCTGAAACCTTATTTGGTGATTTAGATAATCCAAATAAGATGCTTAACAGATCGTCTATCATGCCAGCACAGCAAGCTGATCCAGAGATCTACCAAATAGCACAGACGGCTCTGTCAGAAGCTGAAGTAAAAGGAGTTCCAGAAGGCTATTATATGGCAAATGGGGTTTTGAAGAGGAAATTGAGACCGCCTCATAGACCTGCCGACGAAGACTGGATAGTTGTTGAACAGATAGTGGTGCCACCTAAATATCAACAAGGATTATTAAGGTTAGCACACGACATTCCCTTTTGAGGACATAGGGGAGTTCGGAAGACCAAAACACATTTTAGCCAACATTATTACTGGACAGGTCTTACAAAGGATGTGACACAATAACCAGTGAAAGCACGGTTCAGTGGCCCATATAGAGTGATCAAAAGAGAGGGCAAGGTAGATTACTTGATTGACACCCCTGATCGCTGGATGAAGAACCGGTTGTGTCACATTAATTTGCTCAAACCTTATTACCATAGGGAGGAGGATAAGCCAGTACAGGTATGTCAGGTAATCGGGACTGTCGAGAAGGAAAAGGATAGTGAGGAAGAGGCAGAAGTAGTCCGAGGAAATTCTCAGATTGAACCTCCAACTATCCAATCAGCGAATGCAGAATGTCTAGGAAAATTAAACAATAGGTTTTTAAAATTAGAGACAAAACAGCGTGAAGTTCTAACCAGTGTTTTCACAATGTTTCAAAAGTTTGTAGGGAGAAGCCAGGATGTACAACCTTAGCCACAGATGATGTTGGTACAGGAGGAGCCATTCCTATAAAATGACATCCTTGTCACGTAAGTCCAGGCAGACAGGCCAAAGTGGAAGCAGAGGTACAATGCATGCTGAAGGGTAGCTTAGATGAACTTAGTCAGGACAGCTGGAATTCGCAGATGGTCTTGATGTCTAAACCTGGTGGGACGGCTCATAATTGCATATCTCTAGAAAAGTCACTGTGGTAATGAAGACAGATTCCAACCCAAATTCTCATTTAAATGACTGTCTGGACAGGGTAGGTAACACAATATGTCTTAAAGAGACAAATGTGTTGGACGGAGACTTTCAAATTCCTTTGACACCCCTGGGTAAGACAAAAATCCACTTCTGTTACAGCCGACAAGGTTTTCCAGTGTCAAGTGATGCCACATAGGCTAAGGGGTACTCGAGGAACTTCTCAGAGTATAGTGAACCCGGAAGTGGTCAGTGCTCCTAGCTGTTCAGCTCACCTGGCTGAGGTGATGGCCAATAGGGATACTTGGAAGGAAAACACGAAACAGTTGGAAGACGATGTTTGTAAATTTGAAATGGGTTAATTGGAACAAGCTTTTGTAAAGTTAAAGCCGAGATGTTCTGGTGGAACTTGCTGCTGTAGTCTAAACTTGTTTTTTAGAAATGTGTATCTCTGTAAATGCATGAAAACAATTTTCGTGCTTTTTAAATTTGTATTTCTTTACCCATTGTAATGACACGCATTTCAGAAATGGCGTTTCATTCCGCTAGGGGCAGAGGTGTCATGGTCCCGATGTTTTTTTTCTGGATATGCGATTTGCCTTTCAAGCATGCTTTTAGAACCAGCAAGTCTCAGGAATTATAGAAATCTGCATTTTCAGTTGCCGTTGGAAACAACCATTTGGAGATGGCGATTTAAAGGGTGCATTCTCGTTACCATAGATGCAGCCACTGGGAGTGAGCGGCAAGAAATATATTTGTTGCCATTTAAATTTGAACTGGCTTTTAGTGGTGTTCAGTCGACCTGAAAAAGAGCTCTCAACCATTTAAACTGAAGAATAGGATTTTAGTCCGTTTATTATTATCTCTCAAAATTCTAAAACAAAACGTCAAGCCAAAACAGAGATCTCTGGTAATTTAAATCTAAGAAAGGGAAGTTAGACTGTGACAATCATTTATCCCTCAAAAGCTCTCAAGTCAGATTGATTCTGTTGAAAGTGTTTGCAAGTCGTTAATTGTTGAAATTCACTGGAGAAGGAAAGCAACATTCTGTGAGGACTTCAAGCAACATTCTGTGAGAAATTGAAGCAACGTTCTGTGAGGACTTCAAACAACATTCTGTGAGGACCTCAAGCAACATTCTGTGAGGACTGCAAGCAACATTGGACTGGAAATTTGCAAATACTCTTTTTTTCTATTTCAAATGTTGTTTATATCTTCATACTGTTTAAGAATTTAGTTCTTATAATTAAAGAGTTAATTTGTTCATTTAAAGACAACTGGTTTGGTTAAGTAAAAACAAGAAATGCTCGAAATGCTCAGCAGGTCAGTCAGCTTCTGTGGAGACAGAATCAGAGTTAGCTTTTTAGGTCAGTGACCCTTCTTCAGAACTGACAAATATTAGAAAAGTACAAGATTTTATGCAAGTAACGCGGGGGTGGGGCAAGAGATAACAAAAGGGAAGGTGTTGATAGGACAAGGTCACAGAGAATAGCTGACCAGAGGGTCATGGAGCAAAGGCAAAAGGTATGTTAATGGTGTGCTGAAAAACAAAGCATTAGTACAGAAAGGGTGTGAACAGACTGTAAAGCGCAAAGCACTCCAATCAAAAACATTCTTTTTAAAACAAAATAGAAACATTGGGTAGGCACAGTACAAACAAACTAAACACACAAAAAAAACCTAAAATAAAATAACAAAATAAAAACGACCTAAAATAAAATAATAAAATAGTGGGGTGGAAAGTGTGGACAAGGGGAAACCTGTCGCGGTTCTGGGAGGGAGGGGAAGGGGTGCGGGTAGAGGTGTGGGTAATGGGCTGGACATGGTTGAGGGCCCTGACAACCTCAGTGGTGGAGGGGGTGGGGGGGGAAATCCTAGGTTGAGGCAAATGGAAGACATATCAGAAGCACTTTCATGGAAGGTAGCATCATCAGAGCAGATGCGTCGGGATGGAGAAACGGGGAGTATGGAATGGAGTCCTGACAGGAGACAGGGTGTGAAGAAGTTTATTCTAGGTTGCTGTGGGAGTCGGTGGGCCTATAATGAATATTAGCAGGCAGCCTATCCCCAGAGATAGAGACAGAGAAGTCGAGGAAGGGAAGGGAAGTGTCGGATATGGACCATGTGAAGATGAGAGAAGGGTGGAAATTAGAAGCAAAGTTCATAAAGTATTCCAGTTCCGGGCGGGAGCAGGAAACGGTACCGATGCAGTCATCAATGTACTAGAAAAAAAGTTGGGGGAGGGGGCCTGAGTAGGACTGGAGCAAGAAATATTCAACATATCCCACAAAAAGACAGGCATAACTAGGGTACGCATAGCAAAACCTTTTACTTGAAGGAAGTGAATCGGGTTGAAGGAGAAGTTGTTCAATGTGAGAACAAGTTCAGCCAGGCAGAGGAGGGTAGTGCTGGAGGGACTGGCTGGGCTTCTGTTCAAGGAAGAAGTGGAGAGCCCTCAAACCGTCCTGGTGGGGGATGGAGGTGTGGAGAGACTGGACGTCCATAGTGAAGAAGAGGCAGTTAGGGCCAGGAAACTGGAAATTGTCAAAATGACGTAGGGCGTCAGAACAGTTACGGGTGTAGGTGGGAAGAGACTGGCCTAGGGGAGAAAATATAGAGTCAAGAAAGGAAGTAATATGTTTACTGGGTCAGGAACAGGCTGAAACAATGGGTCTGCCGGGACAGTCCTGATTGTGGATTTTGGGAAGGAGGCAGAAGCGGGCTGTCTGGGGTTTCGGGACTATGAGGTTGGAAGCTTTAGAGGAAAGATTTCCAGAGGAGATGAGATCAATGACAGTCCTGTAGACAGTAGCTTGTTGTTCTGTGGTGGGGTCATGGTCCAGGGGGAAGTAGGAAGAAGCGTCTGAGAGTTGGTGCTGAGCCTCTGCAAGGTAGATGCAGGTATGCAACATAACAGCACCACCCTTATCTGCAGGTTTGATGACAATGTCGAGGGTCGATCTGAGAGAACGGAATATGGCAAGTTCACAGGTGAGCAGGTTAGAGTGAGTGAGGGGGTCAGAGAAATTGAGATGACCGATGCCTCGCTGACAGTTTTCAATGAAAAGATGAAGACCATGTAAGAGGCCAGAGGGAGGGGTCCAGGTAGAGGGGGTATGCTGGAGGCGTTTGACTGGTTCAGTTTGTCGGGGGAGGACTCATGGTCAAAGAAGTGAGCCAGGAGGCGAAGGCGACGGAAGAAGTGCTCAACATCATGCTGAGGATGAAATTCTTTGAGGTGGGGGAGTGAGGGGATATAACTGAGTCCTTTTCTGTGTACAGAACGTTCAGCGTCAGAGAGGCGAAGGTCGGAGGGTATAGTGAATACACGGCAAGGGGTCAGATCAGATGGGGTGGTGTCAGAGAGAAATGAAGGGCAAGAAGGATCTGGAGGGGCATTAGTCACCATCAGATGCTGGAGCTTGCGTTCCTTAAGACTGAAAGGAAGAAAAAACGTTTTTTGTTAATGCATTGAACAAGACGAAGGATGAAATGAAACAGAGGAGTAGAACAGCTTTGAGATCAGGTGAGGTGGTGCTTCTGGAGAGAGAGGTCCAGTGTATACATATGGTGGCGCATGGCACTGACTGTGGATCTCAGGATGCGGCGAGAATAGCAGTCCGAGGAATGTTGTATTTCGTGGGGATATCTATAATCCTGGGTACTTTGGTTAGCCTCATTCGGGGCTTAACAGACGGTACAATTGGCTGGGTCTTTCTTTAATTTGAAAAGTTTTCAATGAAATGTTAGGCGATCTGTGGAGTCACAGGATTGAATTAGCAGTGCGCTTCTGTCATCACAATCAGAATCGTATATTTTGATTGCGGGTTTAACTGGAGCAGTCTGTCGTAACACATGCTACCGACAGGTTATGTGTTTATATCTGTTCGTGCTGAAATGGTATTGTAAGATGAAATTGACGGTTCTAATAGACAGAGGCACAGTATTAATTTGAGGTGTTTTTCAGATTGAACCTGCTGTATTAACATGAATGGTTGTATTAGTATGAAGGGCTGTATTATTTTGAGGGGCAGGATTAGTTTTAACTGCTGTATCAGTTTGAGAAGCTGCGCTATTTTCAAGGGGCTGTATATGATTGAGGATCCATGATATTTTGATCTGCGGTGTTATTTTATGGTTCTGTATTAGTTTGTACAGCTTTGCTTATTTTCAAGTCTATTAATTTAAGGTCTGTATTAACTGGAGGTGCTGTATTCGTTGAGGTGCTTTGTTTGTTTAAGGTGATTTATAATGTTGAGGTGCTGTATTAATTTGAGATGCTCGATTAGTTTTATGCTACTGATGTTTTATTACCACCTGATGAGCATAAATTGACGCCAATGTAATATTGGGAAGACTGAATCCATTGTTTTCCTTCCGAACTCCAAAGTCCATTCCCTGCATACTGACACCATCACTCTTGCTGGCAACCATTTGAGTCCATCTGATTGCTTGCAGCCTTGATGTCATATTTGACTCCGTGTTGAGCTTTTGACCACACGTTTCTCACTCAGACAGCCTATTGGCTGCTCAAGCTCGCTTTGATGCCTTTCTGACCTCCAGACTAGATTATTATAATGCACTCCTACCTGGTTTTGCACATTCTATCCTTCAGCGTCTTGAGATCACCCAAATCTCTTCTTCCAGTCTCTTTACTCAGACGAAGTCCTGTTGACTTAACTGGCCGATGATCGTTGAACTCCATTGGCTCCAGGTCAAAGAATGTGTTCGATTCTAAATGTATCATCCTTGTTTTCAAATCTTTCCATGGTATTGCCTCTCCCCATTTCTGTAATCTCCTCCAGCCTCACAAACATCTGCGATGTCTGTGCTCAAGTACATCTGGCCTCTTGAACAATCCCAAATTTAATTGGTGGTGTTTTTGTGGACGTATTTTCAGTTGACTCGGCTTTAAACTCTGGAATTCACTCCCTACACCTCTGCACCTCTCTATCTCCCTTTACTCATTGAAGACAACACTTAAAACAAAACTATTGGACCCAGCATTTGTTCATCTTAACTAGTACCTCCTTATGTGGCTCAGTGTCAGTTATTATTTTGTAATGCTCCTTTGGAACTTCTTGGGACGTTTCATTACGTTTAAGGCGTTATGCAAATATAATTTGTTGCTTTGTTGATGTGCTCTAGTAGACTGACGTGTTATTTTAGTCTGACAACTGTATTAATGTGAGTAGCTCTGTTAGTTTACATAGGGGCCTAAGAAATAGGAGCAGGAGAAGATGATACAGCGTTCAAACCTTCTCCATCATTGAATATTATCTTCTGCCTCAACGCCACTTTACTGCCCTTTCCTCATATCCCTTTTTTCCTGTGAGACCAACAATCTCTCTATCTCAGTCATAACTATACTCAACGAAACATATAGATACATATGGAGTAGACGATACTGAAGATTCACAACCCTCTGAGTGCCTCCGTGTTCCAGATTCCCCAAGCCAGGAGAAACAACGTCTCCATATCTACAATACCAAGCCCCTTCAGAATTTGTATGTTTCAATGAGATCACTTCACAGTTTCTAAACTGCAAAGAGCATCAGCACAGTTTACTGAGGCACTCATCATATGACAAACGTTGCATCCCAGGAACCATCACTGGACTGCCTCCAAGGTAAGTATATACTGACTTAGATATTGAGACCAAAATGGAGCACAGTACTCCAGGTGTGGTCTCAACAAAGCCTTGTATAATTGCATCAAAACTTCCTTACACTTTTACCCCAATGCCATTGCAATAAAGGCCAATATGCCAGTTGCTTTCCTAAGTGCTTGCTGTACCTGCATGGTAACTTTCTGTATTCATTGTACGAGTCCAGCGCAGATTATCTGAACAATAACATTTAGAAATGGTCATTCATATAAAACAAAAAATCTTCCATTGAGTTCTTACCACCAAAATGAATAAGCTCACACGCCACCACATTATTTTTCCTCTGTCACCTTGTCGGCCATTCACTTAAACTGCCTATATCTTTTTGCAGCCTCTTTGCCTCTTCCTCACAGATTGCATTCCTTTGTAAAGTGGTAGCCTCAATAAATTTAGGCAATCACTCTCAGTCTCTTCGTGTAAGTCATTAGTATAGATTGCGCTCTAGGTTTGAGGTGCTTTATTAGTTTAATCTGCTGTATCAGCATAAGCTGTTGTATTAGTGTGAGCTATTAAATGATATGAGGTCCTGTATCAGATTGAGATGCTATATCCGTATGAGATGTTGTATTAGTTTGAAGTGCTGCATTAGATTGCGTCACTATATGAATTTGAAATGCTGTAATACTAATGGCGTTTCATTATTTCGAGGATTATTAATTTGATGTGCCATATTAACTTAAGGTACTGCATTAGTTCAGATGCTGTCATAGTTTGCCTTTCTTCATCAGATTGAGTGTCGACGTTGTTTTGAACGGTCTACGTTTGTTTAAGGGGTTGCATTAGCTTGCGGGGCTATTATAGTTGAGAGCTGTATTATTTTAGTGACTGCATTACGTTGATGCGCTGTGATTTTTTTGGTTTTAGTAGTTCTGGGGCTTAAATGATTTGTGATGCTATGATAGTTTAAGATACCATATTAGATTGAGGGCTGTGCTCGATAGAAATACCGTCTTAGTTTGAGAGGCAGAAGTAGTTTGAAGTTCTGGAATAGTTTGTTGTGTTAGTTTGAGGTAAATTAATTCCGATGAAAGGGCATCGAACTGAAACGTTAACAGCTTTTTCTTTCTCCAGAGATGCTGCCTGACCTGCCGAGTATTTCCAACACGTTTTTTTTGCAGATTTCCAACATATGCAGTATTATACTTTTGTGTTGGTTTGAGGTGTTGCATTAATATGAATTGCTGTGGAAATGTTACGATGTTTCACTAGTTTGAGGTGTGGTCTTAGTTTGAGGAGCTACATTATTCTGAATGTCTGTAATGGTTTTTGATGCTGCATTTCTTTGAGCCGTTGTGTGATTTTGAGGGTCTATGTTTATTTGAAATGCTGTGTTAGTTCGAGGTATGTATTAGTTCGAGATGCTCTGCTACTGAGAGGTGCTGTATTACCTTGAGGTTATGCATTCGTGTGAAGTGTTTTGTCAGGTTGAGCTGTTGTATTAGTTTTAAATGTTATATTAGATTAAAATGCTATCTATATATGTGCTGTGTTATCTTGAGAGCTGCATTAATTCAACTGGCTGTATTAGCTTTAGTTGCTGTGAAAGTTTCTGGATTTTATTTGTTTGAGGGGTGATACCTGCTTCTGCAATTATGATCGTTTGAAATGCTTTATTATATTGAGAACCTGTATTTGATCAAGGTGCATTATGGATTTGACGGACAGTATTAGTTTGAGACATTGTAATACTTTGAGGTGCTGTGTTAGACTGAGGTGTTGTAATAGTTTAAATGCTATATTATTTTTAGGTTCTGTATTGGTTTTAGGTTCTGTATTATTTTTATTGGCGCTGTTAGCTTGAGGATCTATTTTTGGTGTTTTCTTTGAATGGGTTGTATTGGTTTGAAGGTTTGTTGTATTGGGAGACTTTGTTGGTTTGAGCTGTT
This sequence comes from Heterodontus francisci, assembly GCF_036365525.1. Lineage (NCBI taxonomy): Eukaryota > Metazoa > Chordata > Chondrichthyes > Heterodontiformes > Heterodontidae > Heterodontus > Heterodontus francisci. Next base: position 34,371,300 of record NC_090398.1, read on the forward strand.
GCATTAGTTTGAAGGCAGCACTGTACGTGAGTCTTTATCAGTTGAGGCGCTGTATTAGCTATGCAACAGTCTTAATTTGAGAGCTGGATTTGATGAAGTAGCTGTCTTAACTTGAGGGACTGTATTAGTTTTTTGTGATATATTTTAAGGATGTTCTTTGTTTGATGTGTCTCATTCGATGTATATGCTGTATTATTTTGAGGTGCTGTATTGTCTGGAGCTGACGCATTATTTGAAGATGATGCATTAGTTTGTGATGCTATATTATTTTGAGTGACTGTATTAGTTTGAAGAGCAGTATTAGTTTGAGGTGGTGTAGCTGTTTGAGCTGCTGTTTCAGTTCGAGGAGCTTTATTAATTTGACGTGCTGTATTAGTTTATGTTTCCATATTAGTTTGATGTTCTGTGTTAATTTGGAATGCTGTATTAGCTGATGCAACGTATTGGTTTGAAGCGCTGCAATAATTGGAGGAAATGTGCTTGTTTGAGGGGCTGCAATAGTTTAGTTGCCTGTATTCGTTCGAGGGTTTTATTGGTTAGTGGCCGGGATTAATTCGATATGGTATATTTATTTGTGTTATTAGTTTGAGGCGCTGTGATAGTTTGAATGACTGTATTACTTTGAGGTACTGTATAATTTTTTTTGAGGTACTGTATCATTTTTAGGGGCTGTATTGAGTTGAGAGGCTGTATTAATCTGATTTGCCTCATTAGTTTGATCTGCTAAATTAGTTTGAGTGGCTGTTTATGTTTGAGGATTCTCTTAGTTTGGTGTGTAGGAACAGTTTGAGGGGATTTATTAGTGATGGGTTGTATCGGTTTAAGAGACTGTATTTGGTTTAGGGCCTTTTTAGCTTGAGGTGATGTATTAGTTTGAAATACTGTATAAGTTTGTGTTGTTGCTTTGGTTTGAGGTGATGTATTAGTTTGAGCTGTTGCACTCATTGAACGGCCGTGTTATTTTGAAGCATCATGTTGTTTTGAACTATTATTTCAGTTGGAGGCTTTGGATTATTTTAATGTACTGTATTTTGGAGTGGCGTTGTATTGGCTTGTGGTGATGTCTTACTTTGTGGTGAGTTGTTATCTTTTGGGCAAGTATTAGTTAGTGGACATCTATTAGTTTGAAAGTCAGTGATAGTGTGAGGTGATCAATTAGTTTGAAACAAATTCCCCACTTCAATTGTTTAACTGAATGACCACAGTTAAATAGGTCTGCCACATACCAGAGTACAGGAAAGCAGCCCGAAGATGGCACTTAAAATTTGAAATTTAATTTCTGAATAAACATCACTGAAACAACATGCGATGTTGACATGCTTGAGGGAACAAACCTACTGTTGGGGGAAAAGGAATTTCAGTTTACGTTTGTTAATTAATGTGACAACACTTGTTCTGTCTTCGTATTTTACAATTGAATCTCAGCACAAAAGTATTCACTCACAACAGGAGCTTAACTATCCTATTCAATCGCACGCCTTGAGGATAGCACAGAAAAGGTGGGCCACTCGGCATACCTCAGCAAAATCGACCTTTTCAAAGGGTACTGGCAAGTCTCCATGACGCCCAAAGCGAGAGAACTCTCAACCTTTGTCACCGGATGGCCTATATCAGTGTAAGGTTATGCCCTTTGCTCTTAGAAATGCCCTAGCAACGTTTCAGAGTTTGACAAACCAGGTACTGGATGGACTTAGCAATTGTGCTATGTACCTGGACGATCTGATTATTTACAGCAACACATGGGAAGAGTATTTAAACCACCTGTAGGTTGTATTCCAGGGCCTAAAAAGGCAAACCTTGTGCTGAACTTGGATAAAAGTGAGTTCACTAAGGCCAGAGTGAATTGCCTGGATAGTGTAGTGGGATAGGGAACTGTGTTCTGCCGCAAAGCCAAAGTAGGTGGTCCAGCCGACTTCCCTAATCCTATGAAACAGTGGGAAATCAGGCGAATCCCTGGGATGTGTGGGTTTTACAGAAAGTTTGTCCCAAACTTTAACACCCTAGCAGCCCCACTAACAGAAGCCCTGAAAATAAAAAAAACAAAGATAAAGGTGAGATGGACAGAGGTGTCCCAGAAGGCCTTTGCAAAATTGAAAGCTATGCTGGTAAATCTGCCCGTATTAGCGGTTCCAGACTTCAGCAAAACTTTTAGAGTGACATTGATGCCAGCGACTTAGGAGTGGGAGTAGTCTCACTCCAGGAGGACGACTCTGGGGAACCTTGCACGGGGGTGGAATCTTCGGTCAGTCACTCCATTGAAGTCCATTCCTCCGTACACTTCAGTGGTTGATTAGTCCACTCCAGCTGCAGCCCCGAATGTTGGATGCTGTGCCGCTTTCATTCCAAATCCTGGCTCCATTTCAGCTTCTCCAGGTTTCCATTCAGACTTTCTGAAAACAAAGCTCCAACAGCCATGTGCCTTATCAAATTCTTCTGACAGGCACTTCGAAATCGTTCAGGATGTTTGCATATCCTTCGATGGAGTCTCTCATGTGCCAAGAATTAAACTACTCTGTCCATCAATTAAACTCCATCTTCTGCCTCCACACCATAGTGGACCACTCCATGTGCAAGGTTATCCATTGTCCTGGCTTATAGTTCAAGGGTCATCGAATATCGTTTAAATTGACTTCCGTTTAAATAATAAGAAAACAACTGTTTAGCAGTACAGAACTTGAGTATTGCTGAAAATGGACAACATGTCTCGATTTTCAGCAAAACAAATGTTATTTTAAAGAAGTTAGAAACAGTAGTTTAGAGAAAACAACAGCAGTGCATGACCTGGCCTGACCAGCACGACAACAAAAGGAAGAAGTTCTTGTGAGAACACAAGTTCATAATTAATAATAAACAATTGATTACATAACTGATTAATGACCTGACTCTTGGCACACTCGCACTTAGTTTTAAATCAATGCCTACAAAATGCCCTTTAACAATTCAATACAGGTTTAATACAGTTTTTTTAAAGTCAAACGCAAAGCACAAACCAAGCAGAAGTAACATGCAAAACTATAAAGAAAGTGCAAAAAGTAGTGGCTGCAGGCTTCAGGCTTACAGATCGGGATGTTGAAAATCACGAGGGGGTTAGGCAGAGCAGATAGGGAGAAAATGTCCCCATTGGCTGAAGGGACCAGAACTAGATGATACTGATTTTAAGCTGATAGACAAAAGAAGGAACAGCGACATGAGGAATATCTTTTTTTTTTACACAGCAAGCGGTTAGTGTCAGGAAGGCACTGCCTGAGAAAATAATGGAGGCAGATTCAATCGTGACTTTGGAAAGGGAATTGGGTAATTTGTTCATGGGATGTTTGTGTCGCGGGCAAGGTCAGTCGTTGTTACCCATCCCGAATTGCCTTTGATCTGAGTGGTTTCCGAGGCCAATTCAGAGGGCAGTTAAGAGTCAAACACGTTGCGGTGGGGCTGGAGTCACGTGTCGGCTAGACTAGGTAAGGAGGGCAGATTGTCTTCCCTAAAGGACAATAGAGAACGAGATGGGTTTTACAACAATCGGTGATAGTTTCATGGCACCATTCATGAGGCTGGTTTCCAATTCCAGATTTTCTTATTGATTAATTGAATTAAAATTCTCCCAGCTGCCGTGGTGGAATTTGAACCTGTGTCCCAAAGAAATTAGCCTGGGCCTCTGGATTTCTTGCAGTTAGCTGTGGATGATAGGTGGTTGCTGGTGGGGGGTTGGGGGTGGGGAACATCCACTCTGCTTGGCGCTGAATGGATTAATTCGTCCAGACATATCCGACAATTCAGAAACTTAGAATGTCATAATACCACACATATATACATTTTCATTTAGCAAGCTAATAGTTGCAGTGAGCTAAGCTGCTAGCAGAAAGGGTTAACTTCTCTGCTAGTTTTAAAAGGGGGAAGAGCTAAGCTCTCAGATGGGTATGATAAACATCATCCAAATCTGTCTTTTTAGGCAGGGCAACTCTGATCCTTTTGTATGTAAAAAAAAAAGAGAAAATGGGAATTTTCAGAGAAAGTTGTTATCTTTATTGTGAAAACAAACTGCTGTAATTTGTATTTTAAAGGAGGGAGGGGCGGGGAGGATGTAGGACTGAGGCTTGCAGACACTTGTTTTTGAACTTTATAGTTTTGCATTTTGTTTCTGCCTTTCTTTTGCTTTGCTTTTGACTTAGAAAAACCTCTATTAAACCTATAGTGAATTTTAAAGGTTATTTTGTAGCCATTGATTTAAAACTAAGTGTGAGTGCATTCTGAACCAAGTAATCAATCAATTCTGTAATCAATGGTATATTGTTAATTGTGAACTTATGTTCTCATAAGAACATCTTCCTTTTGTTGTCATGTTGCTCAGGCCAGGCCAGGCACAGCTGTAATAAAAGCAAAATACTGCAGATACTGGAAATCTGAAATAAAAACAAGAAATGCTGGAAATACTCAGCAGGTCTGTCAGCATCTGTGGAAAGAGAAGCAAAGTTAACGTTTCGGGTCAGTGACCCAAAAAGTTCTGAAGAAGGGTCACTGACCCGAAACGTTATCTCTGCTTCTCTTTCCACAGATGCTGACAGACCTGCTGAGTATTTCCGGCATTTATTGCTTTTATTTCAGGCACAGCTGTTGTTTTGTTTAAACTACTGTTTCTAACTTCTTAAAAATAATAGTTGCTTTCTTATTGTTAAACAGAAGTCAGTTTAAATGATATTCAATGACCCTTGAACTACTAGCCAGGACAATGGATAACCATGCACATGGCGTGCTCCACTATGAGGTGGAGGCAGAAAATGGAGTTTAATTGATGAACAGTATAATCTAATTGATGGCAGGTGAGAGACTCAATCGAAGGATGTGCAAACAGCCTGAACGGCCTCGCAGTGCCCATGAGAATAATTTGACAAGGACTCATGGATGTTGGACATTTGTTTTGAAAAAGTCTGAATGTAAACCTCGCGAGGCTGGAATGGAACCACAAATTGGATTACAAGGACACAACATCTAGCGTTCAGGGCAGCAGCTGGAGTGGACTAATCAACAACTGAAGACAGCGGAGGAAGGGACGCAGGTGGAGTGATTGACCGAAGAGTCCATCCCCGTGCAAGGTTCTTCAGAGACTTGGTGATATATGCACCAAAAGGGAACGGTACCATTTTAGCGAGCTGCCGTGAACCGACTAATGCGGTATAAGGTTTTTTTTGTCTATCTATTCGCTTTTCATTCTTTTTTAAAAAATAAAGTTTTCTTTCTTCTTTTTCATCATTAATAATTCGTTAATAATTACTCAATACAATTACTATTTTCACACATTATTTGGTGTAAAATCACTCATTCCTGTTACATCTAGAGTATGACTCCAAACATAAGTGAGACGCAGTAGGGGACTCACACACCCTATAATCAAATCTCCTCATAGTCTTTCCTTCTGCAAGGGGAACTGTCCCAGCTTCACCAGCCTATCCACTTAACTGAAGTTCCTCATCTCGAGAATGTTTTCGACATCCTCTCTGAAGTCTTCACATGATTCCAAAAGTATGGTGCCCACAACAGGACGCAATACTGCAGTTGAGGCTGGTTTATATATTTATAAAGCTCTGGATCCCACATGTTCTATATGCTTACTAAATCTGTGCTGCCACCTTAAACGATTTGCACACACATAGCCCCAGGTCCATCTGCTTCTGAACCCATTTAATTTGTTCCCTTTAATTAATATTGCCTCTCCTCACACATCCTACCAAAGTGAATCCCTTCATGCTTTCCTGTATTAAATTTCATCTGCCACGTGTAAGCCTATTGTGTCAGCTTGGTTAAGTCCTCTGAAACTTCATCTTTCGTTAAGGTTTCATATTTTGGCGTTAAGCTTGGGTTAGTGATAGAATCCCAGTTAGGTAGAGGGATTTGGATTTATGTTTACAGATTTTGAATTAGGTAATAAACTTAGGGATGGTACTTCAGGGTGCCAGTTGTGGTTTGAGGTTGGAGTAAGGGTGTCAAGGTTAAACTAGTGCTATGGTTAGGGTTTCAGTGAGGTTTAGGATTAGAGTTACTGCTTTTGTTAGGTTTACTTTTAGGTTTAGTGTTGGGGCTACAGTTAAGGGATTGGACTCGGGTTAGGTTTGCAGTTATGGTTAGGGTTACATTTCAGACTCGGGTTATGTCTAGGTTTAGGCACATCCAGCTGTTGGTCACCTCTTGCTCATTGGTGAAAAATAATTACTACAATCACGGACATAAAACAATGGGACGCGCCTCTGGGCTGCTCTCAGTTGGACCTTTTATTCATTAATTGAATAATTGATGTAATTGGATATTTTCCCATGCTCTTGATCTGCTCTCTGAACTTGGACTGAGTCACCCCATAAATAAATGTGTTTGTGCAGCAACTTAAAGTCAGCAACATAAATCCGACTTCTCGAAATATAAATTCAGACTCGCTGTAATCCCTGGAATCTGTGATGATATAATATAAAAATTCTATAACATACACCAGCCACAGAAGTATGAAGTTGCCGGATACAGCAAAGAGTAAAATCACAGACTTCCTTCTGCTCTCCATCTCTGAGTCTTTGCAATTCTCTCCTTTGCTCTGACCCCTCAGTCCCTTACGGACTCGACTGGCCACTAGAATGTGCCTGACTGTCAGAGCGTTGAGCAACAGTATTAAAGCAAATGGGAGAAATGGTGTTAAAATCTTATCAAACCAATCAAATCCCACCCATCCAGGCTCAGTATAATAACTTGGAATTAGATAACACATCCATGCCACATTGTCAATTATTTCGACAGTTTCATATGCAAAGTAGAAGGGGATGTTTTTCAAACAGAGCAGAATGCAGGTTGCTGCCAGAACCACAGCTGCAGTTTTCTCGGTGCAATATTTTGTTTTCAGCTTCAGGCAACAAATGGCCACAAATCGATCAAAGGTGAAAGTGACAGTGAACCAGACTGAATAGTCTGTGGCTATAATAATCAAGGCAGGAAGAAAACTACATACAGAGGTGATGCCCAGGAAAGATCCAGGGAAATAATAAATTATCACATACATTATGACCTGAGAGATAATTGACAGTAGATCCGCCGTTGCCATGGCCAACAGGTAGCGAGTGGTGCAGGTGGAGAGGTCGCACTTTCCCCGGGACAGGATCACAATTGCCAATAAATTAGCTGCAAGAGGGAAAAGGGAAGAGAGAATGGAAATTACATATCAAACATTCTCTGTGTCTGACTCAGAAGCTTAAGGCATGATTTTAGCATCAAAAACACGTGTTTTTAAAATTCCTTTTCATGGGATGTGGGTGTTGCCAGCTAGTCCAACATCTATTGTCCATCTGTAATTGCCCTTGTGAAGGTGGTGGTGAGTCATTGATATTTCATTTAAAAATCTCAACACCGACCTCAAACCACCTCCAACCCGCCCACCTCCAGGTTTGATGGATTTGCGACAGGGACGGGCAGTCAACCATTCCCAGGAGGTTTATTGGCAATTTAACGATTTGAATTAGATTGAAAGTCTCTGATTTAATCTGTTTTACAAGTTTAACTCTGGCTGGCCAAGTTTCCCCATTCGAACCCATGCCACATGCAAAAGCTCCTGGCATAGACATTTGAAATAATCATCTTCTCTGTGATCTGACTTCTCATCGGGACATAGAAGCATAAGTGCAGGAGTAGGCCATTTAACCAATCAAGCATGTCCCGCCATTCAATATCATCATGGTTGACCATCCACTTCAATGCCTTATACCCGCACTATGCTCATATCAAGACATCTCTCAATCTCTGCTTTAAACATACTCAATGACTGAGCTTCCACAGCCCTCTTGGGTAGAGAATTCCAAAGATTCACAACCCTCCCTGCCTGACTAGAAGCCAAGTTGTCAATTAGGCTTAATTCAGAGCAGGGAACCTGTCAAGGATAAAGGAGGCAGTCTGCGGAGTTAAAGCTCTGAAACACCGCTCCCCACATATTTCCCTCACCCCTGTTCATATCCAAGCTTAAACATTGGAGTATAAGCAAAATACTGTAAATCTGATAAAAATTAGGAAAATATTGAACACACACAGCAGGCCAGGCAGCATCTGTGGAGATAAAAACAAGACTTTACCTTTCAAGCTGATAACTTTTCATCGGAGCTGTAAGATATTAAAGCAATGACAGAGCCAGTGAAAAGTGGGGTACAGGGAAAGAAAATAAAAAGGGTTGGGTCTGTGATCAGGTGCAGGGCACGAGTGATTCCACGACAAATCGGATGATGGTGCAAGACGAACGGGATAATGAAAGAAACAGAGGATGGGTCCAAAGGAGGGGTCTCGTTTACAGCAGAATGACAGAGAGGGGAGCATGGGAAATCTGGCAAAGAAAAGGCACCACCCGTCCAGAGAAGTGAGAGACATTAGTGGGTAGACTCCAGGTGTGTGGACCAGCCTACCAGCTGTGTACCAGTAGAATAATCCCCACCGCAAGAACTAGCCTACACCGCCTCCACGCTATGTGACTGTGCTTTAACCATCCTCCATTGTGAGCACCGACCAGAAAACGAAATGGCAGCTGCAGCTATAATCTGAAGTGTTTATTCGCAGTTTTGAGCCCAACAGGAAATAAAAAGCCTAGCTGAAAAAAATCAACACTGTTCCTCACTGAGCTTCAGTGGAATAGGAGTTCGAGGACAGAGTGGGAGTGGGATGCAGAATTAAAGTGACCAGGGTCACACTTGCAGACTGAATGGAAGAGTCCCACAAAGGAAGCACTCAATCTGCATGTGCTGCTCTCCCAATGTACAGAAGACTCCATTGTGAGTGGTGAATACTGTCAATAAATTGTAAGAAGTACAAGTAAATCACTGTTTCACTGAGGAGGAATGTTTGGGCCTTGGACCTTAGGAAAGGAGGAGGCGAAAGGTCAGGTGTTACATCTCCTGCACTTGCACAGGAAGGTGCTAGAGGAAGGGAGGGGGCTTTGCTGTTAGCTGAGGAGGGGACAATGATGTCACAAAGAGATGGATGTGAAGAGCAGGATACGAGCAGAATTTATGGCAGGTGATGGACTTAGCTGGATTTGGGAGAAGTATGGGAGGATGTTCCATTGAATGTGATGGTTGGTGAGATGGAAGATGAGGACAAGAGGGAAAATAATTGTGGTGCTGGAAAAGAGGGGAAGGAGTGAAGGCAGTCATCAGCGTAATGGGATGGAAATGGTCGAGTGCCCTCTTAACCACAGTGGAGGGAAATCTTCAGCTGAAGAATAATGAAGACATTTCAGAAGCATTGGTGTGGAAGGGAGCATCATTGGAACAGATGGAACAGAGGTTGAAAAACTGTGAGAATGGAGCAGAGACTTTACAAGAAGTGGGGTGGAAGGAAGTTTAATCAAGGTAGCTTTGAGAGTCGGTGGGTTATAACAGATATTGGTGGACAGCCACTTCCCTGAAATGGTGTTCGAGACGTCGAGGGAGAGAAGGGAATGTTTAGAGATAGACCATGTGTATACAAGGAGGAGGTGGGAATTAGAAGAAAAGTTGATGAAATTTTCCAGTTTAACGCAAAAGAGTGAACGACATCGGCACAGTCATCAAATTATCAGAAGAAAATGTGGATGAGGAGTAGGATTGATCAAAGAATGGTCCACGTATTTAACACGAAAGCAGCATAGCTAGGATCATATTGCTCCCTTAGCGACACCACTTGATTGTGGACTATCCCAACGTTTAAACTTGAGGTCCACACACAAATACTTTACACAGGGATCAGGATCTGGAACCTATGAAGGGTACATTCCCATACCAGAACAAGAGGGAAGATCTGGAGAATGGCTAGTGAATGAAAGAAAACAAATTCATAATAAATGGGGCCCTTGAATGTACCAAGGGGAAGGCCAACTATACCAAAATTTGGCAGGAGCTGGGGAATGTAGATTGGGAGCAGCTGTTTGAAGGTAAATCCGCATTTGATATGTGGGAGGCTTTTAAAGAGAGGTTGATGAGCGCGCAGGAGAGACATGTTCCTGTGAAAATGAGGGATAGAAATGGCAAGATTAGGGAACCATGGATGACAGGTGAAATTGTGAGACTAGCTAAGAGGAAAAAGGAAGCAGACATAAGGTCTAGGCGTCTGAAAAAAGACGAAGCTTTGGAAGAATATCGGGAATGTCGGACCAATCTGAAACGAGGAATTAAGAGGGCGAAAAGGGGTCATGAAATATCTTTAGCAAACAGGGTTAAGGAAAATCCCAAAGCCTTTTATTCATATATAAGGAGCAAGAGGGTAACGAGAGAAAGGATTGGCCCACTCAAGGACGAAGGAGGAAAGTTATGCGTGGTGTCAGAGAAAATGGGTGAGATTCTAAACGAGTACTTTGCATCGGTATTCACCGAGGAGAGGGACATGACGGATGTTGAGGTTAGGGACAGATGTTTGATTACTCTCGGTCAAGTCGGCATAAGGAGGGAGGAACTATTGGGTATTCTAAAAGGCATTAAGGTGGACAAGACCCCAGGTCAGGATGGGATCTATCCCAGGTTACTGAGGGAAGTGAGAGAGGAAATAGCTGGGGCCTTAACAGATATCTTTGCAACATCCTTAAACATGGGTGAGGTCCCGGAGGACTGGAGAATTGCTCATGTTGTCCCCTTGTTTAAGAAGGGTAGCAGGGATAATCCAGGTAATTATAGACCAGTGAGCCTGACGTCAGTGGTAGGGAAGCTGCTGGAGAAGATACTGAGGGATAGGATCTATTCCCATTTGGATGAAAATGGGCTTATCAGTGATAGGCAACATGGTTTTGTGCAGGGAAGGTCATGTCTTACCAACTTAATAGAATTCTTTGAGGAAGTGACAAAGTTGATTGATGAGGGAAGGGCTGTAGCTGTCATATACATGGACTTCAGTAAGGCGTTTGATAAGGTTCCCCATGGTAGGCTGATGGAGAAAGTGAAGTCGCATGGGGTCCAGGGTGTACTCGCTAGATGGATAAAGAACTGGCTGGGCAACAGGAGACAGAGAGTAGTAGTGGAAGGGAGTTTCACAAAATGGAGACGTGTGACAAGTGGTGTTCCACAGGGATCCGTGCTGGGACCACTGTTGTTTGTGATATACATAAATGATTTGGAGGAAGGTATAGGTGGTCTGATTAGCAAGTTTGCAGACGACACTAAGATTGGTGGAGTAGCAGATAGTGAAGGGGACTGTCAGAGAATACAGCAGAATATAGATAGGTTGGAGAGTTGGGCAGAGAAATGGCAGATGGAGTTCAATCAGGGTAAATGCGAGGTGATGCATTTTGGAAGATCCAATTCAAGAGTGAACTAGACAGTAAATGGAAAAGTCCTGGGGAAAATTGATGTACAGAGAGGTTTGGGTGTTCAGGTCCATTGTTCCCTGAAGGTGGCAACGCAGGTAAATAGAGTGGTCAAGAAGCAATACGGCATGCATTCCTTCATCGGACGGGGTATTGAGTAGAAGGGTTGGCAGGTCATGTTACAGTTGTATAGGACTTTGGTTCAGCCACATTTGGAATACTGCGTGCAGTTCTGTTCACCACATCACCAAAAGGATGTGCATGCTTTGGAGAGGGTGCAGAGGAGGTTCACCAGGGTGTTGTATGGTATGGAGGTCTCTAGCTATGAAGAGAGGTTGAGTAGATTAGGATTATTTTCATTAGAAAGGCGGAGGTTGAGGGGGGACCTGATTGAGGTGTACAAAATCATGAGAGGTATAGACAGGGTGGATAGCAAGAAGCTTTTTCCCAGAGTGGGGATTCAAATACGAGGGGTCACGAGTTCAAAGATCACGATAGCGTCTTTTAAGATGTATCTAGACAGATACATGAATGAGCAGGAAGCAGAGAGATCCAGACCCTTACAAAATAGGCGACATGTTTTTCAGTACAGGATCTGGATCGGCGCAGGCTTGGAGGGCCGATGGGCCTGTTCCTGTGCTGTAATTTTCTTTGTTCTTTGTTCTTTGTTCTGCCAGCAGATGATGCTGAAGGCAAATTGGTCGGGAAATGGCCAGGGGTCGGCAACATGTCCGCACACTGACACCAATGACCGTGGAAATACATTCGGTTCTCCATACTGGTAATTTCATGGAAAGTAAATTTCCTCTTGGCTTCTTCTTCCAGACCAGTCCGACTTTAAAAAAAATCATGGCCATCAGTTTCACAGCTCACAGTTGCTTTGAGGAGAAACAGTGTGTTTGAACCTCAGCCAATTTCTTGGTTTCTGGCGGGTTCCAATTTCTTTTTTTAAAGTCTGCGGAAATCAACGGAGTATCTGAAGTTTGGAAGCACAGTCTCTGTTCAAAGCACCTATCAGCTGCGAAACTGACGGCAGCGACTTTTTTTATGATGAAAGATCAACCACATAACACTCAGCTAAGAGGTCCTGCTTTCGGCAACTGTCGGGGTGGCGGGGAGGGGGGGAGGTGGTGGTTGTGGCACTGCAGACAGAGAGAGAGGGACAGATTTGGAGAAAGAAGGGACAGGCGGAAAGAGAAGGGACAGGCAGAGAGAGGGCAAAAAGAGAGGGGGTAGAAAGAGACTTATGGAGGGGCAGAGAGAGAGAGGGGAGGCAGAAAGACAGAAAGAGTGGTCAGAGAGGGAACAGGCAGAGAACGAGCATTGGACAGAGAGAGAGGGAGGCAAGAAGAGATAGGAGTGGACAGAGAACGAGATAGAGGGACCAAGGGGTCAGAAAGAGAGGAGCACAGAGAGAGGGGGTGGGAGTGAGAGAGGGAGGCAGTGAGAAAGGTGACACAGAGAGGTGATGGGGACATGCGAGGGATAAGACACAGGGAGGGGGGATGACAGAGAGGAGTGGACACTGTAGAGACGGGTAACCACAGAGAGAAGAGAACACAGAGAGGGGGAACAGAGAGATAGGAGTAAACAAACAGGGAGGGGAACAGAGAGAGAGACAGAGAGAGAGTCAGGCACAGGGAGAGAGAAAGGGGAGGGAGAGCAATCATGATCACTCCTGACAGATAGACATCTGTCCGGATACTCGGCATCACTACAACAAGTGTGAGGGCAAACAGTGACTACTTCTGCAAGCAAAAACATTCATTTGAAACTTCTTCATAAAACTGCACATGTGTTGTTGTTTGATTCACAGTCAGATACACTTTAATGCCTTTATCTTCACAAAATTATATCATCCGCCCCCCAATAAGACAAAAATAGCAATGTGGCCCCCATGCGAAAAGGTTGATACCCCTGCTTCAAACCTTTAACATTTTGTTGGTAAAAAAACTAGCAGCTAGGTTATTTTATGACTCACGTTTAAAGGCTTGTGTTATATAAACTCACTGTAAAATGGTAAAATTCACTTAGGGCATGTCACGATTTCTGTGCCTGGGCCACAAGCTGAATGACATGTTGAATGTTGCTGGACTTTTACTTCTGTATGAATGTCACAATTCCGCTGCTATTCACCTGGAATCACATTGTTCCAGAACTTGTATTGAGCGGAAAACAGACAAGAAATCCAAGGAATCTCCAGAAGTCAACACGCTAAGTTCCTCATGAGTACAACAGTACATTGTAATGGGACTAAGCGATAATGGCACCAAAGGAGCTGCTGACCCATTTACAGTAGTTAGTAAATACAATATAACGGATAGTTTTAACAAACCTTAATCGAGGATGAACTGTCTATGATTCTGAACAAATTATATATGTTGCATTTGAAGTTTTAAAATCTGTCGAGAAAAGCATAATACAAATTTATTATGTTTCTGTGATCATGTTGGAACCATTCATGAACTGATTATTTTTGCTGTCAGTTGGACTAAAGGACACGTTTTGCATGTATTCCAAATTTCAGTAACTGCACTGTGCACCATTTACTATCCATTTTGAGGGCAGATATCCTGAATTGCTAACGTCATTTGAAAGTTTTCTGCATTATATAATTGCATGACGTTAAAAGTGCTCCGTTGTTAACAGGTAATAGGTTTGGTTTATGCATAAATTAAAATCTTACTGATACTGACTAAACATTTTGTAACCGAATAATACATGCAAAAATAAAAGCTCATTTTTTGCAGAATAGCTTTTTGTTAATAATTATCTTGTCAAAGCTGAATAGGAATTGACAGTGATATATTGAGATATGGAGGTAATTGAATTTCAGAGAATCACTTTTTTTGAGGAACAGAAGGGCGCGCTTCACTTGTAATTGTATTTATCAAATTTTGTCACCAGCTTTGCTGAGCAAGTGACAGTTTGTTTACGGGTGACTGCTATTTCTGTATATTACACTCAAGGACCTGGTTTAGCAGACTATCAAGATGAATAAACCATCCTTGGCTACCTATCGTTAATCTTGCTGTCCCTTCCTGTCCCAATCTGCTTTTCTGTTTAACACGACTCATCTGAAGCACTATTTGCTTCGCCTGATAAAATTTGCCTGATTTGGAGATCTCTGCCTTTTTTGTTGGCTGTCCTGTCTTCAGACAAGCAGCTGGAGATGTTGTACAAACAGAGATTATCACGGGGTAAAATGACTTGTGACAACACTAGTGTGAGAAATGGTATATCTTCCTATTGCTGATTTTTCTACTGCCTCACCTCAATGACAATGATAACAATCCTCTCCTTGAGTTTCGTGATGCATTGGAAGAATTTGCACTCTTGACACAGTGTGAATCCACAATGGTCATCCAATAAGTTCTGTCTATAGCCCCGTGACATGTTGTGGCTAACTATATGATTTCAAAAAAGAAATTAGCATTGACATAGCATGCTATTTAGCCTGCTTTCTAGCTAATGCAGTTGTGTTACTCTCCATTGATGTTTGTATGCTTAGCTAAGTTATTTACAGGGAAAATTAGTTTCAATCCCGATTGTGTTTTGATGGCATCAGATTCGCTATACACTTTAAATTCAGATTAATTGCTCCCATGTCCGTGGCTGGGTCAATAATTTTGTCAAATTTAGTGGGGCAACATGTCGGTGCCAATCCCTGGAAACGGCCTCATGGTGTCTTTCCGGCAGATCCCATCAACTGTGATTTAAGGACAGCTCGTGGTAATGGCCTTTTGAGTAAAGAGGGGCAGACTGACATGCACAGAAATTGAAATAGAATTTTGAATCACAGCTCTGAGCACAGAAGGAAGGAGGTCTCGTCTGTTGTGGGAGTGTCGGGGCAGAATGAACCAGTGGATGAAAATTCAGAGCCTGAAGAAGTGAGCAAAATCTCCGAGGGGAGGAGCCAACCTGTCAAATCATAGTCAATAAATTCAATGAAATAGTTTAAGGCACTAAAGGTAGCAGGGGACAGATATTTGATGCCGTGATGAAAGAGAGGATAAACTCTCTGGTTCAGATGGATTATATCCACACATACTAAAAAGAGAAAGGTAGAGAAGCAGAGACACGATAATCTGTTCATTCATAATCATCAGAATAGGGAGTAGAGCAGAAGGACTGACGGACAGATAAAGTGATTCTTGTATTTAAAACTAAAGATTGAACAAATCCAAGGAACTATATACCAGATAGCATAACCTCAGTGGTAGGAAAGATAACGTAACCCTTATTCAAAAATGTACCTGAAAAACTGAATGAAGAGTCATAATATATTCCAAAAGGAAAGTCCTACTTGACCAATCTTAAAGAATACTTTTAATAATATCAGAAAGACATAATACAGTTGATGAAATATACATTGATTTTCTAAAAGAACCACGCAGCAGAATCGTGAAGAATCACGCAGCAAATGGAGTTCGGGGACAAGCAATAGAATGGACAGCAAGTTGGCTACAGTAACAGAAAACTGGGAGTAGGGATTAAAAGTATTCACTCATCTTGGTGGGAAGTGAGAAATCGTGATACACTCGGTTCAGTTCTGGGAACACTGTCGATCACCATTTAAATAAAAGATTCGGATTCGGGAAGCAGAAGCAATATTTCAACATTTACAAGGAAATCCAAATTGAGAGAACAGTTAATATAGAGGAAAAATGCAGCAACAAACCTGAAGGTATTGTTAATGATAATTAATACACTTGCATAATGTAATTTAAATGGTAAATTATTTTCAATATATCGAAGCGTGAGTTGCTGAATTTTGGTCAAAGATAAAGCTTCCCAAATACTCCTTCGAAAGTAAGTCTGTGAATGAGGAAGAGGGGAAAGGGGGTTCGGAGGGCTGATTCACAAATCATTGAAAGTAGCAACATAGGTTAATAGGGCAATACATGTGCAAATAAAACACTGGAGTTCATTTCTGGAGGAATGGAAACTAAAAAGCAAAGAGGTAAAAGCATATCGTGTACAATTCTGGTCCCCATTTTACAAAAAAAGAGAAAGTGGAGGAGGTGCAATTATTCTAGCCAGGATAATACCAGGACTGAGAGAAGATTACTATTTATTTCAGCATTAAGAGTTCACTAATGTTATTATTTACTGTCCTCAGTCTGATCTCTGCATTATGAACGAAAATAGTGTTCCTCAATTATAGATGTCGCTTTTCGCAGGCATGCACCTCAAAGGGCTCAGATTGGTGTAGGTTACATGTGTCAAGATTCAGAATCATAGATAGGAACTGGTCCATCCAAATGTAATCAGTTACAGAAGTGGATGATTCAAATAACAGAGTCCAATATTCAATCTGTGTATCAGCAAGATAATAAAATTCATCATCATGAGCAACAGATTCTTAGGACCGTGTTGCAGGAAGGGGATTAATCAACATTAAAATAAAGTGCTTACAGTAGTTATACTCAGAATATGTCATTATATGGAGGATTTCAATACTGTAAGTGCTGTCCTGATTTTTCTTTTAACTGTCAGTAAATATTTTATCTCTGTTTCTGTTGGAGGAGCTCAATAGGAAACAAAGAAATATCAATGCAATTGAGTTTATACACTTATTACCAAACATCAACAAATATCTTCCACTGTGAAGGGGAGATCGTGAGTTACTAATTTGATTGAGTTTTTTGAGGAAGTGACGAAGATGATTGATGACGGAAGGGTGGTGGATGTTGTCTATATGGACTTTAGTAAAGCCTTTGACAAGGTCCCGCATGGCAGACTGGTGCAAAATGTGAAGTCACACGGGATCAGAGGTGAGCTGGCAAGATGGATACAGAACTGGCTCAGTCACAGAAGACAGAGGGTAAGAGTGGATGGATGTTTTTCTGAATGGAGGGATGTGACGAGTGGTGTTCCGCAGGGATCAGTGCTGGGACCTTTGCTGTTTGTAATATATATAAGTGATTTGGAGGAAAATGTAGCTGGTCTGATTAGTAAGTTTGAGGACGACAGAAAGGTTGGTGGAGTTGCGGATAATGATGAGGATTGTCAGAGGATATAGATCAGCACAATATAGATCGGTTGGAGACTTGGGCGGAGAAATGGCAGATGGAGTTTAATCCGGACAAATGTGAGGTAATGCATTTTTGAAGGTATAATGCAGGTGGGAGGTATACATTAAAAGGCAGAACCCTGAGGAGGACTGACAGGCAGAGAGATCTGGGCATACAGGTCCACAGGTCACTGAAAGTGGCAACGCAGGTGGATAAGGTAGTCAAGAAGGCATTCGGCATGCTTGCCTTCATTGGTCGGGGCATAGAGCATAAAAATTGGCAAGTCATGTTGCAGCTGTACAGAACCTTAGTTAGGCCACACTTAGAATATTGCGTGCAATTCTGGTCGCCACACTACCAGAAGGACGTGGAGACTTTGGCGAGGGTACAGAGGAGGCTTACCAGGATGTTGCCTGGTCTGGAGGGCATTAGCTATGAGGAGAGGTTGGAAAAACTCGGACTGTTTTCACTGGAACGACGGAGGTGGAGGGGCGACATGATAGAGGATTACAAAGTTATGAATGGCATAGGCAGAGTGGATAGTCAGAAGCTTTTTCCCAGGGTGGAAGAGTCAGTTACTAGGGGGCATAGGTTTAAGGTGCGAGGGGCAAAGTTTAGAGGGGATGTGCGAGGCAAGTGTTTTACACAGAGGGTGGTGAGAGCCTGAAACATGCTGCCAGGGGAGGTGGTGGAAGCAGATACGATAGCGATGTTTAAGAGACATCTTGACAAATATATGAATAGGAAGGGAATAGAGGGATATGGGCCCCGGAAGTGCAGCAGGTGTTAGTTTTGGCAGGCATCAAGATCGGCGCAGGCTTGGAGGGCCGAATGGCCTGTTCGTGTGCTGTACTGTTCTTTGTTTGTTCTTTGTTCTTTACAACCAATTGCACAGTGGCGCAGTGGTTAGCACTGCAGCCTCACAGCTCCAGCGACCCGGGTTCAATTCTGGGTACTGCCTGTGTGGAGTTTGCAAGTTCTCCCTGTGTCTGCGTGGGTTTCCTCCGGGTGCTCCGGTTTCCTCCCACATGCCAAGGACTTGCAAGTTGATAGGTAAATTGGCCATTATAAATTGCCCCGAGTATAGGTAGGTGGTGGGGAAATATAGGGACAGGTGGGGATGTGGTAGGAATATGGAATTAGTGTAGGATTAGTATAAATGGGTGGTTGATAGTCGGCACAGACTCGGTGGGCCGAAGGGCCTATTGCAGTGCTGTATCTCTAAATAAAAATAAATAAATAAAAATAAAATAACACGGAGATAGCTCAATGGAGTGGAGACATCAGTTACCTGAAACAATTATTTCAAAATAGAATGGACTGGACACCTATACTCAGGACAATCCAATAGTGACAGAATCTCCCAGTAATACATAGCCACTGCCGTCAGGTGTTCCACTCAGCCCAGTGACCCACACTCATTACAGTTCTACAGTGACGGATGCTCCAATAATGCATGGTCATTGGGGTCAGATGTTCCCCTCCAGTTCATGAAGCACACTGATTTTGACTTTACAGTAACTGATACTCCCACTAATGTCTTCAATAAGAGAGTTGATTTCACCGGGGACTAATTCAATATCACTGCATTCCACCAAATGCAACAACGTGATAATTCAGAGAGTCTGTCAGTTACAAACTGAAGTTTATTATCAGTTGAGACAATAGAATGAAACCACAGAGAAATTCAAGATATTTGACTTAAAATGATGTCACTGATCAGTTGTCTGTATAATAGTGACGACTGGATCAGCATATAACATTATCAGTCACAGAGTAAAACCAAACAGCAGCTTACATACAGTTTTAAACATTTTCTCTAATTATACTCACTTACCAGGTACACCAAAGACGGCAAGAAATATGTAATATATTTTTTTGATACTGTCAATTGGATGATCCATTTTCTCTCAGTGATCTGTCAGTTCGTGCTGCAGGCAATCTTTGTGGATTAATCTCTGGAGCAATACATTCCCAGACCCTGTAATTTATACCCTGTGGAATCTCCATGGGGATCCCGATGTTGCCACATTGTTCAAACATTCCCCCCCCTAATTGAACAGATTACGACATCAAGTTCAGTCCATGTTGTGATAGAATATATTAATTTATGAGTTTAACTAGTAAACTCCAAAGACTGCACAATTCTGATTAAATTAATTGACTGATTGAAACTCGAAGCTGTTTTCTCCCAGCAATGAGGTTGTTCTTTCAAACACCATCAGTTCCATCTTTCGACCTCAAGCTGTTTCATTGATATCTCTCACTCGATTGCAGTTTGGCCAGTAAAGAGCAGATTGCAGCCATCATCTGTCTGTGCCTTGAGCTGCACGTGCTCATTGTGAAGCACTGAGAATTGAGATTGGAGGCAGCGAAAATCCAGGAATCTTTCACCGTCTCATTGGCAAGAGTTTTCAGATATTCCTTGGAAGTGCAGAGTGGGGAGTAGACACCAGAAAAGGACAGGTAAACCAGAGAGAGAAATACACTATCTCACACCATATCTGACCAATCAGAGTAAATTCAGCAACAGGAGCCTATTGAGCTCCTCCAGCCTGTTACACAGACACAGGAGGCGGCCATTCAGCCCTTCAAGTATCCTAGAGAGGAACAGGAGGAGGCCACTAAAACCTCTCGAACCTGTTCCACAGGAACAATAGGAGGCCTATCCATCTCCTCGAGTCTGTTAGAGGAACAGGAGGAGGCCTTTCAGCCCACTCGAACCTTTAACACAGAAACAGGTGGAGACCATTCTACCCCCTTTAGCCTGTTAGACGGAAACTGGAGGTGGTCATTCAGTTACTCGGCCCTGTTACACAAAAACAGGAGGTGGCCATTCAGCTGCTCGTGCCTGTTACACATTAACAGGAGAAGCACTATTCAGACACACAAGCCTTTTACAGATGACAGGGAGGAGGCCATTCAGCCCATTCGAACCTACTGTACAGGAAATGAGGAGGCCATTTAGTCCCTGCGAGTCTACCGCACAGGAAATGGAGGAGACCATTCAGCCCCTCCAGCCTGTTACTGAAGAATACAGGAGGCTATTCATCCCCACGAGCCTGTTATACAGGTTCAACAGATAAACATATAACCCCTGGAGCCTGCTCCATCTTTTGATGGAAGCTGCCGGGGGAAAGGAAGAAATTGCGGGATAGATGAGTGTTCTAATGCGACAGACAGTCTCTCGGCAGGAAGGAGTGGCCGTGGATTTTTTTTGCCGCCTTCTGCGAGGGCAAACCCGACTTTGGTATAATCCCTCAGTACTGACACACTGACAGAGAGGTGTTCCCTCAGTGCTGCATCTTTGACAGTGCAGCACTCCCTCAATACTGACACTCCGACAGTGCAGAATTCCCTCAGTACCGACCCTCCAATAGTGCAACACACCCTCAGCATTGACCGCATACAGTGCAGCACTCCCTAAGTTCTGCCCTTTGCTGATACAGCTCTCCCTCTGCGTTGATCCTCCGACACTGTAATTTTCCCTCAGTGATGAACCTCCAACTATGAAGCACTCCTTCAGTACAGACCCTCCTTCAGTGCATCACTCCCACGTTACTAACCCTCTGACAGTGTGGGACACCCTCAGTATTAATAATAACAGTAAAACTAAAACTGGAGATATTTCTCCACAATACTTTGAATGTGGCAGGCCAGGTTGAGAGGGCTTCTTAAAATGCATACTGGATCCTGAGATTCATAAATAGAGCAACACCTTGTGAAAAGATGAAAATTATACTAAACATTGATGAAGCACTGATTATGTCCCGCTGGATTATTGTATCCACGTTAGGAAGGATGTCAAATTCATGGAGAGAGTGCGAGACGAGATTGGCCAGAATGATTCCAAGGATGAGAACGCAGTGGTTAGCATCGCAGCCTCACAGCTCCAGCGACCTGGGTTCAATTCTGGGTACTGCCTGTGTGGAGTTTGCAAGTTCTCCCTGTGTCTGCGTGGGTTTCCTCTGGGTGCTCCGGTTTCCTCCCACAGCCAAAAGACTTGCAGGTTGATAGGTAAATTGGCCATTATAAATTGCCACTAGTATAGGTAGGTGGTAGGGGAATATAGGGTCAGGTGAGGATGTGATAGGAATATGGGATTAGTGTAGGATTAGTAGAAGTGGGTGGTTAATGATGGGCACAGACTCGGTGGGCTGAAGGGCCTGTTTCAGTGCTGTATCTCTAAATAAAAAAATAAAATAAAATTCAGTTAATATAGAGAGACTGGACACTACTGGGACTGTTCTCCTTAGTAGAGATGGTTAAGAGGAGATTTAATGGAGGCTTACAAAATCATGAGGGGTTTTGACAGAGTAAATAAGGA
Organism: Heterodontus francisci; assembly: GCF_036365525.1. NCBI lineage: Eukaryota > Metazoa > Chordata > Chondrichthyes > Heterodontiformes > Heterodontidae > Heterodontus > Heterodontus francisci. The sequence continues at coordinate 34,392,919 of NC_090398.1, forward strand.
TAAACTGTTTCCAGTGAAAGGATGGTCAGTAACCAAAGGACACAGATTTACGATAATTGGCAAAAGAACCAGAGGGGGAGATGAGGAGAATTCTTTTATGGCGAATTGTTGTGATCAGGAATGCATCGCCTCAACGGGTGGTGGAAATAGATTCAGTAGTAACTTTCAAAAGAGGAATTGGATAAAGTTGAACGGGAAAAATCTACAATGCTATGGTGGGAAACCATTGGAAGTGTGAGAGGAACTGGATAGCTCTTTCAAAGAACCAGCACAGGCTCGCAGGGCTCAATAAGGTATGATTCTGCTTTTGGGTATATTAATAAGCATGAGAGAGAACTCTGGGTTCAAAGTGACACACCCAAGGCAGGGATCAGTGGAGGACTCAATTTTGAGTGACACACTAGTTGTATATGGTGAGATCGGGCAGAGGTGAATATTAAAGTGGAGGGTTACCAGTGCAAACGCCTTCGGAATCACTGAACCCGCAGAGCCACTGAACAAACCATGCAATCTCTCACTCCACGCACCCTCCCAAAATTCTGCAGTACCCATAATTAGTAATACTTCATCGCATTGATGGTCACAGTTGCACCAGACAGATTACTATCCCAAGTAAGCATTGTAACCGTTCAGTTTCGAAAGTGGTAATTGTACAAGACGGACGGATTGCACCTGAACAGGAACGGGACCAACATCTGTGCAGGGAGGTCTGCTAGTGCTGTTAGTGGTGGGGTGGGGTGGGGGGCGGTGGGTTAAACTAATTTGACAGGGGAATGGGATACAGAGTGGAGGCACAGTAGGGGGTGATTCACAGTCAAACATAGAGGAAATACCAGGTCATTCTGGAAGGCAGAGAAAATATAGACTTGTGAAGGCACAAGCGAATAATGCAAGGCTGGATTGCATCTATTTTAACGCAACGAGTATTTCAGGTAAGGCAGATGAATTGAGGGTGTTGATTAACATATCGGAATATGATATTATTGTTATCACAAGACATGGTTGAAGGAAGGGCAACTCTGGAAGCCCAAGTTCCAGGGAATAGAATCTTCAGGCGTGATGGGGGGTGGGGGTGTAAAAGAGGAGGCGGCATTACACTATTGATCAAGAAGTCAATTACTGCAGCAAAGAGGGATGATATCTCAGAAGGTTCCTCAAATGAGGGGTAGAACTTAAAAACAAAAATGGGGCAATCACTTTTCTGGGAGTATACTACAGGCCTCCGAACAGTCAGGGAGAGATAGAGGAGCAGATATGTAGGCAAATCTCAGAGAGGTGTAAAAATAATTGGGCAATAATAGTAGGAGAGTTCAACTTCCCCAATATCAACTGGGAGAGTCTTAGTGCAAAAGATTTAAAGGGGGCAGAATTCTTAAAGTGCATTCAGGAGAGCTTTTTGAGCCTGCACGTAGTAAGTCCTACAAAAGATGGGGCAGTACTGGACCAAATCTTTGGAAATGAAGCTGGACAAGTGATAGAAATGCCAGTGGGAGGAGGGAATTTTGGGGAATACAATTTAATGAATAAATCTGGAATTAAAAGCAAGTCTAATTATGCCCATGAAACCATTGTCGATTGTTGTAAAAACCCATCTCGTTCACTAATGTCCTTTAGGGAAGGAAATCTGCTGTCCTGGACTGGTCCACACGTGACTCCAGACCGACAGCAATGTGCTGAACTTTTACCTGTCCTCTGATTTGGGCGAACAAGCCACTCAGTTGTACCTAACTGCTACGAAGCCAATAAAAAGGAATGAAACTGGACGGATCACCCAGCATCTATCCAGGCACCAGAAACGACAACAGCAAACCCAGCCCTGTCGACCCTGCAAAGTCCTCCTTACTAACATCTCGGGGCTTGTGCCAAAGTTGGGAGAGCTGTCCCATAGACCTGTCAAGCAACAGCCAGACATAGACATACTCAAAGAATCATACCTTACAGACAATGTCCCAGACACTGCAATCACTATTCCTGGATATGTCCTGTCCCACCGGCAGGACAGATCCAGCAGAGGTGGCGGGACAGTGGTCTACAGTAGGGAGGGAGTTGCCCTGGGAGTCCTCAACATCGACTCCGGACCCCGTGATGTCTCATGGCATCAGGTCAAACATGGGCAAGTTAACCTCCTGCTGATTACCACCTACAGTCTGCCCTCAGCTGATGAATCAGTACTCCTCCATGTTGAACACCATTTAGAGGAAACACTGAGGGTGGCAAGGACACAAAATTAACTCTGGGTGGGGGACTTCAATGTCCATCAGCAAGAGTGGCTCGGTAGCACCACTACTGACCAAGCTGGCCGAGTACTAAAGGACATAGCTGCTAGACTGGGTCTGCAGCAGGTGGTGGGGGAACCAACACGAGGGAAAAACATACTTGACCCCCTTGTCCTCATCAATCTGCCTGCTGCAGATGCTTCCATCCATGATTGTATCGGTAGGAGTGACCACCACCTAGACCTTGTGGAGACAAAGTCCTGCCTTTACTTTGATGATACCGGCCATCGTGTTGTGTGGCACTGTCACCGTGCTAAATGGGATAGATTTCGAACAGAACTAGCAATGCAAAACTGAGCATCCATGAAGCTCTGTGGATCACCAGCAGCAGCGGAATTGTACTCAACCACAATCTGTAACCTCATGGTCCGGTCTATCCCCCACTCTACCATTACCATCAAACCAGGAGAGTGGTTCAATGAACAGTGTAGGAGGGTATTCCAGGAGCAGCACCAGGCAAAGCTCAAAATGAGGTGTCAACCTGGTGAAGCAACAACCCAGGACTACTTGAATGCCAAACTGCACAAGCAGCATGCGATAGACAGGGCTAAGCGATCGCATAACCAACGGATCAGATCTAAGCTCTGCAGTCCTGCCACATCTAGCCATGAATGGTGGTGAACAATTAAACAACTAACTGGAGGAGGTGGCTCCACAAATATCCCCATCCTCAATGATGGGGGAGTCCATCACATCAGTGCGAAAGACAATCTTCAGCCAGAAGTGCCGAGTTGATGATCCATCTCGGCCTCCTCCTGAAGTCCCCAGCAGTACAGATGCCAGAATTCAGCCAAATCGATTCATTCTGCATGATATCAAGAAACGACTGAAGGCACAGGATACTGCAAAGACTATGGGTTCTGACAATATTCCGGCACTGCAGAACTGTGCTCTCGAACTTGCTGCACCCTAGCCAAGCTGTTCCAGTACAGCTACAACACTGGCATCTACCCAGCAATGTGGAAAATTGCCCAGGTATGTCCTGTACACAAAAAGCAGAACAAGTCCAATCCGGCCAATTACTGCCCCATCAGTCTACTCTCAATCATCAGTAAAGTGATGGAAGGTGTCATCAACACGGCCATCAAACAGCACTTGCTAAGCAATAACCTGCTCAGTGATGTTCAGTTTGGGTTCCGCGAGGGCCACTCAGCTCCTGACCTCATTACAGCCTTGGTTCAAACATGGACAAAAGAGCTGAACTCAAGAGGTGAGGTGAGAGTGACTGCCCTGGACATCAAGGCAGCATTTGACCAAGTATGGCAGCAAGGAGCCCTCGCAAAACTGAGGTCAATGGGCATCAGGGGAAAACAATCTGCTGGTTGGAGTCAAACCTAGTGCAAAGGAAGATGGCTGTGGTTGCCATCTCAATCATCTGAGCTCCAGGACATCACTGCAGGAGATCCTCAGGGTAGTATCCTAGGCACAGCCATCTTCAGCTGCTTCATCAGTGACCTTCCTTCAATCATAAGGTCAGAACTGGGGATGTTTGCTAATGATTGCACAATGTTCAGCATCATTCATGACTCCTCCAATACTGGCGCAGTCCGTGTAGAAATGCAGCAAGACCTGGACAATATCCAGGCTGATAAGTGGCAAGTAAACTTCGTGCCACACAATTGACAGGCAATGAACATCTCCAACAAGAGAAAATCTAACCATTCAATGGCATTGCCATCGCTGAAACCCCACCATCAGTATCGTAGGGGCTACCATTGACCATAAACTGAACTGGAGTAGCCATATAAATACAGTGACGACAAGAGCAGGTCGGAGGCTAGGAATCCTGTGGCGACTAACTCACTTCCTGATTCCCAAAGCCTGTCCATAATCTACAAGGCACAAGTGAGGAGTGTGACAGAATACTCTCCACTTGCCTGGATGGGTGCAGCTCCAACATCACTCAAGATGCTCGACACCATCCAGAACCAAGCAGCCTCCTTGCTTCGCGCATCATCCACTAATATTCACTCCCTCCACCACCGACGCACAGTGGCAGCAGTGTGTACCATCTACAAGATACATTGCAGCAACGCACCAAGGCCACTTAGACAGGATCTTCCAAACTCGCAACCTCGACCACTTCGAAGCACAAGAACAGCTGATGCATGAGAACATCACCACCTGCAAGTTCCCTTCCAAGTCACACAGCATCCTGACTTGGAACTATATCGCCGTTCCTTCACTGTCGCTGGGTCAATATCCTGGAACTCCCTTCATAACAGCACTGTGGGTGTACCTACCTCACATGGACTATAGCAGTTGAAGAAGGGAGCTCACCACCACCTTCTTAAGGGCAATGAGGGATGGGCAATAAATGGCATAGCCAGTGAAGCCCACATCCCATGAATGAATTAAAAAAGGCTAGTGACCATCGTGCTGTAAGATTTAAGGTAATTAGTGAAAAGGACAAAGATGGACCGGAAATAAAGGTACTGAATTGGGGGAGGCCGAATTCAATATGAGAAAACAGGATCGGGCCAAAGTCGACTTGCAGCAGCTACTTGTAGCGAAATCTACATCAAACCAGTGGGAGTCATTCAAAAAGAAAATAGTGAGAAATCAGAGTCTATATGTTCCTGTAAAGTTGGAGGGTATGACCAACATGTCCAGGGAATGCTGGATTTCAAGGAGTATAGAGGATTGGATAAGGAAAAGAAAGGAGGCTAATGACAGATTCTGCTGGCGAATAACTGTGGAGGCCCTAGAGGAGTATAGGAAGTGTGCGTGCGTTGGGGGGAGGTACTCAAAAAAGAAATTAGGAGAGCAAAGAGGGGTCATGATAAAACAATGGTGGACAAGATAAAGAAAAATCTCAAAGCGTTTTATAAGTATCTTAAAGGCAACTGGATAACCAGGGAAAGAGTAGGGCCCATTAGGGATCAAAGTGACAACCTGTGTGTGGAGCCAGAGGACGTAGGTGAGGTTTTAAATGATTACTTTTCATCTGTGTTCATTTTGGTGAAGGACGATGTAGGTATAGAGATCAGGGAGGGGAGTTGTGATATATTTGAACCAATTAGCATTGAAAGGGAGGAGGTATTAGCGGTTTTAGCGGGCTGAAAAGTGGATAAATCCCCATTCCCAGATGAAATTTATCCCAAGCTGCTTTGTAAGGCAAGGGAGGAGATTGCAGGGGCTCTGACACAAAGTTTCAAATCCTCTCTGGCCACAGGATAGGTGCTAGAGGACTGGAGGGCAGCGAATGTGGTACTGTTATTCAAGAAGGGTAGTAGGTATAAACGTGGCAATTACAGGCCAGTGAGTCCAACATCAGTGGTAGGGAAACGATTGGAAATAATTCTGAGGGATAGGACTAATCTCCAACTGGAGAGGTTGGAATTAATCAACAATGGTCAGCAAGGTTTTGTCAGGGGGATATCATGTCTAACAAATTTGATTGAATTTTTTGAGGAGGTGATTAGTGTGTAGATGAGGGTAAAGTAGTTGACGTAGTTTACATGGACTTCAGTAAGGCTTTTGCTAAGGGCACGCATGGAGATTGGTTATGAATGTATGAGTCCATGGGAACCAGGGCAATTTGGCAAATTGGATCCAAAATTGGCTTCGTGGCAGGAGGCAGAGGGTGATAGTCGAGGTTTTTTTTTTGATTGGAAGCCTGTGAACAATGGTGTGTGCAAGGAACAGTGCTGGGACCCTTACTGTTTGTAGTGTACATTAATGCTTTAGACGTGAATATAGGAGGTATGATTTATAAGTTCACAGATGACACAATAATTTGTGGTGTCATAAATAGTGAGGAGGAAAGCCTTAGATTACATACAATATAGACGGGCTGGTAAGATGGGCGGAGCAGTGGCAAATGGAATTTAATCTTGAGAAGTGTGAGGTAATACATTTTGATAGGACTAACAATTCAAGGAAATATACAATGGATGGTGGGACCCTAGGAAGAACAGCGAGTCAGAGGGACCTTGGTGTACTTTTCCATACATCACTAAATGCAGCAGCACAGGTAGTTAAGGTGGTTATGAAGGCATATGGGATACTTGCCTTTATTAGCCGAGGCTTAGAATATAAGAGAGGAGAGGTTATGATGGAGCTGTATAAAATGCTAGTTGGGCCAGAGCTGTAGTACTGTGTACAGTTCTGGTCGCCAAACTGTCGGAAGGATTTGATCACACTGGAGACAGTGCAGAGGATATTCACCAGGATGTTGCCTGGTTTGGAGTATTTCAGCTATGAAGAGAGACTGGATCGGCTAGCGTTGTTTTCTTTAGAGCAGGGAAGGCAGAGCGAGGACCTGATTGAGTCATATACAAAATTATGAGGGGCATAGATATGATAGATAGGAAGAAACTTTTTTCCCTTAGCGGAGGTGTCAATAACTAGGGTGAAAAATTTAAGGTAAAGGACAGGAGGTTTAGAGGAGATTTGACGAAAGCAGTTTTCACACAAAGGGTGGCTGGAATCTGGAACACACTACCTGAGGGGTGGTAGAGGCAGGAACTCTCAAAACATTTAAAATGTCTTTAGATGGGCATTTGAAACATCATAGCCCACAGCTACGCGCCACGTGCTGGAAAATGGGATTAAAATAGATAGGTGCTTGATGCCCGACACGGACACGATGGGCCGAAGGGCCAGCTTCTGTGCTGGATAACTCCATGACTCTTTGACTCTAATTTCCGCTGGAGCAGGAAATAGAGAGAGAGAGAGGGAGAGAGAGAGAGTCACAATAAGACCATCTTTCCCCTTTTTTGATGGAGACAGCGTAGAGGGAGCTTAACTCTGCATGTAACCGTTTTTTAAATTTCTGTCCCTGCCCCAAAAGTGGTTGATGGTACAGTGTGGAGGGAGCTTTATTCTGTTGTTATGAAAGTTTATCTATTTTTTTTGAGGATTCCTGTGTTAGAATTTTGGACATTTGTTTATTTGGGAAAACTGAAAAGACTCCATTGATTTTTTTTAAACAAAGGTCACTTGTTTGAAAACAAACCTTTTTACTGGATATTTCATGCCTTAAGTTCAATAAACAACAGAAAGCTTAGTAATTTTGGGAGAGAGGTTTACCAAGAAGTGACGTGCCAAGATTTAGAGTGGTCAGGAAGTTCTGTCTTGCTGTTTGGGATTTTTCTTCTGTGATATGTTTCATTCAGTGGCGTTGTGGACAGTGCTTGAAGGCAGTTGGAAATCTGTCTGCTGAACAGATAAGACGCAAGTTCATCTTTCTCTAACTCTTCAAAAATCTGTGGATCCACAGTGGGATAATTGAAACCCCTGATGCCACAGTTCTCCTGGAAAGACTACGAGACTACTTCTAGAACTCTCCAGAATGAACTGCTCCAGACATGAATCTACTGATTAGTCCCAGTACATCCTGACGCCAGACCAAAAGGAATACCTGACATCCTTCCATATCTTTTCTTTGTTTCTTCAAGAATTAGCAGGTATTTGGCCAAAGATTATTTCTTGTACAAGAGACCTGCACAGAAAATGTCTTTATTTCTCAGTTAACAGGTGTACCTGTGTGTGTGAGGGGTTCAGGGAAATAAAAAAGAACTTTCACATTTCAATCTATGTGTGAATGCTTTGCTTCATGACTGGATAAGCCTTGCTTTGCAATAAACAGATAATTTTGTTGTTTATTAAAGAAACCTGGTTGGTGTATTTTATTCAGCGATAAAGAGTAGTGTAAATGATTGACCATATCAGTAACTGGGTAAAAATCGACATATATGTTTTAACCTGTGGAGAAGTGGAATTAGAAAAGGCACTGCACTCCTCCCGCCCTGGTTATAACATATAGTTGGCGGCTCTGTGCTGGACAACCCAAAGCCGACGACATTCCATTGTGAGTGGGGTAACAATAGTTGAATAGAAGAAATGTTAAAAACCACATTTTTTGTACATTAAAGTTTTCACAAACACAATGTATTTGGCAGTTGCCTCGACCTTGCTGGGGAAGGAACATTTATCCCTGTGTTGTTTCACAAATTTAACCAAGGATAGGTGAAAGAAATTGACGGAAATGTTGATGTTGGAGCTAAAATCAGGGTCTAAGAAAGCAGACATGATTGAGGTAATGGCTCAACATTTGAAATTGGAAGAAGGAAAAGGCAATCCTGATGGTAGGTTAGTTGAACTAGCTAAAATTCTGATGCAAATTTTTTCTTTTATTCATCTGGAGGACGTGGGTGTCGCTGGTTAGGCCAGAATTTATTGCCCATTCCTAATTGCCCTTGAGAAGATGGTGGTGAGCTGCCTTCTTGAACCGCAACAGTCCTTGTGGTGTACTATTGGGAAGGGAGTTCCAGGATTTTGACTCAGCAACAGTAAAGGAACGGCGATATAGTTCCAAGTCAGTATGGTGTGTGGCGTGGATGGAAACTCACACTGGTGGTTTCCCCATGCATCTTCTGCTCTTGTCCTTTTAGGTGGTAGAAGTTGCGGATTTGTGAGGTGTTGTTAAATGAGTCTTGCTGAGTTCTGCAGTGCATCTTTTAGATGGTACACACTCTTGCAAATGCCTGTAGTGGAGCGAGTGACTGGTGAAGGTGGTGGATGTGGTGAAAACCAAGTGGACTGCTTTATCCTGGACGGTGTCGACCTTCTTGAGTGTTGTTGGAGTTGCATCCATCCAGAAAAGTAAAGAGTATTCCATCACACTCATGACTTGTGCCTTGCAGATGATTGACGGGCATTGGGGAGACAGGAGGTGAGTTACTCGCCAATTAATTCCCAGTCACTGACCTGCTCTTGTAGCCATAGCATTTATGTGTCTGGTCCAGTTCGGTTTCTGTTCAATAGTGACCCCCAGGATGTTGAGAGTGGGGGTTTGGCGATGGTAATGTCATTGAACATCCAGGGGAGAGGGTTAGATACTCTCTTGTTTGAGATGGTCATTGCGTGGCACTTGTCTGGCATGAATGTTATTTGCAACATATCAGCCCAAGCCAAGGTCTCGCTGCATATGGACACGGGCTGCTTCAATATCTGAGGAGTGGTGAATGGTGCTGAACATTGTGCAATCATCAGCGAACATCCCCACTTCTGACCTTATGACTGAAGGAAGGTTATTGATGAAGCAGCTGAAGATAGTTGGGCCGAGGACACGACCCTGAGCAACTCCTTCAGTGATATCCTGGAACGGAAATGATTGGCTTCCAACAGCTACAACCATCTTCATTTGTGCTGGATATGCTCCAACCAGCTGAGAGTATTCTCCTTGATTCCCATTGACTCCATTTTAGCTCTGGCTCCTTGATGAGATTTTCGATGAAATGTTGCCTTGATGTCAAGGATAGTAACTCTCACCTCACTTCCACATTTTGGTGAGCAGGACTTTGCTGGTAGGGTCGAGTTTGCCATTGTCATTGCTGAGTTTGCCATTGTCCTTTCCAGTGATGAAGTCGATGCTGGGTGTTCCATCCAGTTTCATTCCTTATTGACTTCATAGCGGTTAGATACAACTGAATGTCTTTCTAGGCCATTTCGGAGGCTGTTAAGAGTCATCCACATTGCTGTGGATCTGGAGACACATGTAGGCTATACCAGGTGAGGGCAGAAGATTTCCTTCCCTGAAGGACATTAGTGAACCAGATGGGTTTTACAACAATTGGCAGTGGTTTCATGACTAGCTTTTTAATTCCTGATTTATGATTTGAATTAAAGTACCACCTTCTGCCGCGGTGGGATTCGAACCCATGTCCTCAGAGTTATAATCTGGGTATCTGGATTACTAATCCAGTGACAACAGCACTTCGCCATCACCACCCCTTGTTGTTGACCATTCAGTGAAAGGACGCTGGTATGTTGTTTAGAAACAGCCTTACAAGAAGTCATGTGCTTTGAGCAATAAACAACAGAAAACTTGGTGACCTGGGGAAGATATTTTACAGCGAAGTGACAGTTCAAGATTAATAGGAGTTGGGGGCTTGACTCTTTAGACATTCTTTTTTATTTGTTTAGGTTTGGACTGTGTTTTGGCGTGTGAACTGTTCTGAAGACACTTGTAGAAAAGCTGCCAGGAGAGCTGCCGCTATCCGTTCACCTCTTCCATCTCTTTGAGATCTTTCTGAAAATCAAGTGCAAGAAATAGAGAAAAAGATGCTGCATTTCTCCCGGAAAGCCTGCCAAACTGGTTGTCAAAGTTGCCTGAAAGGAACTGCTTTAGAAAGAACCCAGTGACAGCAGTATATGCACAATGAATTAGCAAGTATTTGGTCAAAGTATTTGGCCGAAGTATTATTTTCTGTAACAGACCTCTTCAGGCAGAATCTTTGTATTTTTTAAGTGTGTGTGTGAGTTTGTGCTTGGGGAATTTAAAAGGGAATTTTCATATTTCAATCTGTGTGTTTATGCTTTGCTTCGTAACTGGTTAAGTCTTATTTTATAATAAACAGATAATTTTGTTGTTGATGAAGTAAACCTAATTGGTGTATTTTATTCTGGGATAAAGAGCAGAGTATATGATTGACCACATCGGTACGTTTTGACCTGTGGACCAATGGAACTAGAAAAGGCAGTGCACTCCTCCTGTCTCGATCCTAACAGCACAGAGATGCAGGGTCAGCTGCTCGGGCATACAGAATCAGACACATAGAGATCGAGTTATGCACATAAATACACGGTTAAATGCACTGGGATAGAGGGTAAGGGGCACTAGAATACAAAGTAATGCACACTGGAATACAGAGGCAGATACATCAACACACTTAGTCAGACACACAGGGATACAGTGTCAGACCTACTTGGTTACAAATCTAGGGCTACCGCGTCCGGCTCAAGGCATTAAATAGACTGGCTGGGCTGCTGACGCAGACGCGCATGAATAAATAGTCAGAAATACTGAGAGACAGTGTCATTGACAGGTGAATACACAATCAGATGTACCATGATACAAAGACAGACACATAGCGATAGAGTCACATCGACAGGTACAACAAGAGTCAGGCACAAAGAGAGAGAGAGTCAGGCTCACTGGGACACAGAGTCAAACACACTGAGATACAGTCAGGCGCACTGGGTACAGAGTCAGCTATGCTGGATGCAGAGTCACCTACATCAGTGCACGGAGTCAGAAACTCAGAGACAGTGTCAGACTCTTGAGATAAAGCTTCAGACGTACTAGGCTAAAACGTCAGACACATAGCGAAACAGAGTCAGACAGATTGGGATCCAGATTCAGATAAACGGGATACAGAGTCAGGTACACATGATGCACAGTAGGCACAACATATTGAGTATCCTGACACAAAGCTTGACAGAGGTAATCACTCACAGATAGAGACTGACATTGGCATGGAAGAGATACTCATAGATACAGAGACATACATATAAGTACAAAGTCATACATATGGGGTAAAGATTCAGTAAAATTATATGCAAATTTCAGATACCTAGGAATGCAGAAACTGACACACAGGGATGCAGAGTCATGCAGACAGGAATACAAGTGGAAGGCGGGCATGGATACACAGTCAGATACACAGGGACAGGGTTAAGCACACATGGATGGAGGAGCAGAGACAGAGAATACAGTCAGACACATGGGTTATAAAGTCACACCCAGTTCAACGCACTGCATGAATACTGATCCATCAGCCAGTACCTGACGAAGTGACAATCACTTAAACCACCACGCATTCACTAACCAAACATCCAGAAACTGAGAAAGTGATGAGCTCTAACTCAGCGCAAGCTAAGTTTCTGAGCCTGAATAAAATGACTAGGTATCCATGACCTAGCCCTACAACAGGAAGCAGATCCATTTCCGCAAACTGACCATGTGTGACCATTCAATAATCCAGCAGAAATAAACAGTCTAATCAACTGGAAACTGAACAAGCCACCGATATCGAACCCAAAATACTTAAACTGATGCATCATAAAGAAACTGACGAAGTGACAATCACCAAACTCAACACTTATAAACTGATCCACAGCAAACACACTGACCAAGTGGCAATCACCTAACCCAATACACATAAATTAATTCATCACCCAGGAAGATACCAAGTAACGATAATCTAACCAAGAACAGGTGAACTCACAAAGCATTTAGGAACTGATCAAGTGACCATCAACGAACGAAACACTTATCAACTAGCCAAGTCACCAGAAACTCAGAGAGCGGGAAACAGAGAAAGTGGAGTGAGCAGGAGTCCAGGCAAGCCAGAGTTTGAAAACAAAGTGAACAGTGACATCAAAGGAAAGCTGCAAGGTGATTGGTTGGTGAGTAACTCTGTTCGGGAGTATCAGTAAATAGCTCGGTTAGTACACGAAAGTTAGAGTGCGTGTATAAATAGCTGGGTTATAGCGTCTCAACAACTAGCAGGCTACAAAAGAGTATAAATTAAGTATTAATAATAGGGAACAAGTGAGTAGCTGGTGAGTGTTTTTATTGAATATGGTATACTTTAACGAGTGAACTGTATTGATTTTTAGTAGGATTTATCAGTACTAGTAAGGTTTTATTAATAATTCTAAGGTGTTGTAGAGTTGGTAAGTTTTTTTTAACAGTAGAAAACTGTCAACTAATAGATAAGGAATGGCAGTGTACTTCAACTTGGGAAATACACCTCCTGTGCTTTGTGGGAGCTCAAGGATGCCTCCCCTATCCTGGAGAACCATTTATGGAGGAAGTGTTGCCTATTTCAGCAGCTTGAGCTCTGGGTTTTGGAACTTGAGCGGCAGCTGGCGACACTATGGTGCATTCGTGAGAATGAGAACTACGTGAATAGCATGTTTATAGATGTGGCTACCCCACTGTTTAAGAATATGGAGGAAGAGATGGAATGGGCGACCACCAGGCAGTCAAAAAGCATCAGGCAGGTCGTGCCGTGAGTGCATCTCACGCTCCAACAGGTATTAACTCTTGAATGCTGAGGACAGTCATGCTTTACCTGAGGAGAGCAACCAGAGCCAATTACATGGCTTCACGGGTGGCTTAGCTGCACAGTGCGGTACAGAGAACACTGGAAGATCCATAGTGATAGGTGATTAATAGTCAGGAGAACAGACAGGCGTTTCGGCTGCCGCAGACATGGACCCAGGATGGTGTGTTTCCTCCCTGGTGCCAGGGTCAAGCATGTCACTGAGCGGCTGCAGAGAATCCTGAACGGGGAGGGTGAACCACCAGAGGTTGTGGTCCACATCAGAACCAACGACATAGGTAGAAAGGGGGAAGTGGTCATGCATCATAATTTAGGGAGCTAGGTAGGAAGTTAGCAAGTAAGACCCCAAAAGTAGTCATCTCCTGATTACTCCCAGTGCCACGTGTAAGTGAGTATAGAAATAGAAGGATAAGGCAGATGAATGCGTGGTTGAAAAGATGGTGCAATAAGGAGGGCTTTAGATTCCTGAGACATTGCGACTAGCTTTGGCAGACAGGGGATCTAAAAAATCTGGAGGGGTTGCACCTGAACAGAGTCGGTACTGAGTTCCTTGTGGGACATTTTGTTGGTGCTATGGGGGGTGTGGGGGCGGGAGTAGATTTACACTAGTTTGGCAGGGGGTGGAGAGCTGAGGGTAGACTCAGTTGGGAAAGCATCAGAAATTAAAATGGATAGCAGAAAATAAATCGATGAATCTGGAAGACAGAGGAAACAAAGGTGAGAAAATTTAAAGAAAAGTGTTTGGCAGTGCTCAAGCGTATCTATTTCAATGCAAGAAGTACAGAAAATAAAGCAGATGAGCTGAAGGCACAGATAGACACGTGACAGTATGATCTCATAGCTATTACAGAAACATGGCTTAAGGAGGTACAGGAGTGACAGCTCAATGTTCCTGGTTACAGGGTTTTCAGACGTGATAGGGAGGGAGATACGAAAGGGAGGGGAGTGGCAATTTTGGTCAAGGAAACTATTACAGCTGTGGGGAGGGATGATATGTTGGGAGGTACATCAAATGAAGCCATATGGATCGAACTAAGGAACAAAATGATTTGGATGTAAATGAAGGGGGCATGATCAAGAGATTTGCAGACGACACAAAGATTGACCATGTGGTAGATTCCGAGTAGGATAGCTGTAGGCTATCAGGTCTGATCAGCTGGGCAGAAAATTGGCAAATGGAACTTAACTTAGAAAATTGTGAGGTGATGCATTTGGGAAGGTCAAACAAGGCAAAAGGCAAAAGAATACACGATTAATGGGAAAATACTGAGAAGTGTAGAGGAATGAGGGACCTTGGAGTGAATGTATACAGATCCCTAAAAGTAGCAGCATAGGTCGATAAGGTGGTTAAGAAGGCATATAGAATCACTTCCTTTATTAGCCGAGGTGTAGAATATAAGAGGTTACGCTGGAACTGTGTACCTTATAGTTTAGGCCACAACTTACGTACCGTGTGCAGCTTTGGTGACTGCTTTAGAGAAAGGAGGTAATTTCACGAGAGAGCGTACAGAGGAGATCTAAGAGGATGTTGCCAGGACTGGAAAAATGCAACTATGAGGAAAGATTGGATAGGCTGGCATTGTTCTGCTTGGAACAGAGAAGGTTGAGGGCAGGCCTGATTGAAATGTACAAAATTTTGAGGCTGAATAGAGTGGAGGTGAATGGTCTATTCACCTCAACAGAGAGGTCAGTGATGAGAGGGCATAGTAAAGTGATAGGTAGAAAAATTAGAGGGGAGATGAGGAATAACCTTTTCACCCAGAGGGTGCTGGGATCTGGACCTCACTGCCTGAAAGGATAATTGAGGAACAAACACACGACTTATTCAAAAGAAGTCTGGATATGCACCTGAAGTGCCATAACCTGATGAGCTCCGGACCAAATACTGGAAGGGATTAGAATAGGTGGATTATTTTTCGGCTGGCACAGACACGATGGACCAATTGGCCACTTTCTGTGCCTTAATCTTTCTAAAACTGACCAAATGATAATCGCCTAACCCAGTACAGGGAAAGCAACCCGGATTCCTGAAACGGAACAGGTCATATTACTTTATCCAAGTATATGGAAAGCAACCCAGCTCCTGCAAACGGAGAAGGAGATATTAATGGAACTCAGAATATGGAAAGCAACCCAGACCTTGGTACTGGCCTGGTGATTTTCACTTAGCCCAGCACACGGAACTGGCAGTGCACCTCTTCTGCCTCAGCTCATTTGCTGCTGAAAGCTCACTCGTCCATTTGCTTTTATCTCTAGACTATTCCTACGCACTTCTGGCTTCCAAATCTTAGAATCCAGACATCTGAAGGCCAATGGTGGAATATTGCAATTAGATCGTGGGGGTGGGGGCGTTGGTGGTGCTCATGTGTAAGAGGCTGGAATTGGACGTATACAGAGAGCTCACAGGACTGTCGGGTTGGAAAAGGTTACAGAGATCGGGAGGTTTGTAGAGGCTGGAGGAAGTTACAGAGTTAGGGACTGTTGTAAGAGCAGGAGTTGGTTACAGAGATAGGGAGGATTGTAGGGACTGAATAAGGTGACAGAGAGAGTGAATGTTGAAGGGGATGGTGGAGGTTACAGAGATTTGCAGGCATGGAGGAGGTTGCTGAGGTAGGGAGGGTGTGGGCTCATGGAGGGATTCAAACACAAAGATGACAATTTTAGAATTAGTTGCTAACACATGGAGAGCCAATGTAGGTTTGTGAACGTCAGCAAGATGGATGAACAGGACTTACTGCTTCTGGGAACAAATGGCCACAAATAGATCAAAGGAGAAAGTGACAGTGAACCAGACAGAACAATCTGTGGCTGCACGAGTCAGGACTGTAATAACACTACACACAGGCCTGATGTTCAAGAAATATCCTGGAAATAATAAAAACTGATCTGCCATAGTATGACCTGAGTGGTAATGACCAGTAGATCCGTAGTTGCCATTTCCACCAGGTAGAGAGTGGTGCAGGGGGAGAGGCCGCACTTCCTCCAGCATCAGATCACAGTTTCCAGTAAATTAACTGAAGACAGAGAAAGGAAAAGAGATGGAAAATTCTGATCAAACATTCTCCATGTCCAATCCAGACAGTAGGGACAGGGTTTTAGCACAAAAAACAGGTGGATTTGTGGGTGAGTAAGAGGTTAAAATTAAAATTTTCAACCCTCAACCAACAATGCTCCCACTTCTAGATTCAGTGGAGTTGGGACAGGAGGCAGGCAGACTATCGCACCCAGGAGGCGGGTTGGCAAGTTAAATATTTTAATGAGACTAGAAGTCTCTGATTTAATCTGTTTCACCTGTTTAACTCTGGCCGACTGGGTTTCCCTGTTATAACCCACAGAACATACAAAGGTCATGCTTGCAGGCTGAATGGAGGTGCTTAGCAAAGTAATCACCAAATCGGTGTTTGGTCCTCTCCCACACAGAATAGACTTCAATTACAGTTACTAAATTGTAAGAAGTACATGTCAATTTCTGTGTCAACAGGAAGGAGAGTTTGAGGCACTCAACACTGAGAAGGAAGGAGGTGAAAGAGTTATCTCTGGCGCCTGCATAGGAAGGTGCTGGGGGAAGGTAGTGTTGGAGGTGAGGACCAGGGTGACACCAGGTGTGGGTGATGGGAGGGGAGGAGTTATTTGGTGGTGGCCTTAGCTGGAAACGTTGGAGGATGCCGCTTTGCATGTGGAGGCTGTTCAGGTGGAATGTGAGGACATGGGGAACCTTTTTGTGGTTCAGGAAGGAATGGGAAGAGGTGAAGGTGGTAATGTGGGAAATGAGATGGACGTGGTCGAGGGCCCTGTTAACCATAGTGGAGGAGAATCCTCGGCTGAGGAATAATGAAGTCACTGATGTGAAAGGTAGCAACGTTGGAACAGATAGAACAAAGGTTGAAAATCAGTGAGAATGGAACAGAATCTTTCCCAAAATGGGGAGGGAGGAAGCATTATCAACGTAGCAGTGGGAGACAGTGGAATTCTAGTAGATATTGGTGGACAGCCAGTCCCCTGCACTGGCCGTAGAGAAGTCGAGGAAGGGAAGGGAAGTGTCAGAATCGCACCATGTGAAGGCAAGGGAGGGGTAGGATTGAGAAGCAATGTTTATTACATTTTCGTGTTCAAGGCAAAAGAAGGAAATGCCACCAGAACAATCATCAAAGCATCAGAAAAAATATGTGAATGCGGAGACCAGAGTTGGATTGAAACAAGAAATGGTTCATATATCCTAAAAAAGATGCTGCATAACTAGGACCCAAATGGGCTCCCATAGCGACATCATTTCGGTGTGAAATATCTCATTGTTTGCACTCGAGGTTATCACACCTATACTTTAGAACAAGGTCCTTGCACAGGGGTCAGGATTAGAAACTTGTGAGGGTTTACATTCCAGATCAGAGGAAAAGAGGAGAGCCAATGAGAATGGCGAGAGAATCAAACAAAAGAAATCCATTTCAAATGCGACCCTCAGAAAGTACCAGCTGGAGATGATGGAGGGAAATTGGCTGGGAAACAGCCTCATGGTGTCTGACAGGCCACATCCCATCAACTGTGAGTTTAAGAATAGCTCGGGTTTACTAAAATTTGGATCAGGCAGGGGCAGACTGACCTAGACAGAAATATAAATGGAATTCTGGATCGCAGCTCCGAGATCAGAAGGAGGGAATTCTCATGTGTTCTAGAACAGTCGAGACAGAATGACCCAGTGGATGTGGATTCAGAGACTGAAGAAAGGAAATAAATCTCTGAGAGGAGGAACGAAACTGTCGAATAATAATGAATACATTCAACAAAACAGTTTCAAGACATTTAAGATAGAAAGGGGGGAAGAGAATATTTGATGAAGTAATGAACGAGAACGTAAACTCTCTGATTTGGATGAATTGCATCCATACATACGAACAAGCGACAAGGATTATTTGTTCATTAATTATTATCAGAATAGGGAATTGTGCCAGAAACTGATGGATGGCTAATTTGATTCATTTATTTAAAACAGAAGATGCAACGACTCCAAGGAACAATAGGCCAGTTAGCATCATTTCAGTGGTCGGAAAGGTAATGCAATCCTTATTCAGAGATGCAACACAAAAACATCCGGGAACACAGAATACAATAAAGAGTAGTCAGCACATGTTCCAAAAGGAAGCTCATACTTGACCAACTTTGGAGAATACTTTGAATAATACCAGAAATAGTAGTTCAGACTATTAGAGTAGATGTAATAGATACTGATTTTCTGAAAGCCTTCGATAAGGTGCTACACAGCAGACTCATGACTAATCTCAGAGCAAGTGGAGTTAGGGGACAAGCAGCAGAATGGATATCAAGCTGGCGACGAAAACAGAAAACACGGAGTAGGGGTTAAAGGTATTTCTTCAGTTTGGCAGAAGGTGGGAAGTGGTGTTCCACAAGGATGAGCACTGTGAACTCTTCGTTCATCATTAACATAAACAATATGGTACCGGGAAGAAGAAGAACAATTTCAAAATTTGCAGACAAATCCACATTGAGAGTACAGTTAATACAGACGAAGAATTCAACACAATATCTGAGGACATTATTGATAATAATTAATAAACTGGCACACTGGGCAGTCAAATGACAATGAATTTCAGTATATATATGTGCGATTGCCTGAATTTTGGTAAGAAGAATAAGCTTCCCAAGTACTCCTTGGAAAATCAATTTCTGAACAGGGCCAAGAGGAAGAGGGATTCAGGGGCAATTATTCACAAATCATTTCAAGTGGAAAGACAGGTTAACGGGGCCACAAATACAAACAAAGTGCTGGAGTTCATTTCTATAGAAATGGAATGGATAAAGCAGTAAACTGTTTTTAAAATCTTGGTTACACAACACTTAATGTACTGTGTACAGTTCTGTTCTTCACATTACAAAAAGAATGTTGATGCACTGGAGAAGGTGTAATTATTTTAACCAGGATGATACCAGAACTGAAAGAACAGTGATATTTATTTTACCACTAACAGTGTGCTGATATTATTATATTGCCCATGTCTCATTTTGTATAATTAAAAACTGAAATGTATATTTCTCAGTGATAGATGTCTCTCCTCACAGGAACACTTCTCATTGAGCTAAGGGCGGAAATTGGTACAGGTTGCATATGTAAAGATTCCGAATCATAGATATGAACAAAATCTTAATCAGTTACAGAAGTGGACGATTCAATAAACACTGCCCAATGTTCATCCTTTGTACTACACAGAGGGTAAAGTTCACCAGTAGTGGCCCAGATTCTCAACTCAAAAAAACTGAAGTGTTTATAGTTCCTGTAAGTCATGATAAAGAGGATTGAAATGCTGTAACAATGCAGTCCTTCTGTTTAACCATCAGTATGTAGAAAATATCGCTTTCTACTGGAGCAGTTAAATAGGAAACAGAGCAATATCAGTACACTTCAATACATTTCAATTTATACACTTATTACCAAACATCAGAAAATATATTTCACTTTGCAATCAAGTCGATTCTTAAATAACAGAGCCAACTCCATGGAATGGAGAGATCAGTCCCTTGAAATAATGATTTCAAAACGGAACTGGTTTGGACAATTACACTCAACACAATTCTACATTGACAAATACTCCCAGTAATACATGGACAATAGGATCAGGTGTTCCACTCCGGTTAGTGATCCACTCTCATTACAATTCTACAGTGAAAGATACTCACAGTAATACATGGCCACTGTGATCAGGTGTTCCACTCAATTTAGTGACTCACACTCAGTATAATACTACAGTGAAAGATACTCACAGTAATACATGGTCACTGGGGTCAGTTATTCCACTTTGGTTGTGACTCAGACTTTTGATTTTACTCTAACCGAAACTCCCAGTAATACCTTCACTCAGAGAGTTGCTTTCACGAAGGTCTTATTCAACATTACATGAAATTTCACAAATTGCAATGGCTTGGTAAATCTGAGAGCCTGCCTGTTAGAAATGGAGGTTTATTATCAGTTGGGGGAATAGAACAAAAGCACGGAGATAATTCAGAATATTTGGCATAAGAAAATTATATTACTGATCGTGTGCCTGTATATTGGTGACCACTAGATCACCATGTATCATTATCAGTTGCAGAGTAAAACCAGAGACCAGCTCACACACAGATTTACACAACTTCAATGGTTATCGTGACTTACCAGGTACACCAATGAAGGCAAGGGTTGTATAATATATTTTCGTGATACTGTAAAATGTTTCTTGCATTTTTTGTTTGAAGTGATCTGTCTCTTCTGGCTGCAGGCAATCTTTCTCTATTAAACTCTGAAGCCATACATTTCCAGAGCCTGCAATTTATAGCGTGTGGGATCTCCCCAGGGATATTGAGATTGCCACAATGTTCAAACTTTTTTTTTATTTGAGCAAACAGATTACGACATCAGATTTAGCCCATGTGATAGAATATATTTATTTCTGAGTTTGAATTGGAAAAATCCATGGATTGGGCAATTCTTATCACATGAATTCATTAATGAAACTTGGAAGCTGTATTCTTTCAACAATGAGGTTCTTCTGTCAAATACCATCAGTTACATCTCTAGATTCCATGTTGTTTCATTGATGTCCTTAACTAAATTATGACCATTCAGTAATTAAAATCGAAATGTGAGAGGGTTTCTCTCAGGGTTGTCCACTGCACCACGGAATGTGGCTGTCTTTTTTATTTGTGGAAATTCAGTAAGTACACTCCAAATGTTGGATTGTCTCTCTCAGGGCTGCTCTACTGCCCTCTTAGATGTGGCTGTACTCTCTAACTGTGGACATGTAGTTAAGTGATTAAAGTGGGTTCTTTAGGACAGTGCAAAGCAGAATTCAACTAATCCAGCATCAGTAACTAATTCAACAGCACAATCTGCTGCAGCATGTCAGCATCTTAAACTTTAACCCCAAAAGAACACGTCAAGTAATACACCCCTTCACCCGATACAGACCCTCCAACCAATACAGTCCCTCCAACCAGCACAGACCCTACCACAGATAAAAACCCTCCAACTAATGCAGTCCCTTTAACCAATTCATACCCTTCAACCAATGTAGACCCTGCAACCGATACAGCTCCTTTGACCGATACAGCTCCTCTAACCAATACAGCCCTTCCATCTGATGCAGCTCCTCCAGCCAACACAGATCCGACAACTGATAAAACTCCTTCAAGCAATGCATCCCCTTTCTCTGATACAGGCCCTCCAACTGATACAGAGCTTTCAACCAATGTAGTCCCTCAAATGATAGAATCCATCCAACCAGTACAGCCCCTCTAACAGATAGAGACCTTCCAACCATTATAACCTCCCAATAAAAGCAGCCTCTCCAATAGATACAGCCACTTAAACCAATGCAGACCTTCTGGCTGAAACATCTCAAACTAATACAGCAACTAAAAATAATAGATCCCTCAAACTACAACAAAACTCAAACTAATACGTCACCTCAAAATGAATTACAGTCAAAATAATAAATTAACACAATGTGATGCTGCACCTCAAGCTAAAACAGAAGGCACATCTCGTATAGCATAGAATAATAAAGTCATTTAAATTTACAGCTCGGAAAAAGGCCATTCGGCCCACCATGTCAGTGTCGGTAAAGGAAAAAGTTATTTAACCTAATCCCATGTACCAGCCCTTGGTCTATAGCCCTGTAACATACAAAACCTCACATGCGTATCCACGTGTGAACAATATCGACCTTTGATCTTAACCAACAGATACCATGTTCTTGCAGCCTTGCAAGGTCTGCAGGCTGTGTGAACAAACTCAAGATGGCTCTGTAGTACAGGCTGCCAATAGAGTGAGGGAGTGAAGAACAACGTGGTAGTGATAGGGAGCAGTCCAATTATCTAGTAATAACGACTGTTCTTTGCAGCAAGTACCGGCAGTTCCAAAAGTTGTACTACCTGCCTGATGCCAGCGTTGAGCACACCTCCTCATGGCTGGAGAAGAAATTGAAATGGGAGGAAGAGGATACAGTTATTGTGACCCTCATAGGAACTGACAACACAGCTGGTACGAGGAATAGGCTGCTGCTGAGAGAATTTGAGCAACTCGGGTTGAAATTAAAACATAGAATGTCATAGATAACATTCTCTGGATTATTACCTGAGATATAGCATAGGTTAAAGCTGATTAGAGAACTAAGATTACAGAAGGAGTAGCGTGGGAGACAAAGTTTTCAATTCAAGGGGCATTGGCTCCAGTACTAGGGAAAGAGGAAACTGTTCCATTGGCAGGAGTTCAATTTAATTGTGCCGGGAGCAGCATTCAGGCAAAACGCATAACTAGGTCTCCAAATAGATATTTGCACTACAAAATGGGCAGCGTTCAAATATGGAGAAATTTATAAATCTAAAGGGAACAACCAAGGCCACAGAGCAGCAGGACAGTATGACGAATGTCCAACAGGAAAAGACACCTACGTCCACCTCCATAAGATCTCCAGCCTCCACCCCTGCCACAGACCATCAGGCATTGAAACCGTCAGTAACACATTGGACAGCTCTAGACTTTCTGTTCTCTCCTTCAATCCGTCAGCTCTTCATTCCTATGATAGTGGTTAGCAGCTTTAATTTTAGGTAGGAAAAAGATACAAATACATTTTTACTGTCAGTTGTTTTTTGTCTGCTAATATGTTCCGCTTGCAAATTGCTCTGTATGCCGAAGGAAGAAATCAAGATTTTGTAACTGCAATCATCGACCGACGTTGTGACTACTCAACAGAACATCACAAAGTTTGTGTTACTAACAGTTATCAAGCCTAATATAACATCTAACTGTAAGATTATTTCCCGTTATGATCGTTAGAATTTCTAACTTAACAATTACTTGTAGATGTGTTCCCCATGTACTTGATATCAAGGATAATTTAAAAATAAATTAAACTTAATAGCTAATATATTCGTTATATTCAACTGATCACTTAACTGTAACACTATTCATCTGTGTATTGGTTATCAAGCTGAACGTGGCAATTAACTGTAAAGTTAGCCCCTATTCTAGAACATAGAACATTACAGTGCAGTACAGGCCCTTCAGCCCTCAATGTTGCGCCGACCTGTGAAACCATCTGACCTACACTATTCCATTTTCATCCATATGTCGATCCAATGACCACTTAAATGCCCTTAAAGTTGGCGAGTCTACTACTGTTGCAGGCAGGGCGTTCCACGCCCCTACTACTCTCTGAGTAAAGAAACTACCTCTGACATCTGTCCTATATCTATCACCCCTCAACTTACAGCTATGTCCCCTCGTGTTTGCCATCACCATCCGAGGAAAAAGACTCTCACTATCCACCC
The DNA here is from genome assembly GCF_036365525.1 of Heterodontus francisci. Taxonomy (NCBI): domain Eukaryota; kingdom Metazoa; phylum Chordata; class Chondrichthyes; order Heterodontiformes; family Heterodontidae; genus Heterodontus; species Heterodontus francisci. Next base: position 34,416,371 of record NC_090398.1, read on the forward strand.
TATCTAACCCTCTGATTATCTTATATGTCTCTATTAAGTCACCTCTCCTTCTCCTTCTTTCCAACGAAAACAACCTCAAGTCCCTCAGCCTTTCCTCGTAAGACCTTCCCTCCATACCAGGCAACATCCTAGTAAATCTCCTCTGCACCTTTTCCAAAGCTTCCACATCCTTCCTATAATGCGGTGACCAGAACGGCACGCAATACTCCAGGTGCGGCCGCACCAGAGTTCTGTACAGCTGCAGCATGACCTCGTGGCTCCTAAACTCGATCCCCCTACTAATAAAAGATAACACACCATATGCCTTCTTAACAGCTCTATTAATCTGGGTGGCAACTTTCAGGAATTTATGTACCTGGACATCAAGATCTCTCTGCTCATCTACACTACCAAGAATCTTCCCATTAGCCCAGTATTCTGCAATCCTGTTACTCCTTCCGAAGTGAATCACCTCACACTTTTCCACATTAAACTCCATTTGCCATCTCTCAGCCCAGCTCTGCAGCCTATCTATGTCCCTCTGTAACCTACAACATCCTTCGGCACTATCCACAACTCCACCGACCTTCGTGTCATCCGCAACTTTACTAACCCACCCTTCTACACCCTCATCCAGGTCATTTATAAAAATGACAAACAGCAGTGGCCCCAAAACAGATCCTTGCGGTACACCACTAGAAACTATACTCCAGGATGAACATTTACCATCAACCACCACCCTCTGTCTTCTTTCAGCTAGCCAATTTCTGATCCAAAGCACTAATTCACCTTCAATCCCATACTTCCGTATTTTCTACAATAGCCTACCGTGGGGAACTTTATCAAACGCCTTACTGAAATCCATATAGACCACATCCACGGCTTTACTCTCATCCACCTGTTTGGTCACCTTCTCGAAAAACTCAATAAGGTTTGTGAGGCACGACCTACCCTTCACAAAACCGTGCTGACTATCTCTAATGAACTTATTCTTTTCAAGATGATTATAAATCCTATCTCTTACAACCTTTTGCAACATTTTACCCACAACCGAAGTAAGGCTCACAGGTCTATAATTACCAGGGCTGTCTCTACTCCCCTTCTTGAACAAGGGGACAACATTTGCTCTCCTCCAGTCTTCCGGCACTATTCCTGTCGACAATGCCGACATAAAAATCAAGGACTAAGGCTCTGCAATCTCCTCCCTGGCTTCCCAGTGAATCCTAGGATAAATCCCATCTGGCCCAGGGGACTTATCTATTTTCACACTTTCCAAAATTGCTAACACCTCCTACTTGTGAACCTCAATCCCATCTAGCCAGTCGTCTGAATCTCAGTATTCTCCTCGATAACATTTTCTTTCTCCACTGTAAATACTGACGAAAAATATTCATTTAACACTTCCCCTATCTCCTCCGATTCCACACACAACTTCCCACTACTATCCTTGATTGGCCCTAACCTATCTCTAGTCATTCTTTTATTCCTGATATACCTTTAGAAAGCCTTAGGGTTTTCTTTGATCCTATCCGCCAATGACTTCTCGTGTCTTCTCCTTGCTCTTCTTCTCTGCCTTTAGATCCTTCCTGTCTAGCTTGTAACTCTCAAGCGCCCTAACTGAGCCTTCACGTCTCATCCTAACATAAGCCTTCTTCTTCCTCTTGACAAGCTCTTCAACTTCTTTCGTAAACCACGGCTCCCTCGCTCGACAACTTCCTCCCTGCCTGACAGGTACATATTTATCAAGGACACGCAGTAGCTGCTCCTTGAATAAGCTCCACATTTCGATTGTGCCCATCCCCTGCAGTTTCTTTCCCCATCCTACGCATCCTAAATCTTGCCTAATGGCATCATAATTTCCTTTCCCCCAGCAATAATTCTTGCCCTGCTGTATATACCTGTCCCTGCCCATCGCTAAGGTAAACCTAACCGAATTGTGATCACTATCACCAAAGTGCTCACCAACTTCTAAATCTAACACCTGGCCGGGTTCATTACCCAGTACCAATTCCAATGTGGCATCGCCCCTGGTTGGCCTGTCCACATACTGTGTCAGAAAACCCTCCTGCACACACTGGACAAAAACAGACCCATCTAAAGTACTCGAACTATTGTATTTCCAGTCAATATTTGGAAAGTTAAAGTCCCCCATAACCACTACCCTGTTACTCTCACTCCTGTCAAGAATCATCTTTGCTGTCCTTTCCTCTACATCTCTGGAAGTATTTGGAGGTCTATAGAAAACTCCCAACAGGATGACCTCTCCTCTCCTGTTTCTAACCTCGGCCCAGGCTACCTCAGTAGACGAGTCCTCAAACGTCCTTTCTGCCGCTGTAATACTTTCCTTGATTAACAATGCCACTCCCCCCCCCCCTTTTACAATCTTCTCTGTTCTTAGTGAAATATCTAAATCCCGGAACCCACAACATCCATTCGTGTCCCTGCTCTACCCATGTCTCTGAAATGGCCACAACATCGAGATCCCAGGTACCAACCCATGCTGCAAGCTCACCCACCTTATTCCGGATGCTCCTGGCGTTGAAGTAGACACATTTTAAACCAAGCTCTTGCTTGCCAGTGCCCTCTTGTGTCCATATAACCTTATCCCTGACCTCACTACTCTCAACATCCTGCACACTGGAACTACAATTTAGGTTGCCATCCCCCTTCTGAATTAGTTTAAACCCCCCCGAAGAGCACTAGCAAATCTCCCCCCCAGGCTATTGGTACCCCTCTGGTTCAGGTGAAGACCTATTCTATTAGGTATCATTTCTAGTAGAACAACAACTGCTCGTTTTGTACACATACACTCAATATTTAGAACAATTTAAGAATTAACCATCACTTCCTTCCATGTGTATTGATTATCAAGCAGAACATTGCAATTGACAGTACCTTTTAACCCACGTCGCTCTTTATCTTCTTTCTTCAGTTATTCATGGGAGGTTGGTGTTCCTGGCTATGCAGCTCAATACTAGACATCCAAGAGGCATTGTGGGTCATCATCAGCAGCAGAATTTTTTTCTATTCTTTCATGGGCGTCGCTGATTGGGCCAGGATTTATTGTCCATCCCTAATTTCCCTTGTGAATGTGATGGTGAGCTACTTTCTTGAACTTCTGCAGTCTGTGTGGGGTAATAGACCCACAGTGCTGTTCGCATTGGAGTTCCAGCATTTTGACTCAGTGACAGTGAAAGTACTGTGATATAGTTCCAAGCCAGGATGGTGGGTGCCTTGGAGGGGAAATTGCATGTGGTGCTGTTCCCATGCATTTGCTGCCCTTGTTCTCCAGGTGATAGAGGTCGTGGGTTTGGAAGGTGCTTCAAGTCGATATTGCTGCAGTGCATCTTGTAGCTGGTATACACTGCTGCCATTGCGCGCCAGTGGTGGAGGGAGTGAACGTTTTTGAATGGGGTGACATTCAAGCGGGCTGCTTTGTCCTCGATGGTGTCGAGCTTCTTGAGTGTTGTTGGAGCTGCAGCTATTCAGACAAATGGAGAGTATGTCATCGCACTCCTGACTTGTGCCTTGGAGATGTTGAACAGGATCTGGGTAGTCAAGAGGTGGGTTACTCACCACAAGACTCCTAGCCTCTGACCTGCTCTTGTAGCCATGTTATTTAGGTGGCGATGGTAGTTCATTTACTGCTCAATGACAATCCCTGGGATGTTGATAGTGGGCAATTCAGCAATCGTAATGCCATTGGATATCAAAGGGAGATGGTAAGCTTCGCTATTGTTGGAGATGGTCATTGCCTGACACTGTGTGGTGCAAATGATACTTGCCACTTATCAGTCCAAGCCTGGATATTGTTGAGGTCTTGTTGTTATTTGTTCACGGATCACTTCAGTATCTGAAAAATCACGAATGGTGCTGAATGTTGTGCACTCATCAGTGAACATCCCACGTCTGACCTTATGATTGAAGGAAGGTTATTGATGAAGCAGCTGAAGATGGTTGGGCCTAGGACACTACCCTGAAGAACTCCTGCAGTGATGTCTTGGTGCTGAGATGATTGACCTCCAGCAACCACAACTATCTTCTTTTGTGCTAGGTACTATTCCAACCCACGGAGAGTTTACCCCTGATTCCCAATGACTCCAGTTGGCTAGGACTCCTTGATGCCTTGCCTGGTCAAATTCTGCCTTTGATGTCAAAGGCAGACACTCTCACCTCACCTCTTGAGTTCAGCTCTTTTGTCCATGTGTGAACCAAGGCTGTAATGAGGTCAGGAGCTGAATGCTTCTGGCAGAACCCAAACTGAGCATCACTGAATAGGTTATTGCGAAGCAAGTGCCGCTTGATTGTACTGCTAATGACACCTTGCATCACTTTACTGATGGTGGAGAGTAGACTAATGGGATGGTAAATGGCCAGGTTGGATTTACTCTGCTTTTTGCGTACAGAAGATACCTGGGCAATTTTCCACATTGCCGGATAGATGCCAGTGTTGTAGCTGTACTGGAACAGCTTGAGTAAGAGTGCAGCAGGTTAAGGAGCAGTGGTCCTCAGCACTATTGCTGGAATGTTGTCAGGGCCCGTAACCTTTGCAATATCCACTGCCTTCCGTCGTTCCTTGATATCACATGTAATGAATCGAATTGGCTGAAGACAGGCATCTGTGATGCTGGGGATGGCAAGAAGAAGCCGAGATGGATCATCTATTCGACATTTCTGACTGAAGATTGTTGGAAACGCCTCAGCCTTACATTTTTCACTGATGTGCTCGGCTCCCCCATCTCTGTGGATGAGGATATTTGTGGAGCCACCTCCTTCTGTTAGTTGTTTAATTGTCCATCACCATCCACGACTGGATTTGGCAGGACTGCAGGGTTTGGAGCTAATCCATTGTTTTGTGGGATCACTTAACTCTGTCTATCGCATGCTGCTTATGCAGTTTCGCATGCAAGTAGTCCTGTGTTGTAGCTTCACCAGGTTGACACCTCATTGTGAGGTATGCATGGTGCTGCTCCTGGCATGCCCTCCTGCACTCTTCATTGAACCAGAGTTGATTCCGTGGCTTGATGGTAATGGTAGAGAGGGAGATATGCCGGTCCATGAGGTTACAGATTGTGGTTGAGTACAATTCGGGTGCTGCTGATGGCCCACAGCACCTCATGCATGCCCAGTTTTGCATTGATAGATCTGTTCGAACTCTATCCCATTTGTCAGGGTGGTAGTGCCACACGATACGATGGAGGGTACCCTCAATGTGAAGATGGGACTGCGTCTCCACAACGACTGTGCGGTGGTAAATCCTGTTATGGACCGATGCCTCTGAGGCATCTAGATTGGTGTGGATGAGGTCAAGTGTGTTTTCCCTCTTGTTGGTTCCCTCAACACTTGCCACTTACCCAGTCTAGCAGCTATATCATTTAGGATTCAGCCAGCTCTGTCGGTAGTGGTGCTACCGAGCCACTCTTGGCGTTGGACATTGAAGTCCTCCACCCATAGTACATTCTGCGTCCTTGCCACCCTCAGTGCTTCCTCCAAGTGGTGTTCAACATGCAGGAGTACTGATTGATCAACGGGGGGGGGGGTGGTGGTGGTGGTGGTGGTGGTGGTGGGGGAGGGCAGCTGCAGGTAGTAATCAGCAGGAGGTTTCCTTGCCCATGTTTGATCTGATGGGTGAGGTGTGCTAAAGGGAATACTGTGGCTTGTAGGGATAGATGGGCTGACGGGAATACTGTCGATAGGTGGGTTAAATGGACTGACAGGAACTCTGTTGATAGGAATGTTGGATAGACTGAAGATAATATTTTGAATAAATGAGTTAGATGTATTGAAGGCAATACTGCTGGTAGGTGGGCTCCATAGGCTTAAAGGATAACTGTAAAGAGGCGGGCTAGATGGGATGAAAGGAAATCCATGGATATATGGGCTTGATGGGCCTAAGGGAATGTTGTGGAATAGTGGACTGGATAGGCTAAAAGATAACTGTAGAGGGGTGCACTTAGTGGGATGAAGGGATTGCCATGGATATCTGGGCCTGATGGGACGAAGGAAACACTATGGATAGTTTGGTTAGATGGGCTTAAAGGAATACTGTAAATTGCTGGGCTAGGTCAAGGAAACACTGTGCATAGGTGCGCTTGATAGGATGAATAGTACATTATGTATAGGTGGCCTAAATAGACTGAAGGGAACACAGTAAACAATTGGGATAGAAGTGCTGACTGGAAGACAGTGGATGGGTAGGCTAGATGGGCTGAAGGAAATATTGTGGGTAGATGGATCAGATGGGTTGATGGGAACATTGTGCATAGGTGACCCAGATGCTCCCGAGGTAATACTGTCGATATATGGAATAGATGGGCTGTATGTAAACCTAATTGGCTGAAGGGAATACAGTGGCTAGATGGCCTAGATCCACTGGAGAGAATATCGTGGTTACGTGGCGTTGATGGGCTTGATGGATTGCAGTGATTAGGGCTGAAGCGAATACTGTGGATAAGTGGGTTAGATTATTTGAATGTAGACCTAGGTGGTCTGAAGGATTTCTCCTGCCTCAAACCACTATGTCATTATGTCAACTCTGTTCCCAGTTTACAGGATGCAATTCCAGGAATTTGACCACTTATGATGAAGGATCCGCGCTATAACTCCATGACAGGATACTGCGTAACTTGAAGAGAAATGCTCAAATTAATTTGGAAAGCAAGCCCGCACAGTAAAATATTCACACATCTGCATGCAGTGTATCTGAATCCGAATATTGACTGAAAAGAGTGCATGTTCATTTAATAATATAACGATGACAGCACCTGCTGTGCTATCAGCAGAGCTCTATTTGTTTTATCATTTCTGAATAAATGTCAAAACAATGGTATGGCCATTTGTTTGGTAATAGTCCTTAAAATAGATTCTACTTCACAATAAGCTTCGGAATAAAAGTGTTTAGTTGACTGTTTGTTCATACCATTGTCACTAATATAATGTATTATGCAATCAGGCTAATTGCCTCACTAGAGATTTCACTCCAATATAAATATCATGTAGTGATATTTGTCAGGCAGAATCACTGAATCCCCACCAACAGACTTTTCTGAAGAAAATGAATTACCCAGTGATCTTCCATATTGAGCGTATTTACTATCCTATTCTTGCAGCTGTTGGTGTTACTGGTAAGACTTTGGATCCAGTACTATACGTGCAACCCAATGTCTAAGTACTACTGCTCTCTCTCCTAGCCATGCACTGTAGCTAACTCGTCTTGCTCGCTGTGTTACATAGTCAAATGCTCAGTATTCATTCAATTAACAGTATTTTTGTTGTTTGCTGAAGCGGGTTTAGTAATTAAAATTCTGAAGTTTCTTTAGTCTCCAATATAAGTTAATGTTGCTGGATTCTTCCCCTTTATTGAATGTTGTGCAATTTCAGTTCCAGAGCAAATACGAGAGTCAGAAAATATATATTTATTAATGGTTTTATGCCTCTTTCTATAAATATAATGGGAAGTGAATTAAATGTTTAATATAGAACCGTAAAGTTTCAATTTTAGTTATAATCTAACTTTTATCTTGACTGATTGCTATGAATTAATATTTAATTTGAATTCATGGCAACGTGCGATCGAGTGACTTTCTCCCATTTATTGTGGCTTGACTGATTATGGTCTGAGAACACTGAAATGTAAGATAGTACAACATTGTATTGTGTCATCCTACATTGTAGCACCGAGGGACTTAATTTCATTCTTAACTTAGAGATGAGAACAAGCATCTTAGCATTTCCAGTAATGTTAATATAATTACTGAAATCATGGGATGTGTGTTATATTATTTTCCATGAAAGTTATGCTCCATGATTTCTGCCACTGTGGACTGTGTAATTCTCATCTCTGAGGTGCAGAAATTCGTCTTGAATGGTGACGCAAATGGGGCTATTTTGGATCAACCACCCGTTATGCACAGTTTCTGACATTCAGTTCCATTGCAATCAATGTAATTAAATGTTAGGCGTTGTGTATAACAACGGTTGATCAGATACCACCTCTCCGCCAACTTTTTTTCAACACTGCCCAAGATGAATTTCTACCCCTCAGTATTTAGCATGGCAAAAAAAAAATCGGTTTCTGTTGAAATAGAGAAAAGGCAAGAGACAATTCAGCGAATATATTTATCTAACTTCCTATAACATAAATTGTAAATCAATTGAAAGAAAAATAAAATTTACATCAAGGATCAATATAGTGGATACACCCACTCAAAATGTTGACTAATGGAGACAAGGAAACTTAAGGCAAGATGTGAATAAGTTGTTTGTAGTCCGACACTCCAGGATGTAGCTAACGACTGGGACGGAATCTTCCTGTCCTTTACATGCGTCTATATTTTACATTTGATGCTTCAATTGCAAATCATCAGTTTGCACCATGAAATAAATAATTCTAAGTAAATCCTGCAACAATGACTTCTTACTTCAGCACCTTCGTCCCTATTAATAGAAACCTGCACTTCTTTATCCTCACTTTGGGTCGACCTCTGAAATAGTGTTTGACACTGCACCTCGCCTGAGATTCTCAGTACTAGTAAATATTTCTTCCAATTATTACCCGAATCTAATTCATAATGAAACCCTTTAGTTTTGTAATCAAATGCTGAACAGTTTTAATGCTGAGCTAATACACCAACCAGGATTAATAAAGATTAAAAAGATTACCTGGCTTCAAAAACAACTTGCTGGATTCATTTGCTAATTAAATAAGAACATAAGTTAATTAATAATTTGATTAACGTGTATGTATTCGTTATTGGGATGTATGTATCCCTGGAAGGATCAAGATTTATTTCTCATTCCTAGTTCCACTTGTAAAGATGGTGGTGGGTCTTCTTAAACTACTGAAAGCCCAACGATGAAGGTGATCCCATTGTTCTGCTTCTTATTGATTGTCACAACTGAATGACTTGCTTGGTCACTTTAGAGGTTAACAGTCAACCGGACTGGGTAAGGGTGGCAGACTTCCTTCCATAAAAGACATTAGTGAACCAGTTGGAATTACATGACAATCCAACAGCATCATGGTCACTTTTCGTGATAGCAGTTATGTTGCTGATTTCATTGAATCATATAACACAGAAGGAGGCCATTTTGCCCATCTTTCGAATGCCTGTGACGGACCTTTCAATTAGTTCCACTCTCCTGCAATGCTTTCACTTTGTAAGCAGAGATTCAAATCAGTTTTGAAAGTTTCAATTGAATATGCTTCCTCAACTCTTTAGGCAATGTATTTCAGATCACAACTCTCCAAGGAAAAAAAAGTCCCTCGTCTCCTCGTTTTTTTTTTGCCGATTATCTAAAACTCTTCATTTTAGTTACTACTGACTTTGCGACGGTCACGTGGTGAGGTTTGGGTGGTTCCCACTGTTCAAACTCCACCTGACTGCAACAACTGTGGTTTTTTATTAGAGTTTAGCCTCTTGGTGTTTTACTTGCCGAATAAACGGATAGCGGCAGATTTTCTTGCAGGTTTAAAACAGAAAATAAATTATTTATTGATCAATATGTCTTATCCCAGAATTGTTGCAACTGCATCCACAGATGCATTTACATGCTCACAAAAACACACACACAAACAGACGCACATGCAGTATCCATTGATGCATTTGTTTGTACTCACATACACACAAACACACACACACAAAAGAGAGGAAAAGGTGGTAAGCGATTATAATCGGGGGTAGGTTTTGGGGAAGGTCACAATAACCTTGTTGAATTTTCTTGGAAATCAATGTCTCATTGATTGGAAGCCTGAAGTGATTGCAGATTTCTCTCTTGGTTGAACTTTAAGTCAGTGGATCACTTCTAGCTCACTGATTTATAGTATGGATGTAGGATTCTGCAGCATTCTGTTTTTCTGGTGACAAGCTTCTTAGATGCGCCTTTTTTGGGTGTCCGTCTCCAGACATCTATTTAAGGTAAAGCTGTGTTTCATCTTGCCGGCTGTAGGAGACATTTTGTTTGCACCATGGTGATCGCACAATAGACCAGGACGTGACCACTTCACACCTTCCTTGTTTCAGAAGTAGAACCCATTCAATTCTGAGATGTTTTATGATGGGTGTGGGATGGGTGGAATTTATTCATCTTAGCTTTCAAGATTTCCTTTGTCCCTGTCAGATAGTTTGAATACACAAAGGCATATTCTCTTTGGTGGCTATTTTGGAGCATTGTTCACTTTTTAAAAGAAAGGTCCATTTTTTAAAACAGAAAGTAAATTTTTATAACTCTTCAGATTTTGTCATAGTTTTTGCATCATCGAACCTCTTGTCCACGTAGCATTGTCTTACCACTGAAAGCAGTTTCTCTTCATCCGTTCTATCAAAACTCGACATAATTTTGAACCTCTCTTATTTGTCTCCTTTTAACATTCTCAGCCGCAAGGAGAACAAGCCCAGATTCACCTGCCTTGACACATAACTGGAGTCTTTCATTCCTAGTACCATTCCAATTCATCTCCTCTGTACACTGTCCTTGGAGGTGTTGACATATCTGCTGAAGTGTATTGCCCAGCATTGCACACTGTACACGAGCTGATGTCTAACTGGAGATTTATAAAGTCTTCACATAATTTACTTATTTTTGTTCTCAATGCCTCGACTTAGGAATACCAAATATCCTTTATGCATTTATGATAGTTTTCTCAACTTGAGTTGTCACCTTCAATGACTTGTTTACGTACACCCTCAGGACGCTCCACCCCTGTATCTGCTTTACAATCATTTCATTTAATTTATACTGCTTCTCATATTTTTTCCTTCCAAGATGGATCATTTCACAGTTCTCTGCATTTACATTCACCTGCCATTTTTCTACACATTTCGGCAGTCTGAATTTGTCCTTCTAAAGTTTATTTTACAATCTTCTTAACTGTTTACTGAATTTCCAAGCTTTTTGTCATTTGTAATCTTTGAAATTATGCCATGTATACCCATCAGAACAGTGCTCTGAAAAGCGAGCCCTGGGAGACATCACTGTTTACTTTCCTCCATTCTGAGAAACAATAGTTTGCGATTATTCTCTGTTTAATGGCTCATCAACAATTTCTATTCAAGCCCGCATTGTTCCTTTAATCCCTTGATCTTCAGATTTACTAACCAGCATTACTGTTAAACTGACTTCAAATGTTAATTTAAACTCAGGCTAGTCCAGTAGTACGATTACTGCACTACTGTACTTGTTATAAATTATCATCAATTCTGAGATCCCCAACAGCAGCACTGTTCAGCGGCATCTGCTCTTTTCCAAGCTCTTATCTGTCCCCGCTTCCAATTAGGAACATAGAAGCAGGAGTAGGCCATTCAGCCTATCAACTCTGTTCTGCCATTCAATTGTATCATGGCTCATCATCTACCTGAACACCAGTTTCACACGCTATCCCTAATCCCGAGGTTACATTAGTGTCCAGAAATCTATCAATTCCTGTCTTGGACATGCTCAATGGTTGAGCTTCCACAGTCCTCTCGGTAAAGAATTACAAAGATTCACCACCGTCTGAGTGAAGAAGTGCATCCTCATCTTAGTCTTTCATGGCCTAGCTCTTATTCTGAGACTATGTCCACTGGTTCTTGACTCACCAGCCCGGGAAACATCCTGTCTACATCCACCTTGTCAATGCCCATAAGAATTTTGTAAGTTTCAATGAGATCGCCTCTCATTCTCCGAAACTAACCAATACAGGTCCAATTTCCTCAATCTTTCCTCATAAGACAACCCCACCATCCCAGGAATTGGTCGGGTGAACCTTCGTTGCACTCCCTCTGTGTCAAATATATCCTTCCTTAGATAAGGAGACCAAAACTGTACACAAAACTTCCACGTGCGGTCACACCAAGGCTCTATACAATTGCAGCAAGACATATTTACACCTGTATTAAAATCGCCTTGCGATGGAAGCCAACATACCATTTGCCTTCCTACTTATTTGCTGTACCTGCATGCTAGTTTTTAGTGACTCATGAACAAAGACACCCAGGTTCCTTTAGACATCAACATTTCTTAATCTCTCACCATTTAAGAAATGTTCTGATTTTTTGTTTTGTTCTACCAAAGTGATTAACTTCATACTTATTCACATTATATTCCATCTGCCATATTCTTTTCCACTCACGTAGCTTGCCCAAGTCCCCTTGAAGCCTCCTTGCATCCTTCCTACAACTTACATTCCCAGCTGGTTTTGTGTCATTAGTAAATTTGGCAAAATAACATTTGGTTCCACATCCACATTGTGAACAGCTGTAGCCTCAGCACTGATCCTTACGGTACCCCACTAGTAACAGCCTGCTTTGCTGAGACTGACCCATTTATTACTACTCTCTGTTTTCTGTCTGTTTACCAATTCTCAATCCATGCCAGTGCATTACGCCCAATTATATGCATTCTAATTTTGTTTACTAACCTCCTGTCTGGTACCTTATCAAAAGCCTTCTGAAAATCCAAATGCTCCACATCTACTGGATGCCCCCTATTTATGTTACAAGTAACATCCTCAAAAATCTCCAGCAGGCTTGTAAAAGATGATCTCCCTTTCATAAATCCATGTTTTCTCTTCTCAATCATATTATTATTTTCTAAGTGTCTAATTATCACATGCTTCACAATAGATTCTAACATTTTCTGCACTGCTAATGACAAACTGACAGGTCTGTAGTTCTCCATTTTCTCTCCTTCTCTTCTTAAATAGCGAGGTTACATATGCTACTTTCTAGTCTGCAGGAACCTTTCCACAATCCATAGAAATTGGAAAGATAACTACCAATGCATCCATTATTTCTACAGCCACCTTCTTCAACGCTCTGGGATGTAGCACATTTGGTACAGGGGATTTATCAACCTTAAATCCAGTTAAATTTTCGAGTACTACCTCTTTATTGATACTAATTTGTTTCATTCTCTCATTTTCACAAGTCCCTTGGTTCCCAAGCATTTCTGGGAGAGTTTCCATATCTTCCTCCATGATGACAGACACACAATAATTATTTAGTTTCTCCATGATTTCCCTACTCTCCATTATAAATTCTCCTGTCTCCGCCCATAATGGACCCAGACTTGTCCTTGCTTATCTTTTCCTTTTGAGAACATAAGAAAAAATCGTCCCCTCAAGCCTGCCCTGCCGTTCAATAAGATCATGGCTGATCTGCCCCAGACCTCAACTCCTCTTTCATACCAGGTCCCCATAGCCCTCAACCTGCTGAAATTTCAAAATTCTACCTATCTCCATTTTAAATACTTTTAGTGATCCATCCTTCACAACTCTTCCAGACATTCACTACCCTCTGCCAGAAGACATTCCTTCGCATCTCAGTTTTAAGTGAGTGTCCCCTTATTGTTTAACTATGTCCCCTAGTTCCATATTCCCTGACTAGTGGAAATATCTTCTTAACATCCATCCTGTCAAGCCCCCTCAGAATCTTGTACGTTTCAATAAGATAACCCCTCATTCTTCTAAACTCTGATCAATAAAGGTTTAACCTGTTTAGCCGTTCTTGATAAGTCAAACCCTTCATCCCAGGAATCAGCCTAGTGAATCTCTTTTGAACTGCCTCCAATGTCAGTATATCCTTTCTTAAATACCGGGACCAAAACTGTACACAGTACCTCAGGTGCGGCCTCGCCAACTCCCTGTACAGTTATAACAAGACTTCTCTCTTTTTAAACTCCAACCCCACCAATAAAGGCCAAAGTTCCATTTGCCTTCTTAATTGCTTGCTGCATCTGCATGCTAACTTTTTGTGTTTCATGCACAAATCACCCAGATCCCTCTGTGCTGCGCTTTTTTGGAGTCTCTCTCTATTTAAATATTAGTTTGCCTTTTGATTCTTCCTAGCAAAGTGCATGACCTCACGATTTCCTGCATTAAACCCCATCTGCCAAGTTTTTTCCCACAAACTCAACATATATATATCCCCTTGCAGATTCCTTGTGTCCACATCACAACATGCCCTCCCACCTATTTTTGTAATGTCAGCACATTTCTATATATCTCACTCTGCTCCCTACTCCAAGCCATTGATATAGATAGTAAACAAATGAGGCACTAGGACTGTGGCATTCCACTAGTTACGTCTTTCCAACCTGAAAAGACCCACCAATCCAGAATTCCTCTCTTCTATGAGTTCACCAATCCTCAATCCATGCTAATATATTACCCCCAATTCTGTGAGTTCCTATCTTGTGCAATAATCTTTTATGTGACACCTTATTGAATGCCTTCTAGAAATCTAAATACACTACATCGACCAGTTCCCCGGTATCAACTCTGCTTGTTATACCCTCAAAGAAGTCTAGCAAATTTGTCAAACATGATTTCCCTTTCACAAAACCATATTGACTCTGTTTGATTGCATTAAGCTTTTCTACATGTCCTGCTATTTCTTCCTTAATAATGGACTCTAGCATTTTCCCAACAACGAATGTTAGGCTGACTGGCCTATAGTTCCCTGCTTTTTGTTTCCCTTCCTTCTTGAACAGGGGCGTAACATTAGTGGTTTTCCAATCCGCTGAGACCCTCCCGTAATCCAGTGAGTTCTGGAATATTTCGGCTAATGCCTCTACTATCTCTGCAGCCACTTCCATTAAAGAAGATTTTACAGTCAACCTTTATGTTTCTCGCAAGCTCGCATTCATATTCTCTTTTCGCTTTCTTTATCAGGTTGCTGAGCATCATTTGATGGATTATAAATTGCTCCCAATCCTCGGGCTTACAAATTTTTCTGGCAACCTTATATGCCATTTCCTTTGGTCTAATGCAATATTTAACTTACTTTGTGAGCCATTTTTTATTCATCTTTCCTATTGGTATTTTGTGTCTTAGAGGAATGTGTATTTGTTGTAGACAATGTAATTCTTCTTTAAATACCAGCCAGTGCCTGTCTACTGTCAAATATGTTAGTGTATTTTCCCAATCCACCATCGTCAATTTTCCCCTCATACCTACATTGTTTCCTTTGTTCAGACCTAAGACCCGAGTTTCAGAATGAACTTGCAAGCTAAATGTAAAATTCTGTCATGTTATGGTCACTATTTCCCAGAGGCTCCTTCAGAGCAAGGTTATTAATTAGCTCTTTCTCATTCCATGTAACTAAATATAAAATAGTCCAAAACCTAGTTTTTTGTTCAGCATACTGCTCCAGAAACCCATCTCGTACACAGTCCAGGAATTCATCCTCCACAGCAATAGTGCTGGTTAGGTTTACCCAGTCTATATGTAAATTGCAGGCGCCCATTATTACTGTATTATCCATGTTACAAGCACCTCTAATTACCTGATTTATACTGTGCCCAACATTACCACTACGGTGTGGTGGTCTATAAACAACTACCACCATTGTTTGCTGCTCCTTGCTCTTTTTAGTTCTGCCTAAACTGGTTCTATATCTTGATCCTTTAATCTAGGATCCTATCTCACTGATGTACCAATCTCGTCCCTTATTACGAGCATGCCCCACCTTCTTTTTCCTATTTGTCTATCCTTCCTAAATGACGAATATCCTTGAATATTCAGTTCCCAGTCTTGTTCACCCTGTAATCACGTCTCTGTAATGGCAATTAAATCATACACATTTACCTCTATTTGTGCCTTCAAATCATGTGAATGCTAGAGTGCCCTTAACTTTGACTGTTATTTGACATTATTCCGTATTCTGATTCTGTTGATGGTTGTCTTTACTTCATCTGCCTTCTAATTTTGCTTGCTGCTTTCTACTTACCAGTTTTTCTTTCCTCCAATCTCACCTCCCTCTTAGTTTCCCATCCCCTTGTCAATCTAGTTCAAACCCTCCCCAATAGCACTCGCAAATCTCCCTGCGATCATGTTAGTTCCAGTGCTTATATGATGCAATCCATACATCTTGGGTACAAGTGCCACCTGTCCAAAACCCATCCCAATGCCTCAGAAATCTGATGCCCTCCCTCCTACACCAATTCCCTCGCCACGCGTTGAAATGCTGAATCCTCCTGTTCCTCTGCTCAGCAGAACGTGGCACTGGGAGTAATCCTGAGATTGCTGCTTTTCAGGTACTACTTTTAAGCTCTTTACTATCTCCCAAAAATCTGTTTTCTGGACCTCATCCCTCTTCCTAGCTATGTCATTGGTACCAATGTGGGACACGACCTCTGCCTGTTCACCCTCCCCCAGAAGCATATCCTTCAGCCACTCTGTGACATCCTTGACCCTGGCACCAGAGAGGCAACAAACCATCCTGGAGTCGCATATACAGCTACAGAACCACCTGTTTGTTCTAACTAACAAATCCCCCTATCAATGTCGGTCTTCCAATTGTCTCCAGTAACCTGTGCCCATGCCTCGCTGTCATTAGCAGATGTGAGAAAGAGTGGGATCCAGAGACCATGACTAATGACACAGAAGCTAAACCCCAAAACTCGATATTCCTCCCCTCCCTATTCAAAGCACATGATTATGTTCATTCTTGTGCCAAGATGCTGGTTTGTCCATTAGTTCACTCTACCCAGCTTGAATCGTGCTTTCACCCTCCATGGTTTCTATTACATCTTTGCTCTTCTTATAATTAATTCCCCGTTATAATCTTCCCTTCATTAAATTTAAAAAATAACTGTTTACTATTCAATTAACCACAATTCCCATATTGATTTTGATCTTTTTTTTAGTTCCTCATTTATTCCTTAATTATAATTTAAGATTTTTTCGAATGTTTTGCCCCTATTGTGTCGCTCGATTCTGGGCAAAATATTTCATCCAATGATGGTCAGTCATTGGCGACAGTAGTGGAACAAAGCCAATACGGAGCTTCAGGTATCTCAGCTGTGTGGACAGATGGAAAAGTCATTGAGTATCTACTTTGGAGAAGAGAAGATAAGGGAATGATTATTAATGTATTCATCTTGTTTAAATAAATAGTTAAACTGAACCCTGGTAATGTAGTGTTACAACCGAGGCGGGAGGAGTGCCCTGTCTTTTCTAATTCCACTTCTCCACCGGTCAAAACATATATTTAAATGTTTATCCAGTTACCAATACAGTAAACATAGATTCTATTTTTATTTAAGAATAAAATCCACCAACTAGTTTTGTGGAATAAACAACCACATTTTTAAAATAAAACAAGACTTATTTAACAAAGATGAAAAGCTTTCACATACAGTTTGAAATATGACAGAAAATATGGTTTATATATATATATATATATATATATACAGTCCCCTCTAAATACACACACACACACACACGGGTTAAAAGAAAAAAAAGCCGATGCTTTGACCAAAGTACTTGTCAATTCTTGCAAGAAAGAAGATTTGGAATGATATTGGTTCTCCCTTTATGCTGGCGCTCCAAATATGTGTAGGCAGCTGTTACTGGGAACCTTCTGGAGCAGTTCTTTTCAGGCAACGTTGAGGATCAGTCTGGCAGGCTTTCCAGGAGAAATGTGGCATCGGGGGATTCTGGCAGACTTTCCAACAGCCGTTTCTCTATTTTGTAAACTTGATTCTCAGGGCTTCTCAGAGAGATGGATAAGGATGAACTGATGGTGGCTGCTCACTTTGCAGGCTTATTTCCAACTGCTTTGTAACACTGTCCACACGCCAATTGACAAGGACAATATCTCAGAAGCGAAAAACAACTCCTGACCCTCATGAATCTTGCCTTGTCACTTCTCTGCAAACATCTCCCTTACGTCACCAAGGTTTCTGTTGTTTATTTATCTTAAGGTATATGACTTCTAGTCAAGGTTGTTTTCATAACAGCATCTCAATCGTCCTCTCAGCGAACTTAAAAAAAGATTCCAGCAACTATGAAATCTTCAGCCTTCAACAAAACTGAATCTATTTCCACAATTTAACGATAGCCCTCAAAAAAAATCAACAAAAAATGTAGGTACTTTAAAACAATAGCAACAAATGAAAATACTATGGATGTTGGAAATCTAATTTTTTCAAAGATCATGGGATGTGGGTATCACTTACAAGGCACTTGTTGTTCAGTTCTAATTTCCTTTCATAAAGTGGCAATGAACTATTTTCTTGAACTGCTGCAGTCCATCTGTTGGTACACACACTGTGCTGTTATGGAGGGAATTCCACGATATTGATTCAACTACAGTGAAGAAACAGCGATTTATTTCCAAGTTAGGATGGTGTCTGACTTTGTGGGGAACTTGGGAACGGTGGTGTTCCCATGCATCTGCTGCCTTCCACCTTCCAGGTTGAAGGGTTCTCGAGTTTGGAACGTACTTTTGAAGACATAGTGCTGAGTTGCTGCAGTGCATCTTGCATTTGGTACACACTGCTACCACTGTGCATCGGTGGTGGAGGGAGTGAATGCTTAAGCTGGTGGTTGAGGTGGCAATCAAGTAGGCCGTTTTGCCTCGGATGGTGTCGAGATTCCTGAGTATTGTTGGAGCCGCACTCATCCAGGCAAGTCGAGAGTATTCCATCACACTCCTGACTTGTGCCTCGTAGATGGTGGAAAAGCTTTGCGGAGCCAGGAGGTGCATGACTTGCGCCAGAATTCACAGCTTCTGACCTGCTCTTGTCACCACAGTATTTATGTGACTGATCCAGTTCAGTTTCTGGTCAATTGTAATCCGAGGATGTTGATAATGGGGGGAAACGCGATGGTAGGGGAGCTGGTTGGATTCTCTCGTTTTGGAAATCATCATTGCCTGGCATTTGTGTGGTGCAAATGTTACTTGCCGCTTTTCAGCCCAAACCTAAATGTTGTCCAGATCTTGCTGCAAATGGACAGGGACTGCTTGACTAGCTGAGAAGTTGAAAATCGCACTGGACATGGTACAATCACCCATGAACACCAGTTTTATGATGAGGAGGGTCATTGATGAAGCAGCTGAAGATCGTTTGGCCAAGGAAACCACACTGAGGAACACATGCAGCGATGGCCTGGGGCTGAGATGATTGTCCTTCAACAACCAAAGCCATCTTCCTTTGTACTAAGTATGACACCAACCAGTGGAGAGTTGTCCCACTGTTTGTCATTGACTTCAATTTGCATAGGGCTACTGATGCCACAATTGGCCAAATGTTGTCTTGATAGCAATGGCAATAATTCTCACGCCACAGCTTGAGTTCAGTTCTTTTGTCCATGTTTGGACCAAGGCTGTAATGAGGTCAGGAGTCAAGTGTCCCTGGTAGAGCCCAAACTGAGCATTGGAGACCAGGGCGTTGCTGTTTAAGTGGGCTTGATAACACTGTCGATGACAACTTCCAACGCTTTGCTAATGATCGAGAGCAGACTGATGGACAGCAATAGGCTAGATTGGATTTGTCCTGCTTTTTTGTGGACAGGACACACCTGGACAATTTCTGCATTGTCGAGTAGATGCCAGTGTTGTAGCTGTACTGGAACAGCTTGGCTGGAGGTGTGGTTAGTTCTGGAGCACAGGTCTTCAATATTGCATCTGGGATATTGTTAGAGCCCCAAACTTTGCAGTAAACAGTGCCTTCAGCAATTTCTGGATATTATGTGGACTAATTGGAATTGGTTGAAGACTGGCATCTGTGATGCTGGGGACCTCAGAAGGAGGCAGAAATTAATCATCCACTCATTCCTTCTGGCTGGAGATTGTCACAAATGCTTCACGCTTTTCTTTTGCAATGGTGTGCTGGGCCCCTCCATCTTTTAGAATGGCGACGTCAGTGGAGCCTCCTCCTTGGTTAGTTGTTCAATTGTCCCCTAACATTTACAATGTGACAAGAATACAGATCTTTGATCTGATCCTTTTTTTGTGGAATCGCTTAGCTCTGTCTCTTGCTTGCAGCTCCCGTTGTTTGGCATTCAAGTAGTCCTATGTCGTAGCTTCACCAGATTGACACCTCGTTTTTAAGTGTGCTTGTTTCTGCTCCTGGCGTGTTTTACTGCACTTTTTATTAAACCAGAGTTAATCCCTTGGCGTTATGGTAATACTGGAGTGAGGGACATGCCGGGTCATCAGATTACAGATTGTAGTTGAATATAGTTCTGCTGCTGCTGATGGGCCACAGAGCCCCATGGATGCCCAGTGTAGAGCTACTAGGTCTGTTCTGAATCTATCAATTTAGCACGGTGGTAGTGCCAAACAAGAAAATGGATGGTATACTCAGTGTGAAGATGGGACTATTTTTTCACAAGGATTGTGTGGTGGTCACCCCTGCAAATAATGGTATGAATAGATGCTTCTGCAACAGATAGATTGGTAACGATAAGATCTACTAGGTGTCTCACTCGCCACCTGCCTCAGTCCAAGTCTGGCAGATATGATCTTCAAGATACATCCAGCTCGGTCAGCAGTAGTGCTATCAAGTCATTCTTGGTGATGGATATTGTGGTACCCACCCAGAGCACATTCTGTGCTTCTTTCAATTGGTGTTCAACATGGAAGAATACTGAGTCATCATCAGGAGGTTTCCTTGCCAATGTTCGACCTGATGCCATGAGACTTCATGGGGTCTGCAGTCAATGTTGAGGACTCCAAAGGCAAATCCCTTCTGACTGTATGACACTGTACCACCACCTCCGGTGATTCTGTCCTTCCGTTGCTACAGGACATACCCAGGAATGGTGATGGTGGCGTCAGGGACATTAGATGTAATGTGTGTTACGGTGACTATGACTATGCCAGGCTTTTGCGTTTGGCTGTGGGACAGCTCTCCCAATTTTGGCACAAGCCCCCAGCTGTTGGTAAGGGGAAACTTTGCATGGTCGTCAGGGCTGTGTTTGCCATTGTCATTTCCGGTGCCTAGATCGATACCAGCTGTTCTGTCCCAGTTTATTCCTTTTCAATGTTTGTTTTCTACAACTGAATGGCTTATTATGCCTGTTCAAAGGGCAGTTAAGAATCAACCACGTTGCTGTTGGTCTGGAGTCTGGAGTCATATGTCGGCCAGATGACGTAAGGATGGCAGATTTCCTTCCTTCAAGGGCATGATTGAATAAGATGGATTTTTATGACAATCGTTGACAGTTTCATGGTTGCCATACTTTCACTTCCAGATTTTAAAAAATTAATTGAATTCAAATTCGGCTATCAGCTGTTGTGGGATTTCAACCCGTGTACCCAAAGTATTAGCCTCGCTCTCTGAACATTACCACTACGCCACCGTCTGCCCTTGTAATGCTGGCAACACTCAACAGGTCAGGCAAAATCTGTTTCGAGAGAAACAGAAATAACGTTTCAGGACTGGGTCCTTTTATTAGGACTAGGAAACAGAAATGCAACATGTTTTAAGCAACTATATAGCCAAGGAAAGTAAGGACGTGGCAAACAACAAAAAGGATGATGTGCAATAGCCTGGAAAGCAGGAGAGATTAAATGACAAAAGGAACAAGGCTGAAGCAGCAGCTGTTGTTGACGATTTACGTTTCCAATCACCTCTTTTAAAAGTATCTTGTATTTCATTACTTATCCCATGTCCTTTTGCCTTTCATCATCACGACCAATCATCGACCAAAATCATTAACCCTGATAAATGGCTTGAAGTCGTCAATTCAGGTAGGTCGACCAGTTCCTGTCTTTGAGGAAATAACTGAACTAGTTGGATTTTTGTGTTTACCAGTCAGTTTTCATGTTTGCTTCAGGTTCCAGTCCACAAATTAGCAGCTTTATTGAATTAAGGTTCACAAATTACCCCAGTGTGAATTAAAATCACAACCCTGAGCTTTGGCGATGGTACCGTTGCATTAAAATCTTTCAAATCATTATATATTTTGCTATTTTTATCTCCTTACTCTATCGATTCACTAATATACTTTATTACACGCCTTATTTTTTCATTAATTTCATTGTTGAACTGATTGCTATTTGAAAATATTACTAGTCATTATATTGATCTCGGTGATGGTGCTAAACTAGTTTCAATTGATGCAGTTGTAATTAAGCACGAACCCTGCAAAAAGTGTGCTTTTTCTGTGAATACGGTTCCTAAGATATTCATATTTTATTTTATTTCTTTCAGTTAACTTAATGGCAATTGTGATCCTGACTCGAGGGAATTGCGGCCTCTCAAAATGCATCACTCAATACCTGGTGGCAATGTCAGCAGCAGATCTACTGCTCGTTATCATTAATGTCATACTGAATCGAATTAATAACATTTATTTCCCTGTTAGTTTCTTGTTCATCACTCCTGTATGTGCTCTCAGGGTTGTCTTGCTTGGTGCAATCCTGGACTGTTCTGTTTGGTTCACAGTCGCTTTCACCTTCGATCGGTTTGTCGCCATTTGTTGTCAGAAGCTAAAACCAAGGTATTGCACCAAGAAAACTGCAGCTGTGGTTCTAGCAACTGTAAGTGTCGTCAGCTGTTTAAGGTCCATTCCATGGTACTTTCTATTTGTTCCTTCAATTATTATTGACAATGTATCGTGGTTTTGCATTCAATCACCAGACTATTATACTTCATCCTTATGGACAGCGTATGAGTGGATCGACAGTATTCTAACACCGCTGCTTCCAATTGTTTTGATTTTGGCGTTCAATGCTCTGACTGTTAGGAACATTATAACAGCTAGTCGACTCCGGAAAAAGCTCCGAGGCCACAGCAATAACGAGAAACATATTGATCCAGAAATGGAAAACCGAAGGAAATCCATCATTTTGCTCTTTGCTTTGTCTGCCAACATTATACTGCTGTGGATTACAAATGTTGTGCATTCTTTAAACTGGCATGTTATAACTATAATTATACCGACAAAAAAATTAGTGATCCAGTATATGTCGCCCAGCAATTTGGATTCATGCTACGGCTTCTCAGTTCATGTACCAACACCTGCATTTATACACTAACCCAGACTAAATTCAGAGAGGCTTTAAAGAATGGGGTTAAATTTCCATTCACTCTACTTTTTAAATTATTTAAATAAAAGCGTAAAAGGAACCTGCCATATGAACTGCATTTCCAGCATTACAACTCAGTTCCATTTCAGATTCCACTCCATACACTACATATACGACATATTTGCTACAGTCTATAATTACTGTGACCATAGTAGATTTCCCATTCTCAGCCCCTACAACCTCTCTACAGTCTTGGAAACCATCCACGGTTAACAGCTCTCCTCCACTACCCAGCTCAGTGAAGCTGCCCTCGCCTAGTTCCACTCTTACATATCCAATCAGAGTGAACTCATCTCCAACAATGGTTTCACTTTTCACTCCTATGCTGTGAGGTCTGGAGGCATGCGAAGATCTATCTTTGAACACCACTTCTTCCTCATTACACTCTGCCCCTTGACCATATCATCCCTAGACATGGGATTAGATTCATATATGCACTGACGTTGCGCAGTTCTACCTCTCCACCCTTTTGCACCAACTCATAAATTGCCTATTTGTTGCCAGAGTGTTTTTTTTTAAATCCAGTTCTATATGAGCCACTATTTCTTCTAGTTAAACACTGTGAATTACAAAGCCATCAGTCTTGCTCCCTGTCACAAACTCTATAACCTTGCCACCGACTCCATCTTTCTTCATGGATACTGTCACACACTGATCCATGCTATTAGCCCTGCCCAGAGTTTGTGACCTCCTTATTGTCTCCATCACATAGAAAGCCTACAAGTAGATGTCGTTGGTACTTTCTCAGTCCAGCTGTGGCTAAAGATCTCATCCATGGGTTTGTCACCTGCAGAACACTCTAGTGTCAAAACTGTCTGCAGCTTTTAACACAGTTGATTACACTATCCACCTCCAACGCCTCTGCACTGTTGTCCAGCTGGGAAAAAGTGCTGTAAATTAGTTCCATTCTTATCTATCTAATTGCAGCCAGAGATTAACTTGCAATAATTTATCTTACTCTTACTCGTTACCTCTGCTCTCCCCCAAGAGTCTATCTTTGACTGCCTTCTATTTCACATCTACATACTGCCCCTCGGCAGTACAGCATTAGTTTACACATGTATGCTGACGATACTCAGCCCTATCTCGCCATTACTTCTCTTGTCACCTCTAATGTTGCTGAATTATCAGACTGCTTATCTGACACACAGTACTGGATCAGCAGGTATTTTCTCCAATTAAATATTGGGAAGAATGAAGCCATTGTTTTGGTCCCCGCTCCAAACTCCATTCTCCAGGTACCAATTGCATTCCTCTTCCTGGCAATAGTCTGAAATTAAGCTAGTCTGGTCTCAACCGTGTTATCACATGTCATCCTGAGATGAGCTTCCAAGCTCATATCCGTGCCATCATTCAAACTGTCCATTTTCATCTCCATAACATCACATACATTTGACGCGCCACACAAGTGCCAGGCAATGACCATCTCCAACAAGAGAAAATCTAACCATCTCCCCTTGACATTCAACAGCATTACCATCGCTGTATCCCCCACTATCAACATCCTACGGGCTACCATTGACCAGAAACTGAACTGGAGTAGCCATATAAATACCATGGCTGCAAGAGCAGGTCAGAGGCGAGGAATCCTGAGCGGAGTAACTCACCTCCTGACTCCCCAAAGCCTGTCCACCATCTACAAGGCACAAGTCAGGAGTCTGATGGAATACTCTCCACTTGCCTGGATGGGTGCAGCTCCAACAACACTCAAGAAGCTCGACACCATCCAGGACAAAGCAACCCGCTTTATTGGCACCCCCTCTGCAAACATTCACTCCCTCCACCACTGACGCACAGTGGCAGCAGTGCGTACCATCTACAAGATGCACTGGAGCAATGCACCAAGGCTCATTAGACAGCACCTTCCAAACCCGCGACCTCTACCAACTAGAAGGGCAAGGGCAGCAAATACATGGGAACACCACCACCTGCAAGTTCCCCTCCAAGCCACACACCATCCTGACTTGGAACTATATCGCCGTTCCTTCACTGTCGCTGGGTCAAAATTCTGGAACTCCCTTCCTAACAGCACTGTGGCTATACCTACCCCAAATGGACCACAGCGGTTCAAGAAGGCAGCTCACTACCACCTTCTCCAGGGCAATTAGGGATGGGCAATAAATGCTGGTTTGTCCAGCGACGCCCACATCCCATGAATGAATAAAAAATAAAATTAATTTGCCCCTGCCTCAGCTCATCCGCTGCTCGAAACCTCATTCATGTCTTTGTTACCTCAAGAATTGACTATTCCAATACACTCCTGGCTGGTTTCCACAGTTTACTCCTCTAAACTTCAGGTCATCCAAAACTCTGCTGCCCATGTCGTAAATTGCACGAGGTCCCATTCCCTTATCACCCCTCTGCTTGTTGACCTATATTGGCCCTCAGTCAAGCAGTTTGTTGATTTTAAAATTTTCATTTTTGTTAACGAATCCCTCTGTGGCTTCGCCTCCTTCCTATCTCTGCAATCTCCTCCAGTCCTACAACCCTCCGACATATCTGTACTCCTCTAATTTTGGCCTCTTAGCATCCCTGATCTTAATTGCTCCACCATTTGTGGTCGTGACCTCAGTGGCCGAGGCCTCAAGCTCTAGAATACCCTCCCGACTCCTCTCCGCCTCTCCACCTCGCTTTCCACCTTCAAGGCACTCCTTAAAACCTACCCTTTTACCAGACTTTTTGTCATCTGATCTAATATTTCCTTTTGTGACTTGGTGTCATACTATGTCTTATAGGTGTGCTGCAAAGCATCTTGGGACGTTGTATTACATCAAAGGATCTAAATAAATATAGGTAGGTGGTAGGGAATTTTGGGATTACTGCAGGGTTAGTATAAATGGTTGATTGTTGGTCGGCACAGACTCGTTGGGCCGAAGGGTCTGTTTCAGTGCTGTATCTCGAAATAAATGAATCAGGCAGGGCATAATTAGAGAAGACGAATGCATTTGGGTGGCACAGTGGTTAGCACCGCAGCCTCCCAGCTCCAGCGACCCGGGTTCAATTCTGGGTACTGCCTGTGTGGAGTTTGTCTGCGTGGGCTTTCTCCGGGTGTTCCAGTTTTCTCCTACAGCCAAAGACTTGCAGGTTGATAGGTAAATTGGCCATTATAAATTGCCCCCCGTATAGGTAGGTGGTAGGGGAATATAGGGACAGTTGGGGATCTGGTAGGAATATGGGATTAGTGTAGGATTACTATAAATGGTTAATGGTAGGCACAGACTCGGTGGGCTGAAGGACCTGTTTCAGTATCTCTAAATAAAAAAAAAATGAAAAAAGAAACTGCTTGTTGTTGTTACAGTTGTTATTGCTCGCTAGTTGGACATTTTCCACAACCAGGTTCGATTCATCAATCGTTCATCGCCTTTCTGTTCTACATTAGCTTCTAGTGCACATAACGTCTCCGATACTCTTATCATCATGGTTAAATTTCTCATGGGTCTCCAACCATCCCCTATCTTTGGAACATCCTCCAGTCCTACAAAACTGCCTCCACGATAAATCCCTGTTCCTTTGACTCTCGCCTCTTGTCTATTTACAGCTTTCCCCCCACCCCCACCCTCCCCCCTCACCCCCACCCCCACCCCCCAACCCCCACACACACACACACACACGCACTTTTTTTTCGTTTGTGGGTTGTGGGTATCGCTGGCTATTCCAGCATTTATATCCCATCCCTAATTGTCCTTGAGAAGGTGGTGGTGAATTGCCTTCTTGAACCGCTGCTGTCCATGTAGGGTTGGTACACCCAATTTGCTGTTTGGGACTTCCAGGATTTTGACCCAGCGACAGTGAAGAAATGGCGACATAATTCCATTTCAGGATGATGTACGGCTTGGAGGGGAATTTGCAGGTGCTGGTATTCCCATGCATCTGCGGCCCTTGTCCCTCAAGTTGGAAGAGGTCGCGAGTTTGGAAGGTGCTGTCGAAGGAGGCTTGGTGAGTTGCTGCAGTGAATCGTGTATTTGGTACATACTGCTGCCACTGTGCATTTGTGGTGGGGGGAGTGAATGCTGCAGGTGGTGGATGGGGCGCCAATCAAATGGACTGTTTTATCCTGGATGCTGTCGAGCTTCTTGAGTGCTGTTGCAGCTGCACCCAGCCAGGCAAGTGGGAAGATTTCCATCACATTCCTGGCTTGTGCCTTGGAGATCTGGACAGGTACTGGGGAGATAGCAGGTGAGATACATAGAACATAGAACATAGAACAGTACAGCACAGTACAGGCCCTTCGGCCCACGATGTTGTGCTGAACCTTTAGCCTACTCTAAGATCAAACTAACTACCTACCCTTCATTCTACTATCATCCATGTACCAATCCAAGAGTCGCTTAAATGCGCCTAATGTATCTGCTTCTACTACCACCGCTGGCAGCGCACACCACGCACCCACCACTCTCTGTGTAAAGAACCGACCTCTGACATCTCCCCGAAACCTTCCTCCAATCACCTTGAAATTATGCCCCCTGGTGATAGCCCTTTCCACCCTGGGAAAAAGTCTCTGACTATCCACTCTATCTATGCCTCTCATCATCTTGTACCCCTCTATCAAGTCACCTCTCATCCTTCTTCGCTCCAATGAGAAAAGCCCTAGCTCCCTCAATCTTTCTTCGTAGGACATGCCCCTCCATCCAGGCAGCATCCTGGCAAATCTCCTCTGCACCCTCTCTAAAGCTTCCACATCCTTCCTATAATGAGGTGACCAGATCTGAACACAATATTCCAAGTGTGGTCGAACCAGGGCCTTATAGAGCTGCAGCATAACCTCACAGCTCTTAAACTCAATCCCCCTGTTAATGAAAGCCAACACACCATACGCCTTCTTAACAACCCTATCAACTTGTGTGGCAACTTTGAGCGATCTATGGACATGGACCCCAAGATCCCTCAGTTCCTCCACACTACCAAGAATCCTGTCTTTAAGCCTGTATTCCGCATTCAAATTCGACCTTCCAAAATGAATCACTTCACATTTTTCCAGGTTGAACTCCATCTGTCACTTCTCAGCCCAGCTCTGCATCCTGTCAATGTCCCGTTGCAACCTACAACAGCCTTCCACACTATCCACAACTCAAGCAACCTTCATGTCATTGGCAAACTTGCTAACCCAGCCTTCCACTTCCTCATCCAAGTCATTTATAAAAATCACAAAGAGCAGAGGTCCCACAACAGATCCTTCTGGAACACCACTGGTCACCGAGCTCCATGCTGAATACTTTCCATCTACTACCACCCGATGTCTTCTATGGGCCAGCCAATTTTGTATCCAGACAGCCAACTTTCCCTGAATCCCATGCCTCCTTACTTTCTGAATGAGCCTACCATGGGGAACCTTATCAAACGCCTTGCTAAAATCCATATACACCACATCCACTGCTCTTCCTTCATCAATGTGTTTTGTCACATCTTCAAAGAATTCAATAAGGCTTGTGAGGCATGACCTGCCCTTCCAAAGCCAAGCTGACTGTCTCTAATCAAACCATGCTTTTCCAAATAATCATAAATCCTGTCTCTCAGAATCCTCTCCAATAATTTGCCCACTACCGACGTAAGACTGACTGGTCTATAATTCCCAGGGTTATCCCTATTCCCTTTCTTGAACAAGGGAACAGCATTTGCCACCCTCCAATCATCCGGCACTACTCCAGTGGACAGTGAAGACGCAAAGATCATCGCCAAAGGCGCAGCAATCTCTTCCCTCGCTTCCCATAATATCCTTGGATCTATCCCGTCTGGCCCCGGGGACTTATCTATCCTCATATCATTCAAAATATCCAGCACATCCTCCCTCTTAACCTCAACCTGTTCGAGCATATCAACCTGTTCCACGCTGTCCTCACAAACGACCAGGTCCCTCTCACTGGTGAATACTGAAGCAAAGTATTCATTTAGGATCTCCCCTACCTCCTCAGACTCCAGGCACAAGTTCCCTCCACTATCCCTGATCGGCCCTACCCTGACTCTGGCCATCCTCTTGTTCCTCACATAAGTGTAGAACGCCTTGGGATTTTCCTTAATCCTACCCGCCATCTATTTTTCATGTCCCCTTCTAGTTCTCCTAAGTCCATTCTTCAGTTCCTTCCTGGCTACCTTGTAACCCTCTAGAGCCCTGTCTGATCCTTGCTTCCTCAACCTTAAGTAAGCTTTCTTCTTCCTCTTGACTAGCTGTTCCACATCTCTTGTCATCCAAGGTTCCTTCACCCTACCATCCCTTCCCTGCCTCATCGGGACAAACCTTTGTGCTTACACAAAATATAACCATCAGAAGCTGGATTGAGTGAAATGATGCGGCATCTGCATATTTGCTGGAAAAGTCCGAAATTATATTTGGAATCTGTGCAGAATATTGATTACCAATTCAAAGAAAATTCAATTCTGTTTCCCTAACATTTGAACAACTGGTTCTCAAAGTGTGAGAACCTCTAAACTAAGCCTCTGATTTTCAGAAGTATAATGTGTTTCTGGCAAATAAGTATATTGTCATCACTTACTTTCTCCTCTGTAACACTGTCGGACCCTGTCTGTGCCTCAGCTGATCTGACATTCAAACTTGAACCATGTCTTTATTATCTCTCGACTTGGATAGTTCAACACACTCCTGACTGACCTCCCAACTTCCACCCTCAATATCCGTAAGCATGCCCCAATCTCTGCTGCCTGTACCCCAAATCTCAGCAACATCGTTTCGTCCATCACCACTTGACTCACAGTTAAATATTGGCTTCCTCTTGCGTAATGCCTCGATTTTAAGACTCTCACCTTTGTTTTCAAATTCCTCCATGGCTTCACTGCACATTACCTCTGGTTAACCTTTGAATCCTGCAACGCTCTGAAATATCTGGGATGCTCCAATTTGTGCACATCTCCAATTTTAATCGCTCAACCTTTGGTGACCCTGTCTTCAGCTAAGCTCTAGAATTCGTTCTCTGAAGTTGTCACCTGTCCATCTCTCTTTTCCTCCTTTAAGACAATCCTTAAATCTGACCTCTTTGACCAAGCTTTCCTTCATCCACCCTAGGATCTCCTTACATGGATCGGTGTCAACTGTTGCTTGACAACGCTCCTTCTTTGAGTGCCTTGGGGTGTTTTACTACGTTAAATAAGATACAGAAATGCAAATTTTTGCTGTTCAAAATCACCATTTCATCATTTACCTTCTAGGTGACTGCGTATTTTGGATAAACCTCCGACGATGTTTACGTCATCAAATGGATGAGAACTTGTTTATATCTTTGAGACTTTGTGAAATAAGATCTGTGTAATATTATTGTGAAATTTACAGTGTTTAAATCCTAATTTTAAATCTGTCTGTGATTTCACCATACCGAGTTCCTGCATTTTTCTCAGTATTTTATCCAACTTAATTGCATTTTAACAAAGGATTGCCACATCACTCTGGGCCGAAATCTTTTCTCCATCAACAGATTTAGGAAACGTTTGGAACTATCCACCCAGTTTCCCTTCGCTGCAAGCTCAGTGACATTCTGTGAAGAATAATAATGGATATATTAAGGAGCGGAGTGAAAGACAAACACTGAGAATGAGAAGCAAAGGATCTGCTCAGTGACAGCATCTCAGACTATTTTTTCACGACAGAAAGGCATCACAGGGCCGGGTACTGACCAATTCTGAACGTGAGCTGAATTTTCGCTAAGCATTTTGATTCAGTCATTAAGGACAATAAATCAGGTAAAACGAAAACAGAAAACAGAAATATAAACAGAAAAAGTTGGAAATACTCAGCAGGCCAGACAGCATCTGTGCAGCGAGAGAGAGACAGAGCTCACGTTTCAGGTCTGTGATCTTTCATCAGAAGTAGAAACCGTTCCAGATGGAACAGGTGTTCAACAATGACAGCGACAGATAAAAGGGCTGGAGGCGGGGAAGGAAGAAACGGAAGGTCTATGATGTTGTGGAAAATAGATAGAACTCAGAAATCTTATTCTCGGAGAGTGAGGAATCACTGAAAATCTGCAAATATTTTAATGTGATTAATTTTCTCCATCCTTCTTTGTTCACCAGGACATCCAGTTACGCATTGAGAATGTGATCCACTTGTTACTCACATTTACGTCCTGCTGTCACACATTGTGATTTACTTAGATTTGAAAGAGCAGCTAATCAGAACTCAAGAGCAGGAAAGAACGAAAATGAAATCAGGGAAGCAGCAAGAAAACTGTCTGTGAAGTTACGACTGGATAATTGAAACAGCCAATGGTAATTTATTATTCAGAAGAATCGACAAGAATAATGCAAATCCAAGAACTTGCCCCTCGGGAATAGAAATATCTGACACCCATTGGCTTGAATTCCCATTGCAGGCCTGAAAACACTGAAACCCGAAGCATACATTCAGCAATTGGGCTTGTGTAGTCAGGACTTTCATCGAGAGTACCTTACATTTATACATGGTTTTTAACATAGTAAAACGTTTCAGGGCGTTTCACAGAGAATGCATCAGATTATGGATCCGAGACAAAGCATGATATTTACCATAGGTGAACAAAAGTCAGAGGAAAAGTAAGTTTTAAAGATGAGAGGAGGGTGGGGATGCGTTATGTTTATAGAATTCACTTCAGAGCATGGGACTTTAGATGATTAAACACTCGGCCAGGATCGGCGTGAAGGAGGAGATCAATCCATAATTACAGTAGCATGGAGGGTTGTCGGACTGAACATAGGAACATAGGAGCAGGAGTAGGCCATTCAGCCCATCGAGTCTGCCACGCCATTCAACATGATCATGGCTTATCCTCCATCTCAATGCCTTTTCCCCCACACTATCCTCATATCCCCTTATATCATTTGTTTTTGGAAATCTGTCAATCTCTGCTTTAAACATACTCAATGACTGAGCTTCCACAGCCCTCTGGGGTCGAACATTCCAAAGATTCACAACCCTCTGAGTAAAGAAATTTCTCCTCACCTCTGTGAAGGATGTTACAGAGAGGAGACACCCTGATGGTAATTAAACAGAATGATTGGAATTTTGAATTTGGAGGCCTTCGGAAACTGGAAGGCATGTAGGCAAACAAGTACACGAATGAGAGCTGAGCAGGCCTTGCACATTTCAGGGAGCTAAGTTTTGACATAACTGAAGCTGACAGAGCGTGAAAACTGGGAAGCCAGCAAGGCGAGCATTGGAATATTCGAGCGTGGAGTTGACAAAGGCATGGATGAATGTTTAGCAGCAGCTGGGCTAAGGCAGGGCTGGAGACGGGCAATATTGTGAGGATAGAGGCAGGTGATAATTTGATGGAGAGCATACGGGGCAGGGAGTTCAGCTCGATGTTGGATGATGCCATTGTGGACTGTTTGGTTCAGCCTCAAAACAACGGCTGGGGAGGGAAATGGAATCAAGTGACAGGTGGGCAAAGTTTGAGGTGGTGGTAGAACACGTTGGCTTTAATTTTCGCATGCTTAACTGGAGGAAAATTCAGCCTAAATCAACAGCAGGGCTGATAAATAAAACTGAGTACAAACAGTGTTTTAAAAAAAGTAATTAACTATTAATATTTCATCCACAGCCGTTCCGTCCATAAGCAGAATGGAGTGGAAATTCATTGACTAATGTTAATTAACCTGAAATTACTTACTAAATGAGTTCAATTTCCCAAGGTTGCACTGGGGAGTGATATTCTGCACCAAAAACACTGGTGCAGTTGTACGTGATTTTGAACCCCTAATAAAGGGATGTAGTTTGTTTTAATGGAAAAACTGCCCTGCAGTTTCTCTTGAATGTTGTCAAAGATGGTGAGTTAGTACCATGGAGGTGTTCGAGAATTCTGTGCTCATATCTCTGGTGTTGGGAGCATTAAATGACGAATTCATGGAAGTCTTCAAGATTCTGAAAGCTTATGAAAAAATAAATGCTAACCGATAGTTTCCTGTATTTGTTCAAAAGCCACAAATTTAGGCGAATTTGAAGTGTTACGGATGTGGCTGGATAAATTTATTTCAGTACATGGTGGTTAGAAAACATAATTTACTCTACTTTATTTGTCTATAATATAGTCTATATTATTTGCCCTGTCGAGGTCTCACACATTTTCACCATTTGAGTACTTTATTTTAAAATATGTTCTGTTTAACCCGCAGGAGATTATTTTTGACATCCAACGGTTCCCCAATTTGCTATTAAGTAGCATTCTGGTCAGTTACCTTATACATTCTCTCTAATCCATGTCTCCAGGTCTGGTCCCTTTCCCCAGTCTCATTCAAGTCATTTTCATTTGTTTTCAGTCCACAAAAGAGCTATACCCGAGCTACTCCCTTGTCTTTTGTACAGCCGCTGACAGATCCAATGGATATTTGCATTTGCCCGACTCTATTCGGTAAGATTCTACCTATTTAAGATCAGATACTGCAGCAATTCTCAGTGGCATTATGGAAAGCAACTCAGATTTTAGGCAGAATTGACAGTTCGATATTGCGCCAAAATAGTGCCATAATTTTTTCACTTCATAAATCATTGGCGTGACTTCACTTCGAATACTGTACTGGATGCTTCAATACAGCAAGGTTAATGCAGCTATGGCAGAGAACAATTAGAATCTTACAATGGATAGAGGAGTTAGATTAGGAACTACCGTGTAAATTGAACATTTATTTCACTGGGAAAAGAAGTGTGGGAGGTGAGATGACTGCTGCTTCACTTTGCCACTACAGTAGAAACAGAGGAGATGGCTTTCACTTCAAGGGAGGAAAGTTCAAATGTGCAGAATGAATAATTCAGTGAGCGAGTGATCAACCTGTGGGACACCTCCCGAGGGAGACGGTGGCAGCTGTTATACTAATTCATAGAAATGCAAATCAGGTAGCTTGTATCGAAAAAAATAATATTTTCAGATACAGTATATAAGTAATTTGAAATATGACACCTGGTAAGTGCATTATGCTTGGAAGGAATACATGACTTTGTATCCATGGTATCTCAGCAGCTAGGTTGAGACGAGCAACATTGTAACAATTTATAGTCATTCATGGGGTGATGTGGGCATCGCAGGCAAGACCAGGACTTATTGCTGATCCCTAATTGGCTTTGAGAAGGTGATGGTGAGCTGCCTTATTGAAACACTGCACTGCACATGATGACGAGGTACTCCCATAGCACTGTTAGGTAGGACGTTATAAGATTTGGTCCTTGCGATGATGACAGAATTGTGATATACTTCCAAGATGATATCTAAACTGGAGGGGAATGTTGAGGTGGTGGTGTAGCCTTGCACCTGTATCCTTATAGGTGATAGAATTCACGGCTTTGTGAGGTGTAGTAGAAGAAGCCTGAGCCTTTTTTGCAGCGCATCTTGTACACTGGGTGCAGTTACTGGTGGAAAGATTGAATGTTTAAAGTGGTGGGGGGTAGGACAATCAGGCGGGCTGCTTTGTCCTGAATAGCGTCATGTTTCTTGAGTGTTGCTGGAACTACAGTCATCCAGGCAAGTGCAAAGTATTCCAAAACACTCCTGATGTGTACCTTGGAGATGGTGGAAAGCTGTGGGGAGTCAGAAGGTGGGCCCTCGCCACAGAATACTCAGCCTTTGACATTTCTTGTAGCCGTACTATTTAACTAGCTGGCCCCGTTAAGTTTCTGGTCAGTGTTATCTCCCAGAATATTGATGGTGGGTTATTAGAAGATTGTTACACCATTGAGTGTCAACGGTGATGATTAGACTTTCTCTTGTTGGAGATGGTCATTGCAAATGTTACCTACCACTTTTCAGCCCAAGATATAATCTTATCCAGGTTTTGCTGCATGTGTGCACAGAATGCTTCATTGTATGAGGAATTGAGAATGGAATTGCACACTGAGCAGTCATCAGGAAACATCACCAGTTATGACCATATATTGGAGGGACACGCATTGATGAAGCAGCTGAAAATGGTTGGGCCTTGGACACTGCCCTGAGTAACACCTGCAGCAATGCCTGGGGCTACAATGATTGCTTAATAGTCATACAGATAAACCATATTTATTATTCAGATTTCCATTCTCCTTGATATACCATTCCACTAGCATGATACACCTATCTGCAGTGATACACAGTGATATATACACTTGACTGAGTGTGACCATGAATGTCCTCAACTTTGACTCAGGTCCCCATGAAATCGCATCGGTTCAGTTCAAACGTGCACAAGGAAAATTCCTGTTGATTGTTACCTTCTACCATCCCACAACTGATAAATCAGTACTCCTCCATGCGCAACATTACTTGGAGGAGGTACTGAGTGTGGCAAGTGCACAGAACGCACTGTAGGTGGAAGACACTTCCAACCAATTCGATTTACTAAATATGACGTCAAAAATGACTGACTTCATTGCATACAGGAAAGACCATGTGTTCCGACAGAATTGTGGCTGTAGAATTAAAGACGTATACTCTAGAACTAGCTGTGGCTCAAGCTAAGTTGCTCAAGTACAACCAAAACACTGGCATCTACCTGACAATGTACAGAATTACCCAGGTATGTCCTGTATATAAAAAGCAGCACAAATCTAACATGATCAATTACCGTCCCAGCAGCCTACTCTCAATCATCAACAAGGTGATGGAAAGGGTCTAAAATCATGTTATCAAGCAGCACTTACTCATCAATAATTTCCTCATCAATACTCAATTTCAGTTCCACCAGTAACAAACGTCTCCAGTCCTCATTACAGCCTTGATCAAAACATGGAAAAAAGAACTGAATTCGAGAGGTGATGTGAGCATGACTCCCCTTGACATCAAGGCCAGCGTTGAACGACTCTGGTATCAGGGAATGCAAATAAACTGAAGTCAATAGGAATCATGAAGAAAGTTTGACAGTGGCTGCAGTCATAATATATACAAAGGCTGTGGTTGCTGAAGGCCATTCAGCTCAACCTGAGGACATTGCTGAAGGAGTTTCTTGGTGCAGTGTCCTCGGCCCAACATCTGGAACCACATTGAGCAAAACCTGAACAACTCCTGGGTTGGGCTGGTGAATGTTCAATAATATTAAAGACACAGAAGTGCCAAACAATTACCATCGCCAACAAAAGATAGTCTAACCACCTTCCTTTGTCATTCAGTCGCATCACAATCACCAAACACCCGCAGGCATACTTAAGCTAATCTAACCTCTGCCACCGATCTAGCTCAACAACATTCTAAGGTAAAGCGGGTGGGATACAGTGGAATGGATGCATAAGAGGCCAAAATCAGGAGGAGAGGAGAAGTCCAGTTAGACCGCAGAGCTGCAGAGCAGGGACTGATTATAGAGTTATGCGAGGTTCAGGTCATGAAGAGATTTAAATTTGAGGAAGGGAGTTTGAAGACAATGATCCACAATAATTGAGCGAGTACACAGGTGAAGTCAGAGTGGAACCGAGGCAGGACAGGGTACATGTGACGTAGGAAGAAAGGCAAGCTAGTGAATTATTTAAATAGTCGTTTCTGAGGGTGCCAAATAAATGGATGAGGGTTTCAGCAGCAGATGGTCTAAGATAGGAATGGAGACCGGCAATGTATGGAAGCGGGTTGTATTTTTGATGACAGAATTTGTGATCAAAAGCTCCAAACGAGACCAAAAGAAAATGATGTGGAGATTTTTTACAGTTTCAGCGTCAGAGAATGGGAGGCGAGGGGCATGAAATAAAGTTGCGAAGAAACAGAGCTTATGGTGGGTGCAGAAGAAGTTGAACCTGTTGAGACAAGTTGGAAGCCAGCGACAGCAGAGACAAAAGAGTGCCTTTGTAAAAATTGCTGTTTTACCTGTGAGAATTGAACTAACAATTATCACTGGCTTCAACCTGAAGAGGACTGCCAGAAGGCTGCAACAATCCAGCTGTTACCAGAAAATCAGCAACCAAGCCTGCAACTATACCATTCAACTTCCGAGAGGATCCCAGTTTTCCCCTGATGCAACAAACTTTTATACCCTGAACTCTTACTATTTACCTTCTATCTATCTTCTCTTGAGTGTGCATGTGAGAGTGAATGCATGCATAAGTTGTGAACATTTTGGGTAACGAATTTTTTTAAAAATAAATAGTTAAGCTTCTGTTTTAAGCTTACAAGAAAACACATGAATATTTGTCTATTTGACAATTAAATCAATAGTAAAAGAAAATCACTGTCTGTGGTCAGTTTGCAGGTGAAGAGTGGAAACCAGCCATGCCACCACCCACCTGTTCATAGCAAACTGGCGGCTCATCTGGGATAGCAACATCGGAGGGAACATAGGACAATTGACATCTAAAGCTGGAAAAATAAAAGAAGACAGGTGCTTTTCCTTTGCATTCTTCTGTTTTCCTTTATGGTGATGGAAACAAAGGACATAGCCACCTTTAATACGAAGGCATTTGTAGAGCAGGGAGACAAATCCCATGATAAATTAAATGGCCCAAAGTTTACCCAGATAAGAGTCACATTCAAACAAAAGCAAATGAACCTGAAGAGTCCAGCTATCCATTTTAAACTTACCGCTAAACTCGAAGAAAAAAACATAGAATTTGAGTCAGAGAAAATAGTCCGAGCTAAAATTCAATAGCAAAGGGAAGAAATGCAACTAGAAGGAGAGGGAATGTATTTTTTAAAACGAAAAGGAGGAGGAAGAGTTTCAGCTTCAAAAGGAAAAGGAAGAGACAGAGATTTTCAGCTTTGGAAAGCAAAGGGAGAGAGCTTCAGCTTCAAAAAGAAAGAAAAAAAAGAGAGTTTCATTTGAAAATAGTGGAAGTGCAACTGCAGAGAGTTGAGTTCGAAAGGCTGGAAAACCCAAAATGTGAATGCCAGCAATTCAAACTGTGTCCCCAACTTGGAACAAAACGGTGATATTACGAGACACTCAAGACTCGTGGCAACATTTTGAAGAAGAGATTGAGTCATATTTTATCTCGTTTGAAAATAACTAGTTAATAGACTAAAATAGCCAAAAACAAATTGGGCTATCCTCCTGCAAGGCGAATTTCTGGGCAGAGCTCACAACATTTCTTCCCCTGTTATCAGAAGAGAGTTCTTCTGACTATGAACAAACAAAAACAGCAATTCTAAATGCATATGAGTTGATACCTGAAGCCTATCAACAGAAATTCAGACACACTAGGAAAAGACCTGCCCAGTCTTACATTGAATTTGAAACAACTATACACATGGCTTTTGATCGTTGGATACAATCTCTCAAGCTAGAATACTCCCATGGAAATCTGACAGAGATGATTCGAATTGATGAATTTAAAAATAGCATCCAAGTTAATATAAGAACCCATATTTAGGATCAAATAATTACTAGGGTGAGAGAAGCCACAGCAAAGGCCCCCAACTCTGAGCTTGCTAATAAACCTTTTTCTTAAGAAAATGTTTTCCAAAGTAATTTCCAGTGGTTCGGAAGAGATGGAAAATAGTTAAGTGATAAAAAGATAGAGTGTTAGCGATGGGGAAAGAGAAAGTGAGCATGCAAGAAGCCGCTCATCAGTAAGGAAAGAAAATGCAAAGGGCTGGAATGTATACCACAGGCCTGTGTGTTCCCATTGCACCAAAGCAGGGCGTGTGAAAGCTGACTGCTGGAAGCTAAAGGGAAAAGCAGTTAATTTTGTATGGACGAATATGGTTAGCAAAGAAATGGATACCAGGCAGGTAACAGGGAAGATCCGCTTGTTGCCCTGACCATGGCAAAATACCCCACAAGGAATGCCATCGTAGGTATGGCAGAAAAAGAGAAACTTCCGGAAGGCTATCAGTATCTTGTTTCGAAAGGAAAGTTGTCTCCATACCTTTCTAGGGAGGCAGAAAACCCCATTGTCCTGCTTTGAGACACGGGGCCACTCAATCCCTTATACTGAGTAAAGGAACGAACTTTCTGCAAGACAGCATGCTAAAAGCGAAGGTTGTGGTAAAATGGATTGAAGATCGATCCATGTCTGTACCCCCGTATCGGTTCCACTTGCAATCCAACTTTGTTTATGGCCGGGTTACTGTTGGGATTGGCCCTAGTCTACCTGTGGCCGGCATAGACTTGCTGATCGGTAATGATTTGGCTGGAGGGATGGTGGTAGCAGCCCCAGTGGTCTTAGACCAGACAGATGAGGCCAAGAAGACAGAACAAATGTAGGAGGAATTCACTGGAATATTTCCTGCTTGTGTAGTAACCAGGGCCATGGTCAAGCAAGCTCCACAAAGAGAGAGCTGAGCCAATAAGTTACTCAGATGACTCAGAGGTCTGGCAGTCCGAAGAATTTATTCTAAATTTAGGGGAGCAAACGGAAGTATACAGTAAACCTTCTTTAATTGAAGTCCAAAAGGAAGAACCTGATTTAACAGGAATAACACAGACGCTGTACTCTGAGGGAGAAGCAGAAAGGCTGCCTGAGTGCTGCTATATTGAAAATGAAATTTTAATGAGGAAGTGGGCATCCCCACAGTGACCCTCGGAGGAGGAGTGGACAGTAATTCACCCAATTGTGCTTCCACTAAATATTGCAGAGATATTCCGTGAATTTCCTATGAAATCCCTCTGCTGGTCCACTGGGTATACAGAAGACCCAGGGCCAGATTAGTCGACAGTTTTACTGGTCATAAATCCAGAAGGATGTGGTTAAAATTTGTCAGACCTTCCATCACTGCCAGATTGTTGGGAAACTCCAAATTGCAATTAAATCTGCACCACTGATCCCCATTCCTGCTTTCGAGGAACCTTTCAGTAGAGTTCTAATCAATTTGGTTGGACCCCTACCCAAAACCAAGACAGGTTATCAGTAATTTTTAAATACAATCGATTTGGCCATCAGATTCCCATAAGCCATATCCTGGAGGAAAATTACTACCAAAGCCATAGTCGAGCAGTTAACCCAGTCTTTCATCTGACAATAACTTTCTAGAGAAATACTGTCCAATCAGGGAACCAAATGTTCCAGGAGGTCATACACCTGATAACATCTTTAGAGTATTACCCACAAACACAATGGAATCTGGAACGGTACCATCAGACCTTAAAAAACTATGCTCTGAGCATATTGTAGTGAATACCCCTACGACTGGGACAATGGGGTAATGTATTGTTGTTTTGCTACCAGAGATACTCGCAATGAATCCACAGGTTTTACCCCCTTCGAATTGATCTTCGGATATGAGGTGAGAGGCCTCCTAAAATTCATAAAGAAAAATTGCTAGGACAAGTGGAGGAAATCTCAATACTAAATTATGTGCTCATCTGCCGGGAAAGACTTTTCTAGGTCCATGAGGTAACAAAGGAACACCGCAAAACCTCAGAAAAAACCATGAAAAGGCAGGCATATACGAGCACTGCAGTCCATGAGTTCAAACCAGTTGACTAAATTCTGGTGTTATAATCCTTGCATGGCAAACATTTAAAAGTCAGGTTTAATGGTTCATATAGTGCACAGAAAAAGGTAGACTAAAGGTAAACGAATTAATTAATACACCCGACAGAAAGATTTAAAAAACTGTGTCATATTAACATGAATGGAAAGATACTGCAGTCAGGAACCAGAGAGATCACTAAGTGTGTGCCAAGCAGTAAAAGTGATAAAGCAGTAGTGAGAAAGAACTTGACGAGGACAAGAACCATGAAAATTCTAAAATTTATTCCTGATTGCCAATTTGGAAAACACCCACATTTCAAAGAGGTTCGATACAACGCTGGACTATCTCTCTGAACAACAAAGACAGGACCTAACCACATTACGAAAGGAGTTCCAGGAAGTCTGAAGGGACAAATAAGGTTGCAAACTATTAACAGTACACGATATGGCGGTAGGAAATTCCCACCAATAAAACAGTATCCCAATAGATTGAATCCAATAAGCTAGCTCAGGTCCACCTGGAAATACAGTACATGTTGGAAAATGATTTATTTGGACCCAGCCAGAGTAACTGGAGCACACCTATACCGTTAGTTCCCAAACCAGACTCTGTAGTAATTATCAGAAGGTCAATGCAATTACAAAAACAGATATTGAATGCCCCGTATTGAACACTGCACAGACCAAGTAGGAAACGCCACCTTAATCAGCAAAATAAACTTATTAAAAGGATACTGGCAAGTTCCAATGACCCAGCAGGCAAAGGGAATCTGAGCCTTTGTCAACCCCAATGACTTATTGCAGTACACAGTAATGCCTTTCAGTGTGAAAGAGGCCCCAGCCACGCTTCAAATATTAATGAATCTGGTGGTAGCTGCGTGAAATAATTGCGTTGCTTACTTCGAAGACCTGCCAGTTTTCAGCAACACCTGGGAAGACCATTTAAACAATGGAAGGGAACGTCTCAAAGGTCTACAGATGGCACAACTAATGGATAACTTGGCAAAAAGCGAATTTTCCAAAGCCAACGTAAAACTATTTAGGCCGCATTGTAGGCCAAAGTCGAGTGTTGCCAAGGACAGCCAAGTGTAAGACATGTTAGACTTCCCCATTCCAAAAATCAAGATGGAAAGCATGTATTTCCGAGGAATGTATGGGTTCTGCTGAAAATTTGCTCTCAATTTCAGCACCTTAGCTGCTCCCTAAGAGAGCTGTTACAGAAAAGAGCAAAAGTGGTGTAGTCAGAGCAGTGCCAGCTAACTTTCGAAATGATGAAGACATTTTAACAAACCACCCAGTATTGGCAGCCCCCAATTTCAACAAAACTTTTAAAATGACCATTGATGTCAGTGATGTTGGAGTAGGCACAGTTTTACTCGAAGATGATGATTCAAGCTTTGAAAGAGAACTTGGCTATTTCTAAGACAAAAACTGAACAAACATCAAAATAAATATTGCACTCCAGAAAAAGAAGCATCGAAATTCCTCCTATCTGTTCAGCATTTCGAGGTCTACACGAATAATAGACACAAAGAGATTACAATTTGCACAGACCACAATCCGTTAACATACCTAGAAAAAAAATAAAGTTAAAGATGCCTGGCTTTTTCGATGGAGTTTACTCCCCCAACTACTCAACCTCACAACTACAAACATAGCGGGGGGAGCTGGGGGGCGGAGGGGGGAACAATGTAAGCCAATGTAATGTCCAGGATGTAAGAAAAAACACTGTATCAAGAACCGCTTGTACTAGGCTCAGGGCTGGAAGCCTGAGGAGTGTATGAAATGAATGTGTTAGTGGTGTGACCATATAACTTATTTTTTCCTTTCTTTCTAGACCAAGAAACAATCATTAAAAAATGAAATCCAGCCTGTATCCAATACAAAATCAAACTGAAAAGTTATAAAACTTGCAAGAAATTTGAAAGATTTGGTTATTGGCTGCCAATAAAATGGAGCACAAGTCATGATTCATACCACCTCCTGCATTGTAATCCAAATCCAATGTGTACTAAGACTGAAAAACAATCAACTCTGTCTGCATGGAAATAAGGCAGAGAATTAAAAATGGATGTGAGCTATACTTAAACAAACTAAGGGAAATGCCTTCCCCAGACGTTTCTTCTGCAACAAGCATTCACTACAATGAGGTGTGAACAGTCCTCTTCTCCTCAAAACGCGGCCATCAAATGCCATAGTGCAGCCCAGCAAGAAAGGAACCTAAAGTCATATGGGTAAAACGGACACTTGTCATTTCACATCAAATGTTTTTGAGGATCAAAGGTCGGGGGGTGGGGGACGTGGGGGTGGGGGTTGGGTGGTGGAGCTGAATCAGGCTGACTTATCCTCAGCCACAGAGAAAAATAACCAGCTGAAACCACCTTGAATGCCAGCAAGTGTGAGACAGATGGAAAGAGAGAGAGAGAGCTCTGATCCAGCTAACCCAGTTGAAACCTGCTGAGATAGGTTGAAAGCTTCTACCTGTGAGAATTGAACTAAGCCATCAGCCCGAAGAGGACTGCCAGAAGGTTGCAACAGCCCAGCAGTAACCGAAGAACCAGCAACCAGGCCTGCAACTATAATATCCACCTTCTGAGAGGATCACACAGTTTTTTCCCCTAAAACAACAAACTTTTACCCCTGAACTCTTACCCTTTGTCTTCTATCCATCTGCTCTAAAGAGTGCATGTGACGGTGAATGCGTGTGTTATGGGCTTTGTGAACATTTCAAGTCATGAATATTCTCTAATAAATAAATAATATCAATAATATAATTAATAAATAATCCTTCTCTATTAAACTTGCATGAATACCTGTCACTGTCTGTTTATTTGGTGAGTAAAATTCAGGGGTTCAAACACCAATAACACAAAAACACTGTCTACAGTCAGTTGGAAGGTCAACAGTGGAAACCAACCATGTCATCATCCACCTTTCCATCACACTAATGAAAGAAGCAAAACAAAATGAATTAGAAAGTTGGAGACAGGTTGGTCTTTATTCTGAGGTACCAGATAACGGACAGCCAGCATTCTCACAATGATGGATTTGACCGGGAAATAATGTCCTTGTGAATAGGACTTTGTAAGAGTTAAATGAGCTCGCTGGGAGAAAACGGGACGATACAGATGTTAGAGTGGACTGTCCCACAACTGGAAAAGTAACCATAAAATCTTTTTAGCTCTGTTGGAAACATTCATGGGAGAGTAGATTGTTATGACTGAGGCAGGAGGAGTGCAATGTCATTCTAGTCCCACTTCTCCACCAGTCACAACATATATTTAAATTTTCCCACTTACTGATAAGGGTTAATCAAAAACTCTGTTTTTCCAAGAGTAAAACACACCACCCAGATTTCTTGAATAAGCAACACAATTATCAGTTTATTATAAAACAAGTCGCAATCAGTAAGGAAGTGAAACATAAACATACAGATTGAAATATTACAGTTCCCTTTTTATCTCATCCCCTCACACTTACACATACACACGTACACACATACACCAGTTAAACGGAAAACTGAAAGGGATTTTTGTTTAGTGCTCAGTTACAGCTACAAAAACACTTGCGCTGAATACTTGCTCATTCCTGAAAAAAACAGCACAGGAGATATGTTGTGTTCCAAAATGACATACATTCTGGTCTCCGAGTATACTCAGATGGGTTACTGGGATCTGTTAGAACAGTTCTTTTCAAG
This sequence comes from Heterodontus francisci, assembly GCF_036365525.1. Classification (NCBI taxonomy): domain Eukaryota; kingdom Metazoa; phylum Chordata; class Chondrichthyes; order Heterodontiformes; family Heterodontidae; genus Heterodontus; species Heterodontus francisci. The sequence goes on from NC_090398.1 coordinate 34,460,130, forward strand.
CGGCGTTGAGAATTAATTTAGTAGGCTTTTCTTGAACCTGAAGAGCTCCCAATAGCCCTGATAACAGGGTTGCAGGTGTTCAGTTACATACGAACATAAAAATTAGAAGCACGAGTCGGTCACTTGACCCATCAAGCCGACTCCACCATCCAAAACGATCATGGCTGATCTGATTGCTATCTCAATTCCACATTCCCGGCTACCCCCGATAACCGGATTTTTTAATGCATTCATGTGGATATGGGCGTCGCTGGTCAGGCCATCATTCATTGCCCATCCTTAATTGCCTTTGAGAAGGTGGTGGTGAGCTGCATTCTTGAACCGCTGCAGTCCATGTTGGGTAGATGCACCCACAGTGCTGTTATGAAGGGAGTTCCATGATTTTGACCCAGCGACAGTAAAGGAACGGCAATATAGTTCCATGTCAGGATGGCTTGGAGGGGAAATTGAAGGTTCCGATACATTTGCAGCCCCTGTCTTTCTAGGTGGTAGAGGTCGCAGGTTTGGAAGGTGATGTCTAAGGAGCCTTGGTGCTTAGCTAGAGTGCATTTTGTCGATGGTACAAACTGCTGCCAATGTACATCGGTGGTGAAGGGAGTGAATGTTTGTGAATCGGGTGTCAATCAAGTGGGCTGCTCTTTCCTGGATGGTGTTAAGCTTCTTGAGTGTTGTTGGAGCTGCATCCATCCAGGAAAGCGGAGAGTATTCCACCACACTCCTGACTTTTGCCTTGTAGATGGTGGACAGGCTTTGGGGAGACAGTAGGTTAGCTATTTGCCGCAGGATTCCTAGCCTCTGACATGCTCTTTCAGCCACGGTATTTATATGTCTGCTCCAGTTCAGTTTCTGGTCAATGGTAACCCTTAGTACGTTGATAGTGGGAGATTCAGCGATCATAATGCCATTGAATGTCAAGGGGTGATGGTCACATTCTCTCTTGTTGGAGACGGTCATTGCCTGGCACTTGTGTGGCACGAATGTTACTTGCCACTTATCAGCCTAAGCCTAGATATTGTCCAGGTCTTGCTGTATTTCTGGACGGACTGCTTCAGTATCTGAGGAGTCACGAATGATGCTGAATATTGGGCTATCGTTAGCGAACTACCCCACTTCTGACCTTATGATTGAAGGAAGATCATTGATGAAGCAGCTGAAGATGTCGGGCCTGGGAAACTACCCTGAGGAACTCCTGCAGTGATGTCCTGAACCAACAACCACAACCATCTTCCTTTGCAATAGGTTTGAATCCAACCAGCGGACAATCTTCCCATTGATTCCCATGGACGCCAGTTTTTCTAGGGCTCCTTGATGCCATGCTCACTCAAATGCTGCCTTGATGTTAGGGCAGTTGCTTTTACCTCACCTCCTGAGTTCAACTCTTCAGTCGATGTTTCAATCAGGGCTGTAATGAGGTCTGGAGCTGAGTGGCCGTGGCGGAATCCAAACTGAGTGTCACCGAGCAGATTATGACTGTGCAAGTGTCGCTTGATGCCACTGTCACTGACACTTTCCATCACTTTACTGATGTTTGAGAGTAGACTAATTGGGCGGTAATTGGCCGGGTTTGATTTGTCCTGCTTCTTATGCACAGGACATACCTGGGCAATTTTCCATGTTGTAGGGTAGATGCCAGTGTTGTAGCTGTGCTGGAACAGCTTGGCGAGGGGCATAGCAAGTTGTGGAGCACAGGTTTTCAGCACAATTGCCGGAGTACTGTCAGGGCCCATAGCCTTTGCAGTATCCAGTGCCTTCAGTCGTTTCGTGATTTCACGTGGAATGAATCGAATTAGCTCAATTCCGACATCTGTGATGCTGGGGACTTCAGGAGGAGGCCGAGATGGATCATCAACTCAGCACTTCTAGCTAATGATTGTTGCAAATACTTCAGCCTTAACTTTTGCACTGATGTGCTGGGCTCACCCATCATTGAGGATGGGGATATTTGTGGAGCCACCTCCTCCAGTAAATTGTTTAATTGTCCACCACCATTCACGGCTGGATGTGGCAGGACTACAGATCTTAGATCTGATCCGTTGGTTATGGGATCACTTAATTCTGTCTGTCGCATGCTACTGAGGCTGTTTGGCACGCAATTAGTCCTGGGTTGTAGCTTCACCAGGTTGACACCTCATTTTGAGGTATGCCTGGTGCTGCTCCTGGCATTCCCTCCTGCACTCTTCATTGAACCAGGGTTGGTCTCCTGGCTTGATGATAATGGCAGAATGGAGGATATGCTGGGCCATGAGGTTGTGCTTGAGTACTACCCTGCTGCTGCTGATGGCCCACAATGCCTCATGGAAGCCTAGTTTTGCATTGTTCGATCTGTTCGAAATCTATTCAATTTAACATGGTGGTAGTGCCACACAACACGATTTCGTCTCCACAAGGACTGTGCGGTTATCAATCCTACCAATACTCTCATGGACAGGTGCATCTGCGGCAGGCAGATTGGTGAGGATGAAGTCAAGTCTGTTTTTCCCTCTTGTTGGTTCCCGCACTGGCTGACGCGTACCCAGTCTAGCAGCTATGTCCTTTAGGACTCGGACAACTCGGTCAGTAGTGGTGCTCCCAAGCCACTCTTGATGATGAACATTGAAGTTCCCTACCCAGAGTACATTCTGCACCCTTGCCACCCTCAGTGCTTCCTCCAAGTGATGTTCAACATGGAGGAGCACCGCTTCATCAGCTGAGGGAGGGCTGTTGGTGATAATCAGTCGGCGGTTACCTTGCCCATGTTTGACCTGATGCCATGAGATTTCATGGGGTCCGGAGTCAATGCTGATGACTCCCAGGGCAACTCCATCCCGACTGTATACCACTGTGCCGCGACCTCTGCTGGGTCTTTACTGCCGGTAGGACAGGCCATATCCAGGGATGTTGATAGCGGTGTCTGGGACATTGTCTGTAAGGTATGGTTCAATGAGTATAGATATGTCAGCTGTTGCTTGACTAGTGTGTGGGACAGCTCTCCCAACTTTGGCACAAGACATCAAATGTTAATAAAGAGGACTTTGAAGGATCGACAGGGCTGGGTTTGCTGTTGTCGTTTCTGGTGCCTAGGTCGATGCCGGCTGGTCCATCTGGTTTCATTCTTTATTGACGTCGTAGCAGTTAGATACAATGGAGTGGCTTGCTAAGCCATTTCGGAGGGCATTTAAGAGTCAACCCCCTTGCTGTGGATCTGGAGTCACACGTAGGTCAGATCAGGTAAGGACAGCAGATTTCCTTCCCTAAAGGGCATTAGTGAACCAGATGAGTTTTTACAATAATTGACGGTGGTGCCATGGCCATCATTAGACTCGCTTTTTGGGGGGGTATTTTTTGGATTGGTAGAGCCACAGTTGAAGGGATGAAGGAACGCGTGTGGGGTTTGGCTTTTGAGCCTCGGGTTGATCAGAAACATTAAAAGATGGCGAGGAAAGGGTGAAGTTACTCACAATTAATAAACAAAGCGCATTCCCAATGGAAGAATTATGTTTATGTAAGGTTCTCAATAAGGTTTCTGAACACTGTGATGAGATGTCACGGGTTTGTTGAACACGCACTACATACAGTATTTAAACATAGACTTGAAACTTACAAATTTCAGCCACTAATGTTGCTTTTTTACCGATTGAAACGTGTTACTGTTCTGAGCTTTGTATCTTAGGCTTTGAACAAATTTAAATACTTATTCCAAGCAGTTCCTTGTTATACATCCCTCTTCATCAACCTAGTGGTGTTTTAAATTAACTTGTACTTCCTTGCTTAACAAGAACGGGCTAAACGATAATATTTCTACAATCTAAAAAGAAGCCAACAAATGAGAACATTACCAAATGTCAGAACAAATCCGATTAACGCATTCCTCATAGCCAATGATCCCTCCCCCACTTATTGGCGTATTTTTTATCAGGCTAACTTTATCAACATCCGATCAGGGTCATCTATCTATTTAGTTCTACTGGAGGGCACAGATCTCATCCATTTGTTTTTCATACCATTTCATTCTCCAGAGTCATATTAACCATTTAATGTCAGGGTGGTACAGCGTGAATGATCATATCCTGGGCCTGTTCTTCAGGGCATCTTCATCATGCATATCACTTGTTCTTTCATGCACAACATGTCACTTCTCCAGACACAGCAATATCCCAAAATCAGAAACACGAGATTTCTTATGTAGGCTACAGCTGCACTTTCTGGTTATCTATCTGCTATTAGAGATAGAGATAAGCAAAAGAAAACAATCTTTCACTTTGCTTCGTATCAGTAATGATTCAATTAGTTCCAAGAAAACACTATCAATTAATTGGCTTGAGTGCATTTTCCTGGTTTTCATTTGATTTTGTAATGATATTATATTGAGATATTTTGGTCAGTCGTGTTCAGGTGATTAAGGCCAAGATGTGATGGGGCAGGATCGATAGAGGCTGATTGTTCCATTAGCTGAAAGATCAAGAATTAACGGCCACAGAAAATATAATAATGTAAAAGAATTAGGACAACGGATAAGAGAAACCCCTTTAAACGGTCATGGTTGAGGCAATGAAAGTAACGGTGGTAGAAACAACGTCATTATTAAATATTAAATTGAAAAGACCCATAAATTAAAATATATTGAAGGCATGATGAGGTGGGCTGTTACAATGATTGGAAGTAATTGTTAGTGTCGAATATAATTTCCACAAATAAAAACAAGAAATGCTGGAACCACTCAGCAGGTCTGGCAGCATCTGTGGAAAGAGAAGCAGAGTTAACGTTTCGGGTCAGTGACCCTTCTTCGGAACTGACAAATATTAGAAAAGTCACAGGTTATAAGCAAGTGAGGTGGGGGTGGGGCAAGAGATAACAAAGGAGGTCTAGATTGGACCAGGCCACATAGCTGACCAAAAGGTCACGGAGCAAAGGCAAACAATATGTTAATGGTGTGTTGAAAGACAAAGCATGAGCACAGATTAGGTGTTAATACACTGAATATTGAACAACAGCAAGTGCAAACCTGAAAAAAACAGTGGGTAAGCAAACTGAACAAACTAAAATGAAATGAAATAAATGGAAAAAAAAGATTGTAAAAAATGTAAAAAAGAATGTAATAAAAAAGGAAGAAAAAATAACTAAAAATGAAAGTAAAATGGAGAGCTGTCATGCTCTGAAATTATTGAACTCAATGTTCAGTCCGGCAGGCTGACGTGTGCCTAATCGGTAGATCAGATGCTGTTCCTTGAGCTTGCAATTTCCGCAAAGACTGGACAAGCACAACCGTCTATTTCCCAGATAAAACATGAAAACATTTTGATGCCCAGTTGAGATTGAAAGAAATGCTGCCTCAAGGGTCAGAAACTGATCAGGATACCGGCCTGTTTAATTGGTGCAGGAGTCAATTGGGGCTTGGGGAAGACGAAGACGAATGGGAACGTCAGCGCCTGCAACATTCACAACAAGAATACAGAAAAATAACAAGGAACCATCTTTATTGTTCCGAGACTAAAGGACACTTCATCTGTTAATTTGGTGTTTGCTTCCAATATCTGCATCTTCTATTACACCGCCGAAACACAATCGTGACTAAAATCTTTGAATATTGAGCGGGGAGCGCGCTGTTTCATCAGGAAATGGTGATGTTCACCCCGGGAAAGTAGCAGACATTCATCGCCTGGCAGGAAGTGGAAGAAATATTTTTCTGATACCTGTTCATTCTAACTAAACAATCAAATTCCGTCCTAACGGAAAGTCTGCCTTTTCTAAAATGGAACACAGACTGCAATTGAGTGCTACTTAAAACAGGAAGCTTTGGTTTCAGTTTTCATTTTTAAAATCCATTTTAGAATAAATGCCCAAGGAGCTGTCAGCAGTTTCTTCAGCTTTTCTCTGAATTTAGTTTGTGTAGCTGCATAAATACACGTGTTTGTACATGAACTCATGTTCATGAGCATGTATCCAGTTTCAGTGGCGATGTATTCAGGAGCGGCATAGTCACCTCTGTAATGTGCTGTGTTTGCCAGACTGGTAGCTATAAAACTCACCGCTGATCTCAGCCACAGCAGTATAAAACTGCCCGATACTGTGAACAGTAAAATAATGGACTTCCTTCTGTTCTCCATCTCAGGATCGCTCTGATTATCATCGATGTGAGTCCGGAATCCCCTGCGAACTCTGCTGGCCACTAAAATACATTTGACTGTCAAACAATTAAACAATAATATCAAAACAAAAGGAAGCCATGGAATTAACACCGTTTGCAACCAGGAATAGGCAACACCTGCTGGCGATGAAAAAAAATCCATTCTTGGGTGACAACCCCAACGAATATTATTTATTATTTGTTCAGGCTTATATGCAAAGAAGAACGGAAGTGTCTGTAAACATAACAGGGCAGAGACCATTGTTACAACCGTGGTCGCAGTTCTCACAGTGCAATACTTTGTTTTAAACTTCTCACAACATATCGCTACAAATCGGTCAAATGTGAAAGAGACAGTAAACCACACTGATATACGCAGGGTGACAGAATTCATGTACAGAATAAACTTACAAACGGCAGTGTAGGATAGGAAAGAATGTGGGAAGTGATATGTAAAAATGTGATAAACTATTACATTGAAGATCATGACCATTAGATCTGCTGTTGCCATGGCCACCATGTAGAGTGAAATACATTTGGAAAGACCGCAATTTCCTCCGGACAGAATCACTATTGTCAACAGGTTTGCTGCATGAAAGAGGGAGAAGAGTTAAATAAAGAGGACAATCGATAACTGTTGGCATGTTATTCTACTTAGAGTTATGGGCAGTGATTTGTAATGTTTTAGAGGAGTTGTGACGACATGATGTTCGAAAGAAAGAAACCATTAAACACAATATTGAGAGACTGGAAGGCCGCCGTCCTTCCAGCATACTTCAATCAGATATTGTCAGAGTAGTGAGGGGAGGGTTACTCAGAATCTGTCTTATTAATGGTGAGAGAAAACAATTCCACTACTGCCGACACCCAGGCACTGATGACTGAGTGTGGATACAATGCACTTTGGGCGGTAGAATAAATATGACGACATTATATCAGTCATGTGTCATACGTCTCTGTCAGTTTAATCTCAATGACTATCGCCTCGGATACTAGTTTGAGGCTTCATTTACCCTATAATGTGCGTTCCTGGCCAAGCCAGGGTAAATCGCAGAAATGGTATAGTTCTGGAGAAAAGCCTCTTAAAGCAAAACTTTGACTTGTTCGATGACTTGTTAATTTTCACCGTCAATATACAAACCGGTTCCCGAACATAAATGCAAATATATAGTTCATTGCAGTGTTGAACACTAAAACCATCTGACACGAGACTTGGCCCATTCAAGACACCGACCCCCTTTTATAAGTTAACATTGCGGCGCCATGGACCAATACATGTTTGAAATTTCCATTTAATTACTTTCTTCATTTGGAGAGCGGAATCTCTGGATCGGCACCAAATTAGAGTCATAGAGAGATACAGCACTGAAACAGGCCAACTACGGGCCACCGAGTCCGTGCCGACCATCAGCCACCCATTGATACCGATCCAGGATTAATCCCATTTTTCGCTCTCACATCCCCACAATTCTCCTACCATTTACCTACACTAGGGGCATTTCCTTTTTACAATGGCCAATTTACCTACCAACCCACAAATCTTTGGCACGTTGGAGGAAACCGGAGCAAACCCACGCGGTCACAGGTAGAACTTGTAAACTCTGCACAGGCAGTACTCAGAACCGAACCCAAGTCGCTGGAGCTGTGAGGCTGTGGTGCTAGCCACTGTGCCGCCCTTAGTATTATTCAATACAATTTCAAAATAATTGCTACAAAGATATGAATTCAACTAAAACATTCAGCTTAGACAGAACGTTCAATTTATTCAAAAGTCTGTGCTTTTTCTATTCATAATCTGCCCGATGGAGCTGCTCAGGAACTGAGTTTAACCGCAAAAGCTCTTTGTAGCCAAGGGGAGAGAAGCAGCTCCTTCAGCCGCAATTATTTCTCAAAATATCTTTCAAAGTCCCTGTTAGGTGGAGCAAGCTGCAAGCCCAGGAATTAGCAACTGTAAATAGACAAGACGCAACCATACCAGTGAGATAACTGTCATGGCCAGTCAATAAAACATTCTTTCATGATTTATGCACCGTTTGAAGGGCGAGAAAGCAGCATCGCCCTCCCTCAGTACAGGATAAGACAGCTGATCACCCCGTGCGAGGAAGTACTGACCAGAACAGAGACTCACCAGCCACGCAGACCAGTAGGATTCCCATTGATATTCACCCACATATCCCTTCAGATATATGACTCAGCAATGAGGGCATTCACAGCATCTGTTATGTAACCATTAACAGTTATGTTGTCAACAGCTATTGGACAACAGGATATATCGACTTACCAGGAGCACCCAAGACTGTGAGAATAGAGTAGTAAATGTCCCTTATCAGTAGAATCATTGGCGGTAACATTTTTAGTGTGAATTCTGGAACTCTTTCCAGTTTTACGTTTCCAACACCCGTTTGGCTGAAATCATTAACGTTACCCTTTTATAGAAAATTCATGCCCTGTTGGGTAAGCAAAGTTGCACAATTAGGAACGTTAGTTACAGTCACTGAACAAACAAGGAGCTGCTGTCCGCTTCAGTACGCCCTGAAAGCCAAAGATGGTGTTGCTCAGTCCATGAAACTCCTGCCCTAGAAATTCATAATGGAAAGTTACCCCAACTGGTAGGTGCGCTGTGTCTGCTCCCTGAACTCTGAAGGTAGCATACCTTCCTGACACTGCGTTAGGTTCTTGGGGCCCCATAATAATTCAGTGAAATATTCACATCCATTTTAAATTTAAATTGTTATATACTGTGATGATAACAGTGATTACGTTCTAACACCACTGGTGACGCTTCTCTTACCTTACTGGTGATGTATCAGTTCTAGTATCACTAGTGATGACTGTACTTTAGCATGTCTGCAGATAATCCTGTTCTATAATTAACAGTAACGGCCTTATTCTACCATTACTGAGGTTGAACCTACTTTGACATTACTGGGGGTGATCCTCTTCTAACATTACCGTTAGTCACCCTGTTCTAACATTACTGGTGAGGAGCATACTGGATCATTGCTGAAGAAGCGCACACTTTGAAATTACTTGTGTTAACCCGACTCTAATATTGCTGTTGGTAAATATACACGACCATTAATCGCAAATTGTCGCAAATATATGCGACAATTATTCTAACATTATTGTTGGCGGCCATAGTATAGCATCACTGGTGGTGATCCTACTCTCGCATTATTTGTGCTGTTATTTCTCTAATATTACTGATGATGCCACTGCTCTAAAATACTGGCGCTATCTCTGCCCTAATCTTTATGGATTCTAACTTTTACCAGAAGCTAAAATTATTGGGACATCCTATTTTAACTTTACTTCTGAAGACATAACACGAATTTAAATAGTGGTGACCCTACCGTAACATCAGTGATGCTGACTACCCGAATTCTGCCGCTGATGACATGAGACAAACGTTCATGTTGGTGAGCCTTCTCGAAGATTACCGCTGGTGACGCTACTCTAATATTGCTGGTGCAATCTTATCCTGATATTACTGATGAGGAACTTATACTAACATTTTAGTGGCGACCTGCTCAAATGTAAATGGTGGAGACACTACTTTATCACTGCTTGTGGGAACTCTAACATTACTGGGAAGAAACAGAGTCCAACTTTATAGGTGTTAACCACACTGTAAAATTATTGGTGAGGCTACAACTTGAACAGCAATGTTGGTGACTACACAAACATTACAGCTGTTGATCCAACTCGAACATTATTGACTTTTTTTATTTCGAGAAACAGCACTGAAACAGGCCCTTCGGCCCACCAAATCTGTGCCGACCATCAACCACCCATTTATACTAATCCTACACTAATTCCATATTCCTACCATGTCCCGATATTACCCGATCACCTACCTATATTAGGGGCAATTTACAATGGCCAATTTACCCATCAACCTGCATGTGGGAGGAAACCGGAGCACCCGGAGGAAACCCACGCAGACACAGGGAGAACTTGCATATTCCACACAGGCAGCACCCAGAATTGAAACCGGGTCGCTGGAGCTGTGAGGCTGCGGTGCTAACCACTGCGCCACTGTGTCATTATCTGTGGATGCTGTACTTTATTATTGCTAGGAACATAGAAGCAGGTGCAGGCCATTCAACCAGTCGAGCCTGCTCCCCATTCAATTAGATCTTGGCTGATCATCGACCTCAAAGCGAATTTCCCGCGGTATTCCAATATTCCTTGATGTCATTAGTATCTAGATATCTATCGATTTCGGTCTTGAACATGCTCAATGATGCAACTCTTGGGCAGAGAATTAGAAAGATTCACCACCCTCTGCGTGAAGAAATTCTTCCTCATCTCAGTCTTAAATGGCCTACCTCTTACTCTGAGACTATGTCCCCAAATCATCTGTATAGATTTTGAACAGCTGTGGCCCCAGCACTGATCTTGTGGTACCTCACTAGTAACAGCCTGCCATGCTGAGAATGACCTATTTATTCCTGCTGTCTGTATTTTGTCTGTTCACCAATTCTCAATCCATACCAGTATATTACCCCAACCCCATGTGCTCAAATTTTGTTGATTAACCTCTTGTGTGGGGCCATATCAAAAGCCTCCTGAAAATCTAAATACACCACACCCACTGCTTCACCTTTATCTGTTTCTCATAAAATTCCTCATAGAACTCCAACAGCTTTTCTAAACTAGATTTCCCTTTTAATAAATCCGTGTTGGTTCTGTATTCTGCTGGTGAGGATTTTACTCGTGCGTGATTGGTTGTTATATTATTCTAACATTACAAATTGTAACCCTGCTTTAACTTTATTAGTGAGGATTATAAACTAACCTTAGTGGTTATGAATCCACTTTAACGTTGCTTGTGTTGACTTTATTATAACGTTCTTGGTGGTGACATTAATCTAATATTACTGGCGACATAACTGTATAATTACTGGTGAGGCCCCTACACTAAAATTCTGGTGATCTTACTCTACCTTTCCTGCTGGTTACCTTACATTAATAGAAATGCTGTTGATCCTACTGTAATATTGCTCCTGGTGACACTTATCTAATATTGGATGTAGTGAACGTACTCTAACACTACCAGTGATGACGAAACATGAATATTTTTGGTGCTGATTTTACTCAAACATTGCTTGGCGTGATAGGATTCTAATATTTCTTGTTATAACCTGCTATTACATGACTGGTCGTAAAACTACTCTTTCATGACTATTGGGACACTACTGTAATATTACTGGTGATGGACCTGTTGCAACACTACTGGTAACCATACGGTATCATTACTAAGAAGGACCCTTCTGCAACCTATTGGTGATGACCATACACTAACATTATTGCTGTGGATTGCATATAATATTACTGATGATAATACTACTCGAACAGTACTTGTGAGGACGCCATTCCATCATTACAGGAGATTAAACGACTTTATCAGTACTGGTGATGACTGTATCCTAACATTACTGATGAAGACCAGATTGCAATATCACTATGGCAACCCTACCATAACGTTTCTGGTCGTGGTTCTGTTCTAACATTCCTGGTGTTGCTTCTGTTCGGACATTACAATTTGTGCCACGTCTCTAACGTTGTTGTTTGTTAATTCTACTGTATTATTACTTGTGATGACCATCCACTATAATTACTGGTCCGATCCTACCCTACCATTCCTAGTGGTAAGCCTACTCTAACCTTCTTGGCGGTGACCTCAGTTAACATTACTAGAGAAGACACTTTCTATCATTGTTGGTAGTAAGCTTACTCTAACATTACTGATAAGCATTTCAGTCTAACATTAAAGGTGATAAAGCAACTCTAACATTACTTGTGACGGTGTTAGTCTATCATTATTGTTGCTGATCTAACTCTTAAATAATTAGTGATGACTGTACAGTAGAATTATTTGTGAGGACCCTATTCCAACATTACCTCAGATAACCCTACTAAAATACTGCTGGTGGTGCTCCTGTTCCATAATAAGGCTTGTGATCCTACTCGAACACTCTTCTTTAATATTGATGTTTGACACTCTACGCTAGCATTACTCCTTTACATTATTGGTGATCACTCCACTCTAACATTGCTGGTGGTACTACTATTCTAACATTACTGAATGCTATGCTACAGTATCATGAATAATGTTGTCATATTGCTAGTGCTGACAATACTCTAACATTGCGTGAGATAACCTGACTCGAACATTACTACTGACGAACTTTACTTCTGTTGATTCTATGCATACTGTAACATTCTGTGTGCTGACGCTGCTCTAATAGCACTGGTGATGTGCTTGCTGACGGAGTACTGGTGGTGACACTACTTTATCATTATCGGTGCGAACCTACTGTAATATTACTGGTGATAACCCCACTCTAACAGAGCTGATGATGGACCTGCTGTATCATTGCTGGTGGTAACATGAATCGATCATTACTGGTGGACCGTGGTGTAACATTACATGTGATAACCCCACTCTAACATAACTGGCGCTGGACCTACTATAACATTACTGGCGGTAACCCGACTCTAACTTAACTGGTGATGGATCTACTGCAATATTACTGGTGGTAACACTGCACGATCAGTGAGACCAAATGTAACATTACTGGTGATAATCCAACTGCAACACAACTGGTTCTGTACCTACTGTAAAAATACTGGTGCTAACACTACACTATCATTACTGGTGAGACCCTCCTGTAACGTTACTTGTGATATTCCCACTCTAACATGACTGCTGGCGGGCATTACTGTAACATTGCTGGTGGTGAACCTCGTCTGACATTACTGGTGGTGACTCGATTCTAACATTGCTAGTGATTGACCTACTGCAGGAATTATTGTCCGTAACCCTTCTGTAACACTACTGGTGAGACCCTGCTATTATCATCATTATTGATGATGACCGTACTCCAATATTAATGGTGATGACTGTACTCCATCACTACTGCTGATGACTGTACTCCATCACTTGTGGTGATGGTCATAACTCTAACATTAATGGTGATGACTGTTCTCCATCACTACTGATGATGACTGTACTCCATCACTACTGGTGATGACTGTACTCCATCAATACTGGTGATGACTGTACTCCATCACAACTGGTGATGGTCATAACTCTAACATTACTGGTGATGACTGTACTCCATCACAACTGGTGGTGGTCATAACTCTAACATTAATGGTGATGGCTGTACTCCATCATTAGTGGTGATGACCGTACTTCATCACTATTGGTGATGACTGTACTCCATCATTACTGTTGATAGTCATAACTCTAACATTAATGGTGATGACCATACTCCATCATTACTGGTGATGACTGTACTCCATCACTGGTGACCACTGTACTTCATCATTACTGAAAATGACTATACTCAATCACTACTGCTGATGACTGTACTCGATCATCACTGGTGATGACCGTACTCCAATATTAATGGTGAAGACCGTACTTCATCACTATTGGTAATGACTGTACTTCATCATTACTGTTGATGGTCATACCCTAACATTACTGGTGATGATCGTACTTCATCACTACTGCTGATGACAGTATTCTATCACTGGTGATCACTGTACTCCATAATTACTGGTGATGACTGTACTCAATCATTACTGCTGATGACTGTACTCCATCACTGGTGATCACTGTACTCCATCATTACTGGTGATGACCGTACTCCAGTATTACTGGTGTTGACTGTACTCCATCATTGCTGGTCATGGTCATACTCGAACATTAACGATGATGACTGAACTCTGACATAAGCTTTGCTGATCCTACTATAATGTTAGTTATGGTGATTCTATTTAAACTGTCCTCCTGAAGTCTCTCAACGTTTCTCATAATAAACCTCTTAAAATATATTCACGATCAGCCCCGTGCTGGCCGTCTCACTGGCCTGTCTAATCCTATTGCCTTGACAACAGTCAAGGTCATCTCTGATCATTCCAGGTGTCTTTTATACTCACACTCCTCATCTCCTTTTCTGCCGAAATAAACTCCAGCTGAGGTAATACATAATTACACTTTCAGCTGCCAACCCTTTAGCCATTGAGGCATTGGACATAATTTGTCAGTCTTCTTTAGACTCGGGGGTGGTGACAGAGGATTGGAGAATTGCAAATGGTAGACCCTTATTCAAAAAGAAGGTGTAAAGATACAATACCTACAGGCAAGTCAGTTTAACTTCGGTGGTGAATAAAATTCTAGAAAGAATAGTTCGGACAAAATTAATAGTCACATGGACAAATTTGGGTTAATTGAAGAAAGTCAGCATGGATTTCGTAAGGGAAAACTTATCTAATGAACTTGCTGGAGTATTTTAAAGAGATAACAGAGAGGGTTGATAATGATAATGTAGCTGATGTGGTCTACATGGTCTTCCAAAAGGCATTTGATACAGTGTCACATAACAGACTTATGAGGAAAATTATAGCTCATGGAATAAACTAGACAGGAGCAACATTGATATGGAATTGACTGAGTGATAGAAAACAAAGAGCAGTGGGTAATTGATGTTTTTGGGCTGTAGGAAGGTTTACAGTGGAGTTCCCAGCGATCAGTGTTGGGGCCCTGAAATATTAATGACCTAGACCTTGGTGTACAGGGCACAATTTCAAAGTTGATGGATGATATGAACCTTGGAAGCATTGTGAACTGTAAAGAGGAAAGTGTAAAACTTCAAAAGGTCATAGACAAATTGGTGGAATGGGCAGACAGGTGGCAGATGAAGCTCAATGCAGAGAAATGTGAATTGACACATTTTGTTAGGAAGGGTATGGAGAGGCGACACAAAATAAAGGATACAATGCTAAAGGGGGTGCAGCAGCAGAGGGCTCTGGATGTGTATGTGTGTTAGTTCATTGAAGGTGGCTGGACAGATTGAGAAAGCGGTTCATAAAGCATACAGTATCCTCGGCTTTATTAACAGAGGCAGAGGGCACAAGAGCAAGGAGGTTATGTTGAACTTGTGCAAGACACTAGTTCAGCCTCAGCTGGCATATTGCATCCAATTCTGGGTTCCACGCTTTAAGAAGGATGTGAAGGCTTTAGAGAAGTGCAGAAAAGATTCACCAGAATGATTCCAGGGATGCGGAACTTCAGTTATGAAGATAGATTGGAGAAGTTGGAACTGTTTTTTATCTTGGAGAAGAGAAGGTTGAGAGGAATTTTGTTGCAGGTATTCAAAATCATGAGGGGTCTGGACAGAGCAGACAGCGAAAAATTCATGAAAGGTTCAAGAATAAGAAGGCACAGATTTAAAATAATTGGTAAGAGAAGCAGAAGCGAAATGAGGAAAAACTTTTTCATGCAGCGAGTGGTTAAGGTCTGGAATGCACTGCCTGAAAGTGTTGTGAAGGCAGGTTCAATTGAAGCATTCAAAAGGTAATTCGACTGTTATATGAAAAGGAAGAATGTGTAGGCTTACGGGGAGAAGGTGGGGAGTGGCACTCCGTTAAATGCTCATTCAGCCAGCCGGTTGGCCGAATGGCCTCCTTCTGCACTGAAACAATTCTGTGATCCATCTGCTGCTGTCAATATGCCACGGCCCCTTTGACCATGTAGACTGCAGTAAATTCCTTACTCTCTCCTACTAATGTTCCTTCTGCTAACCCTGCCCCAACTTTGCTTTTATCATTCCAAGCCTTAAGCACGTAAAGGTATGTAGTCAACAACTGCTTCAACCATCCATCGGCAGACCTGGCTGAACAGCATCAAGCACCACCGGGCCCTGTTCTCCTCCGCCAAACCTGCTCACTATTCCAGCATCATTCTGAAATGTAACACACAATTGCAGGAGCAAATTAATCTCTGTAAACTCAGTTCCTCCTCTACCACTGCTCTCACCTCCAACAAAGAATGCTCTTTGACACCGTGTCGATACTTGTCTTATTAAGCTTCAGTGAAGCCCATTTGACCGTTTCATTGCGTTAACGATGTGATATAAATGCACGTTGCTGTGTTTGAACTTTTGACCGGTGTTCTTGATATTCTTGGAAATATCCTGAAATGAATGGACCTGGCCGACACAGTGAATCACGGTCCAACTTCACCAATCCGGCAAAATAGACCCAGAGTCCTATTCCATTCCCCCAGTTGGAGTATTCAGATGGCTGGCCTGCTTTAGAAACTTGATTTTCATTGGAACGTATTGAACCCCGGGATACTGGGCTTAGAGCATCGAGAGAGTCCCAAGAGGAAGGAGCTGGGACAGGAGATCGCTCATCTCACTGCCGACCAGCAGGTTCACGTCAAGATCCAACTCCCCGCTTTATAGCTGCAACACCTGTAATACCGACTATTACACATGGAATTGTTCGCCCTAGATTTATCCTTCAAAAGATCTTCAAAAAAGATTTACTGACAGATCGGAGAATAAAAGACAAAAGGCACAGGCAAGGCTGTGCCACACCAGCCCGAGAGCCTGAGCAACGTGAAAATGTCCTGTGATAACGGTGCAGGGAGAAAGGATGCAGCATGGAACAGCGAGAGCAATATCCTCACACATAATCTCTCTTACAACTTTGGGGAGCAAATATTTTACTTTTAATTTCTTCACAAAGACGTGGCAACGCCTTCATTTGCTGCCAAGATCTTACTTCTTCCCTGCCAGTAGAGACATTTTATTGGGCTCTGTGTTTATTCTGTGGCAAAATGGATTTCTCTGAGATGCTCCCAGAATTCACTCTCTGGTCACTTAACGAAAGATCACTGTTCCTGTTGAACCTCCTGAGTCAGACGCATCGAATCATAAACGTTTAGGAAACAGAAAGAGGCCCCTTGGGCAATCATGTCTTTGCTTGCTGCAAACTGAGACACCCAGCCTAATCCAACCTTCCACCATTTGGGCCAAAGCCTGGAGGGTTACGGTACATGAGGTGCATATCCAGGCACCTTTAAAATGAATTGGGGGTGTCTACCTCTACTACCCTTTCAGGCAGTGAGTTCCAGACCTCCACCACTCTCAGGATGAAAATTGTTTGCCTCATCTCCCCTCCAATGTTTCTACCAATCACGTTAAATCTATGCCCCTTAATCACTGATCTCTCTGCTGAGCTAAATAGGCCCTTAACATCCACTCTGTTCAGGCCTCTCACAATTTTGTACATCTGAATCACATCTCCCCTCAGCCTTTTCACCGTCTTGGCCAGCATTTATTGCCCATCCCTAATTTCCTTTGAGAAGGTGGTGGTGAGCTGCCTTCTTGAACTGCTGCTGTCCATGTGAGGTAGGTACACCCACAGTGCTGTTCGGAAGGGAATTCAAGGATTTTGACCCAGTGACAGCGAAGGAACGGCAATATAGTTTCAAGTCAGGATGGTGTGTGACTTGAAGGGGAACTTGCAGGTGGTGGTGTTCCCGTGTATTTGCTGCCCTTGTTCTTCTAGTTGGTAGAGGTCGCGGGTTTGGAAGGTGCTGTCTAATGATCCTTGGAGTGTTGCTGCAATGCATCTTGTAGATGGTACACATTGCTGCCACTGTGCAACGGTGGTGGAAGGAGTGAAGTTTTGTGGATGGTGTGCCAATCAAGTGCGTTGTTTTATCCTGGATAGTGTCCCCTAGCCCCTAGGATATTGATAGACCCTCATCGCTGGTGCCATTCTAGTAATTCTCTTCTGCACGTCATCTAAGGTCTTGACATCCTTCCTAAAGAGTGATGTCCAGAATTTAACACAATGTTCAAGCTGAAGCCTCACCGGTATTTTATAAGTGATTACCATAATTTCCTTCGTTGTGTACGCTATTCCTCTGTTAATAAAGCTGTAGCATTTTGATCATTTTGTCTCCCCTCGCAATTTCAACCGAAATGTATTAATTCACACATATCCATATTAAATTTCATCGACCATGTGTCTGGCATTTCACCAGTGTCTTTGTTCTCTTCAAGTCTGTTCATATCCTCCTCATTGCTTGAATGCCACTAGTGGAATCAATACAGCCCAACTCCACTGATCACTGCAATTGGACGGAACAAGTTGGGACGTGCCAATGAGAGCTACTCACTGCAAGAGATTTAATACTACAAGTCCAACCCCATTGGTCAGTGCAAATTTACTAGCTCTTCTGGATTTATATAGGCGAGGGGCTGGCATGAATGGCTGTTCATTACACCAAAAACTTTCATCTATATAGCGCAAGTTAAACTTAGTAAAATGCCCAAAAGTACTTCACATGAGCGTAAAAAATACAAGGGGGGGTGGGGTAGCGGGGTGGTGGGAAACTGAGCCAAAGAAAGCGACATTAGGTCAGTTGACCAAAAGATTGGACAAAGCCACAGGTTTTAAGGAGAATTTACCAAAGAAGAGTGCCATAGAACGGTTTAGGGAGGACATTTCAGAGGTTGGAGAATGCATAGCTGAAGGTCAAGCTTCCCATGGCGGGGTGAAGACATTTTCTCATGCACAAGAGATCAGACTTCTCTGAAGTGTATTGGACTGCAAAATGTCACGGAGGTCGGCAGGGGCTATGTCTTGCAGGGATTTAAACACGGGGATGGATTTTTAAATTTATACATTGCTGGGCTGAGAGCCAATGCAGCCCAATGGGTACAGGAGTGATGCGTGAATGGGACTTCATGCCAGTTATTTTCTAAGCAGCAACTTTTGGGTAATGTCATGTCCAGTAGAGAGATATCATATTGCTACTTTTAAGATATGAACTTTATTTGAGGTGGGCTATTTTATAATTGGCTTTACCTGTTGAAAAATGTGGGGCAATGCTGCAAAAATAGTCACTGACGATCAGCCGATCTGGCCTTGGTATTAAAACATTGCTTTACTTTCTGTTAAGGAAAAAAAGATACATTTGGGGCTAAGAGCTGTCTAGTACACCATTCCTGAAACATCAAGGCATATTCCTGAATTGAATGGATTCTTCTGAACCACAAAGCTGTGAATTTGCCCCTGAATTTGACCCAAGCATACATTAATGGATGGCCATGAATTTCTACATTCTTGTGCATTGTGTGGTCACACACGGGAGAAGGCCATGCATCTCCTGACAGAAGCTAATGTGAGAGGATTTACCTTAAAAGGTAGTTCTTTGGCCAGAGAGAGAGAGGGGAGATCAAAGCAACATCACAGAAGGCAGTCGAACCAGGGGGCTGTGAAATGATAAAACCAAAAGAAAGAAGAAGACTTGCTGTGAATTCTATACTTCAACTTGGTACAGCAGAGAACTGAAAGTGACCCATCACAATCAATCTGAAATCCTAACCACCAGAAATGAACAACACCTCAGCAAGTCAAGCCGACAAACAAGCCAGTCCTCCATATTTAAATGAGTCCGTTCTACTTAGAAGATTCATCAGGTTTACCGTAAACCATACATAGCTGCCCACACCTTGAAACTCACCCTTGATGTTCTGTATATCTTCTCTCAAGAGCGCATGTGAGAGTGAATGCTTGCGTGAATGTTGTTGCAACTATTTCGGGGAATGAATGTTGCTCATGAAATATTTCAACTTCTGTTTTAAACCGACAAGAAAACCTCTCACTCTCTGTTTAGTTGGCGAGTAAAACACTCAGGAGCTAACTCATTATTTTAAATAAAACACAATTGCGGTCAGTTGGGAAGTGAACTGTGTGAACCACCCATACCCCTTACCACCTGGCCAGAACAGTAATTATAATTGTATGGAGAGTGGAAAATGGGAGGTCGGATAGAATAACATTGGAAGTCAAGTCTAGTGGAATCATAATTCTAGATTCCAGACAATGTCCAAGGACTGAATAATAACAAACACATTCTGGCTATTTGAAAAAAAATATAGAAGAGAGAACATGGCGAACTTGTTAGCCTGATATCAGTCATAGGCAAAATGCTGAAATCTACTAGAAGGAATGTGGTAACAGGCATTTTGGCAAATCATTTGATGATTATGCAGAGTCAACACGGATCAATGAAATGGAAATTGCGTTTGACAAATCTGTTCGAGTTTTTTTGAAGATGTAACTCCTAAGATGGTTAAGGGGAATCAGTGGAGGGACTTTATATATTTTTTCAAAAATCAATCTGTAAGGTGTCATACATGAGTTTATTTCACAAAATTAGGACCCATGGGAATGGAGGCATTATATGAGCATGGATTGAGAATTCATTAATCGACAAAAAAGAAAGGAGTAATAAACGGGACTTTATGTGTTGGCAGGTTGTATCCAGCAGGGCACTGCAAGGATCAGTATTTAAGCCTCAGCTATTTGCAATCTATATCGATGACTTGAATGAAAGGTCTGAGTGTAAGGTACCCAAGTGTGCTGACAGTACAAAGTTGAGTGGCAAAGTAAGCAGTGAGGAGGATGCAAAGAGGCTACACAGCAATGTAGACATGGCTGTTGAGTGGGCAAGAACATGGTAGATGCAATATAATGTGGCAAAGTGTGCAGTTATCCACTTTGGGTGTAGTTGGGTGCAGGTACATTGCTATTGATATAATCAATGGAATTACAGCCTCTACCTGCTGCCTGGCTCTTGCCATAATCCTGCAGATCGTCCGAATCCAGTTAAATGAGAATGTGTCCATTATGTGCATTAAAAAAAACTGCTGGTAATTCACCAGCATTTCCCACAGAAGCTGGATATCAGCCAGATTGGCAGAGCCTGAGATCCACGGGGAACTGGAATTATGTGGAGTTTGGCTTTTTGAACTTCTGAATGACGGGGAGCAAAATATAGGTAAAGGGGGAATTGAATCAAAATTATTATAAATTGCCCCTAGTTTAGGTAGGTGGTAGGGAAATATAGGGACAGCTGGGGATGTGGTAGGAATATGGAATTAGTGCAGGATTAGTCTAAATGGGTGGTAGATGGTCGGCACAGACTCAGTGGGCAGAAGGGCCTGTTTCAGTGCTGTATCTCTAAACTGAACTAAACTAATACATGAGACCCATTCACATTTTTTGTGCTAAGGTTATTGTTAGCATTATGTTTTCAATAAGTTTCATGAACACTGAAGTGAGATATCATGTTTATTAATGGGGAGGCGGTGGCGTAATGGTATTGTCACTGGACAAGTAACCCAGAGACCCAGGTATTGCTCTGGGGACATGGGTTCAAATCCCACCACAGCAGAAGGTGGAATTTGAATTCAATTAATAAATCTGGAATTAAAAAGCTTGTCTAATGATGGTCATGAAACCATTGTCGATTGTTGTAAAAACCCATCTGGTTCACTCATGTCCTTTAGGGAAGGAAATCTGCTGTCCTTACCTGGTCTGGCCAACAATGTGACTCCAGACCCACAGCAATGTGGTTGACTCTTACATGCCCTCTGAAATGGCCGGGCAACAGACTCAGTTAGGGCAATTAGGAATGGACAATAAATGCTGGACTGGCAGCGACGCCAACATTCCATGAATGTATGAAAAAAAGCACATGTAATAGTACTTCAATACACAATAAAAATGTTAGATTTCGCTCACTCACCCTGATGATTGCATGGGAATTAAAGTGCTTTACCGTTCTGAGTTCATTATGATACTTATTACAAAATGCTTGTTTTTTTGAATCATTTTCTCTCACTCCCTCTTCGTGACAATCCACACAATTCTGTGTTATGTAATGATACAAAGAATAACGTTTGCGTATTCTTTATCAATAACGATTTTTTCCCTCACTGTTCCTCCATGGCCATAACAGATATTATAACCTCAGTTCGTTATCTTATCGATAGTTTCACTTTTGAACTATCTAAACACAATTATACCAAGTTAAATTTTTAATTCTTAGTTTTTTCCTTGTTTCTGTATCATTGCTTTCAAATACAAATTATGACATATGACAAATGTTTGCCTTTGCAGAACTAGTTATCACTAGTTATCAAATGACTAAAATTCTTTGAAAGTTATGAATACAATGGCATGGCTTTCGTAAAATGTCTAATTAGTTCATCCTGAAAATGACTATTACAGCCTGGTCCAACCACCCAGTTGTAACTTAAATGGGGTTGTATTTTCCTGTTTAACATTATTATAATACACTGAGAAACATTAGAGTATTTTCAGGCATCATTAAACAGCATGTCATCAGGATCATAGATCTATCTCGATCTAATCATTTGCGCAGATCTCTACCAATTCATTTTAAACAAGCTCTCACGATCTAGAGACTCATTAACCATTTCGTGGAGTGGTCTTATCAGCCTGAGTGACCACGTTTTGGATTCGTTCCTCAGACCATCTTCATCATGACATTCCAAGCTGATTGTGTCATGGGTAACTCATCACTTCGGCACCCACACATATCCCAAGGTCATCCAGCATAAGATTTACGATTCAAGCTATTCCCACCCTTTCTGGCTTCTATCAATGGGGATGTGGAGGTATTTTATTAGAACCTGCTCCCACATGTCTTGATGATTCCGACAGCGACAAGCTTTCAAATACATTCCTCGCATTCTCCAGCACAAACAAGGATCGAAGCATTTCCAACAGAAATCTGTCAATTAGCCTTTTTAACTAAACTTTCCTGGCATTCACTAGATTCTTCACTGAGACAAGTTTGATATATTTTGGTGAGGCTTGCCTACATGATTTAAGTTATGCAGGAATAGGAAAGGATAGATAGAAGCAGAGTCTTCCTATTGAAGCATCTGTAAAGCACGGCTATAGATTGAAGATTTAATGTAAGGTGTTTATAAATAAGGGTAGGAGAGACTTTCTTATATGGAGAGCTGTGAGGCAGTAGAATGAACAGAGGCAGAAATTATATTAATATTCAAGATTATATTGGTCAAATAACAATAGGCAAAAGATAAGTTGAGATAGAGATGGTAAAGTGAACTATTTGTCAGGGTGGAGGGTAAACGTCGACTAGGACTGATTGGGACGCACAGATTTTTCTCCTGTGGTAATATTCCAACATTTTGATGACCAGTTGAGAGTTTAACTAAATATAAATGAACATAGCTATCTAACGTCACATTAGCAAGTCAGGTTCCTACTGTTTCGAGCATTAGATACTTATTCGGAGACAGGAGCCCGTTCTATTGCACAGAGCACAAGGGGCTGGGAGTGGTGGTCGCGTATGGGAATGTTCAGAGTCTGATGAGGAGACAAGAGCCACACTATTCAAATCAAAATTACATTAGAATTACAAAATGACTATGATTGTAAGACTTTGCTTCTTCAATAAAGAAAAGGTTATTTGTTAATTAAACTGAGACTCTCAATCCAGTAGCTGAGGTCGAAGGCAGTTACCGCTGACACCCCATATACTCTACTTCACTGAAGTTCAATCATTACTGTCCGCTCTGACTCGGCACCAGGAAGTGATTATGTTCATCCAGAAAAAGAAATCGACATCATACAGACGGCATGCAGTGAAAGAAATATGTTCTGATATCTGTACAGTTTCACAACAACAATCCACTTTTGTCCTCGCAGAAAAACGGCCATTCGAACATGAAACACCGCCTGTAATTATAACACGTTTTAGGACAAGAAATGTTCGTTTGATTTGTTCTTTGTTTCACCAAATACCCTAAAAGTCCAAACAGATTTCACCATCATTTTTATCTCTTCCCTGAATTTAGTTTGTGTAGCCACATAAATACACGTGTTTGAACAGGAACTCAAATACATGAGCATATATCCGGTTTCAGCGAAGATGTACTCTGGGTCTGAATAATCGCCCCGGTAATGTACTGTATCTGCTAGTCCGGTAGTTAAAAAACAAACGAGAGTTGTCAGCCAAAAGACTATGTAACTGCCCAATACACTGAACAGTAAAATGATGGCTTTTCTTCGGGTTTCCATCTCTGGATCACTCTGGTTCTCGCTGTTGTGACCGCGCAATTCCCTGCACCCTTTACTTGCAACAACAATCTGTCTGACTGTTAAACAATTAAACAATAATATTAAACAAAAAGGAATCCAAGCCGCTAAAATACTTTGGAACCAGGAGAACCTGACTCCTGCAGGCGATGAAAAAAATGCCAGACTGGGTTGATAACCCCAAGCAATATTGTTAATTAGTTATTCAGATTGAAATGGGATGCTGTGTGAAAAGACTAGAACGGAGACTATTGTTGTAGCCACAGCTGCATTCCTTATTGTGCAATACTTTGTTTTAAATCTTTGACAACATATAGCTACAAATCTGTCAACTGTGAACAAGGTTGTAAACCAAACGGACATATGCAGGCTGGTAGCATTGATGTAAATTATAAACTTACAAACGGCAGTATAGGACAGGAAGGAATGTGGGAAATGATATGTAAAAATGTTATACAGGATTATATTGAAAATAATGACCATTAGATCTGCTGCTGCCATTGCCACCATGTAGGCAGAGATACATTTGGAAAGACCGCAATTTCCTCTGGCGAGAATCAGGATTGTCAGTAGGTTCGCTGCAATAAAAAGTAGAATTAAAAAGTGAGAGGCACACTCAGATAAATTTCGCAGCATACTGTGGATGTTGTTGAGATTTCTTCCTATTATTTTTATTAAATAATAAGAGCAGAGAGAGGCCTTCACCACCGGCAGCCAGGCAGTGATGTCTCAGCGGGGTAAGGATTGCATTTGGCCAAAGTAACATTACTTATTAAGAGATACAGGGCTACAGATAATATTCAAACTAAACTTGTTTTTTTTTTAGAACTGAAATGGAACAAATATACATATATCTCTACACACACACACAAAGAGGTCTTACTATTGCGGATTCGATCCAGAACTGACTGGGCATGTGTGACACGACATCACGTCCTCTGGTGACCTTCACTGACAGTTCCTACCGTGCTCTGCTGGTCGCCACACTACCAGAAGGCCATGGTGGCTTTGGAAAGGGTACAGAAGACGTTTACCAGGGTGTTGCCTGGTCTGGATGGCATTAGCTATGAGGAGAGGTTGGATAAACTTGGATTGTTTTCACTGGAATGACAGAGGTTGAGGGGTGACATGATAGAGGTTTACAAAGTTATGTGATTAAAGGGATTTGGTCCCCAGAAGTGCAGAAGGTTTTAGTTTAGGCAGGCATCAAGATCGGTGCAGGCTTGGAGGGCCGAATGGCTTGTTCCTGTGCTGTTCTTTGTTCTTTGTCTTCCTAACGCAATCAGTTCTACAGGTCATTCCACAACAGTCCATAATGTAAAACCAAAGTTATGAAATCAGTCATCTTCATCCATCTCTCCCGATTTAATTTCCATGACTATCGCCCCTGACACTGATTGCGACTCCGTTCACTCCCTATGGTTCAAGCCAAGGTGGGGTATCTCGCACAGAGAGTATAGTTAGAGGAAACATCACTTTAAAGAGAAGCTTTGGATGGTTCAATAGCTCATCCACATTCGGCAGTCAGTAAATAAATGGATTAAGTTACATGTATCCAAATATATATTTCATTGCCGTGCTTCGTGCTCAAACCATCCCGCCATGAGACTTGTACCATGTGATGCGCCGATCTAAATTTAGGAGTTACCACTGCCATCCCATGGAGCAGTAGATGAAATTTTACACTTAGTTTGTTTGATGTACTTGTTTAAGTTTACGAAGAGGAAAATCTCAGGAACAGCAGAGAATGGCAATAGCAGTCAATATAATTTCAAAATAACTACTGGTATGATATAGGTTCAAACAAAACATTCAGCTGATCTATAATCATTCACGTTGGGCTCAAACACTGCGTTTTCTTTTTCTATTTACAATCTTCCTGTTAGAGCTGCTGATATCAGAATGGGAGCGGGTGGATCCTCCAGGAATCTTTGCAGCCGAGGAGATGGAAGCAGCTCCCGGAATGTAATTATTTCTCAAAATATCTTTCACCGTCCCCTGTTGTGTGGAGGTGGCTGCAGTCGGTGGAATTTACAAATTTCAGGATACAGGGAACAACGTTACAAGTGAGATTATTACTATGGCTACTAAACGACAAGCCGTTTAGTAATTTACGAACTGTTGGAGTGGAGGGAAATCATCCTCGCCCGCCCTCAGTGTAGGGATGAAAGTTAATCTCCTCGTGCCCACAATGTATCAACCAAAACAGCACCTCAGCGGCAGTGCAGACAGATCGGACTCCTGCTGATATTCAGCACCCTATCCTGGTGGACAAATGATTCTGTAATGAGGACATTATCGGAATCTGCTGCATAATCATTAACAAAGAATCAGTAAACAGCTACTAGATAACAGAATACATTGTCTTACCAGGGACACCAAAACCTGCCAGAAAAGGATAGTAAATGTGCTTTATCTGTAGAATTGTTGGCAGTGTCATTTTTGTTCGAATATTTGAATCTGGTCCGACCTTATAATTCCGAATCTAGTTCACTTCTGATCCATTAACGTTTCCCCTTTGAAGAATAATTCGTGCCCTGTGAGAAAATAATTAGCGTTAGTTACACTCACTTAACAAACAAGGCGATGTTTTCCTCTTCAATACACCCATGACACTAATGGAAACCTGGAGAGGTCTTTCTATAAAACTCCGCCTATTAAATTCAATAAACGGAAAGTAATCCCAGAGACAATTCACTCCGACGGGAACATCCCTCCCGGACTCTATCTGATGTTTTTGGAGCTTAACATTCATTCGTTGAAATCTTTATATAATTCTAATGTCCCTGTCCGACTCTCTCCAACATTACTAATGTTATTAACATTTTAGCATCACTGGTATTGACCCTACTGCAACGTTAGTGGTGGTGACTCTAATCTGGCATTTCTGGTATTGATCTTACTCTAATATCCCTGGTACTGATCCAAATGTGAGCAATACTTGTCACGACTCTCATTTAGCCTTCCCGGTATTGACCTCAGACTAACATTGCTGGTAGTGATTCTAAACTAACATTACCAGTATTGACTTTACACTCACAATACTGGTGGTGATTATTAGCTAACAGACCTGGTACAGACCTTATTGTAACATTACTGAACACAGCTCTACTTTAACATCAATGGTGGTTATTCTGGCCTAATCTACTGGCATTGGCCTGATTTTAACGTTACTGTTGCTCACTTTTCACGGACATTACGGTTGCTGACCCAAATGTAACGTTACTGTATGTAACTGTACTTTAACATTACTGATGGTGAAACGAAAACAGAAAATGCTGGAAATAATCATCAGGTCAGGCATCATCTGTGGAGAGAAAAACAGTTCACGTTTCAGGTCTGCACTGACCACTCCCTACACTCCACTCCGACAGCACTCACTTCCTCGTTCTCTACAATTAATGTTTCTGGTTGAGCATGGTTGTTTCCAATTTGCTATTGTGTTCATCTCTGTGTTCAGTTTCTGACGCACGTTTTCTCCATTGGACGGACAGCCGAGCACGACATCCATATTATCACCCAAAAACGATGCGAATTACTCATCACCATTCAATATAACATTGTGAAATCTTTAGTAATGTTACAATAACGTAACGACCAACAATGTGAGAGTAGGATCACCAGCAGTAATGCTAGAGTCGGGTCACTAAAACAATATTAGAGTAGGCTCACCAGCAATGATGTTTCCAGATTGATTATCATCAGTATTGTTAGAGGAGGGTCACCAAAAGTACAAAGAACAAAGAACAGTACAGCATAGGAACAGGCCATTCGTCCCTCCAAGCCAGTGCCGATCTTGATGCCTGCCTAAACTAAAATCTTCTGCACTTCCGGGGACCGTATCCCTCTATCCCCATCCTATTCATGTATTTGTCAAGATGCCTCTTAAACGTTGCTATCGTACCTGCTTCCACCAGCCCCCCTGGCAGTAAGTTCCAGGCACTCACCACCCTCTGTGTAAAGAACTTGCCTCGCACATCCCCTCTGAACTTTGCCTCTCTCACCCTAAACCTTTGTCCCCTCATAACTGACTCCTCCACCCTGGGAAAAAGCTTTTGAATATCCACTCTGTCCATGCCGCTCATAACTTTGTAAACTTCTATCATGTCGCCCCTCCACCTCCGTCGTTCTAGTGAAAACAATCCGAGTTTATCCAACCTCTCCTCATAGCCAATGCCCTCCAGACCAGGCAACATCCTGGTAAACCTCCTCTGTACCCTCTCCAAAGCATCCACGTCCTTCTGGTAGTGTGGCGACCAGAATTGCACACAATATTCTAAGTGTGGCCTGACTAAAGTTCTGTACAGCTGCAGCATGAATTGCCAATTTTTATACTCTATGCCCCGACCGATGAAGGCAAGCATGCCGTATGCCTTCTTGACTACCTTATCCACCCGCGTTGCCACTATCAGTGACCTGTGGACCTGTACGCCCAGATCTCTCTGCCTGTCAATACTCCTAAGGGTTCTGCCATGTAGTGTATACCTCCCACCTGCAATAGACCTTCCAAAATGCATTACCTCACATTTGTCCGGATTAAACTCCATCTGCCATTTCTCCGCCCAAGTCTCCAACCGATCTATATCCTGCTGTATCCTCTGACAATCCTCATCACTGTCTGTAACTCCACCAACCTTTGTGTGTCCGCAAACTTACTAATCAGACCAGCTACATTTTCCTCCAAATCATTTATATATACTGCAAACAGCAAAGGTCCCAGCACTGATTCCTGTGGAACACCACTAGTCACATCCCTCCATTCAGAAAAACACCCTTCCACTGCTACCCTCTGTCTTCTATGACCGAGCCAGTTCTGTATCCATCTTGCCAGCTCACCTCTGATCCCGTGTGACTTCACCTTTTGTACCAGTCTGCCATGTGGGACCTTGTCAAAGTATTTACTGAAGTCCGTATAGATAACATCCACCGCCCTTCCCTCATCAATCATCTTCGTCACTTCCTCAAAAAACTCAATTAAATTAGTGAGACACGACCTCCCCTTCACAAAACCATGCTGCCTCTCGCTAATAAGTTCGTTTGTTTCCAAATGGGAGTAAATCCTGTCCCGAATAATCCTCTCTAATAATTTCCCTACCACTGACGTAAGGCTCGCCGGCCTATAATTTCCTGGATTATCCTTGCTACCCTTCTTAAACAAAGGAACAACATTGGCTGTTCTCCAGTTCTCTGGGACCTCACCTGTAGCCAATGAGGATGCAAAGATTTCTGTCAAGGCCCCAGAAATTTCTTCCCTTGCCTCCCTCAGTATTCTGTGGTAGATCCCATCAGGCCCTGGGGATTTATCTACCTTAATGCTTTGCAAGATACCCAACTCCTCCTCCTTTTTGATAATGAGATGACTGAGACCATATGCACTCCCTTCCCAAGGCTCATCATCCACCAAGTCCTTCTCTTTGGTGAATACTTATGCAAAGTATTCATTTAGCACCTCGCCACTTTCCTCTGGCTCCACACATAGATTTCCATCTCTGTCCTTGAGTGGGCCAACCCTTTCCCTGGTTACCCTCTTGCTCCTTATATATGTATAAAAAGCCTAGGGATTTTCCTTAATCCTGTTTGCCAATGACTTTTCATGACCGCTTTTAGCCCTCCTGACTCCTTGCTTAAGTTTCTTCCTACTGTCTTTATATTCCTCAATAATTTGTCTGTTCCCAGCCTTCTAGCCCTGACAAATGCTTCCTTTTTTTTGACTAGGTTCACAATATCCTGCGTTATCCGACGTTCACGAAACTTGCCAAACTTATCCTTCTTCCTCACCAGAACATGCCGGTCTGGATGCTGATCAACTGACATTTGAAAGACTCCAACATGTCAGATGTTGATTTACCCTCAAACAGTTGCCCCCAATCCAAATTCTTCATTTCCTGCCTAATATTGTTATAATTAGCCTTCCCCCAATTTAGCACCTTCACCCGACGACTACTCTTATCCTTATCTACAAGTACCTTAAAACCTATGGAATTATGGTCACTGTTCCCGAAATGCTCCCCTACTGAAACTTCAACCACCTGGCCGGGCTCATTCCCCAATACCAGGACCAGTATTGCCATCAGTAATGTAACGGGAGTCTCACTACCCATGACGTTACAGTAGAGTAGCCAACAGTAAAGTCATAACGGCACAGACAGCAGTAAGATTATCACCCATTGTTTGAGTGTAAAATGACCACTAGTCGTAGTAGAATAGGGACACTACCAGTTATTCTCAGGAAGAACCATTGCATTTAACGCGAGATTACTTGTAACCACATATAATGGTAGTGTAAAGATCACCACCAATAATGTTAGATTGACATCACCACCAGCAGTGTCAGAGAAGGGGCGCTATTCTTAATATTTCTGTCGAATTGCTAACAGTGAAGTTAGTAACGCAACACGCACCAGTAATATTAGAAGCAGGGTCTCCATCAAAAAAATGTTCTTGTAAGTTGACTCTCAGCAATGTAAGCGTAGACGCACCAGAGAAGTTGTTAGTGCCAAGAACGACACCATTTCAGTGAGAGTCACATCACCGCCCATAATGATAGAGTATGGTTGCCGCGATTAACATTAGACTTCGTGAGCTGCAATACAAATAAACTCCCAAAGCAAGTGGTTTGCCACTGGCACATATCAATGATATGAAGCGGTGCATGCCAATTCTTCCAACATGCACTGTAGCAACGCACCAAGGCTCCTCAGATAGCATCTTCCAAACCCGCGACCTCCGCCACATCGAAGGAAAAGGGCAGTAAATGCATGGGAACACCATTACCTGCAAGTAACCCTCCAAGCCACACACTATCCTGACTTGGAACTATATCGCCAATCCTTCACTGTTGCTGGGTGGAAATCCTAGAACTCCTTTCTAACAGCACTATGGGTAAACCTGAACAATATGGACTGCATCGGTTTAAGAAAACAGCTCATCACAACCTTGTCAATGGCAATTAGGGATGGGCAATAAATTCTGGTCTAACCAGCGATGTCGACATCCAATGAGAGAATTAACACTCAGAAGAATTAGGTGCACACTGCTGCCACTGTGCGTCAGTTGTGAAGGGAGTGAAAGTTTGTGGATGGGGAGCCAATCATGTGGGCTACTTTGTCATGGATGGTGTCGAGCTTCTTCAATGTTTTTGGAGCTACATACATCTAGGATAGTGGAGAGTATACCATCACACTCCTGACTTGTACCTTGTAGATGGTGGACAGACTTTGGGGAGGCAGGAGGTGAGTTACTGGTCACAGGATTCCTAGCCTCTGACCTGCTTTTGTAACCATGTTATTTATAAGGCTACTCCAGTTCACTTGAGAGTCAATGGTAATCCCCAGAATGTTGACAGTGGGGGTTTCCTCAATGTTAATGCCATTGAATGTCAAGGGGAGATAGTTAGATTCTCTCTTGTTGGCGATGGTAATTTCCTGTCACTAGTGTGGCGCGGATGTTACATGCCACTAATCAGCCCAAGCCTAGATGTAGTCCAGGTCTTGCTGCATTTCTACATGGACTGTTTCAGTATCTAAGGAGTCGCAAAAGGTGCTCAACATTGTGCAATCATCAGTTAACATCCCCATTTCTGACTTAATGATAGAAGGAAGGTCATTGATGAAGCAGCTGAAGATGTTTGGGCCTTGGACACTACCCTGAGGAACTCCTGCAGTGATATCCTGGAGTTCAGATGATTGAGCCCCAAGGTTAAAAGGATAGGCAGGGTTGTAGCGGCTGGAGGAAGTTACAGAAAAAATGCACGTTGGATGAGTTGGAGGAGGTTACAGAGATATGACGAAATGTAGGGACTGGGGGAGGTCACACAGATAGGGACTAATGTATCGACTGGAGGAGGTTGCAGAGATCGGGTGAGTTGCAGGGCTTGAGGAGGTTAAAGAAATGGGGGGGGGGGGGGTAGGGTGGGCGAGGTCTCGGAGGGACTAGAAAACAAGGATAAATATTTTAAAATTGAGATGTTGTTGGACCAGGAGTGAATATCGGTTAGTGAAGGCAGGGAGATGGGTGAACATGACCTGCTGTGAGGTAGGACATGGGGGAAGAAGAAAGTTGGAAAATGGGGCGGGGGTGGGGGGGAGGTGGTTGCGAGGCATCAGGAGAACGTTGGATTTGACAGGTTTGGAGATAACAAAGGCAGAGATGAGGATTTCAGCAGCAGATGAGCTGAGGCAAAGGAGGCGACGGGCAATATTCACCCACCAGCAAACACTGAGTGGCACTGAGAGATTTCGACCACACATGAACCCATTCCATAACCATATGTACAGACTCACAGACCTTGATTACATACTGCAGAATAATTCGCCGCTCATCAGGGTCTGTGAAAAATATTAAATAAGTAATATTCGTCTGTCATCGTCTGTGGAAGCATTTCTTTTCACTGTATAGTTGAAGGAACTGTACTCTGTTCCTGAGCTGTGCTGTACCTGCTCTGGGAGTGTTTGATGGGCTACATTAATCAGCCGTGTACAGTCCTGTATCAGGCTGTGAAGAAGCTGAGCATGTTCAGTATACAACGGGTCAAAGGGAACGGTTCACTCCTGGCAGCTACTGGGACGAGAGACTGACCTTAACATCAAGGCAGCGTTTAACCGAGTGTGGCATCGAAGAGCCTGAGTAAAATTGAAGTCAGTGGGAATCCGCTGGTTGGAATCAAACCGAGCACAAAGGAAGATGGTTGTGGTTGTTGGAGTTCAATCATCTCAGTCCCAGGACATCACTGCAGAGTTCCGAAGAGTAGTGTCCTAGGCCCAACCACCTTCAGCTGCGTCCTCAATGACTTGCCCTCCATCGTAAGGTCAGAGGTGGGGATGCTCACTGATGATTGCACAGTGTTCAGTTCAAATCACACCTCCTCAGATAATGAAACCCCAGCAGAAAATGTTGGAAATACTGAGCAGGTCAGACAGCATCTGTGGAGGCAGAAACAGAGTTCGTGATTCAGCTCGATGGTTTCCAGATTTCTAGCATCCACAGTATTTTGCCTCCGAGAATGAAGCAATCCATAGCCACATGCACCGGACAACATTCAGGCTTGGGCCGAACAGCGGCAAGTAACATTCACGTCACAAAAGTGCCAGGCAATGACCATCTGCAACAAGAGAGAATCCAACCACCTCCAATTGGCTTTCAAAGCATTATCCCATCGCTGAATCCCCCAGCATCAACATCCTGGGGAAACATTGACATCAAACTGAATTGAACAAATCACATCAATAGCTTTTGCACCCAGTGGCTGGTCTGAGTCTGGAACTCATGGCCTGAAAGGATAGTAGGGGCAGAAACCCTCATCATATTGAAAACAATCTCTTGGAAATGCACTTGAAGGAATAACCTCTCCATGTTTAAAATGGGTAAGGAATAACTCTCCTCGTCTGCCATGCCCATTCGAACACTCTCAGAGAAGGTACAGCACGGGTTAGATACAGAGTAAAGCTCCTTTTAAACTGTCCCTGGTGTGTCGGATTAACCCGGGTCACTCACTGTGCCCGGCTCAGGCTCAAGACTCACCTGCCTCAGTCACTGAAATGCTCCTGTACCATTGCCTGAATATAAGCGGATGACGGGTTTGGGAGCAGGACAGGCACACGGGATTAGGATGACTGCTCATGTGGAGGATAAGCATCAGTAATCCCTCAGAGAATCAGAACAGACCAGCGAGACTCAGAAAAGGAAACCTGAGTTGAATTTGTGAGCCTTGCATTGTGGAATGTTTTAGTATTTGGTGAGAATGTTGAGCCAATGATGTTTTGCCCCAGTGGGATGAATAGATACTATATGACTTTATTACAACAGTAAGGTACCATGCATACTGTAAATATGGACTCAAATGACTGAAATAACAATGTAACTGATCAATTTTCAGCTGCACACGATTATTGCAGTTATAACTGCTATCTTGTGAGAATGTACATGTACTGTGGAAGAGTCTGTCACTCTAGAATTGGCATTTATAGCCACTCCAGGTGCTGCTCCACAAGCCACTGACCACCTCCAGGCGCTTACCCATTGTCTCTCGAGAAAAGGAGGCCAAAGAAGACAACTGCTATCTTGTGAGAATGTACATAAGACACGATGGGATGAAGTCAAAGTGGACACTGCTGAATTTTCTAGCTTGATCTTTGTGGGAACACAAGGGTTAAGCAAGTTAAAAATATTAAATGGTCAATTCGTTTGTCCAAGTAAACACTTAACAGACGTCGCGATGGAATGTCCCATGTGCTGCATTCCTACTCCTACATCTGCTCTGTCGGGACCCCTCATGATTTTGAACATCTCTATCAAATCTAATCTTACGTTTCTCTCTCTATGGAGAACAACCCCAGCTTCTCCAATCAATCCACGTAACTGAAGTTCCTTATCCCTGGAACCTTGCTTGTGAATCTTTTCTGTGCCCTCTTTAATGTCCCCACATCCTTCCAAGAGTACGGTGTCCAGAATTGGACACAATACTAGTTGGGGATGAACCAGAGTTTTATAAAGCTTCATCATAACCTCCTTGCTTTTATACTCTGAGCCTCTATTTACAAATCCTGGGATCCCATATGCCTTTAAACCACTTTCTCTACGAGCCCTGCCACCTTCAATTTGTGCACAGATATCCACAGGTCTCTCTGTTCCTGCACCCACTTTCTTCTGTTCTTAGGTTCTCATGACAGAGAGGGACAGGAGGACAGGGAGGTCCAGAAAGAAGGAGGGGGAGAGAGAGGGAAAAAACAGGAAACACGTATGGGAACCCTACCACCTGCAAGTTTCCCTTCAAATCACACTGCATCCTGATTTGGATTTATATCGCCGTTCTTTCACTGTGACTGGGTCAAAACCCTGGAACTCCCTTCCGAACAGCACTGTGGGTGTACCTACCCCACGTGGTATCAAGAAGTTTCAAGGGCAATTAGGGATGGGCAGTAAATGCTGGCCTAGCCAGTAATGCACACATCTAACAAAATGAATTAAAAAGATAACATTTTGGCACCAAGTCACTTGAGGAGATATTAGACGAGACACAAGAACACAAGAAGTGGAAGTAGTAGGGCATTCAGCCCCTCGAGCCTGCCCTGCCATTCAATAAGATCATGGCTGATCTGTCCCAGGCTCAACTCCTCTTTCAGGCCTGCACCGCATAACCCTCGACTCCCCGAGATTTCAAAAATCTATCCACCTCCTCCTTAAGTACAATGAGGCCCTAGCCTCCACAACTCTGAGGGAGAGAATTCCAGAGATTCACCACCAAAATCCTGGTCAAAGAGCTTGGATTTGGGAAGCGTCTTGAGTTAGGAAAGAGAGTTAGTGAGACGGTGAGGTTTGGAAAAGAATTTCAGAGTTAGGGCCTTGGCAGCTTGAAGGCACGGTCACCATTGGTGGAAAGATTCAAATTGGGGATGTGCAAGAGGCCAGAATTAGAGGATCGCAGATATTGGAGGATTGTGGAGCAGGAGGAGATTGCAGAGATAGGGAGGGGTTATTTGTGGAAGACAATTCCAAAATTCCACCACCCTTTGTGTGTGGAAGTGTTAATAGATTTCATCTTGAAAGGAATTTAGATTAATTTTCTATTTTTAGACTGTACCCCCGTCCGAGATTTCCCCAACCAGTGTGAAGAGTTTCTCTCTACCTACCTCATCAGCTTCCAGGATTATCTTATAAACTTTGATCAAATCTCCCTTCTTAATTCCAGAGATACAGAGTAAAGCACTGACTACACTGTCCCATCAAATTCTGCCAAGCCAAGTTAACTGCAGAGTAAATCTCTGTCTTCTCTGTTCTACCAAACACCCCCAGGTCAGGTACAGTGGTGGTTAGATATAGAGTAAAGCTGCCTCTATATATGCCTCTGTTTCTACTCCTCCATTCAGATGGAGAGTAACAGTGCGAAAGACAGGAATAGATATATAGAGAGAGAATAACAGAGAGAGGGAAGGATAGCATTGGGGAGAGAGTACCAGAGAAAAAGCGGAAGAGATTGGGATGGAGAGTGCCAGTCAGTGTTCCTGCAAAGCTGTATGCAGCAACCTGGAAGGTACCACGCAGGTCCTGTTCTGTGAAAAATTACACACATTTTCAAAGATTCTTAAAAATTTAAAGGGACAGGTGCAAAGGGACATGAAAAAATAACTGCACTGCAAAGCTACTAAATTTTCTGGCAACATTGGAGCCAGCTGTAGCTCCGTGGGTAATAAGTTATACATTTGTGAGTTCAGCTCACAGCTAGGCTAATGCCACCCAACAGAAAATCAGAACAGACCAGTGTGACTCAGAAAAGGAAATGTGTTGAATGTATGAGCCACGCTTTCTTGAATGTTTTAGAGTTTGTGTAAAATTTTAATATTTGCCGATGATACCAAATTTGGAGGAGATGCAAACAGTGAGTATGATACCAATCGACTGCAATAGGACATAGATAGGTCTTCAGACTGGGCAGACAAGTGGCAGATGGAATTTAATACAGGCAAATGTGAGGTGATGTATTTTTACCGAAGGGATCGGGAGAGGCAGTATAGACTTAATGGTACAGTTCTAGGGAATGTGCAGGGACAGAGGGACCTGAGGGTACATGTACATAAATCTTTGAAGGTGGTAGGACATATTGAGAGAGTAGTCAGCAAAGTATATGGGATCTTAGGCTTCATAAATAGAGGTGATGAGTACAAAAGCATGGAAGATATGCTGAATCTTTACAAAGCTCTGGTTAGGCCACACGTTAGGAAGGATGTGAGGGTCCTTCAGGGAGATCAGAGGAGATGGTAGTTCCAGAGAGGGGAGGGATTAGCCAAGTGGATTGGGAACAGCTACCTGAGGTAAATGAATGTCAGAGCAGTGAGAGTTGGTGAGGGTTGAGGACAAATATTTTCCCACAAAGACAAACAGGGTGAGACTCCCAATTCTAGAGCCCCTTGGATGTCAAGGCTCAAACCGGGTAGCATAAGGCACAGCAGGGAAGCTTATGTCAGATACCGAGAGTTCAATACCACAGAACGCCGAGAGGAGTGAAGAAAGTGCAGGGATGAAATAAAAAAGCTAATCCAGAAAGCAAAATGAGGGCCAGAAAATAATATTGCCAAGCAAAATCAAGCAAAACACAAATATGTTTTATAAATAGATGAAGAGCAAGAGGATAACTAAGGAGAGAGTTTTAGGGGCCAAAAAGAGAATATGTGTATGGAGGTGGGAGATGTGGGCTTGGTTCTTAATGAATACTTTGTCTCTGTCTTTATAAAAAAGGGGGAACAATGCAGACATTGTAGTTAAAGAGGATTGTGAAATATTGGATGGGATAACCAGAGTGGGGGGAAATATTGAGGTGTTTGGCATCTTTGAAAGTGGATAAATGGTCAGGCCTGGATGCAATGGAACCCGTTTAGAGAAGGTTCACCAGGGTGATTCCTAGGATGAAGGGGCTGTCTTATGAGGAATGGTTGACCAGGTTGGGCCTTTACTCATTGGAGTTTAGAAGAATGAGAGGTGATCTTATTGAAACATACAAAATACTTAAAGGGATAAATAGGGTAGATGGAGGTAAGATGCCTCATTTGGTTGGGGAGTCTAGAACCGGGGACACAATTTCAAAATAAGGGGGAAGCCACTTAGGACAGAGATTAGGAGAAATTTCTTTGCTCAGAGGGTTGTGAATCTTTGGAATTCTCTACCCCAGAGGGCTGTGGAAGCTCAGTCATTGAGTATGTTTAAAGCAGAGATTAGCAGTTGTCTAAATACCAATGACATAAAGGGACATGGGGATAGTGTGGGAAAAAGACATTGAAGTGGATGATCAGCCATGATCATATTGAATGGTGGAGCAGGTTCGATGGGCTGAATGGCCTACTCCTGTTCCTATGTTCCCAAGCTGCTGAAATAGTTTCTCCCAAACTATGCCATCAGTTTCCCTTAATATCTCAAGAATTTTGAACAAATCACCTTGATCCTACTAAATTCCAGCGAGTAAATCCTTAGTTTGTGAAATATCATCTCGTAATTTAACCCTTGGAGTCCAGTTATCATTCTTGTAAATCTACGCTGCACTCAAATGGACATGGACCCCCCAAGTCTCTTTGGACCTCCAGTGTTTCTCGTTTTTCACCATTTATAAAGTACTCTGTTCTAGTCTTTTTCGCTGACGTTGAAATCTATCTACCACAGTTTTGCCCATTTATTTAAGATATTAATATCTCTTTGTAATTTGATGCTTCCAGCTACACTGCTTACAATGCTGCCTATTTTTGTGTCATTGGCAAACTTGTGCATGTGGCATTCTAGCCCATCATCTTAAATCGTGAATAAATACAGCAAAATTGAGACACACACGGGCTTTGCAATAGCAGATGGGAGTGGAACATTTCATCCCAGAGGTTTTTTAATTCCAGATTTATTGCTGTTTTAGAAAAAACAGAATTCAAATTCACAACAACCCAGTGTGGGATTTGAACTCCTGCTTTTTCAATCAGCTCAGGCCTTCCGCTTAAAACACATAAAAAGAGATTCACTTGCCTGTTGTCTGACTGTCTCAGGTTTTGTATATTGTTTGCTTCCCCTCGTCTGCCATGTGTCTGAAGTCTTTGAAGTTTGTCAGACATTGGTAAAATACTTCATGTGGTGTTCAGTAAATACCTTCAATTCGGTGTATCTGCAAGGGACACAATTCAAGTTCTCATCTTATTGCATTAATCAAAACCTGCATGTCCATTCAAACACCACTATTTCCTGTCTCTGCAAAGATAGCTCACACTTTCACAATGCAGGAATGTCTGAATGGAAACAGCTTTTGACACATTTCCCAACACGTTTGCTGACACTTAAGCAGGATGAAGTTAAATTCACATGACAGATTGCAAGCCCCAAATTTAATCTTTAAGATATAAAAAGTGACACAAATGAAATCCCAGATCTCTCTGTCCCTGCAAACATTTTAGCATTTGTAGCATTTAGTTTATATCGTTTCTCCTGAGCCTTCCTGTCAAAATGCATCATTGTACATTTCTCAGCATTGAAGTTAACCTTCCATGTGTCTGACCATTTCATCAGACTGCCTCCACCCTCCTGAAGTCGACTACTATTCCCTTCCCTGCTTATTACATTGCAGATGGCACGATGTTGAAGTTGTGCCCTGTAAACCCAAGTCCAAGTCATGAATATATATCAAAAAGATCAATGGTCCGAATCCAACCCCCTGGGGAATATCCCTGTACCACAATGTACACTGTATATAGTGAGTACAAAAGCAGGGAGGTTATGTTGAACCTTTATAAAGCTCTGGTTAGGCCCGAACTGGACAGTTGTGTCCGGTTCTGGTCACCACTCTTTAAGAAGGATGTGAGGGTCCGTGAGACCGTGCAGAGGAGATTTACCAGAATGGTTCCAGTGATGGGACATTTTAGCTACAAGGTTAAGTTGGAAATGCTGGGTTTGTTCTCCTTCGAACAAAGGAGATTGAGGGGAGATTTAACAGAAGTGTACAAGATTATGTCAGGCAAAGATACCACCTCCCTTTGGCATTCAAAGCATTGTCCCATCGTTGAATCCCCCAGCATCAACATCCTGGTGAAACATTGACCAGAAACTGAGCTGAAGAAATCACATCAATACTGTGGCTACAATTCACCTCCTGACTTCCCAAAGCCTTTCCACCACCTGCAAGACACAAGTCAGGTATGTGA
Organism: Heterodontus francisci; assembly: GCF_036365525.1. Lineage (NCBI taxonomy): Eukaryota > Metazoa > Chordata > Chondrichthyes > Heterodontiformes > Heterodontidae > Heterodontus > Heterodontus francisci. Next base: position 34,499,652 of record NC_090398.1, read on the forward strand.
TGGTATCTCTCCAATTGCCTGGATGAGTGCAACACCTAAAACACTCCAGAAGCTCGACACCATCCAGGACAAAGCAGCCCACTTGATTGGCATCCCATCCACCACTTTAAACTTTGATCAGATCACCTCTTAACCTTCTAAATTCCAGGGATACAGAGTAAAGCTCCGTCTACACTGTCCCATCAAATGCTGCCAAGTTACTAGTTATCTACAGAATAAAGAGAGAGTAACAGTGAGAAAGAACAGACATAGATATAGAGAGAGAATAACAGAGAGAGGGAAGGATAGCATTGGGGAGAGAGTACCAGAGAGAAAGAGGAAGTGATTGGGATGGAGAGGGTCAGTCAGTGTTCCTGCAAAGCTGCATGCTGCATCGTTGAGGGAATGACACAGCGAGAGATTGTAATTGAGAGGGTCCAGAGTGAGGTCGAGATAGAGAGAGAAGAGGAGAGAGATAAATATGGAGAGAGTAGCAGAGAGGGGAACTAGTGATTGAGCAAGAGAGATGGAGAGGGGCAGACAGAGAGAAATGGAGAGAGTGATGGAGAGAGAGACAGAGAGACACAGAGGGAGGGAGAGAGAGCAAGAGAAAGAGGGAGGGGGAGGGAGAGAGACAGAGAAATGGAGCGAGAGAGAGAGAGAGAGAGACAGCGACAGAGACAGAGAGACAGAGAGAGAAAGAGAACGGGAGGGAGAGTGAGAGAGACAGAGAGATGGTTTCCAGATTTCCAGCATCCACAGAATTTTACCTCAGATAAAGGAACCCTGCACTGCCAGAACTGTCCCAACCTTTTAACCTGTCTGGACCCCTCATGATTTTGAACACAGAACACAGAACTAACCTAAAATGGCTGACTGATGTTTGTGGGTTTTCTACGTTTTGAGAGAGGAGAGAGAGTCAGACAGTCAGAGAGAGAGAAAACACAGACCGAGAGGGTGAGTGAGACACAGAGAGTGATAGCAGTAATTTTGTCATAGAACATAGGAAGAGAAGGAGGCCATTTAGCCCTTCAACCCTGTTCTGTCATTGAACGAGCCCATGGCTGATCTGTGATCTAAGACGATATACCAGTCTTGGCCCCTTATCACTTAATACTTTTGGTTAACAATAATCTACCAAACTCAGATTTAAAAATTAACAAGTGGCTCAGCAGCAATTGCCGTTTGTGGAAGAGAGTTCCACTTGCTCCGGTACAGTTTGAGAATTAAAAAACCCTCCTTCCCCGCAAACCCCCTCAGCCTTTTCACTCAGCTCCCTCCGGACAGAATTGGCAACAAGACAGCAAGAAGCAAACAGGAAACAGGGATTTCAGGAGAGAAACGTTTCACTCGATGTTCTTGTCACAGGATTCTCTGTCATCGTAGAACCTACAGAAATAAACAACTCATTAATATCAGACAGAGAATTGGAGTAAAATAGAGACCAGATAGGTGAAAGCTTTCAGTCTGTCATAAAAAGTGAAATGGTTAAACAATGTTGTTATGGGAGAAGCCTGGCCTCCATTTGACTCCATTCAGATGGATGGATGGATATTAATATAAATAAAGATATATATTTGTCTCGGTTGGAGATGGAATCATTTTTGGTTATTAGAATACCTTCAGTCTTGTTACTAGCTATCAGCCGCTGTATACAATTTCTAATTACTCTGGTTTGATGTGGGTAATATTTATATTTGAAAGGATGGGGTGAATCTTATAACAATCTCCCAGAGATGAAGTGGGATTGAGGGACTGGAGTAAAGGTCAGTAATAGTGCAATACACTTTACACGGCTGAGTAACAAACTCTGTTATGTTAAAGTTTAATAAATCACACTTGTGTTGCACTGTGACAATAGTTAGCAGTTTTTTTTAACAATAGGGATTGTTTTCCTCGCAGGATTTTCGATCGTATTTTCCTTTATTGGCCGATGTATAGAATATAAGAGCAGGGAGGTTATGCTGGAACTGCATAAAACACCAGTTAGACCACAGCTAGAGTACTGCATACAGTTCTGGTCAGCACATTACAGGAAGGATGTGATTTCAGGAGAGAGGATACAGAGGAGATTTATAGAGGATGTTGTCAGGAATGGAGAATTTTAGCTATGAGGAAAGATAGGACAGGCGAGAGTTATTTTTTTTGGAACAGAGGAGGCTGAGGGGAGATTTAATGGAGGTGTATAAAATTATGAGGAGCCTAGATAGAGTGAATAGGAATGACCTGTGAAGAACAACCCAAGCTCCCCAATCTATGCGTATAGCTGAAACAAATGAAATAAAGATAGAGAGAGAGAGAGAGAGACAGAGGGACAGAGAGAGAGAGCAAGAGAGATAGAGAGGGGGCGGGAGGGGGAGAAAGAGCGAGTAAGTGGGAGAGAGAGAGGGAGAGCAATTGAGAGAGTGGGAGGGAGGGAGAGAGAGACAGGGAGAGAGAGACTGGCGGAGGGAGAGAGAGAGAGAGACGGGCTGAGGGAGAGAGAGAGGGAGAGAGAGACTGGCTGAGGGACAGAGAGAGAGAGAGACCGGGTGAGGGAGAGGGTGAGGAATAAAATGTCCCAACGGGATGGAACAAGTTTGAGGGGCCTAATGGCCTCCAACTATCTTCCTAAGGGCTTTACTGGTATTACATCATGAAATAAATAAGGTTGTGATGATAATTTTGAATAAATAAAATGGAATTAATTAACAATAGTTTCGCCTTTACGATTACCGATCCTATCGCCTCCTAATGTGTTATAGTACTCTATGATTCTATAGTCCTCTTCTGAGAGAGAGAGAGAATGAGAGAGTGAAAGAGATGGGGTAAGAGAGAGAGAGAGAGAGACGGGCTGTGGGAGAGAGAGAGAAAGAAAGATACAGAGATGGGGTGATAGAGAGAGAGAGACGGGGTGAGAGGGAGATAGATAGAGACAGGGTAAGGGAAGGAGAGAGACTGGCTGAGGGACAGAGAGAGAGGCACACACAGAGTAAGGGAGAGGGCGAGGAATAAAATGTCTCAAAGAGATAGGACGAGCTCCAGGGGAAGAACGGCCTCCTCCTCTCTTCCTTAGGGCTTCATTAATATTACATCCTGAACTAAACAAGGGCGTGATTATCATTTTTAGCAAATGAAGTAGAATTAATTAAGAATAGGTTCTCCTTTAAAATTATTAATCCAAACTCTCAATTTTACTTGCGTGAATTTGGGCTTGACAGATAATTTGCTGTTTATTAACATCACTGAATAAATAAATATTGGAAGATTCAATGTCAATTTGTTCCTATCCTTGTTCAAACTCCTCCTGACTCACTCGAAGGTTGAAACCTAAGGAGCAGTTCCGGCGGTGCAGAGTCCCTTTAAGAGGTTGGGACTAACCCTCTCTCAGTTCCCCCTACCCCCAGCCCCCTCGCAGTCACAGCGCTGAACAGGGGTCACAGACTGCACAGACACTGGGATTGACCCATGACCTCCTGACCCCAAAGACAAGAAAAGGAAAGCAAAAATTCTCCTGATCCCTGTGAAATCAGATTGTCAATAAATTTAAACCCCGAGAGTGAAATATAAAAGGAGAAAAGAGAGATTTTTATGTTTGCAAAAACATGATTTACACAGAGGGAAGTGTTTGTGTTTGTGTCTAAGTTGGTCAATGTGAATATATGTGTCTCTGTGTAGGTTTCTCTCTCTGCTCGGTCAGTGGGAACAGATGTGCCCAGGTATGGATATCTATGTGTGTGTGTGTGTGCTTATCTGAACATGTCAGTCTGCCTGTGTTTATTTGACTGTCTTTGTGTCTCTGTGTTTGTGTTTGCAATGCTGGATGTGAGGGGAGGAGAGGACACCGAAGGACACTCTCTCATCCAGTGGAGACCTTCTGGGATGAACTGAGAAACAGAAAAGAATCTAAAACTGTAATAGATGTTGTATATAGACCTCCTGGTAGCAGTTCTGAGGTGTGAGATTGTATAAATGCACAAATTAGGAAGTGTGTCACAAAGCCAGTGTAGTCTTAATGGGGGATTTTTAACTTACACATAGATTGGGAGAGGCAGACTAGCACCTGCCAGAAAATAGTGAATTTCTGGAATGTTTCTGGGATAGATTCCTGCAGCAATATGTCCTAGATGTAACAAGGGGACAGGCAATATTAGATTTAGGAATGAGTAACGAGCCAAATTTAATTTGTAGCCTAACTGTGCGTGAATATTTTTCAAATAGTGGTCACAACATGATCTAATTCAAGGTAGCGTTTGCAAGTGAAAAGCACGAATCAGCTACTGGAATTTTAGACTTGGGTGAGGCTGACTTTACCAAGATGTGCAGAGTTTGCAAGTTCTCCCTGTGTCTGCGTGGGTTTTCGTAGGGTGCTCCGGTTTCTTCCCACCACCAAAGACAGCAGGTGATAGATAAATTGGCCATTGTAAATTGCCCCTAGTGTCGGGAGGTGATAGGGAATATGGGATTCCTGTAGGGTCAGTATAAATGGGTGGTTGTTGGTCGGCACAGACTCGGTGGGCCGAAGGGCCTGTTTCAGTGCTGTATCTCTAAATAAATAAATAAAAAATAAAATAAAGGCCCACATGTAGGCCCACTAAAAGCTGCAAATGGAGATATTGTCATTGATAATGGGGAAATGACAGACATGTTGAGCAATTACTTTGCTTCAGTATTCACAGTTGAAAAGGAGGATAATTTACAAACAGTCCCGAAAAAAATTGGGACAGGGTCTCAATACAATGAACGTAAGTAAAACATCAGTAACAAGGAAATTAATGGAACTAAAGAGTGAGAAATCCCCAGGACCTGAAGGTTTCCATCCGAGGGTGTTAAAGAAAGTAGGAGAACACATTGTAGATGCCATAACTATAGTCTTTGAGAGTTCCCTAGATTCAGGAGTGGTCGCTCTGGACTGGAGAGTTGCACATGTCACTCCACTTTTTAAGAAGGGTGAAAGGGGGAACCAAGGAAATTACAGACCAGTTAACCTAACATCTGTGGTGGGCAAATTACTGGAGTTTATAATCAAGGATAGGGAGACTGAACACCTAGAAAATTTTCAGTTAATCAGGGACAGCCAGCATGAATTCATGATGGGAAGGTCATGCCTGACAAATCTCATTGAATTTGTTGAAGAGGTGACTAAGGTAGTGGACAAGGGAATGTCTATGGATGTTATTTATATGGACTTCCAGAAGGCATTAGATAAAGTCTCACATAAGAGATAGTTAACTAAGATAGAAGCCCATGGAGTTGAGGACAAATTATTGACATGGTTCGGAAGTCAGTTGAGTGGTAGGCGACAGAGAGTGGGGATAATAAGTAAGTACTCCAATTGGCAGGATATCACTAGTGCTGTCCTGCAGGGATCTGTGTTGGGGCTTCAATTATTCACATGATTCATTAAAGACTTGGTTGATGCCATGGTAAGTCACATATCCAAATTTGCTGATGATACAAAGTTAGACAGCATTGTCGACAGTCTAGATGATAGCATCAAGTTACAAGGAGATATTGACAGACTAGGTGAATGGGCAAAACTGTGGCAGATGGATTTCAATGTGGGCAAGTGTGAGGGTATCCATTTTGGACCCAAAAAGGATAGAGCAGGGTACTTTCTAAATGGGAAGAGGTTAAGTCGAGTGGATGTCCAAAGAGACTTGGGGGTTCTGGTGCATAGATCTTTAAAATGACACGAGCAAATGCAGAAAATAATCAAAAAAGCTAATGGAATGCTAGCCTTTATATCTAGAAGATTGGAGCATAAATACATAGAGGTTATGCTGCAGCTGTACAAAACACTGGTTAGACCCCACTTGGAGTACTGTGAGCAGTTCTGGGCACCACACCTTAGGAAGGATATAATGGCCTTGGAGGGAGTGCAATGTAGGTTTACAAGAATGATACCTGGACTACAGGGGTTAAGTTACGAGGAGATATTACACAAATTAGGCCTGTTCTCGCTATAATGTAGAAGGTTAAGGGGTGATCTGATTGAAGTCTTCAAGCCATTAACAGGAAAAGACAAGCTTGATCAAGATAAACTAATTCCACAATGGAGATTCTAAAACTAGGGGCCATAGTCTAAATATTAGGACCAGATCATTCAGGAGAGATGTTAGGAAGCATTTGTTCATGCAGAGGGTGGTAGAGGTTTGGAACTCTCTCCCACAAACAGCAGTTGAGGCTAAAACAGTTGTTAGCTCTAAATCTGAGATAGATTTTTGTTAAGCAAAGATATTAAGGGATATGGAGTTAGGCCACGGATCAGCCATGATCTCATTGAATGGTGGAACAGCTAGAGGGGCTGAATGGCCTACTCCTGTTCCTATCTTCCTATGTTCCTGTAATATCGTATTAACGATCTTTCATCTCAACAACTCTGATGAATATATAGAAATATCCTGCACAAAATATCAACCAGTTGTATCTTAACATTTGCCGGAACAAATGTGCCTCTCTCAAACACTGCCTCTGTTAGGTTTATATGGGCTGATGATACAAAGTTAGGTGGGACAGTAAGCTGTGATCAGGGCACAAAGAGACTGCAAAGGAGGATTGACAGGTTAAGTGAGTGGGCAAGAAAGTGGCAGCTGGAATATCATGTGGAGAAATGTAAGGTTCTTCACTTTGGCAGGAAGAATAGAAACACAGAACATTTTTCAAATGGTGAGAAACTGTTAAATCTTGGTGTTCAGGAAGGATATACTTGCCTTAGAGGTGAAGAGGAGAGAGAGAGGGAGAGAGAGACAGAGAGACGGGGTGAGAGGGAGAAAAAAGAAAGAGAGAGAGATAGGGTGAGGGAGAAGGTGAGGAATAAAATGTCCCAAAGATGGCACGCAGGGTGCATTATAAAACCAAACCAAAATAAATAGAGATTAAAGCTGATGACCAAAAGCTTGGTCAAACAGGTTAGTTTTGAGGAACGTCTTTAAGCAGGAATGAGAGGTAGGCAGGCGGAAAGGTTGAGAGAAGGAATTCCCCAGTGTTAACAGGCTGTGGCATTAATTCCTGATTATCAGTAGAGATTTGTTAGGAAGGGGTATTAATGTTTACGGTGCCAAGACACCTCGATGTGGATAAGGAGCAAATCCGCCATGACCAGAGTGAATGGTGGGGCAAGCTGGAGGGGCCGAATCGCCTCCTCCTAAGGGTTTTATTAATATCACTGCCAATGCATTGATGGTTTTCTGTTTGAAAAACGCTGACCAGGTCGGGGATCTCTCTGGTCTGCCCTATACCCTCCCTCCAGCCTTGGAACGACTCATTGATTTATGTCTGAGGGAACTGGTCAATGGTCCTGGTAGAATTTCCCTCTTTGCTGATGGGTTAATAAAGCAGATGGGATCCTGCGCTTTATAAACAAGAATAGAGTGTAAAAATCAGGAAGTGATGCGAAAGCTTTATAAAATAATAGTTTGTCCCCAGCTGGAGTATTGTGTCCAATTCTGGGACCACACTTTAGAAAGCACATGGAGGCTTTGGTGAATGTATAGAAGAGATTTACTGGAATGTTTCCAGGGTTGAGAGTATTACAGTTACACTGATAGATTGGAGAAGCTGGGGTTGTTCTCCTTTGAGCAGAGAAGCTTAAAAGGAGATTTCCCTTTTGTGAAACTATGTCGACTTTGTTTGATGACATTATGGCATACATATTACATTATGACATATTTCTCTGGAGTGTGCAGGTACAGAGGGACCTGGAGGTTCACGAGCAGTGAACTTTGAAGGTGGTAGGACATATTAAGAGAGTAATTAGCAAAACATATGCGATCTTGGTCTTCCGAGAGACAAAGAGGGAGAGGGAGGGAGAGACAGGCAGAAAGAAGGAGTGAGAGATGGGGAAAGAAAGGCAGATTGCAGGAGAAATTTTACATCTAACCGCGTTAAATATATAAAAAATGTAAAGGGACTGTGCACTGAAAAAGATGACCACACACAACAACTAAAGTCACTCACCATCCTGACTTTAAACTATATTGCAATTCCTTCGCTGCCACTGGGTCAAGATCCTGGAACTCCCTTCCAAACAGCACTGTGGATGTACCTACCCCACATGGACTGCAGTGGTTCAAGAACATGGCTCAACACCACCTTCTCAAAGGGGAATTCGGGATGAACAATAAATACTGGCCTTGCCAGTGACACACACGTCAATCTAATCAAATAAAAAAATTAAAAATTAGGCACTGATCCACTTAAGAAGATATTAGGCGTGGCGACCAAAATCTTGGTCAAAGAGGGTGGATTTAGGGAGCTTCTTCAATGAGGAAAGGGAGTTAGTGAGAGGGAGAGATTTCAGAATGGAATTCACAGACACACACACACAGAAACACACACACACAGACAGAGTGACTGAGGGACAGAGAGCGACAGAAGTATTTTTCAATTTCCAAAAGGAATTCAATGAAGTCAATCTTTGATTTAAAAATAAACAATTGATTTTGCAGCAATGAGCATTTGCAGAAGACATTTCCAAACTAATACCACCTTTTGTGTGGAGAAGTGTTTCCGAACTTCACCCCTGAAATGTTTGCCTCTCATTTTTAGACTATGCTCACTCGTCCCAGACTCCCCAACCTACCGAAATAGTTTTACCCAAGCTACCCCATCAATTACCTTTAATATCTCAACAACTTTGATCACATCAGCCATGATCTACCTAAATTCTGGGGAATACATCCCTAGCTTGCGTAATATCGCCTCGTAATTTAACACTTGGAGTCCAGTTATCATTCTGGTAAATCTACACTGCACTCAAATTGACATGGAAACCCCCAAGTCTCTTTGCACCTCCAGCATTTCTAGTTTTTCACCATTTATAAAGTATTCTGTTCTGTTCTTTTTTGCTGACATTGAAATCCATCCACCACAGTTTTGCTCATTCACTTAAGATATTAATATCTTTGTAAGTTTATGCTTCTAGCTACACTGCTTACAATGCCGCGTATTTCAGGTCATTGCAAACTTGGGTATGTGGTATTCTACCCCATCATCTTCAATCATTAATAAATACAGAAAAACTGAGACACACACGGGCTTTGTACTCTCAGACAGGGGTGAATCATTCCATCCCAGAGGTTGTTGATTCCAGATTTATGTTTTTTTAAAGAAATAATCAGAACTCAAATTTCCAGCAGTTAGTGTGGGATCTGAACTCCTGCTTTTTTCAATCATCATCTCAGGCCTTCAAATTAAAACCATTAAAAAGAGGTTCACTTTCCTACTGCTAATGCCTGACTGTCGCAGGTTTTGTATATTGTTCCCTTCATGTGGTGAATTGCAAATACCTTCAATTTTGTGTATTTGCAAGGGACACAAATCAAATTCCCTCCATATCACATCAACCAAAACCTGCAAGTCCATTCAAACACCCCTATTTCCTTTCTCTGTAAAGATCGCTCACACTTCCACAATGAAGGGATGTCTGCATGGAAACAGCCTTTGACACATTTCCCAACACGTTTCTGGATGAGAAGCTAGTTACAACTCACAGATTCCAAATTGAGCTTTATGGTAGAAAAGGTGAAATCAATGAAATCCCAGGTCTCTCTGTCCTGGCACCCAATCTAACATTGTACCATTTAGTTTATATCACTCAGCCTTCCTTCCAAACTGCATCATTTCACATTTCACAGCATTGAAGTTAACCTGCCATATGTCTGTCCAATGATAGGTTGGATAGTAAGCTGTCAAGAGGACATAAAGGGTCTACAAAGAGATTTCGATAGGTTAAGTGAGTGAGCAAAACATTGGCAGATGGAGTATAATGTGGGAAAATGTGAGCTTGTCCACTTTAGCAGGAAGAATAAAAAGCAGTATATTATTTAAATGGAGAGAGACTGCAGAACTGCACAGTACAGAGGGATCTGGGTGTCCTGGTACATGAATCACAAAATGTTACTATGCAGATAAAGTGGGTGATTAGGAAGGCATTGGAATGTTGTTGTTTATTGCAAGGGGAATAGAATATAAAAGCATTGCTACAGCTGTATAGGACCTTATCTCGAGCACATCTGGAGTACTGTGGACTGTTTTGGTCTCCTTACTTAAGAAATTAGATAATTGCCTTGGAAGTAGTTCAGAGAAGGTTCACTAGGCTGATTCCGGGATGAAGGGGTTATCTTATGAGGAAAGGTTGAACAGGTTGGGCCTATACCCACTGGAGTTAAGAAGAATGAGAGGTGATCTTATTGAAACATCTCAGGTCCTGAGGGAGCTGGACAGGGACGATTCTGAAAGGATGTTTCCACTTGTTGGGGAGCCTCGTAATAGGGGACACAGTTTAAAACTGTCGGACATCCCATTTAGGGACAGGAGGACAGGGAGGTCCAGAAAGAAGGAGAAGGAGAGAGAGAAAACAAACAGGAAACACGTATGGGAACACCACCACCTGCAAGTTTCCCTCCAAGTCACACACTATCCTGACTTGGATCTATATTGCTGTTCCTTCACTGTGACTGGGTCCAAATCCTAGAACTCCCTTCCTAACAGTACTGAGGGTGTACCTACCCCACATGGGTTCAAGAAGGTTCAAGGGCAATTAGGGATGGGTAATAAATGCTGGCCTGGCCATTAACGAACACATCTAACAAAATGGATTAAAAGAATAACAATTTGGCACCAAGTCACTTAAGGAGATATTAGATGGGACACAAGAACACAAGAAGTAGAAGCAGCAGACCATTCAGCCCCTCGAGCTTGCCCCACCATTTAATAAGATCATGGCTGATATGTCCCAGGCCTCAACTCATCTTTCAGGCCTGCACCACATAACCTTCGACTCCTCGAGATTTCAAAAATCTATCTACCTCCTCCTTAAATACAATTAGGACCAAGCCTCCAAAACTCTCTGAGGTAGAGAATTCCAGAGATTCACCACCAAAATCCTGGACAAAGAGCCTGGATGCAGGAAGCGTCTTCAAATAGGAAACAGAGTTCGTGAAATGAGAGGTTTAGGAAAGGAATTCCAGTGTTAGGGCCTTGGCAGCTTGAAGGCACGGCCACCAATGATGGAACGATTCAAATTGGGGATGCTCAAGAGGCCAGAATTAGAGGATCACAGATATTGGAGGATTGTGCAGCTGGAGGAGATTACAGAGATAGGGAGGGGTCATTTGTGGAAGACAATTCCAAAATTCCACCACCCTTTGTGTGTAAAAGTGTTAATAGATTTCAGCTCGAAAGGATTTTAGATTAATTTTCTATTTTTAGACTGTACCCCCTCGTACGAGACTTCCCCAACCAGTGAGAAGATTTTCTCTCTATCTCCCTCATCAGCTTCCAGGATTATCTTATAAACTTTGATCAAATCACCCCTTACCCTTCTTAATTCCAGGGATACAGAGTAAAGCACTGTCTAAACTATCCCGTGAAATGCTGCCAAGCCAAGTTACTTACAGAGTAAATCTTTGTGTTCTCTGTTCTAACAAACACTCCCAGCGCAGGGAGTGGGGTTAGATACAGAGTAAAGCTGCCTCTATATAGGCCTCTCTATCTCCTCCTCCATCCAGATGGAGAGTAACAGTGAGAAAGGCAGGGATAGATATAGAGAGAGAATAACAGAGATAGGGAAGGATAGCATTGGGGAGAGAGCACCAGAGAGAAAGAGGAAGAGATTAAGATGGAGAGTATCGGTCAGTGTTCCTGCAAAGCTCTGTGCAGCAGGTTGGAAGGTGCCACACAGGTTCTGTTCTGTGAAAAATAACACACATCTTCAAAGATTTTTCAAAAAATTAAAGGGACAGTGCACGGAAAAATAAATGGCCCTGCACAGCAACTAAAATTTCTGGGGAACATTGGACCCAGGTGTGGCTCCGTCGGTAATCATCTTGCCTCTGAGTTGTACATTTGTGGGTTCAGGTTAGAACAGAAAATCTAGGCTGATGCCAACCAAGAGAAAATCAGAACAGACCAGCGAGACTCAGAAAAGGAAACTTGTGTTGAATTTGTGGGCCTCGCGTTTTGGAATGTTTTAGTGTTTGAATAAATTTTTAATATTTGCCGATGATACCAAACTTAGAGGAGATGCAAACAGCAAGGATGATACCAATCAACTGCAACAGGACATAGATAGGCGAGCAGAATGGGCAGACAAGTGGCAGATGGAATTTAATACAGGCAAATTCGAGGTGGTGTATTTTTTGCAGATGGGATCGGGAGAGGCAATATAACCTTAATGGTACAGTTCCAGGGAGTGTGCAGGGACAGAGGGACATGGAGGTATATGTACATACATCTTTGAAAGTGACAGGACATATTGAGAGAGTAGACAGCAAAGTATATGGGATCTTAGGCTTCATAAATAGAGGTGATGAGTACAAAAGCATAGAAGTTATACTGAACCTTTACAAAGCTCTGGTTAGGCCACAACTAGAATATTGCATCCAGTTCTGGTCACCACACATTTAGAAGGATGTGAGGGTCCTTCAGGGGGATCAGAAGACATGGTAGTTCCAGGGAGGGAAGGGTTTAACAAAGTGGATTAGATACAGCTACCTGAAGGTAAATGAGTGTCAGAGCAGTGAGACTGAGTGAGGGTTGAGAAGAAATATATTCCCACAAATACAAACAGGGTGAGACTCCCAAATCTAGAGCCTTTGGTTGTCAAGGCTCAAACCGGGTCGCATAAGGCACAGCATGGAAGCTTATGTCAGATACCGAGAGCTCAATATCACAGAAAGCCGAGAGGAATGAAGAAAGTGCAGGGATGAAATAAAAAGCTAATTCGGAAAGCAAAGAGAGGGCCAGAGAACAATATTGCCAACTAAAATCAAGGAAAATACAAAGATGTTTTATAAATATATGAAGAGCAAGAGGATAACTAAGGATAGAATATTAGGGACCAAAAAGAGAATGTGTGTATGGAGATGGGAGATGTGGGCATGGTTCTCAATGAATACTTGTGTCTGTCTTTATAAAAGAGGGGGTACGATGCAGACATTGTATGTAAAGAGTAGGAGTGAGAAATATTGGATGGGATAAACAGAGTGAGGGGAAATTTCTTTGCTCAGAGGGTTGTGAATCTTTGGAATTCTCTACCACAGAGGGCTGTGGAAGCTCAGTCATTGAGGATGTTTATAGCAGAGATTAGCAGATTTCTAAATACCAGTGACATAAAGGGATATGGGGATAGTGTGGCAAAAAGACATTGAAGTGGATGATCATCCATGAGTGTATTGAATGGCGGAGCAGGTTCGATGGGCTGAATGGCTTACTCCTGTTCCTATGTTCCCAAGATGCTGAAATAGTTTCTCCCAAACTATGCCATCAGTTTCCCTTAATATCTCAACAACTTTGAACAAATCACCTTGATCCTCCAAAATTCCAGGGAATAAATCCCGAGTTTGTGTAACATCACCACGTAATTTAACCGTTGGAGTCCAGTTATCATTCTTGTAAATCTACGCTGTACTCAAATGGACATGAACCCTCCAAGTCTCTTTGGACCTCCAGTGTTTCTCGTTTTTCACCATTGATAAAGTACTCTGTTCTAGTCTTTTTTGCTGACATTGAAATCTATCTACCACAGTTTTGCCCATTTATTTAAGATATTAATATATCTTTGTAATTTGATGCTTCCACCTACAGTGCTTACAATGCTGCCTATTTCTGTGTCATTGGCAAACTTGGGTATGTGGTATTCTAGAGCATCATCTTAAATTGTTAATAAATACAGCAAAACTGAGACACACACGGGCTTTGCACTAGCAGATGGGAGTGAATCATTCCATCCTAGAGGTTTTTAACTCCAGATTTGTGTTTTTTTAGAAAAATGCAGAATTCAAATTCACAACAGCCCAGTGTGGGATTTGAACTCCTGCTTTTTCAATCAGCTCAGGCCTTCAGATTTAAACACATAAAAAGAGATTCACTTTCCTACTGCTGTTTTCTAATTTTCTCAGGTTTTGTAGATTGTTCCCTTCTCCTCTTCTTCCATGTGTCTGAAGTCTTTGAAGTTTGTCAGACATTGGTAAACTACTTCATGTGGTGTTCTGTAAATACCTTCAATTCTGTGAATCTGCAAGGGACACAATTCAAATTCTCACCTTATTGCATCAACCAAAAGCTGCAGGTCCATTCAAACATCCCTATTTCCTGTCTCTGCAAAGATAGCTCACACTTCCACAATACAGGAATGTCAGAATGGAAACAGCTTTTGGCACATTTCCCAACACGTTTGCTTACACTTATGCAGGATGAAAGTAATTTCAACTGACAGATTGCAAGCCCCAAATTGAATCTTTAAGAAATAAAAAGTGACACGAATGAAATCCCAGATCTCTTTGCTCCTGCACCCAATTTAACATTGTAACATTTAGTTTGTATCGCTTCTCCTCAGCCTTCCTTCCAACATGCATCATTTTACACTTCTCAGCATTGAAGTTAGCCTTCCATGTGTCTGACCATTTCACCAGACTGCCTCTATCCTCCTGAAGTCTAATACTGTGCCCTTCCCTGTTTATTACAGTGCAGGTGGCCCAATGTTGAAGTTGAGCCCTGTAAACTCAAGTCCAAGTCATGAATATATATCAAAAAGATCAATGGTCCTAATCCAAATCCCTGGGGAATACCACTGTATCACAATGTACACTGTATATACTGAGTACCAAAGCAGATAGGTTATGCTGAACATTTATAAAACTTTGGTTAGGCCCCAACTGGAAAGTCGTGTCCGGTTTTGGTCACCACACTTTAAGAAGGATGTGAGGGTCCGTGCAGAGAGCGTGCAGAGGAGATTTACCAGAATGGTTCCAGGGATGGGGGATTTTAGCTACAAGGTTAGGTTGGAAAAGCTGGGTTTGTTCTCCTTAGAACAAAGGAGATTGGGGGATATTTAACAGAAGTGTATAAGATTATGTCAGGCAAGATAACACCTCCCCTTGGCATTCAAAGCATTATTCCATCGCTGAATCCCCCAGCATTAACATCCTGGAGAAACATTGACCAGAAGCTGAGTTGAAGAAATCACATCAATACTGTGGCTACAAGTGACTCACCCCATGACTCCCCAAAGCCTTTCCACCACCTGCAAGACACAAGTCAGGTGTGTGATGGTATCTCTCCACTTGCCTGGATGAGTGCAGCACCTACAACACTCCAGAAGCTCGACACCATCTAGGACAAAGCAGCCCACTTGATTGGCACCCCATCCATCACTTTAAATATTGATCAGATCAGCTCTTAACCTCTAAATTCCAGGGATACCGAGTAAAGCTCCGTCTACACTGTCCCACCAAATGCTTCCAAGCTATTAGTTATCTCCAGAGTAAATCTTTGTCTTCTCTGTTCTCTCAAATACTCCCAGGGAAGATTCAGTGTGCGGTTGGATACAGAGTAAAACTGCCTCTATATATGCCTCTCTTTCTCCTCCTCCATCCAGATGGAGAGAGTAACAGTGAGAAAGAACAGGGATAGATATAGAGAGAGTATAACAGAGAGAGGGTGAGATAGCATTGGGGAGAGAGTACCAGAGAGGAAGAGGAAGAGATTGGGATGGAGAGTGTCGGTCAGTGTTCCTGCAAAGCTGCCTGCTGCATCGTTGAGGAAATGACAGCGATAGATTGGGATTGAGAGGGAACAGAGGCAGGTCGAAATAGAGAGAAAAGAGGAGACAGATGAACATGGAGAGATTAGCAGAGAGGGGAACTAGTGAATGAGCAAGTAAGAAAGAGGGGAAGACGGAGATGGAGAGAGAAAGAGAGAGATGCTGGGTAAGGGAGATAAAAAATAGAGACAAGGTGAGGGAGAGAGAGACAGAAGGAGAGAGACAGAGAGAGAGAGAGTGAGAGGGAGACAGGGTGAGTGATAGAGAAGGAGAAAGAGAGAGACAGGGTGAGGGAGAGAGAGAGAGAAAGGCAGGGTGAGGGATCGAGAAGGAGAAAGTGAGAGGCAGGGTGAGTGATAGAGAAGGAGAAAGAGAGAGACAGTGCGAGGGAGAGAGAGAGAGACAGGGTGAGGGATTGAGAGGGAGAGACAAGGTGAGGGAGAAGGAGAGAGAAAGAGAGACAGACTGGGTAAGGGACAGAGAAAAATAGAGACAGGGTGAGGGAAAGAGAGGCAGAATGAGAGAGACAGGGTGAGGGAGAGACAGAGAGAAACTGAGTGAGAGAGAGGGAGGGAGAAAGAGAAAAACAGGGTGATGGGGTGAGAGCAAAAGAACAAAGAACAGAACAGCACAGGAACAGGCCATTCGGCCCTCCAAGCCTGCGCCGATCTTGATGCCTGCCGAAACTGATACCTTCTGCACTTCCAGGGCCCATATCCCTCTATTCCCTTCCTATTCATATATTTGTCAAGATGTCTCTTAAACGTCGTTATTGTATCTGCTTCCACCACCTCCCCTGGCAGCAAGTTCCAGGCACTCACCACCCTCTGTGTAAAAAACTTGCCTCGCACATCCCCTCTAAACTTTGCCCCTCGCACCTAAAGCTCTGTTCCCTAGTAACTGACCCTTCCACCCTGGGAAAAAAATCCTGACTATCCACTCTGTCCATGCCGCTCTTAACTTTGTAAACCTCTATCATGTTGCCCCTCCACCTCCGTCGTTCCAGTGAAAACAATCCGAGTTTTCCAACCTCTTCTCATAGCTAATGCCCTCCAGACCGGGCAACATCCTGGTAAACCTCCTCTGTACCCTCTCCAAAGCATCCACGTCCTTCTGCTAGTGTGGTGCCCAGAATTGCACGCAATATTCTAAGTGTGGCCTAACTAAGGTTCTGTACATCTGCAACATGACTTGCCAATGTTTATACTCTGTGCCCCGACCGATGAAGGCATGCATGCCGTATGCCTTCTTGACTACCTTATCCACCTGCGTTGCCACTTTCAGTGACCTGTGGACCTGTACGCCCAGCTCTCTCTGCCTGTCAATATTCCTAAGGGTTCTGCCATTTACTGTATACCTCCCACCTGCATTAGACCTTCCAAAATGCATTACCTCACATTTGTACGGATTAAACGCCATCTGCCATTTCTCCGCCCAAGTCTCCAACTGATCTGTATCCTGCTGTATCCTCTGACAATCCTCATCATTATCCGCAACTCCACCAACCTTTGTGTCCTCCGCAAAACCTACTAATCAGACCAGCTACATTTTCCTCCAAATCATTTATATATACTACAAACAGCAAAGGTCCCAGCACTGATCCCTGCGGAACACCACTGGTCACATCCCTGCATTCAGAAAAACACCCATCCACTGTTACCCTCTGTCTTCTGTGACAGAGCCAGTTCTGTATCCATCTTGCCAGCTGACCTCTGATCCCGTGTGACTTCACCTTTTGCAGCGGTCGGCCATGAGGGACCTTGTCAAAGGCTTTACTAAAGTCCATATCGGCAACATCGATCGCCCTTCCCTCATCAATCATCTTCGTCACTTCCTCAAAAAACTCAATCAAATTAGAAAGACACGACCTCCCCTTCACAAAACCATGCTGTCTCTCGCTAATAAGTTTGTTTGTTTCCAAATGGGAGTAAATCCTGTCCCGAATAATGCTCTCTAATAGTTTCCCTACCGCTGACGTAAGGCTCACTGGCCTATAATTTCCTGGATTATCCTTACCACCCTTCTTAAACAAAGGAACAACATTGGCTATTCTCCAGTCCTCTGGGACCTCACCTGTAGCCAATGAGGATGCAAAGATTTCTGTCAAGGCCCCAGCAATTTTTTCCCTTGCCTTGCTCAGTATTCTAGGGTAGGTCCCATCAGGCCCTGGGGACTTATCTACCTTAATGCTTTGCAAGACACCCAACACATCCTCCTTTTTGATAATGAGATGACTGAGACTATCTACACTCCCTTCCCTAGGCTCATCATCCACCAAGTCCTTCTCTTTGGTGAATACTGATGCAAAGTACTCATTTAGCACCTCGCCCATTTCCTCTGGCTCCACGCATAGATTCCCATCTCTGTCCTTGAGTGGGCCAACCCTTTCCCTGCTTACCCTCTTGCTCTTTATATATGTATACAAAGCCTTGGGATTTTCATTAATCCTGTTTGCTAATGACTATTCATGACCACTTTTAGCCCTCCGAACTCCTTGCTTAAGTTCCTTCCTACTGTCTTTATATTCCTCAAGTCCTTCATCTGTTCCTAGCCTTCCAGCCCTTACAAATGCTTCCTTTTCTGTTTTGACTAGGCTCACAATATCCCGTGTTATTCAAGCTTCCAGAAACTTGCCAAACTTGTCTTTCTTCCTCACAGGAACATGCTGGTCCTGGATTCTAATCAGCTGACGTTTGAAAGACTCCCACATGTCAGATGTTGATTTCCCCTCAAACAGCCGCCCCCAATCTAAATTCTTCAGTTCCTGCCTAATATTGTTATAATTAGCCTTCCCCCAGTTTAGCACCTTCACCCGAGGACTGTTCTTATCCTTATCCACAAGTACCTTAAAACGTATGGAATTATGGTCTGGAAATGCTCCCCCACTGAAACTTCGACCACCTGGCCGGGCTCATTCCCCAATACCAGGTCCAGAATGGCCCCATCCCTTGTTGGACTATCTACATACTGTTTCAAGAGACAGAGAGAAAAATGGAGAGAGAGGGAGAGACAAGGAGAGGAAGAGAGAGTGAAATACTGAGGGAGAGAGTGAGAGACAGGCTGAGTGAGGGAGAGAGAGAGACAGGGTGACAGAGAGTGCACGAGAGAGACAGGGTAAGAATTGGAAAGAGAGAGGCACGGGGTGAGGGAGAGAGAGAGGGAGTGACACGGTGAGGGAGAGAGAAAGAGAGACTTTTTAGGATTAGGATTAGAGATACAGCACTGAAACAGGCCCTTCGGCCCACCGTGTCTGTGCCGAACATCAACCACCCATTTATACTAATCCTACACTAATCCCATATTCCCAACAACCATCCCCACATGTCCCTATATTACCCTACCACCTACCTATACTGGTGACAATTTATAATGGCCAATTTACCTATCAACCTGCAAGTCTTTTGGCTTGTGGGAGGAAACCGGAGCACCCGGAGAAAACCCACGCAGACACAGGGAGAACTTGCAAACTCCGCACAGGCATTACCCGGAATCGAACCCGGATCCCTGGAGCTGTGAGGCTGCAGTGCTAACCACTGCGCCACTGTGCCGCCCTCAAGTGTGAGAATTAGAAAGAGAGAGAAACAGTGTGAGGGAGAGAGAGAGAGACAGAGAAAGAGAGAGGCAGGATGAGGGAGAGAGAGTCACTGTGAGGGAGAGGGAGAGAGAAAGAAAGAGACGGTGAGGGAGAGAGACAGCGTGAATGAGAGAGAGGCAGAAAGAGAGAGAGACAGGGCGAGGGATATGGAGAGAGAACGAGAGAGAGAGTGGGTAAGGGAGACAGAAAAATAGAGACAGTGTGAGGGAGAGATAGGCAGAATGAGAAAGACAGGGTGAAGGAGAGGAAGGGGGGGTCAGGGTGAAGAATAGAGAAGGAGAAAGAGAAAAGCACGGTGAGCGAAAGAGAGATTATGTGAGGGAGAGAGACAGAGAGGGACAAGGTGAGGGAGAGAGCGACAGGTTGAGGGAGAGCGTCAGAGAGAGAGACAGGGTGAAGGATAGAGAGAGAGAAATAGAGTGAGGAAGTGAGAGAGAGACAGGGTGAGGGAGAAGCAGAGAGAAAGAGAGAGAGAACTGGGTAAAAGAGATAGAAAAATAGAGACAGGGTGAGGGAAAGAGAGGCAGAATGAGAGACAGGGTGAGGGAGAGAGAGAGAAAGAGAGAGAGAGAGAGAACTGGGTAAAAGAGATGGAAAAATAGAGACAGGGTGAGGGAAAGAGAGGCAGAATGAGAGACAGGGTGAGGGAGAGAGAGAGAAAGAGAGAGAGAGAGAGAACTGGGGAAAAGAGATAGAAAAATAGAGACAGGGTGAGGGAAAGAGAGGCAGAATAAGAGACAGGGTGAGGGAGAGAGAGAGAAACAGAGTGAAGGAGAAGGAATGGGAGACGGGGTGAGGGATATAGAGAGAGAGAGAGAGAGAGAGACAGGGTAAGGGAGAGAGACAGAGAAAGACAGTGTGAGGAAGCGAGAGAGGGAGTGACAGGGTGTGGGAGAGAGAGAGATACAGACAGACAGACAGACTGAGGGAGAGAGAGACAGGGTGAGGGAGAGGGAAAGACAGGGTGAGGGAGAGAGAAAGACAGGATGAGGGGGAGAAAGAGAGAAAGGCTGAGGGATAGAGAGAGAGAGACACACAGGGTGAGTGAGTGAGAGAGAGAGAGTGTGGTAGGGAGAGAGAGAGACAGGGTAAGGGAGAGAGACAGAGAAAGACAGTGTGAGGACGCGAGAGAGGGAGAGACAGGGTGTGGGAAAGAGAGACAGACAGACAGACTGACAGACTGAGGGAGAGAGTCACACAGGGTGAGAGAGAGAGAGAGTGAGGTAGGGAGAGAGACAGAGAAAGACAGTGTGAGGCAGCGAGAGAGGGAGAGACAGGGTGAGGCAGTGAGAGACAGACAGACAGACAGACTGAGGGAGAGAGAGACAGGGTGAGGGAGAGAGGTGGGCCTGAGGCTCTGATATAGACACAGACACACACACATGCACAAACATACATTTTACAATCCACACTGATGTCAGTAAAAATGGCCAACAGAACCTCAGGAACAATCCCCAGTGTCTGCCCAGTCTTGAGAGAGACACAGAGAGAGATAGGGAGTGACAGAGAGAGACAGAGAAAGAGGGAGAGTTAGAGTGATAAACAGAGACAGGAAGAGATAGAGATGGAGAGAGTTGGTTCTGAGACTCTGATACAGACACAGACACACAGCCAGACACTCACAGACAGGCACACAGACTCACACACACACACACACACACACACACACACACACAGACACAGACACAGACACACACACACAGATTTTACAATCCACACTGATGTCAGTAAAAATGGCCAACAGAACCTCAGTAACAATCCCTATTGTCTGCCCAGTCCTGAGAGAGACAGAGAGAGAGATAGGGAGTGACAGAGAGAGACAGTTGAAGAAGGAGGACGAAACAGCTTGTAGGAGAAACTTTACATTTATTTCTGCTCAAAAGATTTTATTAAACTTTCTTTTATTTCCAAAATATACTTTATTCATAAAAATCTGTAAAAAAATACATTACAAAACAGTTCCAAACAGCACCAAGTCAAAAAATACAAACAGTGCAAAGGAGATCAGTTTCCTTCAATGCAGGTTCAATGAGTTACCTCACCACACTTTATTACAACGTTGAAAGGGACTCAACACTAAAAAAACTGTCAGCACACAACAACCCTGAGAGACTTTAGAAGTGTGGGAAGGGGAGACACTTTACAATCAACACTGATGTCAGTAAAAATCCCCAAACACAACCTCAGTAACAATCCCCATTATCTGCCCAGTCCTGTATTGCGGGTTCAGTGTGAGGGTTTTAGGTCTTTTGCTGGGATTAACATATCAATGGACTGGCCTCCGAAGTGGGAGATTGAGAAACAGCCCAACATGTCAGAGGTTTAAGAGGTAGAATTTGCAAACAGCTCACTCAGGATATAACTGGGTTAGGAAGATCCCAGATCACAAAACCCACTTTTCACTCTCTCTCTAGACAGAGAGTAGACACATTCCCCAGTCTGGTAAAGTGTGTCTGTGTATGTGTGTGTGTGTGTCTGTGTATGTGTGTGTGTGTGTCTGTGTATCTGTGTGTGTGTGTGTGTCCATGTATCTGTGTGTGTGTGTGTGCTCCCTCTGTCTCAATCTGGTTTATAACTGTGATTTGATTGTATTTTAATATTGCTGATTGTCTGTGTAACAGAGAAAGGAACCCCTGGGCTCTTGCTGTGCTGTTATGTTTAAAAATGTCCTTGCTTTGGATTTTAATGCAATTTTTTCTCCTTCTTTCCCCTGAGGAATTTTCATTCTGTAAACTACATTGTGAAGATGAAAAGAGGGATAGTTTGGGATGAGGAATCCTTGGACAGGAGCTTCGTCCAGAGGTGACTGACTGAGGGCCTTGTCCGTGAGTTGTGTCCGTTTATTTATTTAAATTATTTTAACAAGGCTTGTTGTAATTCCCGAATGGTGTTTTGGGCAGTGCCGTGAATTTGAGAGTTAAATGAAATGTGCAGCAGCCATTTGAATTAAGAGTGTGGTTCTGAGAGTGGATTTCTCTGTCTCTCTCTCTCTCCATCTTTCTTTCTGAATGAGTGTAAGAGGAGGCAGAGACGCCGGAGAGTGAGGGAATCAGAGAGGGAGAGGGGTTGGCGGGTGTTATGACACTACTGTTTGTGGGATGTTGCTGTGCACAAATAGCCTGCAGCGTTTCCAACATTGCAACAGTGAGAACCACTATAAAAATTAACTCAGAGTGTCAAATGCTTCCGATTCATTTCAATTTGTTTTCCTGAAGATCTGAGTTTCCATTTCTCTCTCTAACTCTTTCCAGCTTCCTTTCCTTCTGTCTCTCTATTTAAACCTTTAATAGTTAAAAACACACGCAGTGATTTGCTGTTGTTTTAAATGGTGAGACAGTAATATTTCCTCGCTCATTTCAATAAATGGGACACAGGGGCGACTAACATAGGAACAGAGAGATACAGAGACACGGAGAGAGATAAAGAGACAGACAAACACCGAGGTGAGGTTGCAGTCTCATTCCTTTAATCCTTCAGTTTATTAACTGATTTGTTTGTATGTGGGAGTTGCTGAGAGGGTGTCTGTGTCAGTGAGGGCAGTTCCTGGGCTCTTGCTGTGCTATTTTGTTCAACAATGCCTTTTAAGCAATTTGTTCTCTCTCCATCTTGCCTCAGGAATTTTCATTGTGAAAACTGCATGGTGAAGATGAAAAGAGGGAAAGTCTGGGACGACGAATCCTTGGACAGAGGCTTCCTCCAGAGGGAACAGACTGAGGCCTTGTCCACAGGCTGCCCCCAAAGGGCCCACGTGTGTTATGTCTGTTTATTAGACTGAGGTTTAATTTCCTCTCTGGGGCCCCGGGTTAACTAGTTCCTGTCGGATTGGGGCCCTGGAGTTTTAAACACGTTGAAAGCCTGGGGTTAAAGTAGCAGCCCCAGGAGGGAGTCCCATGTGCCACTTGCTCCTTCCAGCCCTGTCTGTGAGGTTTGGTGTGAGCTGTGGAAGGAATTGATCAGTTTGACTGGGGCCTGTTCTTGTTGCCCAGGTTTAGTGCAGAGCCTGGGGCCAGCGTTGTTATATTATCAAACTGCAGGAATGTTCTTCTCTGTTTGGGCAGGGGGGAAGGGGAGGTGTTTAAGAGACACAGGATCTGGAGCTCTCCAGAGTGTAGTTACTGCCCAGCTCCCAGCCTATGGAGTTAGTCCTCTCAGTCACACCCTTCCACAAGGTCTGATTTACAAAAAATCAATCCTGGGACCGGAATGTGGAAAAAGAAATGTTTCCCGAAGAAATTTGAAGAGGGAGTTTCTCCCTTGAAGTGGGACTGAAATCTGGCTATTATCACATTGCTACTTGTGGGATCTTGCTGTGCATCTCGTTCCCTGCATCATTTCCTACATGACAACAATGAGGACACTTTAAAATTCAGCTTCCTGAGGGTCTGAGTGTGTATTTCTCTGTGTTTTCTCTCCATATTCCTCTGCTTTTCTCTCCCCCCACACTTTCTCTATTTTTGCCATTAATCAATAGGTGCCACAATGTGACGTGTGCTTATTTTAAACGGTGACAGAAACACTTCAGTGGACGTTTCAATCCAGATTAAATCCCAGATAGAAAGAAAAAGAAACAGATGTGGATGGGGTGGGGAGGGAGGGGGTGCGCAGGAGAAAGACAGGGAGAGGGGTGTTTGAGTTTTTCAAACTGCAGGAATGTTCCTCTCTCTGGAATCTCTAAACTTCCATCACTAAAAACAGATTATCTGCATATTATCATATTGCTTCCCGTGGGATCTTGCTGTGCACAAATTGCCTGCAAGATTCCTGCATTGCAACAGTGAGGACAACTTCAAAAAATAATTCATTGAGTGTCAACTGCTCCCGAGGGCCTATAATTACAAGAGCTGAACGTGAAGCTGTGTAAAGGCTTGTTATAAGTTTAAAGATGGAGTTTAGTATTTTCTGAGGACTGTGATGGGATGTCTGGCTATTATCACATCGTGGGATCCTGCTGTGCATACATACCCTGCATAAATTCCGACATTACAACACTGAGGCAGAAACACAGGGAGAGAAAAAGAGGGAGAGTGAGAAACAGCTGGAGGTGGCAGGTTAAAGAGAGAGAGAGAGAGAGAGTGTGAGTGAGGGAGGGAAGGCATAGAATGACAGAGAGAGAGAGACAGGTGGAGCATGAGTGAGGGAGGGAAGGCAAAGAGAGAGAGAGAGAATGACAGGCAGAGTGTGAGTGAGGGAAGGATGGCAGAAAAAGACGGAGAGAGAGAGAGACAGGCAGAGTGTGAGAGAGGGAAGGCAAAGAGAGAGGGAGAGAGAGAGAGACAGACAGACAGACAGACGGAGTGTGGGTGAGGGAGGGCAGGCAGAGAAAGAGAGAAAGAAATCCACACTCGAAACCCTGGAAAAGTGAATGTTGAAGTGTCACCATTGCTGGGATCTTGCTGTCCACAGCTTGCTTGCAGAATTCACTGCATTGTAATAGTGACTACATTTTAGAAGTGAATTCATTGTGTGTAAAGCTCCCCTGAAGGCCTGGAATTAAAGTCCTGAGCTTGAAGCCGGTATAATTCCTGAATAATGCTGATGTTTTAGGCTGTGGGCTGAATTTGACAGTAAAATATAACACCTGGGGGGGGGGGGGGCTTTTGAATTCAGATTTTCAGGGATGGTAATGTGGATTTCTCTCTACCCTTTCTACGGGAGAGGGGATAGGGGTCACCAGTGTTTGTGTGTTTTTACAATGAGGCAGAAACAGAAATAGAGAGACAGAGAAATAGAGAGAGAGAGAGAGAGAGAGAGAGAGAGAAATAATTGGAAATAACAGGGTCAACACAGAGGCAGACACACAGGCTCTGGGGGGTCTGCAGTGTTTAGTCACTGCCCATCTCCCACCCTCGAGTGTGTCTTGATTTTCAGTTAAATTAAATTCTGGCCCAGTGATTAAGTGTGGTCACATTCATCTCAGTTTAAAGAGAGAATTTTACCCTGGGCTCTTTCTGTTTTATTTCTGTTCACAAATGCTTTGCTTTGTTTGAATCAATTTTATTTCTCTTTATTCCCAAGGAGAATCATTTCGGAAGCAGAGTTTTGATGATGCAGAGGGAGAATCTTTTGGCACATGGAATTCCCAGAAAAGAGCTTTAACCAGAGATGACAATAATAATAAATATAGATGTGTCATTGTCTTTTGACCAATACCAGTTTAGCACATAGTAACGTACCTAATTAGTTCCTTTCGGTCAGTGGTGAATATACTGTGTAGGATTTTTTTTAATTCTTTCATGGTATGTGGGCGACGCTGGCAAAGCCAGCATTTGTTGTCCATCCATATTTGCCCTTCAGAATTTGGTGATAAGTTGCCTTTGAGTCATAGACAGAAACAGCACTGAAACAAGCTCTTCAGCTCACCGAGTCTGTGCCGACCATCAACCACTCACTAATCCTACATTAATCCCATATTCCCTACATCATCCCCACCTTCCCTCAATTCTCCTACCACCTATCTGCACTAGGGGCAATTTGCAATGGCCAATTTACCTATCAACCTGCAAGTCTTTGGCTGTGGTAGGAAACGGGAGCACCCAACACAATCACACGCGGTCACAGGGATAACTTACAAACTCTGCACAGCCAGTACTCAGAACTGAATCCGGGTTGCTGGAGCTGTGAGGCTGCGGTGCTAACCACTGCGCCGCCCTTCTTGAACCACTGTGGTCCATCAGTGCCACTCGTGGGGGGAGGGGGTTCCAGACCTTTTACCAAGTGGCAATGAAGGAACGGAGATATAGTTCCAAGATAGGATGGTGTGGCACTTGGAGGGAAATTTCCATGTGTCCGATACCCTTGTTCTTAGGTTGTAAACGTCGTGGGTTTGGAAGATGCTGTCAAAGGAGGCTTGTTGGGTTGCCGCAGGCTACCTTGTAGATGGTACACATTGCTGTCACTGTACACCGGTGGTGGAGTGAGTGAAAGTTTAAGGTGGTGGATAGGGATCTGATCAAGCAGGCTGCTTTGTTCTATTTGCATAACTTGCAGAAAATATGCATTCTTTTTATGGCATAAAGCCCACAAAGAAAAACATGGTCATCTGTGGGCAACAAGAGGAGTTAAGGACAATATTATAAAAGAGAAAGAGGCTTATGAGTTTGCCAAAAAGAGTAGTATGCCTGAGCATTAAGCGGAGACAACGATTTTCAGAAAGGGAAATAGTGTTTGGCAACTCTTGGAGTTTGTTTATTGTACCTGCAGCTCATAAAATGGATACTGTAGGCAAAGAATATTTTCTTTCAAAATATCATTTGATAAGGTGCCACACGAAAGGTTATTATGCAAAACTAGGACTCGTGGAATTATGGGGACATATATTAGAATGCATTGAGAATTATCTGATGCACAGGAAAGAGAGAGTGGAAGAAATTGGACTTTATTGGACAGATTGCAACTAGCCGGATACCACAAGATCAGTACTTGTGCCTAATTATTTACAGTCTATACTAATAACCTTGATTATAGGACTGAGTGTAACATATCCAAATTTACTAAAGATATTAAGTTAGTTGGCACAGTAAGTGGTGAGCAGGACAAGAGTCTACCGAGGTATGTTGACAGATTATGTGAGTGAGCAAGAATATGGAGCTGGAATTTCATGTGGTGAACGGTGAAGTTCTCACTTTCTTTGGAAAAATGAAAAGAAGGAAAATATCTTTTGATGGGTGAGTGACTGGGAAGTCTTTACAGACGGAGTAACCTGAGTGTCCTTGTACGTGAATCACAGAAATGTAACATGGAGGTACAGCAAGTAAAGAAGAAGGTAAATTAAATTTTAGCTTTTGTTAGAGTGTAAGAGTAAATAAGTCTTAATACAATTGTACAGGGCGTTGGTGGAGCCCTATCTGGAGTGCAGTGTACAGTTAGGTCGCCTTACCTATAGATGAAATTACTTCCCCTGTAGTGAATGCAACTAAGTTACAAGAGTTTGGAACCTGCGATTTGGAAATGGTCCTATGTGTTCTATTCCAGAAAGTCAGTTGATGAAGGACAGAACCTCTACACATATGTGAGGAACAAGAGGATGGCCAGAGTGAGGGTAGGGCCGATCAGGGATAGTGGAGGGAACTTGTGCCTGGAATTGGAGAAGGTAGGGGAGGTCCTAAATGAATACTTTGCTTCAGTATTCACCAGTGAGAGGGATCTGGTCGTTTGTGAGGACAGTGTGGAACACGCTGATATGCTCGAACAGGTTGAGGTTAAGAGGGAGGATGTGCTGGAGATTTTGAAAGATATGAGGACAGATAAGTCCCCGGGGCCAGACGGGATATACCCAAGGATATTATGGGAAGCGTGGGAAGAGATTGCTGCACCTTTGGAGATGATCTTTGCGTCTTCACTGTCCACTGGAGTAGTACCGGATGATTGGATGGTGGCAAATGTTTTTCCCCTGTTCAAGAAATGGAATAGGGATAACCCTGGGAATTATAGACCAGTCAGTCTTACGTTGGTAGTGGGCAAATTATTGGAGAGGATTCTGAGAGACAGGATTTATGATTATTTGGAAAAGCATGGTTTGATTAGAGACAGTCAGCATGGCTTTGTAAGGAGCAGGTCATGCCTCACAAGCCTTATTGAATTCTTTGAAGATGTGACAAAACACATTGATGAAGGAAGAGCAGTGGATGTGGTGTATATGGATTTTAGCAAGGCGTTTGATAAGGTTCCCCATGGTAGGCTCATTCAGAAAGTAAGGAGACATGGGATTCAGGGAAAGTTTGCTGTCTGGATACAAAATTGGCTGGCCCATAGAAGTCAGAGGGTGGTAGTAGATGGAAAGTATTCAGCATGGAGCTTGGTGACCAGTGGTGTTCCACAAGGATCTGTTCTGGGGCCTCTGCTCTTTGTCATTTTTATAAATGACTTGGATGAGGAAGTGGAAGGCTGGGTTAGCAAGTTTGCCGATGACACGAAGGTTGCTGGAGTTGTGGATAGTGTGGAAGGCTGTTGTAGGTTGCAACGGGACATTGACAGGATGCAGAGCTGGGCTGAGAAGTGGCAGATGGAGTTCAACCTGGAAAAGTGTGAAGTGATTCATTTTGGAAGGTCGAATTTGAATGCGGAATATAGGCTTAAAGACAGGATTCTTGGTAGTGTGGAGGAACAGAGGGATCTTGGGGTCCATGTCCATAGATCCCTCAAAGTTGCCACCCAAGTTGATAGGGTTGTTAAGAAGGCGTATGGTGTGTTGGCTTTCATTAACAGGGGGATTGAGTTTAAGAGTTGCGAAGTTATGCTGCAGCTCTATAAGGCCCTGGTTCGACCACACTTGGAATATTGTGTTCAATTCTGGTCGCCTCATTATAGGAAGGATGTGGAAGCTTTAGAGAGGGTGCAGAGGAGATTTACCAGGATGCTGCCTCGACTGGAGGGCATGTCCTACGAAGAAAGATTGAGGGAGCTAGGGCGTTTCTCATTGCAGCGAAGAAGGATGAGAGGTGACTTGATAGAGGGGTACAAGATGATGAGAGGCATAGATAGAGTGGATAGTCAGAGACTTTTTCCCAGGGTGGAAAGGGCTATCACCAGGGGCATAATTTTAAGGTGATTGGAGGAAGATTTTGGGGAGATGTCAGAGGTAGGTTCTTTACACAGAGAATGGTGGGTGCGTGGAATGCGCTGCCAGCGGTGGTAGTAGAAGCAGATACATTAGGGGCATTTAAGCGACTCTTGGATAGGTACATGGATGATAGTAGAATGAAGGGTAGGTAGTTAGTTTGATCTTAGAGTCGGTTAAAGGTTTGGCACAACATCGTGGGCCGAAGGGCCTGTACTGTGCTGTACTGTTCTATGTTATATGTAGAACCTGAGCAAATCTTTGCAGACTTCTGTATTTATTTACACAATTACACATTAGAAGCATACACCTCCTAATCTCCAAATCCAGTCTGTGTCTACTCATAGGGAGTTCATGTTAATGCCCAACACCTACATAAAATTAAACATAATATTCATATAATTAACAATATGAAGAGAGACTGAGTAGGCTAGGCTGATACACCCTGTGGATTATAAGAATGAGAGGTTATCTCATTGAAACATATGAAATGATTGAAGAACTTGTCAGGGTAGATGCTGATTTGCCCTGACTGGAGATTCTGGAAGCCAGGGAACTGTTGCAGCATAAGGCATCGGCCATTTAGGACTGAGATGAGAAAAAATGTCTTAATTCAAACACTAGTCGATGTTTGGAATGCTCTAACCCAGAGAGTTGGGATTTTCAGGTGTTGAGTCTATTCAAGAGAGAGTTCCCTAGATTATTGGGTATGGATGGAATTACGGGACATAGGGATAGTCCAGGAAGGTGGAGTTGAGGTACAAGATCATTATGGTATTGTTGAATGGTGAAACCGACCTACTCCAACTCACATTGTTCATTTAAACATGAATTGTTCTGTGCAGTTTTTCCCCCATGTGCACAGCCCCTTTAAAAACTTCAAAGCAGCTGTGCAGAGGTATTAGTTATGACAGAACAAGGCCTTTGTTGCACTGTTTAGGCGACTACACAGCCAATCAGATTACTGGAATATTACCAGCTTCCACTTCTTATGTTTTGATGTTGCACACTATCTGTTCTCACTGGGCCCCTCCTCCCAGGTTACAGTGTACTCAGTTTGAAATTTGTTTCTCTGTTCGGTAAAAGTCTGGTTGCTTGAGATTTCCACATTCTCACTCATGTAGCTGAAATGTACCAGTGTCTGAAAACTGCAAATCCTATCATCAGACCATCCTCTGTGTTCAGATCCGATTCAGTCATTCTCTAGTGTTTGTAACCCAGATCGCCCTCTGTATTCTGACACGGCTTTTTTTAAAATCCAGGACCATTCCTTGGTTTCTGGCCTATTTCAGTCTACAGTTTATCACCTCTGACAACCGCTTATATTGTGGCCCTAATCAGTCCACTCCTCATGTTGTGGAAAAACATAGAAACAGAAAGATTTAAGATAAAGAAGGAGGACATTCAGACCATTGTATACATACTACCAGCAAAGAGCTACGCAGTTTAATCAAAACTCCTAGCTCTTGGTCCTTAGCCCTGTTGGTTCGAGCACCCGAACAGCATATCCAAGTTGTTTTCAAAAGGTCACTAATGGTTTCTGCCTCAGAAACCTACTCAACAATAACCTGCTCAACGATGCTCTGTTTGGTTCAGTCAAAACCAGTCATTTCCAAACCTCATTACAGCCTTGGTCCAAACATAGCACAAGAGCTGAATTCCAGATGTGAAGTCAGTGTGACTGCCCTTTGACCTCAAAACAATAGTTATCAAGAATCTGCTGTAAAATTGAAGTCAGTGGGAATTGGGGAAAATTCTCCACTGCCGACAGTCATATCTAGCACAAAGCAAGATAGTGGGGGCTGTTGGAAGCCAATTATTTTCCCCCAGTGCACCGCTGCAGGAATGTGTCAGAAGTGGAGGTTTTCGCTGATGATTGCAGTCAATGCCTGCATCAAGAAAAAAAACCTGGACAATATTTAGACTTACGCTGAAAAGTGGCAAGTAAAAGTACCACAAAAGTGCAAGACAATGACCATTTTCTGAGTGACGGTCTAACCATCTGCTTTTGAAATTCAATAAAACTATCGAAGTTACTTAGCAGAATGATTCTGCGGATGAAGAACTTCAGTTATGCGGATATGTTGGAGAAGCTGGCCTTGTTCTCCTTGGAGAGTAGCAGATTAAGAGGCGATTTGATAAATGTGTTCCAAACCATGAGGGCGCTGGACAGAGTAGATAGGGAGAAACTGTTCCTATTGGCCGAGGTTACCAGAACCAGAGGACACTGATTAACGGTGATTGGCAAAAGAACCAGAGGCGATGTGTGGGAAATGTTTTGTACACAGCAAGTGGTTAGGATCTAGAATGCTCTGACTGAGAGTGTGGTGGAGGACTTCAAAAATTGCACAAATATCAAGACTGCAGGGAATAGGTCGGGGAGTTGGACCAAGAGCCAAGAGCCAGCACAGACATGAATGGACGAATGGCCTCCTCTGTGCTGTAACCATTCTGTGATTCTATGATGCTATTGTGGAATTCACAAGCATCAACATCCTGCGGGATTATCATTGACCAGAAACTTAACTGGAGCTGCCAAATTATGGAATACAGTCCACTTCCCTGGATCATTCCAGTACGAATCACACTCAAGAAGCTCGACACCATTCAGTAAAAGGCAGCCCACATGATTGTCAGCCCATTCACCATCATAAACACACAATTTCCAACACCAGCGCTCTGTGACTTCAGTAGGGACCATTAGCAAGAACACAGCAGCATATCGACAAGGATCTTTCAACAACAAGATTTAACCCCACCACCTATACTGTCTAGAAGTACAAATTCAGCCAGCGCATGTGAACAACACCACTTCCATGTTTCCTTCCAAACCACACACCTTTCATTCACTGTCGTTGGGACAAAATCCTGGAGCAGAATTTTGAATGTACCTTCACAAATGGTCTGCAGCCGTTCAAGAAGGTGGCTCAGGACCAACTTCTCACGGACAATTCGGAATGGACAACAAAAGTTGGGCGTTCCAGCCACATCCACAGCCTGTGAATGAATAAAAAATCTCACCAGTTTATAACCGCCGGGTTTCGTTGCTGCTGTGATTAAAGCTCAGCATCCTTTGTTGCTGATTTATAGCGATATGTTAATTGTCTGGACAACTGCCGTTACTTTTTGAAAAGTAACTCTGCCCATTTGTGTTTTGCTACTCAATTGCTAGATAAATCTTTTTATATGTGTTAGTGCCCAACTTTAACTTTCAGTTCCGATTTATGACCGTTTAATTTGTTTAGTGCATGACGTAGGGTTTGGATTCATCTTTCTCAAATGAAAGAAATTCTCTCACTCGGGAGCTGGAGAATAACTTAATCAATGATTAATACATTACATTTTTTCTGATCGGAACTGGGTGGAATACAACAGAGATCATGAACTTAGCGAAACAAAATTCATCCCTCCACCTAAACTGGGAGGTAACCATCCCAACCCAACCTCCTCCAAACAATCACAGACAATTCCTTAATCAGGAGTTAAAGGAGGGAATCTAGGATGCGTCTGATTTTTCAGCTGTTATCTTTCAGGATAGCAAAACTCAGCTTTCTTACAACAGGATCTCAACAATATAGAATAATTCCTGGATTCACAGCACAAGATATTCCATTTGCCTAATTCTGTGTATGGGCTTGGTAAATATAAGATAACGAGAAATGTTCTATTTGAACTTCAATAAAGTGCAGGAACTGAACTGTCAGGTCTTTATTTTGATTCATTGAAGTCGGGACAAGCGCCACAGACTAACCCATTACAAACTGTCTGGATAAAATGGCGCATTTCTAGAAGAACGTTAAGTATTAGAATTTTCATTCTTTTCTTCTACACTGAAGTATATGTCATGACAGGAATATTCCATTTCTAATTTCACATTTTGTAGATTGTTATCATTGAACTCTTTGTCACAGTGGTGAATTTGAGAAAAGAAGTTTGTCCATCTCCTCATCATCTTATAACCCCCATTCATCTGAAGGAATCTATGCTCTAAAGACAGAAAATGCAAATTCGTTTAATTTCTTCAAACATGAAATTGTGAATTCCAGGAATATCTGCAAACAATGTGTAATTATGGGATGGAGTGGGAAATCTGGCACTGCACATAGAAGTCATTACATATTGAAAGTAGGCTATGGACAAATGGCAACCTGGAAGGTAAGGGTGACCATTGAAGCTCTGGCATCTTCTTGTTAACAGGTTATTAAATATGTTTTTTTGAACAGACCCTCACTGGGGATGACGGTATCTTCGAAAAAACATTGACAATATGCCACATAAACTTATAAAACTATTGATATATTCTCGGCCTCCTCCTGAAGTCCCAGCATCACAGATGCTAGTCCTCAGTCAATTCGATTCACTCCAGTGATATCAAGAAATGAATGAAAACACTGGATATTACAAAGGCTACGAGTCCTGACAACATTCCGGCAATAGTACTGAAGAGCTGTGCTGCAGAACGTCGCTAGCCAGCGACGCCCACATCCTTTGAACGAATTAAAAAAAAGATATTCTGGATGGGATTTGGTCGTTCGATGCGAGATTTCTGCACAGGGTTCTTGGATTACAGAATTATCCTCTTTCCATAGCCACTTATTTTTTGCATCAAATGCACAATTAATTCCCCCCTAACTATTCTCTGAAGCATCTCTCCATTCTTCCGCAACCTTTGCCTAAAGAAGCTTCTGCGAACTGCTCCGCTCATTCCCTTTGTGACCATGTTTAATTGATCATCTTTACCGCTGACAGCCAACTCAGCAGAATAATCTCCCTCTTCATTTCACCAAAACTGTTCGCAATACTTAAACCCTAAATTTTATGTTAGTTTTCTGTCCCCCAGTGCGTATAGATGCAATGTCCTGATTCCTGGCATCATCCTATTGTATCTGCACTATCTGATCTCTGCATTTAATGACCTTTCCAAAATGAGAGACCGAAGTTTTACCTGGTAGTCTAACAGCGGCCTTAGCAGTTTTTTGAACAGAATTATCACCGCTTGTTTGCTTTTGTAATCTTTTCCAACATTGTTGTTATTTGTTTCTTGTGGACTTTGCACCAGGAAAGCCATTTTCTCGGAAATGAGTATTTGTGTCATCCACACCCTACAGCTCCTTTTCATTGAGAACCTGCTCCTATTCTTTGATGTTCCTGGCAGATTGAAGAGAGATGGTGGATGAACAATTTGTAACTGATTCAAATTTCCTGGTATTTATTCAATTATTATTTGGAATAATGTGCAAATGTATAATAAGCTGATAATTACCAAAGATGCTTTCCGACTGTCTGCAGACGTTCTGCTAAACACCAAATACTTAATATCAGATTGACATTTTTTCATACTCTGACAGACTTTTTTTTACAGGTAACTTTCTCTGAATGTAATAGTTAACAATCTTATGACAAATTATTCAATATTACATTTCTTTAGCATTCGGTTTCAGAAACTGATAGAGACAGAATAGCAATACTATTGCTCATGATGCTGTTACCGACTGCACAACAAAAAAGCAGGTTCTCCCTATGATGAGTGAGAGACACCAGTCAATGTACAATCGACATTTCAATTCAGTATCTGGGGCAAAAGAGGTGAAACGTCACATTGATCAGTGTCGAGTTCTGACAGTTTCCTCCATTTGAAAACTTATCATGTGACAAGATCCCGGTTCCACTTGTCAATGAGGAATGACATCTGGTAGTGAAACCCACACTTGCAATATTCAAACCAAGCATCCCGGAATGTTACCAATGTGAACGATCGCAGGACCTTTGTTTCTGCACCAAATGAAGTCTGATTGATGAAATAAACTGACACGCCCAATCCCTGTATCTCGTAGATAAGGTGGTTCCCTCTCTGAACCACATACATGACGCCACTGCCAAAACCCATCATTGTTATCTTTGAAACGTGAATTTAAATGTGCTGAACTTACAGGAATAAGTTATGTTTATTCAATGAACGAATGTGATGCTGACATCGAACGTGTGAGACAAAATGGAAGAACTGTGCACACAAGAGCTATTCTACTTTTCACATTACCGAAAAGAAGGACGCTAGACGATGGGAAATGTGTTGAACTTGACCTTCTGATGTCAATAAGCTTTCTTTAATTGTATCTGCATTTTCTAACTAATCTCAGGGTCGCTGCCCAGGGAGATTTCAACACATTCTTCAGCTCTTCTCTGAATTTTCTCTGGGTCGCGACATAAATACATGGGTTTTGAATACAGCTCAAATACTTAAGGAAAGTTCCGGTTTCATAGGCGATATATCCAGGGGCTGTGTGGTCACCTCGATAATAATTGGTGTTTGGCAGTCTGATCGCCACGAAACTCACGGCAACTGTCAACCACAACAGTATAAAGCAGCCCGATACAGTGAACAATAAAATAATGGATTTCCTGCGATTCTCCATTTCTGAATCACTGCGATTCTCACTCCTGTTACCCCGGAGTTTCCTGCGGGTTTTATTGGCCACTAAAATACGTCCAATGGTTGAACAATTAAATGAGACAATTAAAGTAAAAGGAAGCCAAATGAGCCAGACGCTGTGAAACCACACCCACGCTGTACCGAGTGGTGAGGAAAAAAAATCCACTTTTGTTTTACAGCCCCACTGCACCTTGTTAATTATTTGCTCAGGTTCGAATGCAAAAAAAAAGCGAATATTCTTCAAAAAACACAATAAACAGAACACTGTTATAACCATGCCTGCGGTTCTTGCTGTGCAATATCTTGCTTTTAACTTCTGGAAGCAGACAGCTACTAAACGGTCAAATGTGAAGGAGACTGTGAACCAAACAGACAAATCTAAGGTGATCGTACATAGGTATAGAATAACCCTACACACGGGAGTGTAAGACAGGAATGAAAGTGGAAAGTGATAACTGAAAATACGATACACGATTACGTTGATGATCAGAACCAGGAGATCTGCTGTTGCCATGGCCATCATATAAAAAGAAATACATTTGGAAAGGCCGCAGTTTCTTCGGGAGAGAATCGCAATTGCCACCAAGTTCACTGTAAGAAAGAGAGACGAGATAAATAATGTTTTAGTGGTTCTTTGAAATATATATGGCGATATTTATTGACAGCATTTTACTCCATTCAGTGCGATTATATAGCATTAGACGTGGAGCCATTATCTGGGAAACCGGCCCATATATTTTACTGAGCTGCTGTAGCATTGTAACATCAGTAAGGCTGTCAGATTAAGGGAAACAGAGTAAGTGTGGATACCCAGTTCACAAGTTTGTTCCAGTAAGCAGCGACTGTGTAATGCTGACACCGGGGAAACACGTTTTCTTATTCAACATGTGGTATAAACAGGGAGATAGTCAACACAGATTACAAATAAATAGTTTATAATATCTCACCAAGGACACCCACGGTTGCGACAATCGGATAGTAAATGCCCTTCATCACCAGAATAGCTGGTTTCCCCATTTTATGTAAGAATAGATGAATCCTGTATGAGTTGAAAGACTGCTGCACGTCTGAGCTTATGCGGGGGAACCTATATTTATACAGACATTTATCCTCCAAGGAGTCAATCAGCTTTAATCCTAATTAGCATTGGTTATAGTCATTTAACAAATAGACTCAGCAAGTAATTTTTTTTTCCTTGACAATTGAGAATTAGCGAAATGGTTAACGCTAAGACAGTTTTAACAACACAAAATTAAAATACAAAATTAATACATGAGTGTGGATCCGATTCCCACAGGATCAGCCAACGTAACTCTCAGCATGAATCGTCCTGACATTGCCCTTCTGTCTAACATATTGATTCAAAACCTGACGATCAGGCAGCAAAAGAAATCCTGCAATATTTGTGATGAAAATACTCCTTCAGCAATACTGGTGATTTTAGTCTTCTGAGACTAGTAGGACCAGTACATGTACACAGTGATCTTTATGCTTATCCTTGCTGGAGTTACACCATACTCACACTGGGGTGGCCATATTCCTCCAGTACTTGTGGTACCCTTCAATTATGCTAGAGGTGAACAGGATATACCCCTTGATATCAGGTAATAGTGATATCAAGTCACTTACTCTCGAGGTGACCAGGTTCCTCTGAGACTAATAGCACTTATGATTACAGTAAATGTGTCCATCTTCCTCTGTACTAGTGGCACCTACACTTAGAGGAGATGTGATCATCCTGCTCCAATACTAGTGGTTCCCTATACTTACACTAACGATAATAGCCCTTTTCTGATACTCCTGATTCCCTTTATTTACTTTAGACATAGCCACTGGTGCTCACCCTACACTTACGTGAGATAAAACAATACTCCTCTGGTACTTGTGCTCACCTACAATTGCAATGGCGGTAACAGCGCTCCTCCATGACTAATGGTTCCCTGCACTTTCATAAGAACAAAAACACATAGGAAATAAGAGTTTTCAGTGACGGCGCTCCACAATCCTGTGGGGCACACAATTCCAATAATTCACAACCCTGTGAGTGAAGAAATGTTCTGTTTCAATGAGATCAATTTACACAGTCTCTCATCGTAGGACAACATACTCATCCCAGGAACCAATCCAGTGAACCATCACTGTAGTGCTTGCAAGGCGAGTATATTCTCCCTTAAATATGGAGACCAAAGCTGCACAAAGTACTCGAGGTCTTGTCTCACCAAAGCCCTGTACAATTGTAGCAAGCCATCCTTATTATGGTGCTCCAATGCCCTTTCAGTAAAGGCCAAACATGCCATTTGCCTTCCTAATTGTTTGCTGTTCCTGCATGCTTTTTTTGTATTCCTTGTGCACGTGTAGCCACGTCCGTCTGAACATCAACATTTAGAAGTTTCTCACCTTTTAAAAATCAGCTTTTTTTCTTACTACCAAAGAGAACAACCTCACACTTCCCTACGTTATACCCCATCAGCCACCACGTTGCCCATTCGCTTAACCTGTATTTAACTCGTTGTGTCCTCCTTACAAACGAAAGTTGAATGTATTACTGCAGTACAAGTGCAGCAACCACAATTACACTGGAGGTGATCGTGCTTCTCTGGTACTAGTGACACTCTACATTTACACTGAGATACTTTGCCGGCAGTATCGCTGGTAGACCAGCACATGAAGTCGAGGAGACCGGACTCCTCCAGTACACGTGGTGATCTAAACTCACAATAGAAATGGACTTGCAACCCCAATGTGAGTGAAACGCTACACTTCCAATAGAGGCACCATTCTTCCTTCAGTACTCGTGGTAAACCAACATTTACACTCGAGGTAAAAAAAAAAGTTCCTCCCGTATTGGTAGAATACAGTCGAGATATCTATGCTGCCTCATTACTAGTGGTACCCTACAATTACACTAATGATGACAGCTGTCCTCTGGTACGAATGGTAAACTGAACTTTTACTAGAGATGATATTGCCCAACCGGTATCACGAGTAACCCACAATTACATCAGAAATATTCATGCTCCTCTGTTACTAGTGGTGCCACGTCAACTACACTAGATGTGATGGTATTGCTCCAATACAAATGGTACACTAGACATACACTATATGTGACTGTATTCCTCTGATAACAGTAGTAACCTACACATGCATTATATGCAACCATACCCTTCTGGTATTAATGGTAACCTACAAATACACTATATATGACCTTATTCCTCTGGTGCTGTGATGCCCTACACAAACACTACCTGTAACTGTGTTCTTGTAGAACTAGTGTTGCCCACAGTTATGTCAGAGATGACAATGTTCTTTCTTTCCGTCAGATGTTTCTGTTCCTTCTAAAACCCTCGTTGTGTTGATAGGACGGTGACCAAACTATTACAGTTCTGTTGATGACCAGTTTTGCAGCTCTGTTGTTGTATTTATTGCTGGAACACAGGTACTGTCCAATTTTTCAGCACTGCTGATACGCTTACTACTGGATCCAGAGCTTTGTCTCAGCCTCTGCAGTGCGGACATTACCCTTGCAGATCCACTGTAATACCCCTCAGAAACTCTTTGCAATCCTTTGCTACGGACTACTGTCGATCCTTGAATGATCCCTTGCCGAATTCGGATTAAATATGAGTTAATCTCAATGGCTCCGAATCAGAATACCCACAAGATACTGAATGAATGAATTACCATATTGTTGCTACATCTTTGAAGAAGTCGGACAGTATATCATGCACGAACGATTGTTTATTGTCTACAAAATTATAATTATTGCTTTAGCATAAATAATTATCTTAATACGTAGTAGATATTAGTTGTAAAAAACCGAGCAATTTCAATAGCAGTAAATTAATAGGCAGTTACTTAATGAAATTAATAACAGTTTATAAATGAAGCTCAGTGTTTCTCCACACTTCAGTATTAGTTTGATTGCTGATTATCAAATTGCAGTAGAGACCATTTTCGGAAACTTCAATGGAAATGATCATTGGGCGGTGTGAAAGGTGGGCGGCTAGTCCACCGCTGTCCATTTTGTACCATTACCCAAAAGAATTTCTATTCTAATCTTTATATTGACAGTTAGCAATATCTCCAGAGCTTATTCTGCAACGTGCTCTTGAGAGGCATCTTTCAGCCGATCTGCTCTGCTTCTCAATGAATCCACCATTTGCACTGACAAGTGTACCTGTTGTGTTGCAATATTCTTATGACAGGTAATCGTTTGTGTTGAAGTAGGCTCCTCAAGTTAATTTCTTGGTGAATACTCTAAATTTGGTATTATCTAGTTCCACACCAGTGTCAGTGCCAGTTTCTGAATTCTAATTCGGTAACTGCAGCCCAGTTGGTTTGTCAGTTTTATTCTTTGATTCACCAACGACAGTGAAGGTGAATTTCACTGCATTTCTCAGCTTCTCTCGGAATTTAGTCTGTGTTAGCGCATATTTGCAACAGATTGTACAGCAGCTGAGAAGCAGCAACACGAGAGACTTTCATTGAGGGCAAGGAGTAAGGTTATGTTCTTGAAAGTGAATTGTTTAATTGAACAGAATATCACAATATACATCATCTGCAAAAGTATAAAACTTCTTGATATATGGAGGAGTAAGATTATCGATTTTCAACACCGAGACAGCATTGTGTATGTCACTGTTCCATTACAAGCGGAGTCCTTTGCACCGTCTACTGGTGACTGCCGTGAAAATGATTGTTACCACGTGTAACACCAACACCAGCAAGAAGGGAATTAATGAGTTTAATAAACCGTCATTGGTTCATGTAATCAACACTTTGCTTCAGCTAACAGTGCGTCTTTCGAGTGCCAGCATTGCTGTGTGTAAAATAAAGCTGAACGTTTATAAACACACAGCAGCAAGCACAATATTACCGGGACAGCAGACGCGATTTTCTCACTGTAATATTTCCTTTTGAACTGCTGACAGCAAATAGAAACACATCGATCAAAGGTGAAAGTGACCGTGAACCAGATGGAGCAAGTGATGGTCGTGCAGCACAACACCAGATGGATTGTGCACTGCGAAAAATGAAACAAGGAAGTAAAAGTGAAATAAATATGATTGATCTGCCACAGTAATACACAATGAATAACGTTCCTCCGATCTGCTATTCCCATTGCTACCAGTTAACCAGTGAGGCATTTGGAGAAACCACATTTTGCGACAACGCCCGAGTTTACGCCTGTCTCAGCTCATCTGCTGCTGAAACCCTCATTCATGCCTTCGTTACCTCCAGACTTTACTGTTCCAATGCACTCCTGGCTGGTCTCCCACATTCTACTATCTGGAACTTGAGGTCATCCAAAACTCTGCTTCAATGTCTGAACTCACACCAAGTACTGTTCCCCTATCACCCCCTTGCTTGTGACATACATTGGCTCCTGGTGAAACAATGGCTTGACTTTAAAATTCTTCTACCTGTTTTCAAATCTCTCCATGTCCTCGCCTCACCCTATCTCTGTAATCTCCAGCCCCTTAACATCCAATATACCTGAAGTCTACTAATTTTGGTTTCTTGAGCATCCACAATTTGAATTGCTCCACAATTGGTGGCCGTGTCTTCAATTGCCTTGGCGCCAAACTCTAGAATACCCTCCATAAACCTCGCGGCCTCTCCACCTCGCTTTCCCCCTTTAAGATGATCCTTAAAACATATTCCTTTGACCAAGCTTTTGAACATCTGTTCTAATATATCATTTTGTGGTTCAGTGTTATATTTTGTTTTATAATGCTCCTCTGAATATTAATG
The DNA here is from genome assembly GCF_036365525.1 of Heterodontus francisci. NCBI lineage: Eukaryota > Metazoa > Chordata > Chondrichthyes > Heterodontiformes > Heterodontidae > Heterodontus > Heterodontus francisci. The sequence goes on from NC_090398.1 coordinate 34,540,492, forward strand.
AAAATCCCTAGGCTTTTTATACATATATAAAGAGCAAGAGGGTAACCAGGGAAAGGGTTGGCCCACTCAAGGACAGAGATGGGAATCTTTGTGTGGAGCCAGAGGAAATGGGCGAGGTGCTAAATGAGTACTTTGCATCAGTATTCACCAAAGAGGAGGACTTGGTGGATGATGAGCCTAGGGAAGGGAGTGCAGATAGTCTCAGTCATCTCATTATCAATAAGGAGGAGGTGTTGGGTGTCTTGCAAAGCATTAAGGTAGATAAGTCCCCAGGGCCTGATGGGATCTACCCGAGAATACTGAAGGAGGCAAGTGAAGAAATTGCTGGGGCCTTGACAGAAATCTTTGCATCCTCATTGGCTGCAGATGAGGTCCCAGAGGACTGGAGAATAGCCAATGTTGTTCCTTTGTTTAAGAAGGGTGGCAAGGATAATCCAGGAAATTATAGGCCGGTGAGCCTTACATCAGTGGTAGGGAAACTATTAGAGAGGATTATTCGGGACAGGATTTACTCCCATTTGGAAACAAACGAACTTATTAGCGAGAGACAGCATGGTTTTATGAAGGGGAGGTCGTGTTTTACTAATTTGATTGAGTTTTTTGAGGAAGTGACGAAGATGATTGATGAGGGAAGGGCAGTGGATGTTATCTATATGGACTTTAGTAAAGCCTTTGACAAGGTCCCTCATGGCAGACTGGTACAAAAGGAGAAGTCACACGGGATCAGAGTGAGCTGGCAAGATGGATACAGAACTGGCTCGGTCATAGAATACAGAGGGTATCAGTGGATGGGTGCTTTTCTGAATGGAGGGATGTGACTAGTGGTGTTCCGCAGGGATCAGTGCTGGGACCTTTGCTGTTTGTAGTATATATAAATGATTTGGAGGAAAATGTAGCTGGTCTGATTAGTAAGTTTGTGGATGACACAAAGGTTGGTGGAGTTGCGGATAATGATGAGGATTGTCAGAGGATACAGCAGGATATAGATCGGTTGGAGACTTGGGCGGAGAAATGGCAGATGGAGTTTAATCTGGACAAATGTGAGGTAATGCATTTTGGAAGGTCTAATGCAGGTGGGAGGTATACAGTAAATGGCAGAACCCTTCGGAGTATTGACAGGCAGAGAGATCTGGGCGTACAGGTCCACAGGTCACTGAAAGTGGCAACGCAGGTGGATAAGGTAGTCAAGAAGGCATACGGCATGCTTGCCTTCATCGGTCCGGGCATAGAGTATAAAAATTGGCAAGTCATGTTGCAGCTGTACAGAACCTTAGTTAGGCCACACTTGGAATATTGCATGCAATTCTGGTCGCCACACTATCAGAAGGATGTGGAGGCTTTGGAGAGGGTACAGAGGAGGTTTACCAGGATGTTGCCTGGTCTGGAGGGCAGTAGCTATGAGGAGAGGTTGGCTAAACTCAGATTGTCTTCACTGGAACGACGGAGGTGCAGGCGCGACATGATCGAGGTTTACAAAGTTATGAGCGGCATGGACAGAGTGGATAGTCAGAAGCGTTTTCCCAGGGTGGAAGAGTCAGTTACTGGGCGACATAGGTTTAAGGTGCGAGGGGCAATGTTTAGAGGGGATGTGCGAGGCAAGTTTTTACACAGAGGGTGGTGAGTGCCTGGAACTTGCTGCCAGTGGAGGTAGTGGAAGCAGATACGATAGCGATGTTTAAGAGACATCTTGACAAATATATGAATAGGATGGGAATAGAGGGATACCGTCCCCAGAAGTGCAGAAGGTTTTAGTTTAGGAAGGCATCAAGATCGGCGCAGGCTTGGAGGGCCGATTGGCCTGTTCCTTTTCTGTACTGTCCTTTGTTCTTTGTGAAGCGCTATATATAAGTTGTTCTTGTTGTTGCTGTGAACGAATCTATATTGTACCCTTTCTATTACCTCAACAGCTACATAAAGTATTGAGCTCAAGCTTCGCACTGCTCTCCAACTGTGGTCTCACGAATGTTATACACATATTTAGTTTTATATGGTACATTGTGTGTGCATCTGCACTTTAAAAATCGATACCTCTTCCCTTAAGTCAGAGTAATTCATTCGTTCTCATAGCTATATTCAGCTCAGGTGCTGTATTTAAGGTCATATGCAAATGCTTTCCATCACCCCCACTCAATCCCGTTATTCTTCCTCTTTGCTCAGATTTCTTCATTCAATCATGAATATTAATTATTTTACAAAGATGACTGACATATACCTGATCTTTTTTCCCCCAATTCTGCCATCTTACTAATATCCCTTTACCCTTCTATTTGGTTTTTAGCATGACTTACTGTTTCCTCCACTTCAGCATTCAACTCACTCTCTAGCACTACATCCAATTTTCTATGAAATGCTAGGAAGGGCGGCTTTAAGAATGTAACCGAGATCTATATGAGTCGATGTAAATTGAAATGCCTCCATGTTTTACCGTCACACTGTGATAATTGGGATACAGAACGTGCAGCAATAACTTGAAATTCTGGCAAAGAGTTTTTGCTGGCGAGGCTTGTTTGCTGCAGTTTGAGAAACAGCTAATTTTTCTTCAGTTTCTCAGTTCCTCTGGATGACAATCCCTGAAATTGCAACCGGGTAAATGATGCAGCATAGAAAATGTTTACAACTGGAGCTTTTACAGAAGAATTCTGACCCATATTTACACTTTTATATGTGAACGATTCGTTTCTTGATGTTGTTGCATTTTAGCATTAGCTGGTAAGCAATCAAAGTAATTTTCTCAACATTTACCGCTGTAAAATCACAAGGGTTTACAAAGTTGAGAAACAGCCATTTAGCACAAATTTTATAAAAGGTCTTTCACTTTTCACCTCCAGGTTACATAAAGTTCAGCAATAACTACCTCGAAAATGTGGCAATGAGTTTTTTCTGCTGCAATAAAGTGTCACTTGTTTCACTTTCCATCTTGACTGTTTCTATCCACGGCTTTCCTGGGGGATTCAGAGGGATTTTTGTCACTTGTTCATCACTGTCCAAATTCAGGAACGACTAGATAATCTGCAGCTGCCCTGGAGAAGCAAATGGCATTCAAATTGTTTCACTCAGTTTGGATAAATGAGGACAGTTTGTGTCCAGTAGCAGAGAGGGGTCAGGAACCAGAGAGCACAGAATGAAGGTGAATAAAAATGGGAGAGTGATGCGAGGAGATAATCAGGGGAAACAATCCACCACAAGTTGTTCTGGTCTGGAATGCACTGCCTGACAGGTTGGTGAAAGCAGATCTAATATCCATTTTCAGAAGACAATTGCATCAATACTTCAATTCCTCTCACTAATAGTAGAGAAGATAACAGCACAAAAAGGAAAGTGAGAGATGTCAGAACTTTAGTGATGAAGAATTAAACGCAACTTATTCAGAGAATTTTTATTTGTCAATGAATGTTTGGTGTTTTTGTTTTGATGTTCTTGTTTTATTTCTGCATTCGCACTTATTCACTGAAAAGATTTTTTCAAGCAGAAACCAGGTTAACGTTACAAGCGATTATGTAGTTAGAAAATTACCATTTAACACAAGTTGTATTTAATTTTTTTCATTCAGCATCTAAATGTTACATAAAGTGTCAGATTGACACAAACATACATTCCTCTAACTTACAGCAAACTTGCAAACTCTCATGAACGCAGAATCTCCCCATCAGTAATGGATCAGTATCTCGATCTGTTGGTGTCCCTGTTTCACTGCAGTTACGGCCCCCTCTCATCATCTCCATCTGCTGGTGTCCCTGTCTCACTGCAGTTACTGCCTCGCTCACCAGTGGTCTCCTCTTAAACCTGTGTAACAGGTTCTTGAGTCTCAATGGCCTCCTCCTATTCCTATGTGACAGCCTCTAAGGAGCTGAATGGCTTCCTTCTATTCCTGTGTGACGGGCTCGAGGGGGTTGAATGGCATCCTCCTGCTCCGATGGGGGGGATAACTGATTTTATCTATATATTTGTGAGTCTATATGTGTGTGAGAGTGTTGTCTGTGAATGTGTGTAACTTTACGTTTGCGTCTCTGTATGTGTGTGCAAATATGTGAATTTGTACACACAGTCACAAAGGCTCCACATCCCACACTGGTGACCTCAACCACCTAGAAGGACAGGGACAGCAAGCACAGATACATAAAAAGGAAACGTTTGGCTAAGACAAATGTAGATCCATTAAAGGCATAGTCAGGAGAATTTATAATGGGGAATAGAGAAATGGCAGAGAAGCTAAATTATTTCTTTGTGTCTTTCTTCACTGAGGAAGATACAAGAAATCTCCCAGAATTAGAGATCCAAGGGATTGGGGGGAGGAGGAATTGAATGAATTACTATTGGTAGAAGGTTGCATTGGAGAAATTAATGAAGCTGAATGTTGATAAGTCCCCAGCATCTGATATTCTACATCCCAGAGTGTTGTAAGAGGTAACTATGGAGACAGTGGATGCATTGGTGATCATCTTCCAAAATTCTATAGACTCTGGAGTGGTACCTGCAGAGTGGAAGGTCACAAATGTCACCCCACTATTTACAAGGGAGAGAGAGAGAAAACAGGGAAGTACAGACCTGTTAGCGTTACATCAGTTATTGGGAAAAAGCTAGAATCTATTCTAAAGGATGTGATAAATGGACACTTGGATAATAATGATCTGATTGGGCATAGTCAACATGGATTTATGAATGGGAAATCATGTTTGACGAACCCGTTAGAGTTTTTTTGAGGATGTTACTAACAGAATTAATAAAGGGGAGTTGGTGGACGTGGTATACTTGGATTTTCAGAAGGCTTTTGATAAAGTCCGTTACATGAGATTGGTTAGCAAAATTAAAGCTCATGTGATAGGTGGTAATATACTGGCAATGATTAAGGATTGGTTAACTGGCAGAAAGCAGAGAGTAGGAATAAACGGTCCTCCTCACGTTGGCAGGCTGTGACTAGTGGGGTACCGCAGGTATCAGTGCTTGGGTCCCAGTTGTTCACAATATATATCAAGGATTTGGATGCGGGGACCAAATATAGTGTTTCCAAGTTCGCAGATGACACAAAACTAGGTGGGAATGTGCATTTCATTTGGCTATTTTCCGGTAGGTGGGAAACCTTGCTAATATGCTGTGACCTATGGAGTAGTGGGATGAAAGATGGTCACAATTATGGCGTCTCAGAGATCCCCTGACATGCTCTCCTCCTTCCAGCTGAGGGAGCTGAGACCATGTATTTGTGTCAAGAGTACCTCTCTGACGTGTTTTAGAATTCAAAGTAATTCATGACAACGCTACGTTCTCGCATACGTCATCAGGATGCGCCGCGGTGCGCGCATGCGCAGACGGTCTCATGCCCCCTGTGCATGCGCTGCGGCCCGACATGCCAGGACCGTTGTGCGCATGCGCAGAAGACGTCATCGCGTTGCGTCGTGTTCCTCGGGCAACGCGCCAGGTTGGCCTCTGCGCATGCGTCAAAGCTTCGGCGCCCCTTTTTGAAAGTGGAAGGAGGAGAGGTTTCGTCGGGCATTTTCTCGCAATTTGTCTGATTTATTTATTCGTTTTGGAGACTTGCTTCATTTTTATTTGACACAGGAGATTGTTCCAAGGTAAGTTGCTCTGCCTTTGTAAGTTGCTCTGAAAACATTTCCATTGTCTGGTGTCTGGGCCAACGCATGTTCTCCAGCCCCTGTTGTGAGTTGCTCTGAAAACATTTCCATTGTCTGGGCCACCACATGTTCTCCAGTCCCTGATGTGAGTTGCTCTGAAAACATTTCCGTTGTCTGGGCCACCGCATGTTCTCCAGCCCCCGTTGTGAGTTGCTCTGAAAACATTTCCATTGTCTGGGCCACCGCATGTTCTCCAGTCCCTGTTGTGAGTTGCTCTGAAAACATTTCCATTGTCTGGGCCACCGCATGTTCTCCAGTCCCTGTTGTCAGTTGCTGTGTGCAGGCAGTACATGTGCTGCAACCTACCATCTTAACGGTCACTTTCGTTTTTGTAACGTTTTAATGGAGTGCATTCTGTATTTCTTATCTCATCTCATGTTTCCCGTGTGTTCCCTTAATAGCCTTCCTGAACCTCAAACTTCGGTCATGGCAACGTCAGTAGATTCCACAGAGCAGTTCCTTGCCACCTTCACAACCCAGGAGTTCGAGAGTTATGACGACTTCAGCAGTAAACTTGAGATGTTTCAACAGGTAGCATGGTCTGCAGGCACATCCTGTGATGTGCCTTGTTATGTTTCACTATGTTAACAATGCTATTTAAATGCGCTTTAATGTTGTGCTTACAGGCAACGGGGAGTCTATTTTAAAAAGTGAGCACCCATACGCTTGAGAGGGAAAACAAGAGACGGCGAGTCGAAATTCCCATCCGCTTTAAGTATGCCTCAGTGAGGCTGTGCTGTGTACACTGTGGGCAGCCACGCATCCGTCCCACTGGAGTGAGACCGAATCAGAGGTAGGTGCTGCGGTCACTACATTTCCACTTGTGTAGCTTGTCAGTCCTGTAAAGCTGTGCATTGAACCAAGATTCGATTTGCAGTGTCAATACATCTCGTCAGTGAGATCCTGTGCCCACAAAGCCACGCGCATACCGCCCCCGTGTCTACGGACTGCCTTTGTTGTGATTTCCTGGATAGACCAATGGCTGGGCGACCACCTCAGCGCAACCTCCTCTGGACTGCGAAACAGGTGCGCACCAGATGTTGGGACCTTGTCATGGTGCACATGTAAACTGCTGCCAGCAGCACACCTGGGGATGGCTGGCGTTTTCGTGAGGGCACGAGGCACGTGGGGCGTGTTCATTGAATGTCTGTTATTTTTCAGGTATCTCGCCCTGGGCTGTGAGGTCTTCATCAGTGTGAAATTCAATGCGACCAAGAACAAACTGTGTGTCAGCTCCTACCATATTGTGCATACCGGTCATGTTTTGCATCCAGAATGTTTACGCTTCTATGCAAGGAGACGACAACTGAACCACGATGAAAGGCAGAAGGTAGAAGAGTTGGTCAAGCTGCAGGCTGGGAACAAACAGCTGAAGGATTATATCGAGCGTTCATTCAATAAGACCGTGACCCTTAGTGACATTAGAAATGTAAAATCCCGGCTCAAGACAGGGGATGACAGCATGGATGCGCTGTGTGATACGCTGGAGAAGATTCAGCAGGACGGGGCTGCAGTGCGGGTTGGCCTGGAGGGAAGCAGCATCCTCTATATTGCCTTCATGACACCAGCCATGAAGGCCCACATGCAGGCCTTTCCTGAACTGCTGTTCATGGACGGACCGTACAAGGTGAACAAATGCGGCTACCCTCTGTACCCAGTGATGGTGCAGGACAATGTTGGTAGGGGCAAGGCTGTGTTCTATGCCATGGTGAGGAATGAGACGGCTCAGATGCTGGACGAGATTGTGGGTGTTTTTGTTGATTTCATGGGATCCAGCGCCTGCCGCGTGAGATCAGCCATTGTGAATAAAGGCATCAATGACATCAATGCGATCAGAAAGCATCTCCCAGCTGCAACGGTTCTCCTCTGTCAGTTCCATGTGATGCAGAGCATGAGGAGGAAGATCAGCAGCTACCCACTGAATGGGGAACTGAGGGATCAGTTGTTTATGATCTGCAAGGAAATGGTTCATGCACCTTTGGAGGAGAAGCTCACTAATTGTGTAGAAAGGATTGGACACCTCTACCCACCCCTGCAGGACTACCTGCTTACAAACTGGATTCCACAGAAGGAGATGTGGGAAGCATGTTCACGCAGTAAAGTCCTAACGTTTGGGAACAACACCAACAATCGCATTGAGTCAGAGAATGGCAAGATAAAGCACCTGCTCCACTCCCCCTCATCCATGAAGGAATGCATCTCAGCGCTGATCTTCCACAATAGTGTCCTGGATCGGGAGTGTGCCTATTACACATTCCTGCAGGGAGCCTCTTTCAAGCGCATCGCAGAGGCGCCAGCAGATCTGCAATCATTTTACACGGGATTCACCGGTCATGCTATGAAGCTGATGCATCAGGATCATAGCCACATTCAGCGAGTACATTTCAAGGAGCAGGATGAAGGCACAGTGACTGTGATTTCTGGCGGCAAACAGTACACACTGCAGATACATGATGGCCAGGCTACCTGTAGCTGCATCTTCTCCATTCAGACTTTGTTGCCCTGCAAACATGCTGTTGTTGTGCAGAGGCATCTGGGTCTGCCTTTGGACAGGCTCGCCCCCAATTGTCGCTGGCGTGCATCTCAGACACCAACGACGACAGGCATGGCTGCTGCCATTGTGATTACAGAGGAACAGCCAAGGCCCCTCAGCCACAATGAAAAATACCGCTTGCTTTCAGATCAATTGTACCAGCTACAACAGGCCGTTCTGCAGAATGGAACGGCAGCATTCATGAGGAGACTGGACTGGCTGCAGCAACAGACTCTCCGCTGGCAGCAAGGACTGGCTGATGAGATGGAGCCATTTACTATGCCCAACAATTGCCCGGAAGCACCTTCGGATGGAGGTGGCCGCACGCTGGACATCAGTCACGTGTCACAAACCCTGGATCCTGAGCGTCTCACCCCCTGGCCTAATGATCTGATGGACCATACATATGCCTGCCTGTTCAAATCTCCACTTCCCCTACCTGTGGTACCCTCTCCTTGCTGCTCAGTTACACAGTCACCTGCTCCTACACCCATCAGGGCAGTGCACATGGGCACACAGTTGCCTGCTCCTACACCCATCAGGGCAGTGCACATGGACACACAGTTACCTGCTCCTACACCCATCAGGGCAGTGCACATGGACACACAGTTACCTGCTCCTACACCCATCAGAGCAGTGCTCATGGACACACAGCCAACTGTTTCCCCATCCGACGTTGAAACAACCATGCAGAGCCTTGTGAGACTCCGCAATTGCCAGTTGCTGCCTGTCAAGCAGAGAGGGCATCCAAAGGGGTCAAGCACTTGGGGAACATTCAGCAAGAAGAGACTGAGCACTAAAAGAAACAAGCATGCAGTGTCCAGTGGTAGCACAAATGTGAATGCTCTTGCTGTGAACACAACTGGTGATCGTAGTAGGCAGGATTAAATGGGAATGGATGGGAAGATGCACGAGTAACATAACCACTAGCAGGGAACTGCTGGGCTAAATGGCCAGCTTTATGTTCATAGCCCAAAAGAAATGTGCTTCTTTTCCAGCACCCTCACATCATTCATGTTTTCCCTGAGAGCAGCATTGAACCATCACGAGATAGGGGCAATAACATCATCCTGCCTCCTACAGCTGAGGTGGGTACTAAGTGATTCATTGGCGGTGTTATCAGTACATGCCTTTACCGCAGAACACAAAGCATGCTCAACAGTAATTCCATTGGAGGGAGGGAAGCTCTGACACTGATGTTCTTTCCTTATTTTCTGTCATGTAAAACGTGCCCTTGAGAAAACCATCCTTGACCCTTAAGGACGGCATTCAAGCAAAGGAGGCAGTGCGGGAGAGGACGCAAGGATGTGATGATTCCTGCATCTGAGGTGGGTAATAAGTGCTTCATTGGCGACGTTATCAATTGGTGCCTTCACTGCAGAACTTAAAAAGGTGTGCACAACAGTAATTTCAGTGGATGGACGGAGGCAAGCTCTGACTCTGATTTGCTTTATTTCTTTTCATGTAAAACATGCCGTCGAGAAAACAATCCTTGAGACTTAAGGTCAGCATTCAAGCAACGAAGGCAACTGGATCATGCTGCGGAGCTCATCACGATGTGGAAAGGAACATTGCATTTATGGATGAATTGGGAATGCACATTGGGATGCGCGTGGGGAACATTCACCAAGAATAGACTGAGCTCAGACTCTTGTGACTTTGCCTTCTTCACATGGACAATACAGTAGTGGAATAGAGAGCCAAGCGTTTATTCACCACAAGGCTCTCCAGGAACAATCTCTTTAGCTGTGCATAGCAGAGACTCGGCCTGTCTGTCCAACGGGAATGCCGGACACAACACTCATGTATCCATGCACAGCAGTTCCTCGGATACTTAATGAACTTAATAAAACTTTTCAATAATTAAACCCAGAATTGTTGAGGTTTTGTTTTGCATGCTATTTCCCCGACTTTGCAACTGCACTTCTAGATATTCAACTATGGTGGGGGGGGTGGGGGGGCGTAGAGGGAGGGGTGGGTGAAGGACGTTTACTACCCGATTATTGCTACCTTTGGTGCCCCAGGTAAGACCTGTTGTCCAATACCTTGATTATCTCACTGTTAATGATTATTTAACGGATCACGAGAATATCTTTATTACAGAGCCGGAATGCCAGCAGGAATTTCACCAGACTGAACAACCATTGAGGCATTGTTCCAGTTGGTGCTTCATGAACATAAGACGTTTAATTTTCTCGCTATACTTAGGGAGGGCAATGTTGTTACCGTTTCACTCCAACAGCTCATAGATCACGGAAAAATGTGCTGCTTCTACGCCAATGTAATCATTATATTTGCACCGTATTCCTTCTCTATTTAAGTTGACAATTCCTCGGACCACAGGCAAGTCCAACGAATAGAGACTTTGAAATAGATTTTACTAAACAATTGCCGCTCAGGGAGTCACTCCCTGCCCTCGATTGAAATAACCTTTCTGCTTCCGCCTGCTCACGCTCCATTCCAGAGCAGCTCCTTGGGGCAATTAGAAATAGAAAACGTGCCGCAGATTGAACACAATTGATTGTTTTGTCTCAGCTAAATGTTCTTATTTGAATTCATGTCTTTCCAGTAATGGTTTGGAAATTATACTGAATACTGCAGACAGCTGATGCTGTTTGTGAGATTCCTCTCTCCAAGCAAACTGAAGGAGCTCATGTAAAACTCCACCTATCGCCGCATGGGATCACACTGGTATTATAAAACTGGGCAGGGGCATCACACGGCACAAGCCTCATTGCAGGATGGCTTTACTGCTGAACACGGGAATAAAATATGTGTTTGCATTTTATGTATGGGAAACCATCAATTTATTGACAGCCAAACATTAACAATTTATGGAGCCATCTAAAGTTTCCCTCGAATGGACTATTATTTATAACAGTACTGTCTCTGTGAGGTACAATGGCTTGACCTGGACCGCAGAGTTATAGTAATGGAGTTCAATCTGCTGTGGAAATTATACCAGAGAGAAGAATGATGGACACTGATCTGATAACTCTGGTTTACATTCCCGCCCAAAGTCAATACACCCTCAGTGACTGGGTGGTAGTGGGGGTTGCTTTCCTTTACCATTCATGCTACGGCCTCGGGGGAACCTCGTCCTGCGACCTTGTTATAGTCTGAATAAAGTATGCTGGAAGGATAGTGAGATTATAATCATTTCTTGCTTCCAAAGAAAAGCTGTCAATGCTTGTCGATATTATTAATAAGATTTAGTCTAAGTACAAACACACATATTAAATTATGCTCACAATATGCTCTAGAAGTTGTCTGGGTGACTCCATAACTTAAATCTTCTCCCTCTTTCTTGCAGCAAACCTATTGCCAATTGTCATTCTCTCCAGAGGAAATTGCGGCCTCTCCAAGTGTATTTCAGTCTACATGGTGGCCATGGCAACAGCAGATCTACTGGTCATGTTCTTTAATATAATCGGGTTTAATATTTTGAGTAAACGCTTTCCACATTCATTCCTCTCCTACACTGCCGTCTGTAAGTTCATGATCTACATGCTTTGTACCAACCACAGTATGTCGGTGTGGTTTACAGTCTCCTTCACATTTGACCGATTTGTAGCTATATGCTGTCAGAAGTTAAAAAGAAAGTATTGCACTGTGAGAACTGCAGCGGCAGTATTAACAACCCTTTCCATCCTGATATATTCACAGACCATCCCCTTTTGGTTTGCATATGAACACAAGCAAATAATTAACAACATTCACTGGTTTGTCATCCCTAGTGTGGTTTTTATTTCATCGCCTGCAGGTGCAGCGTACCTCCTCTTACAGAATATCATTTATACATGGCTTCCTTTTGCTTTGATATTACTGTTAAACTTTTTGACAGTCAGACGTACTTGAATAACCAGTAGAGCATGCAGGGGACTCCGGGCTCACAGCAGTGAAAGTCCGAGAGATCAAGAGATGGAGAATAGAAAGAAATGCATTATTTTACTATTCACTGTATCTGTCAGTTTTATATTGTTAAATCTACCATCTGCCATGAGCCATGCAACTAGTAGTATAGCTGTGCATTACCGACCCGATTATACATCTCCTGCATACATCGCCGATCAAACCGGAATTATGCTTCAGTATTTGAGTTCCTGCACAAATACTTGTATTTATGCAACTACTCAAACTAAATTCAGGGACAAGCTGAAGAAGGTGATGAAATCTCCTTGGACACTGGCTGTGAGATTGCTTTAAAAATAACAACAAAAAATTCAATCAACGCTTCCTGTCCCAACTAGAGTTTAGTTAGACCTCGTGTTCAGTTTTGGAATGAGATTCTTTATGTTTTACGGAAAAGGATTGTTGTTATGAAAATGAGCAGGTATGACAAAACATTGCTTCCATTTTCTGCCGTGTGTTTGATGTCTTCTGCTATCCCCGGATGAACAGAATCGTTTCCTGCTGCACCAGCGAATATTCCTCTCAGGCTTCAAAGATAATATTCAGGATTGATCTTCAGAAGACCATCCTCAAACCACAGGCACTGTAATGAGATACATCTGTTTAATTGATAAAAGACTTTCCCTTTACTGTAGAAACAATGTATTGTAATCGTGGGTATTGGAAATGGTTCTAAGTTTTCGTGTGAATATTGCTGACTCTGGTCTCCCCATCAGATTCTGCCACCATTGTAACCCAGACCAGTAGAACGGGCCACTGTCTCCTGATACAGGGGTGGTGCTGGACGACAGGAGAATTGCAAATTATATATCCTTGTTCAAAGAATGGTGTAATGATAAACCCAGTAAATACAGGCCAGTCAGTTCATCTCGGTGATGGGAACACATTAAGAAAATATAATCCGGAACAAAGTTAACAGTCACTTGGACAACGTTAAATTAATTAAGTAAAGGCAGCAAGGATTTGTTAAAGGCAAATCGCGTTTAACTAAAGTGGATAAATATATTGATGTCGAAACCAAGAGGGGTAATGAGGGCAATGGGGTAGATGTGGTGTACATGAACATTCAAAAGGCGCCTGACAACGTATCAGATAACAGAGTTGTGAGAGTGACAGTCCATGGAACAGTGGCAGCATGGATACAAAGCTGGTTCCGTGACAGGAAGCAGCATAGAGGCGGTTGCTTTTTGGGCTGCAGAAAAGTGAGGGGGTGGGGGGTCAATGCTAGGGTCATTGCTATTCTATTATATGTAAATAACCTGGACTTGGGTGTGCAGAGCAACCTTTCAGAGCGTGCTGATGACACGAAACTTTGAAGTATTGTGACCTGTTGGGAGTGAAGTTAGAGGCTTGAAGAGAACAAATATAGTCTGGTTGAATGGAGAGACACGTGACAGATGAAATTTAAAACTGAGAAGTGTGAAATGATTCATTTTGTTTGGAAGAACGAGGAGATGCAATAAAAAATAAAGGATACAATTCTAATGGGGCTGCAGGAGCAGAGGGAGCTGGGGGTAAATGTATACAAATCATTGAAGGTGTTAGGGCATGTTGAAAATGCGGTTAAAATCCATTTGGGATCTTCGGATTTATAAATAAAGGTGTAGACTATAAAAACAAGGAGTATATGGTGAAAATTTATAAAACACTGGTTCAACCTTTACTGGAGAATTGTGTCCAATTCCTGAATCACACTTCAGGAAGGACGTGAAGGCATTGGAGAAGGTTCAGAAAAGATTTTCAATAGTTCTAGGGATGAAGGAGTTCAGTTACATGGAAAGATTGGAGAGGGTAGGGCTTTTCTCATTAGAAAAATGGAGGTTGAGAGTTAATTTGATATATTTGTTCAAAATCATGAAGGATTTGGACAGATGTGATAGAGAGAAACTGTTCTCATTGGTGGAAGGGTCGAGAGTCAAAGGACGCCAAATTTAGTTGAACAGCAAAAGAGCCAAAGACGGCATGATGGAAAACATTTTTTATGCAGCAAGTGGTTAAGTTCTGGAATGCACTCCCTGGAGGCAGATTCAATCATGGCTGTCAAAAAGGAAATGAATCATTATCTGAAGGAAGATTATTGTAACTCATAAAGAATAAGTAAATCAATTTCTCCTTAAATGAAGCTGACTTTAAACTTTGATATAATAATGTAACAAAGAATGGTCTAGAATTCCACATGGCGGACTGAGAGAAACATATCAAAATGATCAGTTTGCAACGTACATTTAAATTTTTTAAAAGCCGAAGGGACTGAATTCAGAATGGCAATATTTTTCAAACCCAAGCATCGGTCATCCAGTGTGTCTGTAATTTATACATTTCACCTCTGTATCTAAGTGCTATTGCGTGTATTGAGTGCTCAATAAACCAATGCCATCCCACTCCTATATTTCAGAAACTTATTGAAAGCCATGCACCCAGCACTAGCCTTACTCTAAATGTGAATGGGCTCCATTTACTAATCGAATGTCAGTCGTTTCTCAGTTGGTTGCAGTCCAGCCCTTGAATTACAAGGTTCCCGTTTCAAGTCACACTCCAGGGTTTGCGCACAAAAATCAAGGCTGACCCTCCAGCTGCGCTGTTGGATGTGCCATCTTTCGAATGAGCTGTTAAACCGGTGGCCCATCTACCTGCTGTGATAGATGATGGCCCATTTTTGAAGAACAGGGGATTATTTCCCGGTTTCCTGGTCAATATTCATCCCTCAAACAACATCACAAAAAAAAAAAACAATTATCTGGTCACTAGCACATTGTTGTTGTGGAGGTTTCTGTGTGCACATTGTCTGCCGCAATTTCTACATTACAACAGTGATTAGACCTGAAACAAAAGTATTTCATTAGCTATAAACCACTGCGTTTTATGATCGTGAAAGGCACAATTTTAATGCAAGCTTTTATTCCTTTAATTGTGAATAAATGCCCCTTTACCCGTCATTTTTTTAATGTATCATCCTGCGGTTCAAAAACCCAAACTTCACTTGATTTAATTTCCTCGTACTTTCCAGACTGTACCAATCGGCTGGCATCCAGCTTCTCTCCGAAGCAAAGGTGAATTTCGGCCCGTTTTGTAACTGGATCCAGACGGCCAGAAGTATTAAAGGCAAGAATACAGCAACGGGCAATGGTTTTAATTCTATCAGCCAGCGATGCATCTGCACCCAACTACAATCATAGTCAACCCTGTCATCCAATATCATCATGTAAAATAGAAAACCAAATCATGAGGAAGTTAACCATGACATTCTGTGTCAATTTGAGTATCATCACATTGCTTGTGATTCTCCTGCTCCTGTTTTTAACTCCCTTTCTAACAGCACTGTGGGTGTACCAACCCTACATGGACTGCAGCGGTTCAAGAAGACAGCTCACCATCACCTTCTCAAGGACAATTTGGGATGGGCAATTAATACTGGCCAAGCCAGTGATGCTCACATCCCATGAATTAATAAGAAAAAAGCAAAACACTGTGCGCCCTTGAGTTTGTCTCTTTCGAATTAAGCAGTCATTGTGTTTTCGTGACATTTCTTGCACTTTATTTGTTATTTAACAGTTACTATTCCCCTGTCACCTTCAACCATATGTATGATTTCGATGTTCCATTGGTCTCAATTTATAATTACTGTAAGTGCATTCCACTAAATTTCCTGATCTTCTGTTTCTAATTAAACTGTAAAACGTTCCACTAAATAGACTGTTCCCTATCCAATTAAACCTTTCCTTTATTCCTCTAAATTCTCCTCTTTCACATTTTAATTAAAGTAACTTTATTTCACTAAAGTCACCTTTATTCTATTTCTATTTAAATTGTTGCTGCAGTCTTCAAAACTCTCCTGTTCTCTATTTCTAATTAAACAATTGTTGTCTTCCCCTATAGATCCATTTATTCTATATATAATTATACATTATTGAATTCTCCTATTTCATCTGTCCCATATTGTGCATAAAATAATACTTGCATTCTGTTGAATTCGCCTATCCTTTATTTGTAATTAAACCGTCTCTGTGTTCAATGCCCCCACTGCCTCTAAATTTACATCCTGCTTATTTGGCATTCAGTTCTGGGTGAGAAGAAATGTCCTCCAATTTAATAATGAGAAGACTGAAGCAATTATCTTTGGCCCATCACAAACTCCGCTCCTGAGCCACTGACTCCATCCCTCTCCCTGACCACTGTCTGTGGCTGAACCAGACTGTTCACAACATTGGGTCAAATTTGAGTTCGAGATGAGCTTTCCAACACATATCCACTCTATCATGAAGATCACATTTCTCCACCTCTTCCATGTCACCGCACTCCGCCCCTGCCTCAGCCGTTCTGCTGCAGAAACCTGCATTCATGTCTTTGATAGCTGCAGACACTTGACTATTAGAACGCTATTCAGGCCAACTTCCCAGATGCTACTCTTTGCAAACTTCAGGTCATTCAAAACTCAGCTGCTCGTGACCTAAATCACACCAAATCCTGTTCATCGATCAGCCCCACACCTGCTGACCTACATTGACTCCCGTTTCAGCAGCGCCTCCATTTAAAAATTCTCAGTTTTCTTTTAAAATCCGTCTCGTTATCTCTGAAATCTCCTTCAGCCCGACAACCCTCTGAGCTATCTGTGCTCCTCTAATTCTGGCCGCTTGAGCATTCCAATTTAATCACCCAATTTACGTTCTGTAATTGTCCCCTTAAACCTCTCCAACTCTCTACTTCCCTCTCATCCTTAAGACACTCCTTCAACACTACCTCTTCGACCCAGCTTTTGGTCATCTAGCCTACGATCTCCCAATGTTTCTCGGTGTCATATTTTGTTTTATAAGGACGCTGTGAAGTATCTGGGGACATTTTATTCCTTAAAGAGAGCTGTAGATACAAGCTGTTGCTATTGTTGCATTCTCATGAATACCTGCGCCATGTGGGAACTCGAGGACTCTTCATGTGTCTTGGATGACCACGTGTGCAGGAAGTGACTCAAGCTGTTTCAACTCGAGCTCAGGAGTTCCAAGCTTGAGAGGCAGCTGCAGTCAGTGCAGAACATCAGGGAGTAGGAGAGTTTCGTCGATCGTACTTTCCATGAGGTGATCACCCTAAAGGAAGTACGTGTTCAGGATAGCAGGCGGGTGGCCATCTGGAAGACTAGGAAAGGCAGGTGGTGGAGGAGTCTTCAAGGTGTGTACCACTCTCAAACAGCTACACTGCAATGAAGATTACTGGGAGTGATGATACTCTGAAAGAGTGCAGTCCAGACCATGGCACCAATAGGCAAGGGACTGCATATGAGGGAGCGGGAAAGTGTCAAAATGCAGTTGTTATGGGAGATTGCATAGTCAGGGCGACCGACAGGCATTTCTGCAATCGTCATCCTGATGTATTTCTTCCATGGTGCTAGGTTAAAGGACGTCAGCAAAAGGGTGCAGGGTATTCTGGAGGTGGAAGACTTAGCCAGAAGTTGCGGCACACGTTTTTACCAACGACATTACAAGGGTATAAAGGCCCTATGTCTAGATTTTCTGGAGCTAGGGAGGAAGTTCAAGAGCCGGACTTGGAAGGGTTACTGACAGCGGTATGCACTAACAAGAATTGAAATAGAAAGAGAGAGAGGATCACTGAGCAGCTTGACACATGGTGCAGGAGGGAGTGCTTCCAATTCTGGGGGCGTTAGGACCAGCACCAGGGCAGAAGTCACCTATTCAAAAGGGATAGGTTACAACTCAATAGGACTAAAACCATTGCCCTCATGAGGAGGTTCACGAGTGTGGTTGGGAAGGTTTTAAACTGAATTGACAGATGGATGGACACCAACATATGGAAGTGGAACAGAGGAATAAGATGCATACTGTAAGAGTGTTGGGCAGTCCTTCAGATGACTGTAGCTTCAGTTTAGATGGGAACAGACTGAGAATGGCTATGATGAATGCAAAGACAGCATTGCAGTGCATGTGTGTAAACACACAAAGTGTGGTGAATACGTTTGGTGAGCGACAGACACAAATAACAGTATGTGAACATGATGCATTAGCGACAACAGAAAAGTGGCTTAAAACGTTCAGGACCAGGCACTTAATATACAAGGATATAAAGTCTTCAGAAAAGTTAAAGCAAGTTGAAAGAGAGGTAGGATGGCAGTACTGTATCTGACTCTGTATCCAAAGGTGTCTGAAACTGTACCCATGAGTGGCTGACTCTATACCACCATGTGCCTGTCGCTGTATCACTTTGTGACTGATTCTGTGTTCTTGAGTCTCTGACCCTGCTTGTCTGTCTCTGTAACCAAGTGTGTCTGATTTTATCCCTTTTCTGTAGCCCTTTCTTTTGTTCTGCATCCTTGCACTCATGGCTCTTTATTCCAGCATGTCTTAATCTGTTTGCCAATGGTCTGGCTTTGTATATCACTTTGTTTGAAGCTGTATCCCAATGTGAGCAACACGATATCCCTGTGTGTCAGGCTCTGTATCACTGTGTGCTTATCTCTGTCTCCCTGTGTGTGCTGTGTCTGCCCCAGAGTCAGACACACTCGGATATAAAGTCGGACACACCGTGATACAGAGTCAAATGCACAGAGATACAGTGTCATGCACAGTGATACATAGACTGGCACACAGGAATATAGAGTTGGGCACATTGTTATTTAGAGTCAGAAACACAAGTTTGCATAATCAGACACTATGATGTACCAAGTCAGACGTACTGGGATAGCAAGACACACAGAGATGTAGATCTAGACACGCAGGTCTACAGAATTCGATACACAGGAATATATAGTAAAGTATACAAGGTTAAAGAGTGAGACAGACAGAGATAGAGTCAGACACATAGTGACACAGTGTTAGAGAAAAAGAGACAAAGTGTCAGAAACACAGAGATGCTGTCAGATGCACAGAGACTGTGTTTAGGTATACAGAGTCAGAAACATTGGGAAAGAGAGTCAAGCACTCAGAGGTACAAACTGAAAACCACACAGCTAAAGAGTCAGGCATTCAGAGATACAGATTCAGACCCTTAGGGATACGGAATCGGGTGCATAAACTACAGAGTTCGCCACTTTTGGATACAGGGTCAACTGCAAGGCATAAAGGGATTCCCAAGTTCTTCTATAAGAATATAAGTAGCAAAAGGATGGTAAAAGTTGTAGTAAGGACGTTAAGGGACCAAAAGGGGGATTCACGCATGGAGACAGGGCAAGAGCTGAGGTATTAAATGAATATTTTTCATCTGCCTTTACCAAGGAAGAAGATGCAACTCAGGCCACGGTGAAAGAGGCAGTAATCAATACACGAGATGGATTTAAAATTGATAAGAGGTGGTATTATATAGGCTGTATATACTTTAAGTTGATAAAGCACCAGGACCTGATGGGATGCATCCAAAGACATTGAAGGAAGTGAATCAACTCAGGGGTAGTGTCAGAGGACTGGAGAATTACAAATGTTACACTCTTGTCCAAAAAAGGAGCTAAAGATAAGCCTAACAAATACAGGCCAGTCAGGTTAACTTCAATGGTGGGAAAACTTCTGGAAACAATAATTTGGGACAAAATTAATTGCCTCTTGGACAAATGCGGGTTAATTAAGGAAAGCCAGCATGGATTTGTTAAGGGAAATTCTTGTTTAACTAACTTTTTGGAGTTTTTCGAAGGGGTATCTGAAAGGATTGATGAGGGCAATGTTGTTGATAGGTTGTACACAGGCTTCCAAAAGGCGTTTGATACAATGCCACACAAAAGACTTGCGAGCAAAGTCATAACTCACGGAATAAAAGGGGCAGAAGCAGCCATGGATACAAAATTGGCTGGGTGACAGGAAACAGAGAGTAGTGGTTAATGGATGTTTTCAGGCTGCAGGAAGCTTTTTAGTGGAGTTCCCCAGGGGTCAGTATTGGGACCCTTGCTCTTCCTGATGCAGATTAATGACTTAGACCTTAGTGCACAGGGCACAATTTCAACATTTGCAGATGAGATGAAACTTGAAAGCATGTGAACTGTGAGGAGGAAAGTATAGAACTTCAAAAGGACATACACTAGCCAGTGGAATGAGTGGACAAGTGGCAGATGAAGTTCAATTCGGAGAAATATGAAGTGATTCATTTTAGTAGGAAGAACACGGAGAGAAAATATAAACTAAATGGTGTAGCTCTAAAGAGGGGTGCAGGAACAGAGGGAGCTGTGCGTATAAATGCATAAGTTATTGAAGGTGGCAGGACAGGTTGAGAGCGTGGTCAATAAAGCATAAAGTATCCTCGGCTTTAATAATCACCTAGGATATTTTCCTTGGAGAAGAGTAGGCTGAGAGAGGTTTGATCGAGATATCCAAAACCATGAGATCTCTGGACATATTAAGAGGGAAAATTGTTCCCACTCGTGAAAGGATCGAGAACGCGATGGAAACATGAGGAAAACATTTTTCATGCAGCGAATGGTTAGGATTGGGAATGCACTGCCAGAGAGTGAGGTTGAGGCAAGTTCAAGAGAGGCATTCAAAAGGGAATTAGATAGTTATCTGAAAAGGAAGAATGTGTAGGGTTACATGCTGAAGGCGGGAGCATGGCACTAAGTAAATTCTTCATTCGAATATCTGGTGCAGACACGATGTACCGAATGGTATCCTTCTGTGCTGTAACAATTCAGTAATTCTGCATGATTCTGCATCCTGTTTAGCGTCCTCAACCTTGAGAAACTCCATCTGGGAGACACAGTTTGCCCGCACCCTCCAGCTCTCATTTCATCGATGTCATTCTCCTTGTCTTCCACAAATATCATCGTAGAGGAATGGAAACTCGGTGCCCTGTTCGACCATGAATTCAGCTTCCTCTCCTACAGAAAACCATTACTAGTTAGCTGTCTATCACCAGCAAAAGATTGTTTGCTCATTTTCCATGCAATCGGAACCCGAATCCAGCATTTATCATCTCGACCCCAAATTCTCCCTGCCCTTGTTCCACTTACCCACTCCCCAATTTACAAGTTTTCCAGTCCAGCACAAGTCTTGATCTGAATGAAGTTCCACACAGCTGTTCACTGCC
Source organism: Heterodontus francisci (assembly GCF_036365525.1). Classification (NCBI taxonomy): domain Eukaryota; kingdom Metazoa; phylum Chordata; class Chondrichthyes; order Heterodontiformes; family Heterodontidae; genus Heterodontus; species Heterodontus francisci. The sequence goes on from NC_090398.1 coordinate 34,561,573, forward strand.
TTTCTGCCAGTTTATACTGGTTCCCAGTGTGTCAGTGAATTGAGAAGATTATTGTCCACTCATTACAGGTTGCTCCAGCACAAAGGGTTCTTTTTGCAGTTCACTACCTTCTTGGTATAAATCATTGTCCATTGTTCAGAAAAATCAACCCTCAGATTGGAATAAGTTGTCATTCACTGAAACATTATATTTAAATTGCAGTTTTTTGTGGAGCAGGGCCTTTTTTCCTCACTGCAGGGATTCACATCTTTCCTACTAAGCCTGACTTCCGGAGTTAAAGAGATCGTCAGTTGATACATGATCAGTCAATTTACATGTGCTTTGTTTAGTGATGGATACTTGGTCGGTTTCTGGGTGATGGGTCAATATACTTGTGTTGTACCTTTGTTAGATGCCGAATATTTGATCAGTTTCTGGCTGATGGGTCAATATGCCTGTGTTGTACATTTGTTAGATGCCGAACATTTGATCAGTTTCTGGCTGATGGGTCAAGATATTTATGTCACATTGATGGGACTGAGATTCAAGTTTAGATTGTTGCAATCAAAGTAGCAGCTGCATGTTTCCGGTTTATTTTCAGCTATGAAGGGAATGGAATTTATTATGGAAAGATTGGGTAGTCTGCTCACTGCAGAAATCTATGTCACAGCGAACCAGCTCTCCTGTAACAAGCACGGCCTCCTCTGTGTCTTGTCTTACAAGAAGGATTCTTGTTCTGATGAATGGTCACTGAGCTGAAACGTTAACTCTGCTTCTCTCTCCACAGATGCTGCCAGACCTGCTGAGTATTTCCAGAATTTCTTGTTTTCATTTCAGATTTCCAGCATCTGCAGTATTTTGCTTTTATTCTTGTTTCTGTGAAAAGTTTTCCCAGTGTTCTTAATGACCGTGATAGGACTCCAACATGCAGGATTATGATGACTGTAAAAACACAGAAATCAGACGCTGCATACATTCGGCCACGCAGTCCTCCCCCGTGTCCCCAGCTCAATGAATCTGAACCAGAGTGTCTCCATGCAGAGATACTTCCTACAGATGTGACAACTCCGGACAGTCCTGCTGTCCACAAATCCCCACATACTGCAGTTTTGACACTGTGTCTCTGAGTGTCTGATAGGGCTGTATAACTCTGTACCTCAGGGTACCAGTCTCTGTATTCAAAATCCTGGAACTCCTTCCTTAAAAGCACTGTCGGTGTACCCTCACCAGATGGACTGCAATGGTTCAATAAGGCAGCTCATCACCACCTTCTCATGGACAATTAGGGATGGGAAATAAATACTGGCATTGCCAGGGGCGCCAACATCTCAGGAAAGAATATTTTTTTTAAATCCCCGTGTCTGTCCCTCTGCGTCTACCTCTGCATTTTAATGTGTCCGACTCTGTATTCCTTGTTTCTGAATACGTGTACTTGCGTATCTGCCTCCTTATTCTGGTGTACATGACTTAGTTTCTGATTGCCTCTGATTCTGTATCCCAATGTATCTGATTGTGCATCTCTGCACTCCTGACTCCTGAGTCTGACTGTGAAAGCTGTGTAGCTGTGTATACGAATCTATATCCCTGTGGATTGGATAATATACTCCAGAGTATCTGTCCATGTATAATAGTTTTTCTGCACACTTGCGTGTCTGTCCCTGCATATCTGTGTGTATGAATATGTATCCCTGTATATGAGTCGGTATCTCTGTGTGTCTCCCTCTATAGGCTGTGTGTCTGACTGTATTCCCGTCTGTCTATCGCTATAAATCTGAGCGCCTGACTCTATACACTGTGCTGACTGCATTTCTGTGTGACTGACTCTGCAGACCTGTGGGTATGAGCCTGTTCCTCAGTTTTTTCTGACTCTGTGCCTATGTACATATAACAGTCTGAAACAATGTGCCAGAAAGTATCTCACTGTTTCTGTCATGACATGTCTGTGGATCAGACACTGTAGCTCTGGGAATCTTGTTGTATTTCCATGTGTCTGTTCCATATCATTGCCAGTCTCTGTATCCCTGTGTGTCTGATACTGGAAACCGGTGCATCTGATGAAGGGTACCATGCAGTCATAGAGCCATAGAGTCACTAATGGCACAAAAGGAGGCCATTCGGCCCATTGGGTCCATGCTGGTTCGCCACAAAGCTATGCAATCTGTCCCACTCCCCTGCTTGATCCCCGCAGCTCGACCAGTCTATTTCTCTCAGGTAGCCATCCAACATCCTCTTGAAGTGATTGTCTCCGCTTCCACCAATCTTGCGAGGAGTGAGTTCCAGGCCATTATTACTTGCTGTGTAAAAAAAGGTCATTCCTCATATTCCCCTTGCATCTTTTGCCCAAAACTTTCATTCTGTGCTCCCTGGTCCTTGTACTGTTTGTTAATGGAAACCGTTTTTCCTTGATCTAACTTACCTAAACATATCATAATCTTGGACACTTCTATTAAATCTCCCACCAATCTCTTTTGCCCTGAGGAGAACAAACCCAACTTTTTCAACCTAACCTTGCAACTAAAATCCTTCAACCTTGGAATCATTCTGATAAATCTCCACTGCACCATCTCAAGGGCCCCCAGATCCTTCCTGAAGTGTGGTGATCTGAACAGGACGGAGTCCTCCAATTGAGACCTAACCAGAGCTTGAAAAATGTTTAGCATAACTTCCCTGCTTTGGTACTCAATGCCTCTGTTTATGAAGCCCAAGATTCCATATGCTTTGCTAAACACTCTTTCAATGTGTCCTGCCACCTTCAAAGATCTATGCACTCATATCTCCAGGTCCTTCTTTTCCTTAACTCACTATAGAACTGTGCCATTAAGTTTATGTTGCCTCTCCCTGTTCCTTCTGCCAAAATGCATCACCTCACACTTGTTAGTATTAAATTCCATCTGCCACATATCTGCCCATTCCACTAGCCTATCTATGTCCTGTTGCAGGTGATTCATATCATCCACACTGTTTGCTGCAACTCCAAGTTGGTGTCATCAGCAAATTTTGAGATTGTATTCTCCAAGGTCCAAGTCATTTCTATATTTAGGAGAAAAAATAGTTGTCCCAGCACTGGCCCTTGGGTAACTTCACTGTCGACCATCCTCCAGTCTAAAAAGCAACCATTTCGTATGACTCGCCATTTTTAAAATCCAATTGGGCAATGACCCTCCTATTACATGAGTCTCAACGTTTTAAATCAACCTTTTATGTGGTAGCTCATCAAATACTTTCCCGCCATCCATATAAACAACATCTACCACATTTCCTTCATCAACCTTCTCTGTTGCGTCATCAAAATTCAAGTAGAGTAGCCAAGCGTGATCTGCCTTTTACAAATCCATGCTGGCTGTTCTTAATTATCTCAAACCTCTCTAAGTCAGTGTATTACCTATTTGACTTTGTATTCCAGTTAACTTGTGTTTGTATCGGAGTGCCTCTGACCTTGTATCCCTGCACATCTGACTGTGTATCTCTGTATGCATGACTCTGAATCGCTTTCATGTCTGATTCTGTACGTCTGAGTGTCCTAACCTATATACTATTTTTACTGACTGTGTATCCCTGTGTGTAAAACCTTGCATCTCTGTGTGCATGTCCCAGTATCCTTCAAGTTCCCTCTATCTCAGTGGGTGTGACTTTATAACTGATGTGTCTGATTGTATTCCCTGCTCTGTTTCTCCATCCATGTGTGTGTTTGACCCTGTCCCTGTGTGTATGACTGTATCCCAGTTTGTCTGACTGTGTATCCCTATCTGCCTGACACTGTATTTCTGAGTTCATGACTTTGCATCCCTGTGTGTCAGATTCTATATTCCTTAGTATCTGACATTGTATATAATTTTACTGACTCTTCACCACTGTGTGTATGACTTTGTTTCTGTATGTATGCCTCTGTATCTATGTGTATCTATTCTGTACCTGAGTCAGTTTCTGTATCTCTGTGTCTGACTACCTAGCATGTTGTGCCTACTGTGTAATCATGTGTATCTATGTGTATCTGACTCCATAGCCCATCTGTCTGACTTTGGATCCCCATCTGACTGACTATGTGTCCTTTAGCCCAGTACGTCTGAAGTTTTATCCCAGGACGGTCTGAATCTGTCTCTGAGTTTCTGGTGCTGTGTACTAATGTATGTGACTTTACATCCAGTGTAGCTGACTCTGTACCCTGTGCACCTGACTGTATCTCAGTCAACCAGACCCTGCTGAGTATTTCCAGCATTTCTTGTTTTTGCATCTCAGTGTGTCTGACTCTGTCCTAGTGAGACTGACTCTCTTCATTTGTGCCTGACTCTTGAGTGTCTGATACTGCATACCTGTCCATGTGACTCTGTATCGCTGTGTCTGACATTATTTCGTGGTGTGTCTGATTGTGTATCCATCTGCCAATTACGCTGTACCTCAGTGTGTCTGACTATATATTCTTGTGTGCTTGTGTCTGTAGCCCAATCACTCTGACTATTTATTGCCGTGTGTCTGACTCTGTAGCCCTGTGCATCCTGATCTCTAACCAGGTATGTCAGACACTGTATCCCTGTGTGTCTGACTAAGTGCACCGGTGTACCTGCCTTAGTATTCCAGTGTGCGTGACTTTGTATCCCAGTGCCTCTGACCCTCTGTCCCAGTGCATTTGACTGTGTATCTGTGTGTGCAAGACTCCGTATCGCTGTGTGTCTCATTCTGTATGTCTGAGCGTCTGACCCTGTATCCTTTTATTTCCTGACTCTGTCCCGCTGTGTGTCGGAACCTGTATCTCTATGTGTGAGATGGTATCTGCATGTCTGACTCTGGACCCCTCTGTTTATGACCTGGCATCTTGTGTGTTCAACCCTATACCCCATGTATCTGATTGTATTCTTTTAGGTCTCTCCATGTGCCTGACTGTCTGACTCGGTGTGTGTCTGTCTCTATCTCTGCATACCCATGTATCTAACACCGTGTAACAGTGTGTCTTACTAAGTGCACGAATGTAGTTAATGCTGTATTTCAGTGTGCCTGACTCTGTATCCGAGTACACTGAGTTTGTATCCCAGTTCAACTGACAATGAACCCCTGTGTGCCTGATTTTGCATCTCTGTGTGTCTGATTCTGCAAAGTTGTGCATATAGATTCTGTATTCCCGAGTGTACGACCCTGTGTCCCATTTTTCTGACCCTGTGCCTGCGTTTCTAATCCTGTATGTCTGACTATATGCCTGCGTGTATAACTGTGTACACTTGTATATGACTCTGTTTCTCTGTCTCTTCCATACTTTTGCCAGTTTCTGTATCCCTGTGTGACTGACTCCATAGCCTATGTGTTTGATTAGGTATCAAGGGGTTGCTGACTGTGTGTCACTATGTGTCAGACTCCATACCTCTATTTAAAAGCAAAATACTGCGGATGCTGGAAATCTGAAACAAAAACAAGAAATGCTGGAATCACTCAGCAGGTCTGGCAGCATCTGTGGAAAGAGAAGCAGAGTTAACGTTTCGGGTCAGTGACCCTTCTTTGGAACTGACAAATATTAGAAAAGTCACAGATTATAAACAAGTGAGGTGGGGGTGGGGCAAGAGATAACAAAGGAGAAGGTGCAGATTGGGCAAAGCCACATAGCTGACCAAAAGGTCATGGAGAAAAGGCAAACAATATGTTAATGGTGTGTTGAAAGACAAAGCATTAGTACAGATTAGGTGTGAATACACTGAATATTGAACAGCAGCAAGTGCAAACCTGAAGAAAAACAACCTGAAAAAAACAGTGGGTAACTGTCCCCTTCTGACTTTTTGTATTATTGTGTTTGACACTGCATACTTGTCTATGTGACTCAGCATTCCACTCTATCTGACTCGGCATCCCACTCTATCCGAAATAAAAACAAGAAATGCTGGAAATATTCAGCAGGTCTGACAGCAACTGTGGAGAGAGAAACAGTTAACGTTTCAGGTCAGTGACCCTTCTTCGGAACAGTCTATCTGACTCTGTAACGTGGTGTGTCTCACTGTTTATCCAGATGCACAGTATCTCAGTTTATCCAAGTGCATCAGTATCTGACTCTGTATCCCTGTGGTTTGGATTCTACATTATGGAATAGCTGACCCTCTATCCCAGGTTTGTCAGAATCTGTCACGCCAAAGTTTCTATCTGGCCTGCGAGTGTAAAATGTTCCTGGGGCCATTCCTCATCCTCTCTGTGACTGGAAATGAGAAATTTCCCGCTGTCTTCTTCTTCTCACAGAGCGGCCTTTTCAAAACATCCCGCTGTCAGTTTCACAGGTATCAGCTGCTGATATCGGGAACAGTAGTTTCCAGACAGACTCGGCTTTCTGAAGCCAGAACCAATGGAGAGGAGGGGCAGAGAGAGAAAGAGTGGGGGGGGTGACAGAGTGAGGGAGAGGAGGGACAGAGAGAGGGAGAGGAGGGGCAGCGAGAGAGGGCAGAGAGACGGGGAGCAGAGAGAGAGAGGGAGAGAAAAGTGGTCCAAGAGAGAGAAAAAAAAGGGGAGAGAGGGATGAGAAAAAGAGAAAGGGGACGAGAGAGTCAAAGAGTCATATATTTACGCCCCAGATTGAGACCATTCTGTACATCGAGTCCATGCCAGCTCTCCACAGAGCAATGCTGTCAGTCTCACTCCCTGGCATGATCCCCGTAGCCCTGCAAGTCCATTTCTCTCAGGTGGCCATCCAACTTCCTCTTGATGTCATTGATCGTTGCCACTTCCACCACCCTTGTAGGCAGAGAGTTCCAGATCATTACCACTCGCTGCATAAAAAAGTGTTTCCTAGTATTCCCCCTGCATCTTCTGCACAAAACTTTCAATCTGTGTCCCCTTGTCGTAGACGGAATGGGGTTGGGGTGGGTAGGAGAGAAATCAAGGTCTCTCCTGAGAGATGAATATCTATCTAGAATACTCTTAATCACTTCATCAAGTGTGTGGGCAGAGACTGACTACTTATGCAAGTAGAAACAATGCCAGGTCTGTAACTAAATTAGTTTTCAATATAGTGACGAGAAAGTAAGCCAATTAATTTATATTCTCATTTAAAGCTTCATCACAAAAATGCATATTTGACGTTGTTTTTATTAGTAAGACAAATTTTAATACCTTTATCTTCCAAAATATGCTCACTGCTCCCCACCCCAAATCCAACCCCACCCCGGGCCAAACAGAAATCATAATGCAGTCCTCTACCCAAAAAGATTGGACAACCCTGCTTTATCCCATATTTACTGACTCTGCAACTTTGTGTGTCTGACCCTGTATCTCTGTGCGTTGACTCAATTACCTGTGTGTCTGACTGCATTCTTGTGTTTCTGTTTTTATATACCCTAGGCCGTGCGCCCGACTCTATCTTGGAGTGTCTGACTCTGTATTACAGCTTGTCTGACTTTGTGTGTATAGCCTATAACAGCGTGAAATTGTATGTCTGAAAAATTCTCTGTTTCTGACACTGTCGCCCTGTGGATTTGACTGTATCTCTGTTCCAGTCTCTGTGTCTTCTTGTGTCTGATTCTGTATCCCTGTGAGCCTGCCGAATTGTATCAGTGTGTTTGCCTCTGTACTTCAGTGGGTTTGACTGTCTGTCCGAGTACCTCAGACTCTATACCCCAGTGCATCTGACTCTGTATTCCTTTGTGCATGACGCTGTATCAATGCAACTCTGTATCTCTGTGCTTTTAAAAATTATTTCATAGGATGTGGGCATCACCAGCAAGGCCAGCATTTGCTTCCCATCCTTAACTGCCCTTAACAACTGAATGGCTTGCTTGGCCAAATCAGAAGGGAGTTAAGAGTCAACCACATTGCTATAGGTTTGGAGTCACATGTCGGCCAGACCAGGTAAGGACTGCAGATTTCCTTCCCTAAAGGAGATTAATGAGAGGAGTTTTTATATCAACTAATGATCGTTCCATGACATAATTCAAGATTTTACTAATTAATTCAATTTAAGTCACACAAGTTGCCATGGGAGGATTTAAACCTGTCTCACAGGGCATTAGCCTGGATCACCAAATTACAGGTTTAGTAACATTACCACTACACCACCGTCTCCCCCGACTCTGTATTGCTGTGTGTCTGACCCTGTATTTCTCTGCCTCTGTATCTCTGTGCGTCTCAACCTGTATCTCTGTGATTCTGCATCTCTGTGACCCTGTATCTCTGTGACTATGCACCTCTGTGCATTTGGCCCTGTATCTCTGTGACTCTGCATTTCTGTGAACCAGTATTCCTGAGCATCTCAACCTGCATCTCTGTGACCCTATATCTCTGCCCATCTCAACCTATATCTCCGTGCCTCTGTATTTCTGTGACTCTGTATGTCTGTGTGTCTGAATCTGTGTCTCTGCATCTGACCCTGTATTACTCTGTGTATGACTCTGTATCTCTCTGTTTATAATTCTGTATATCTGTGTGTCTGACTTTGAATCACTGCATATCTGATTCTGTATCGCTGTGTGTCTGATTTGGTATCTTTGTTGCTCTTTATCTCTGTGTATATAACCCTGTATCTCTCTGTGTATAATCCTGTACCTCTACGTGTCTGACCTTGTATCTCTGTGACTCTGCATCTCTGGTGCATGTCTCAGCATCTCTGTAATCCTTTAATCTATGTGAGTGTGACTCTGTATTCCAGTGTGCCAGACTCTGTATCCAAGTGTCTCTTATTCTGTATCCCACTGCTTCTCAATTTCTATCACTCGGTGCACAGCTCTATATTTCTGTGTGTCTGCTTCTCTTTTTGACTTGCTATGTATCACTGTGTGTCTGACTCTGAGATGCTGTGTGTATGACTCCATATTCCCGTGTGTCTTTTTATATATTCTTGTGTATCTGAACCTGTGTCCCATTTTTCTCGCTCTGTACGCTTGTGTAAGCCTGACCCTGGTTCTCTCTGTGTTATGAATCTGACTCTGTGTCCTCGTGCGTCTGTCTTTGTCCCTTCATGTCTGAATCTTTATATTTGTGTGTCTGACACTGCATATCATTCTGTGTGACTCTGTATCCCAGTATAGCTGACTATGAATCATCGTGTGTCTGACTGTGTATCCATGAGACAATGAAACTAGATCTCAGTGTGCCTGACTTATTTAGTGCTGTGTGTCTGAGTTTGTCACCCTCTAAGTTTGGAAGTGTACATCGGTGTGTCTGACACTATATCCCTGTATGAATGACTAAGTGTATCGGTGTTGTTATGATCCTGTAGTTTTTTTTTTCTTTTCCAGGAAGTATGCAGTGTGCCTTTAAGGCTATAACAGGATCAGTACTGCTTTAACGCAGCAAGCTCCAGAGAATGAGTCAAAGAATGCATTCTTGTTGTCATAGGATACAACCACTCAGCGACTGAGGATGGAGGGATACATTCTTGCAAATTGACATTTGAAACTAGCTGAAAAGCTGGCTTTTGAGACACAGTTAACAGACAGAAACAGACAGACAGCTGGACCAGCATATACTGAAGGAAATGAGAGCCCTTCCTCGGTTTGTTTAAACCTATTTATTATACTCTCAGAAATCTGATGTCATGCTAGATTAATTTCTTAAAAGAAAATAACCAAATTCCTTTAACTACTGAACTTCAATTGCTGAAATTCATCGCTGGAAAAGAAAAGCATCAATTCAACTGTTGATTTAGACTACGAGCTGTTCTACTGTTGAAGAACTTCCCCCCCCCCCCCACCCCCCCCCAATCGGACAGCTGTGAGGACTTCAAGCAATATCAGACTATTCCACAATGGAAGAGTCGACTTCGGCAGGAGCGTAAATATGCAAGGACACCATTTTGTGTTTCTGTTTTAAGCTTGAGGATAACTTAAACCATGATTAATAAATTAAATTCATGTTGATCCGAACTGGGTTAAATTTCACACTGATCGTGAATGGAGTCAGATATGATTAATCCCTCCACCAACACTAGGAGGTAACCACCCCACCTGGCCACTCCCCACCAATCCCAGACAATTCCTTAATCAGGAATTAAAGGAGGGAATGCAGGATGTGTCTGATTTGTCAGCGTTTA